>NC_059118.1:67206121-67865251 GCF_020740685.1 Jaculus jaculus
GGGAATCGAACCGGGGTCCTTAGGCTTCACAGGCAAGTGCCTTAACTGCTAAGCCATTTCCCCAGCCCAAACTTAGGTGTCCTTAATGCTAGGTTCCCGGCTGATGGAGATTGGAGAATTAATGTCTGCTGGAGGCAGTGTATTGTTGGGGGTGGGATTATGGGTGTTATAGCCAGTTTCCCCTTGCCAGTGTTTGGCACACTCTCCTGTTGTTATTGTCCACCTGATGTTGGCCATGGGGTGATGTCTACCCTCTGCTCATGCCATCGTTTTTCCTGCCATCGTGGAGCTTCCCCTCAAGCTTGTAAGCCAAAATAAAACTCTTTTTCCCACAAGCTGCTCTTGGTCGGGTGATTTCTACCAGCAATGTGAACCTGACTGCAACAGTAATGTTGGCATCGAGAGTGAGGTCATTTGCTACTAGACACCTGACTGTGTGGATTTGGCTTTTTGGAGCTGATTTTCAAGAGGAATGTGGAAGGATTTGAAATCTTTGCCCAAGAGAGACCTTGCAGTGCTGTAAGTACAGCTTGATGGACTATTCTGATCAGTGCTAAAAGACTTGAATGCAGTAAGAACTATGGTCTGTGAGGTTTGGCTTGTGAGGGTGAGAAAGAGCTTTGCCTGGACTGGGCTAGAAGCAGTTTGTGTGAGAGGCTTTCTGTTATGCCCATGTCCTGAGAAGTTGTGCAGGGTTACATTGCATAGAAATGGACTGGTGTGAGCAGAGGGATATGGCACAGAAAGAAATCTTTAGGTTGAAACTGCTGCCTGTTCAGCTGCAATTGTATGAGAGATTACAACCTTTGAGATTGGGCCAGCTGACCTTCATTGGGGCAGCATGAAGAATGTAGACTCTTTTTTTTTTTTTTTTTTTTTTTTTTGGCTTTCTAAGGTAGGGTCTCACTGTAGCTCAGGCTGACCTGGAATTCACTATGTATTCTCAGGGTGGCCTCAAACTCTCAGCGATCCTCCTACCTCTGCCTCCTGAGTACTGGAATTAAAGGCATGCGCCACCACTCCTGACAAATGTAGACTCTTTTGAAGGGGCCTGAGTGCTAAAGGAGTGTCCTGTTTTCCTCAAATTCTGCTTTATTCCCCCTGCCCAGATTAAAAAATTGGCATCCTACCTGGTATTGTGGAATATAAGAAATGCAGGAAAGAGAGGGTCATTGAGTTTGAAATGTGGTCTTGTGTTCTGGAAGCAGCCATGGGCAGTATGATGCAGGTTTGCTGGATGTTGGCATAAAGACCCAATGGAATTGTGAAGATGAACCATGGATTGCAGTGGAGGTGCTGGGATCATGAGATGGCTGCCAAGGAGAGGTGCTGGCCCTGGATGAAATTTTCCAGGAATTCTGAGTAGTCTAGCTGGATGGGTGGAATTGGAACTCCAGAGACTTGTTGCTGGTTAAAATTATTGGTCTTGGAGACTTGTCACTGGCTAGAGTTGTTGGACTTAGAGCTACAGAGTTTAATCTTTGCCTTGTTTAAATCTTGTATTGGCTGAATATTTTTTTGCTATGCCCAATGCCATCTTTTGTGTGAATGTTCCTTCTGTGCCATTATGGATTTTCTGGGGGGGGGATTTTTTTGGTACTATGACTCAGTTAAAAGACCTTGGATTATGCACTACATTTTCTTTTATGTATGGTTATCCACTTATGAGGGCCAGGGGTAGAATGTGGTGATTTGATTCAGTTGTCCCCCATAAAGTTAGGTGTTCTGAATGCTAGGTTCCCAGCTCATGGAGATTTGGGAATTAACACCTCTGGAGTCAGTGTATTGTTGGGGCCAGGGTGTTATAGCCAGTGTCCCCTTGCCAACATTTGATACACTCTCCTATTGCTATTGTCCACCTAATATTGGCCCAGGGGGTGATATCCACCCTCTACTCATGCCATCGTTTTCCCCTGCCATCATGGAGCTTCCCCTTGAGTCTGTAAGCCTTTTCCCCACACACTGCTCTTGGTCGGGTGGTTTCTACAAGGAGTGCGGCCCTGGCTGCGACAGTCCGCTTCATGTAAGTCACTGTGGGTAAGCATGCAGCCTTTCCTGGATTCAAGCAGGCTCATCACTAGAGCACAGCAAAATACTCACAAAACATTTCTGCATCTTTCTCAGCAAACATGCTTAGAAACTGAGAGGCCACTGACTGGAGACCATGGGAGTCTGGTTAAGTGCCAGAGTCAGCAGGGAAGCCAGCTTTCTTACTCATGTGTTAAGAGGCTTGTTGGATTCAAGTTATGTTCTCTGTAGCCACAGCTCATTATTATTCTTTAAATTTATTTGTATTAGGTATGGATTTTTTAAATTTTATTTTTCATTAGATATGGAAGCTCATTGTTTTTAAAGCCAATTAATAGCAAGTTAATTAAATTAAGGATTTGTATATATGAGTTATGTTAATGGAAAAAGTTAGAATCAGACATATTAACTGTCAAATTAACTAATTGTGGTCTGTTCTTTCCTCCACCATGGTCACGTTGCTGTCACATCACAGGAATTAGACTAAAATGACTCAGAAGTTTCTTTCCTGCCCTGTGATGCCATGCGAGATAGCACTGCTCGTCCCTAAGTCTAATCTCAGGACAGAATCAGAGATTGTCCCTTAGATCCACTCATATTTATTTATATTTTAACAACACAAGAAAATAGGCACACAGAAGTCAGTCATAAGAAATGTTTAATCCATTGGACTAGATAAGTCTCAGCCCAGAAAAACAAGGCCAGACACTTCACAGACACTTGGGTTCAGAGAGGAACATCTTTACTGTAACCAGAAAACACCACCACATGGGGCTCTCAAGTTTCGTAACACTTTCTACGTGCCAGCCATCTTGCCATTATTTTGTCTATGAGCTAGATTTCAAATGAGGCTAGACTCCAAGGCCATGTGCTCACCACCAAGCCATCGTCCTCACCTACTGGGGAGCAGCTGTGTGTCAGGAAATGGAGAAGGGATGGAGAGGTAGGTCCCTGGGGGAGAGGTGTGGAAGTAAGAGAGGAGTAGATGTCAACCCTGGCTGTCTTTAATGGCAATACCCACCCCCAGCTAAGTTTTCTGATTAGAAGCCTATTAGACTTTTATAGTCCTTGCAGAAAGAGCCTCTGCTCATTTTCATTTCAAAATGAACTTGGAGAATTTCTTCCAATAGGAGATCTTAGTTCTCAAGTTACCCATTGTGAATTGCCTGTGTTAGTATGTTTTCTATTACTATAAAAAAAATACCTGAGGGTGGGTAATGTATAAAGGAAGAGTTTCTTATAATTCCAGAGAGTCAAAAGCACCTCCCCAGCATCTACTGGGCTCTGGTAAGGATCTTATAGTAACACCAGAACGTGGTGGATGCCCCCATGTTGTAGGGTATGCGAGATAGGAAGCCAAAGAGATTCAGGAGTCCAATTTTACCATTTTATCTTGTTGAGGGCAAAGATTACATTAAACCCTTCTGAAGGCAGTCCTCCCGAGAGTTATCTCCCACCAGACGTTACTTCACTACCACGTTGGAATGAAGCTCCCAGCACTGAGCTTTTGGGGAGCACAGCTAACCATGGCCGTGATGAACAAAGATGTCCAGCGGGTGTGAGGGCTCCAGAACTTCCCTCTGCTCTGCCTTTCACCCGCTGCCCACTTACTAATGGATTTAACAACTGACACCACACTTAGCTGTGACTTCCCTATATGCTCTCATCTTCACTTTAAAGCTCTACTGTCAGTTAGAACGCTCTGGTACAAGAAATCTAGACACAATTTACACTGGATTAAGAGAAAATAAGGGGAGAAAATAAGAGAAAATCAGACAGCAGCACGTATCCCAGGGGTCTTGAACGTCCTAGGGCCATCTCCTAATCTTGCCTGGTTTCTTTCCCTGTGCTAGGCTATCTGTCTCATACTGGCTTTTTTTGTGCCATAAAAAACATGCTTTCACAGCTCTAAGCATATGCAGACCAGGAACTGGGGCTAGCAGCCTATGGTCACAGTTAAGAACATGGCCAGGTAGCTAGGAATCCAGACAGGGTACCAAGGGAAACAGACTGGATATGTAACCCTCATTGGGTTGAGCCATTTCCTGGCATTATGACTCCCAAAAGCCTAAGAATAATATCAAACATTATTCTTTCTTGTATACTGGGCATAAAAATCTCCTGAAATCATGTTCAAACAGATTCCTATGGTGTGCTTCAAACAAATTCTGACCCAACTAAGCAGGACTTAGACTTTCCACGTCTCACAAGCCTCCCTGTGCTGGTGACACAGCTTGTCTGGGAATGCCACCTTGACCGGCCCCAGGTGAGGACAGATCTGTTGTCCTGCAGGACCTGACACTTGTTGTCTACCTTGAGATCAGGCAATTCCCTAAGTCAACTATACCTGGAAAACCTCTGCAAATATTTCATGCCCCTGCCCACATCACACCTGCTAGGTTCTCTCTCCAGTTTGCATTGTGGTTGAAATGGGTTGTTAGAGGTTCAGGAAAGTCCTTGAATCCCAAACTCTAGGTTCATATCTTCTTCTAACCAAAGAATTGGATAAAGTAAGACTGGGAAGGATAATCATTAAATTATTATATTTATTGAGGGAACTACATAACCAAGGGGAGGAAAATGAATACATCCATGTGGTCTAAGAGCCTATGTGGTGGGCCTGGAAGAAAGGCAAAAAGAGTTAGAGAGAAAAGAAAATAAAAGAAAGCTGGGCTGAGATGAGGGGAAGATGCACCAGAGCCTGGAGGTTCATAAGCGATAAATGGGCCACCAAGAGCAGTTGCCCTTCCCTGGTGAATGTATTTGTAATGTTATGGTAGTGGATCCTACCTTCAAGCTCACGTGAGTCAGAGAGCTGACTGGTCTAGGCTAGGGGCTGTCTCCGGAAGAGGCTAGCCATGCGCTAAATTCTAGAGACTGAACTTGACCAATCACAATGTTAAGATTAGATTTAAATCCTAGGAAAGACTTCCCTCCTAGGAGGGATCCAGGCTGTTTGTAGGAAAACAGATCTAGGGGAGAGAGAAGTCAGATCACACTTTGATCTCTGGCAAAGTGGAGACTGTAAGGATACTTTCACGGGCCAAGTCACCCTAACTATCTAACAAAGCTAACTGACTCCCTCTCATGGTGACCAGGCATGTCACAAGAAGTCAGAAAAGAAGTGTGGATAAAACTGGACGGATGGGCTGGAAAGATGGCTTAGAGGTTAAGGCATTTGCCTGCAAAGCCAAAAGACCAGCTTCAATTCCCCGGGACCCACGTAAGCCAGATGGACAAGGTGATGCTTATGTCTGGAGTTCATTTGCAATGGCTGAAGGCCCTGGCACACTCATTCTCTCTCTATATATATCTGCCTCTCTTTCTCTCTCTCAAATAAATAAATCAATAAAACTTTTTTCTCTTTTTTGGTTTTTCGAGGTGGGGTCTCACTCTAGCCCAGGCTGACCTGGAATTCACTATGGAGTCTCAGGGTGGCCTCGAACTCATGGCAATCCTCCTACCTCTGCCTCCTGAGTGCTGGGATTAAAGGCATGCGCCACCACGCCCGGCTCAATAAAACTTTTTTAAAAAACTGGATTGAAGTCTCATCACCTCTGCTTTTTTATGATTTCATATCATTGCCAACTTTAGCAGGACTCTTTGACTATCCTATTATTTTGGCTTCTCAATTAAAAGCCCATTTCACATTGTAAGAAGGGGTTGAAACAGATAATTCCAGATCAGCTGAAGAGGACAAGCAGCTCCAACAACAAATGGCCAATGGGAAATGTTCCTGAGTTCGCGGCTGGCCAGGGCTGTCCCCATCAAAGGAAAAAGACACAAGCACTGGACAGAGGAGACATACCAGGTACACCCAGGGCGTTTCAAGTTTTCCACTTGCAGTTCACTCTTCTGTTGGAATGTCAAACAAGCTAGTGAAAAATTCTGACCTCCAAAGCATCTGGCCTCTGACCATGGCTGGCATTTCATAAAATGTTGCAATCAAAAATAACAAGCCTGGGCTGGAGAGATGGCTTAGTGGTTAAGCGCTTGCCTGTGAAGCCTAAGGACCCCGGTTCGAGGTTCGGTTCCCCAGGTCCCATGTTAGCCAGATGCACAAGGGGGCGCATGTGTCTGGAGTTCGTTTGCAGAGGCTAGAAGCCCTGGCGCGCCCATTCTCTCTCTCTCCCTCTGTCTGTCTTTCTCTCTGTGTCTGTCGCTCTCAAATAAATAAATAAAAAATTAAAAAAAAATAACAAGCCTTGCCAGGCATGGTGGCACACGCCTTTAATCCCAGTACTTGGGAGGCAGAGGTAGGAGTGATCGATCACCATGAGTTTGAGGCCACCCTGAGACTACATAGTGAATTCCAGGTCAGCCTGGGCCAGAGTGAGACCCTACCTCGAAAAACCAAAACAAACAAATAAGCAACAAAAATACAAGCCTAATCTTTTATAGTACTTGACAGTACCTCCCAAGGAACTGAGAAGGTTGAAGAACAAATGAGCTAAAAGGCTTATTACAGATACGATAATGGCCTTGTCTCAAACCTAGTTTTTTTTTTATAATTTTGTTTACGTTTATTTATTTATTTGAGAGTGACAGACAGAGATAGAAAGAGGCAGAGAGAGAGAGAGAGAGAGAGAGAGAGAGAGAGAGAGAGAGAGAGAGAGAGAATGGGCACACCAGAATCTCTAGCCACTGCAAATGAACTCCAGATGCATGTGCCACCTTGTGCATCTGGTTTACGTGGGTCCTGGGGAACTGAGCCTTGAACCGGCATCCTTAGGCTTCACAGGCAAGCACTTAACTGCTAAGCTATCTCTCCAGCCCAAGTTTTTTCTTTTAAATGTTATTTTTAAAATATTTTAATTTAATTAATTTATTTATTTGGCAGGGAAAGAGAGAAGGAATGGGAGTGCCAGGGCCTCTAGCCACTGCAAATGAATTCCAGACGTGTGCATCCCCTTGTGCATCTGGCTAACATGGGTCCTGGGAAATTGAACCTGGGTCCTTTGGCTTTGAAGGCAAACACCTTAACTACTAAGCCATATTTCTAGCCCTCAAACCTAGTTTTTTCAACAGTGAAGAGTGTTGGACAGATATAATATGTTCTTTTTATTTATTTATTTATTTTCATTTTTCAAGGTAGGGTCTCACTCTGGCCCAGGCTGACCTGGAATTCACTATGTAGTCTCAGGCTGGCCTCAAACTCTGTCTCACAAGTTCTGGGATTAAAGGCATGCACCATCATGACTGGCTAAAATGTTCATTTCAATGACTCATCAGCAAAATGGGGAGTTTCCCTTTATATACTCTTTTTAAAAAAACTTTTTTTATTGACAATTTCCATCATTACAGACAATAAACCATGATAATTCCCTCCCCTCTCCCACTTTCCCCTTCACAAATCCACTCTATCATTTCTCCTACCCCCCCTCAATAATCTCTCTCTCTCTCTCTTTTTTTGAATGCAAGCCTAACAGACTGGCATTTTTTTTTTTTTAATATGAGAGAACAAGAGTGAGAGAGACAGAGAGAGAACTGGCATTCCAGGTTCTCCAGCCAATGCAATCGAAGTGTTTCCCCTGTTTTCCCCTCTAGTAGTTTCAGAATTTTAGGTCGGATATTGAGGTCTTTGATTCATTTGGACTTGATTCTTGTGCATGGAGAAAAACAAGTATCTATTTTCATCCTTCTACATATAGATATCCAGTTTTCCCAGGACCATTTGCTAAAGAGGATGTCTTTTCTCCAATGAACATTTTTGACATTTTTGTTGAAAATCAGATGGCTCTAGCTGCCTGGATGTACATCTGGATCCTTTATTCTGTTCCATTATCTATGTGTTTTTGTGCCAGTATCATGGTGTTTTTGTTATTGTAGCTCTGTAATATAGCTTAAAATTGGGTATAGTGATACTGCCAGCCTTATTTTTGTTGCTCCAAATTGTTTTGACTTTTTGAAGTTTTTTTGTGCTTTCAAATGAATTTTAGGATTTTTTTTCTTTTTTCCCCCCCAAGGTAGAGTGTCACTCTAGCCCAGGCTGACCTGGAATTCACCATGTAGTCTCAGGGTGGCCTTGAACTTATGGCAGTCGTCCTACCTTTGTCTCCCAAGTGCTGGAATTAAAGGCATGCACCATTGTGCCTACCTTAGGATTGTTTTTTCTATTTCTGTGAAGAATGCCATTGGAATTTTGATAGGGACAGCATGTGTACATTGCTTTTGGTAAGACTGACATTTTCACAACATTGGTTCTTCCAATCCAAGAACATGGGACGTCTTTCCATTTCCTAGTGTCTTCTGCAAATTCTCTCATGAGTGTTTTAAAGTGTTCATTGTAGAGATCCTTCACTTCCTTGGTCAGGTTTATTCCAAGGCACTTTATTTATTTATTTATTTTGAGGCAATTGTGAATGGGAGAGATTCCCTGACTTCATCCTCTGCATGTTTGTTGTTAGTATATAAGAAAGCTGCTGATTTCTGTGTTTATTGTGTATCCTGCTACATTACTAAAAGTGTTTATCAGCTGTAACAATTTGCAAAGCTTAACTTTTTCCCTTATTTAGTATCATGTTGGCTGTACACTTGTCATAAATAGCCTTTATTATGTTGAGATATGTTCTTTCTATTCCCAGTTTCTTTAGAACTTTTACCATGAAGGGATGTTGGATTTTATGCATCTATTGAGATGATCCTGTGATTTTTGTTCTTCAGTCCATTTATATTGTGTATTACGTTTATCATTTTGCATATGTTGAAACATCCCTGTATCTCTGATCAAGGTGAATGATCTTTTTGGTATATTCTTGTATTCTGTTTGCCCATATTTTGTTGAGAATTTTTGCATCTATGTTCATGAGGAAGATTGGGCTGTAATTTTCTTTTTTTATTCTGTTTTTGTCTGATTTTTTGGTATTATGCCTCAGTTAAAAGATCTTGGACTATGGGGATGTTTGGACATCATTGGGATTGGTAAAAACTATGGGGACTTTTAAAGTTAGGATGAATGCATTGCATTTTACATTATGTATGGTTATCAGTTTATGGGGCCAGGGGCGGAATGTGGTGGTTTGAGTCAGGTCTCCCTCACAAACTTAGGTGTTCTGAGTGCTAGGTTCCCAGCTGATGGAAATTTGAGAATTAAGACCTCCTGGAGGCAGCGTATTGTAGGGGGTGGGCTTATGGGTGTTATAGCCAGTTTCCCCTTGCCAGTGTTTAGCACACTCTCCTGTTGCTATTGTCCACCTTGGCCAGGGGGTGATGTCCACCCTCTGCTCATGTTGTCATTTTCCCTTCCCCCTTGAGCCTGTAAGGCAAAACAAAACAAAACAAAAAAACCCTCTTTTTTCCCACAAGCTGCTCTTGGTGGGTGATTTCTACCAGCTATTGGAACCTGACCACAACACACTGGTTGGGGAGTGTCCCTTAAGAGACTTGAAATGGAGGCTGGAAACAGCCTGGTCAGTAAAGTACTTGAGGACTCGAGTAACCCTCAGAACGCAGGCAAAAAGCCAGGCGTGGTGGCACATTTGATCCCAGGCCTGGGGAGGGGGAGACAAGGGAATCCCTCAGGTTCGCTGGCTAGTCAGTCTAAGCTACTTGATGAATTCTAGGCTGGTGAGAGACCCTCTCAAAAAAGTGTATGACTCCTGGGCTGGAGAGATGGCTTAGTGGTTAAGTGCTTGCCTGTGAAGCCTAAGGACCCCAGTTTGAGGCTCGGTTCCCCAGGTCCCACGTTAGCCAGATGCACAAGGGGGCGCACGTGTCTGGAGTTCGTTTGCAGAGGCTGGAAGCCCTGGCGCGCCCATTCTCTCTCTCTCCCTCTATCTGTCTTTCTCTCTGTGTCTGTCGCTCTCAAATAAATAAATAAAAAATTAAAAAAAAATAACAAGCCTTGCCAGGCATGGTGGCACACGCCTTTAATCCCAGTACTTGGGAGGCAGAGGTAGGAGTGATCGATCACCATGAGTTTGAGGCCACCCTGAGACTACATAGTGAATTCCAGGTCAGCCTGGGCCAGAGTGAGACCCTACCTCGAAAAACCAAAACAAACAAATAAGCAACAAAAATACAAGCCTAATCTTTTATAGTACTTGACAGTACCTCCCAAGGAACTGAGAAGGTTGAAGAACAAATGAGCTAAAAGGCTTATTACAGATACGATAATGGCCTTGTCTCAAACCTAGTTTTTTTTTTATAATTTTGTTTACGTTTATTTATTTATTTGAGAGTGACAGACAGAGATAGAAAGAGGCAGAGAGAGAGAGAGAGAGAGAGAGAGAGAGAGAGAGAGAGAGAGAGAGAGAGAATGGGCACACCAGAATCTCTAGCCACTGCAAATGAACTCCAGATGCATGTGCCACCTTGTGCATCTGGTTTACGTGGGTCCTGGGGAACTGAGCCTTGAACCGGCATCCTTAGGCTTCACAGGCAAGCACTTAACTGCTAAGCTATCTCTCCAGCCCAAGTTTTTTCTTTTAAATGTTATTTTTAAAATATTTTAATTTAATTAATTTATTTATTTGGCAGGGAAAGAGAGAAGGAATGGGAGTGCCAGGGCCTCTAGCCACTGCAAATGAATTCCAGACGTGTGCATCCCCTTGTGCATCTGGCTAACATGGGTCCTGGGAAATTGAACCTGGGTCCTTTGGCTTTGAAGGCAAACACCTTAACTACTAAGCCATATTTCTAGCCCTCAAACCTAGTTTTTTCAACAGTGAAGAGTGTTGGACAGATATAATATGTTCTTTTTATTTATTTATTTATTTTCATTTTTCAAGGTAGGGTCTCACTCTGGCCCAGGCTGACCTGGAATTCACTATGTAGTCTCAGGCTGGCCTCAAACTCTGTCTCACAAGTTCTGGGATTAAAGGCATGCACCATCATGACTGGCTAAAATGTTCATTTCAATGACTCATCAGCAAAATGGGGAGTTTCCCTTTATATACTCTTTTTAAAAAAACTTTTTTTATTGACAATTTCCATCATTACAGACAATAAACCATGATAATTCCCTCCCCTCTCCCACTTTCCCCTTCACAAATCCACTCTATCATTTCTCCTACCCCCCCTCAATAATCTCTCTCTCTCTCTCTTTTTTTGAATGCAAGCCTAACAGACTGGCATTTTTTTTTTTTTAATATGAGAGAACAAGAGTGAGAGAGACAGAGAGAGAACTGGCATTCCAGGTTCTCCAGCCAATGCAATCGAAGTGTTTCCCCTGTTTTCCCCTCTAGTAGTTTCAGAATTTTAGGTCGGATATTGAGGTCTTTGATTCATTTGGACTTGATTCTTGTGCATGGAGAAAAACAAGTATCTATTTTCATCCTTCTACATATAGATATCCAGTTTTCCCAGGACCATTTGCTAAAGAGGATGTCTTTTCTCCAATGAACATTTTTGACATTTTTGTTGAAAATCAGATGGCTCTAGCTGCCTGGATGTACATCTGGATCCTTTATTCTGTTCCATTATCTATGTGTTTTTGTGCCAGTATCATGGTGTTTTTGTTATTGTAGCTCTGTAATATAGCTTAAAATTGGGTATAGTGATACTGCCAGCCTTATTTTTGTTGCTCCAAATTGTTTTGACTTTTTGAAGTTTTTTTGTGCTTTCAAATGAATTTTAGGATTTTTTTTCTTTTTTCCCCCCCAAGGTAGAGTGTCACTCTAGCCCAGGCTGACCTGGAATTCACCATGTAGTCTCAGGGTGGCCTTGAACTTATGGCAGTCGTCCTACCTTTGTCTCCCAAGTGCTGGAATTAAAGGCATGCACCATTGTGCCTACCTTAGGATTGTTTTTTCTATTTCTGTGAAGAATGCCATTGGAATTTTGATAGGGACAGCATGTGTACATTGCTTTTGGTAAGACTGACATTTTCACAACATTGGTTCTTCCAATCCAAGAACATGGGACGTCTTTCCATTTCCTAGTGTCTTCTGCAAATTCTCTCATGAGTGTTTTAAAGTGTTCATTGTAGAGATCCTTCACTTCCTTGGTCAGGTTTATTCCAAGGCACTTTATTTATTTATTTATTTTGAGGCAATTGTGAATGGGAGAGATTCCCTGACTTCATCCTCTGCATGTTTGTTGTTAGTATATAAGAAAGCTGCTGATTTCTGTGTTTATTGTGTATCCTGCTACATTACTAAAAGTGTTTATCAGCTGTAACAATTTGCAAAGCTTAACTTTTTCCCTTATTTAGTATCATGTTGGCTGTACACTTGTCATAAATAGCCTTTATTATGTTGAGATATGTTCTTTCTATTCCCAGTTTCTTTAGAACTTTTACCATGAAGGGATGTTGGATTTTATGCATCTATTGAGATGATCCTGTGATTTTTGTTCTTCAGTCCATTTATATTGTGTATTACGTTTATCATTTTGCATATGTTGAAACATCCCTGTATCTCTGATCAAGGTGAATGATCTTTTTGGTATATTCTTGTATTCTGTTTGCCCATATTTTGTTGAGAATTTTTGCATCTATGTTCATGAGGAAGATTGGGCTGTAATTTTCTTTTTTTATTCTGTTTTTGTCTGATTTTTTGGTATTATGCCTCAGTTAAAAGATCTTGGACTATGGGGATGTTTGGACATCATTGGGATTGGTAAAAACTATGGGGACTTTTAAAGTTAGGATGAATGCATTGCATTTTACATTATGTATGGTTATCAGTTTATGGGGCCAGGGGCGGAATGTGGTGGTTTGAGTCAGGTCTCCCTCACAAACTTAGGTGTTCTGAGTGCTAGGTTCCCAGCTGATGGAAATTTGAGAATTAAGACCTCCTGGAGGCAGCGTATTGTAGGGGGTGGGCTTATGGGTGTTATAGCCAGTTTCCCCTTGCCAGTGTTTAGCACACTCTCCTGTTGCTATTGTCCACCTTGGCCAGGGGGTGATGTCCACCCTCTGCTCATGTTGTCATTTTCCCTTCCCCCTTGAGCCTGTAAGGCAAAACAAAACAAAACAAAAAAACCCTCTTTTTTCCCACAAGCTGCTCTTGGTGGGTGATTTCTACCAGCTATTGGAACCTGACCACAACACACTGGTTGGGGAGTGTCCCTTAAGAGACTTGAAATGGAGGCTGGAAACAGCCTGGTCAGTAAAGTACTTGAGGACTCGAGTAACCCTCAGAACGCAGGCAAAAAGCCAGGCGTGGTGGCACATTTGATCCCAGGCCTGGGGAGGGGGAGACAAGGGAATCCCTCAGGTTCGCTGGCTAGTCAGTCTAAGCTACTTGATGAATTCTAGGCTGGTGAGAGACCCTCTCAAAAAAGTGTATGACTCCTGGGCTGGAGAGATGGCTTAGTGGTTAAGTGCTTGCCTGTGAAGCCTAAGGACCCCAGTTTGAGGCTCGGTTCCCCAGGTCCCACGTTAGCCAGATGCACAAGGGGGCGCACGTGTCTGGAGTTCGTTTGCAGAGGCTGGAAGCCCTGGCGCGCCCATTCTCTCTCTCTCCCTCTATCTGTCTTTCTCTCTGTGTCTGTCGCTCTCAAATAAATAAATAAATAAATAAAAAGTTAAAAAAAAAAGTGTATGACTCCTGACAAATGCCACCCAAGGCTGTCCTCTGGACATACACACACCCACACACACACACCTCGGGCTCTCATTTGTTTAATCAAACAAGTACTTTTTGCTTTCCATACTTGAGCTCACAACTGGAAATCTGATTGCACACCCACCTTTTCCAGGACATCAGGTACTGTTCAGTTTATCCCCAGTACCATCACCATGACAGGCACTGTGACACATAGTATGATATTATGGATGAAAATCTAGGCAATGACACTGGATGGCTCTATGTCTGCTGGCGTGAAGGACAGCGCTCACATCTCCCTGGAACCCCTGGACCCAACTCCAACTCCCACCTGCTTGGGAAACAGGCCCCGAACAAATGAAGGGCTTGTTTTCCTGTAAATGCTTCTAGGTTCCATTACAAGAACACTTTATCTGGAAGAGAATGCAACCCTGAACAACTTACTTAAAAACCCAATTCCACAAACATCGAGCTGTGAGCCTCTGAATGAAGTATTAGTAAAGCTGATGGGTTAGGCCTCACCAAAGCCATAGTGAGGAACCTTAAGAAATATGCATTAATGGGCTGGAGATATGTTCAGAAGGCAAAGGGGCTTGATTGTAAAGCCTGTTTGCTCAGGTTCGATTCCCTGGTACTCTCATAAAACCAGATACACAATGTGGCACATGTGGCTGGAGTTCATTTGTGGTGGAAGGAGGCCCTGGCACACCCATTCGCATTCTCTGCTTGTGAATATAAATAAATAAATAAATAAATAAATAAATAAATAAATAAATAAATAAATAAATTTTAATTAAAGGGCTGGAGAGATGATTCAGCGGTTAAAGGCACTTGCTTAAAAAAGTTTGTATTCACCCCTAGAAATGGGATGAACCAGTGAGTTAGAGGCCACGTGATGTTGGAGGTTAGAAAGATGAAAGGGGCATCCATTGAGGGCCACGATCCTGAACCTGCCTATTCTGAGTAAAGCCCACTAGCAGGAGGATTCACAAGATGTTAGGTCATGGACAATCTCTCCTACTCTAGAGCACTACTGGAGGACTCCAGATGCAGCCAAGGATGGGAGTCCCACTTCAGACACAAGATCAGAGATCACACCTGACTAATGCCGCTTCTCCACTCGAGCCAGACACAAGATCAGGGGTCACACTGTTGTCGCTTCTCGACACCAGTCAGCCAGCAGGGAGCTGACTCATTTTTCTGGGTCTCCCACCATATCAAGTGGCGAATCCTAGGGACCGACCTCCCGGGTTCCCAACAAATGGCTTGTACAGAAACAAAGCTACCATGGCCCTCCACCACATGCTCAGAGCTTGCAATCTGTTTCTGGATTCTTTGCACTACAACATGACAAACATGTACATGTCATACACACCCCACAACACATACCACATACGTGCCCCCCCCCAAGAAGCCCCACAACAAGGAAAATAACTAGTATTTAGAAGCATAGGACTCTAAGAAAGAACTAGAAGTGGGGAGGCCAGGGACTACTGATGTCTTTCACAGGCCATTTAAAACTGTGTGCAGAGTCTCTCACAAGCATCTGGCTGAGCGCAGTGGTACTCTCCTGTCAGCCCAGTTCTCAGGAACCTGAGGCAGGACAATTACAGGTTCAAGGTTGGACTACATAGTGAGATCTTGTCTCAGAACAAACAAATTTTCAGAAAGCTCCGCCAACTTCCCTGGGCTCCCCATCTCCTCACGCTCAGTGTCTTCCAACTCATCACTCCAGCCAGAAAGGCATTTGGGGGAGACACCGGTGCTCACCATCGCAGGAAGAGAAGCCCTACAGAACCGAACAGTACTTTGAAATAGTTTTATTGGTTCATAAGACCTTTGCATATAAAAAAAATACCCAAAACACTATGCAGTATTAAATCACAATTACGTTATTTTACCAATTGTAACTACCCAGAATATACATTTTTTAAAAGAAAATCTACTGAACTGAATTCTGAAATGACATTATGACTTAAATACTATGACAAAATAGATAATTCCTTATAACATTAATTAATTGCACAAAGCTGCCAGATGTTTTCTTAGCATAACCATTGCACAGGGTGCGAATGAACACGATTCAATGGTACACATTTAGTTGAAGCAGCCATCTCCATCGATGGAACTCTTAAATTTCTGGCACAAAATGTTGGTCTGTTTTAATTTTTCCCCAGGCAATCAACTCCAAGACCCAGTGACTCTTCCCTTTGGGCCTTCCTCAGGATAGAAGGAGCCGTCTGCTGCCTTTGCTGGAGTCAGCACCGCCTCTGCTTGAAGAAGTCGACGCCTCTCAGTTCCTCAGGCAGGTACTCCTGGTCCACAGGCTCGCTGTACATGGGGTTGTACTTATAGCCCTTGCCGTATCCCATATCCTTCATCAGCCTGGTTGGCGCGTTCCTCAGGTGCAGGGGCACTGGAGGCAGGGGACCCTGATGGTTCCGCAGACAGCTTTTGACATTATTATAGGCGCTATACACCTCAATGGACTTTGGGGCTCTGGCAAAATAGACCACACACTGGGCCAGAAGCACCTAGAACACAGAAAACACATGTCACCAGGAAGATGGCAGAAGGCTTCTGTCTGGCACAGTATTTATAATCTAAATTAATCCTTTTTCATTTAGTCTGGACAATCAGCTATCACAGTCAGGAAACTCCTATGGGGTCAGACCAGATCAGTGGCTCTTATTTTATTTTATTAATTATTAAAAAAAAACAACTTTATTGGGGCTGGAGAGATGGCAGGACCCACATAATCCAGATGCACAAGGGGGCATGCATCTGGAGTTCGTTTGCAGTGGCTGGAGGCCCTGGCATGGCCATGCCCCCCCCCCACCTCTTTCTCTCTCTCTCGAATAAATAAAACATATTTAAAAAATACTTTATTTGCAATGAGAGAAAGAGAGAATATGAATGGGCTCACCTGGGCCTCCAGCCACTGCAATGAACTCCAGACTCACGTGCCACTTTGTGCATCTGGCTTTGTGTGGATACTGGGGAATTCCACTATGCTACCACACCAGCCTTCTTAATTTTTAAACTTAGGAACCTTGTCCATTAATGAAATCTTTCATAAACCCTGGTAGAAGATGGCTTTGGAGGTAAACCTGAACCTAAGAGGCTTCTGGCCAGCATTTCCAAATGTTCTGCCCCCTAGGAAGGCTGAAACATTTCCTCTGAGCTTTGGGGTGCCTGTGGACAGTGTGAAAATGTGACTTTGTCTTTGGACCTGGTGGTGCAGGTCTATAATCCCAGGTACTCAGAATGCTAATGCAGAATGATCTCAGATTCAAGATAGCTAGGCGAGAGAATGAGTTAGGACCACTCTGAACCACTTGAGAAGCTACTATATGTAGCTCAGTGGCAGAGCACTTGCCTAGCATGGACAAGGCCTTGTGTTCAACCCATACTGCTGTGAAAACCAAACCAGAGCAGGCCCTCAGTGGTACCAAAGGTCTCAGCTCTCCAGCAGCCAGGATTCTACACAATGGAGTTCCAAAGCTGAGCAGCTTACTTAGAGCAGGACACGACAACAAAGGCAGGACATGCAGTAAAATCCACAAAGGAACAGAGCAGACGGGCACAGCGCCGAGCTGTACTTTACCTCACATTCGGGCATTCCTATAAAGTGACAGCCTTGGTAGGCAGCAACGGCTTGTGCTAATGCAGACGGATCAGCCAGACCTGCCACACAGAGACAAAGGCCAAGTCATAATTCAGATCTGTCCTGTCACACGCTGCAGTGACCAGAGACCACTGCTGCATGTGGAGTGAGCGACCAAACCCGTGCCACTGAGCAAGAGTAAGATGGGCCTATCCCTGGTCTTGTCACATTAACTCATTCATGAAGTAGTTACTGAGAAGTTAACTGCTGCTGTCAAGTATGGTCTTGGGGCTAAAAACTTCCTAGCAGGAAAACAAGAGGCTGTGTAACAGACCTAAGGAGCATAAACCCTGCAGGCATTCACCAGGGTGGAGACAGACACAAAGCATCCGTAAGACCGAAGCAAAGAAAAGCTTTTCTCATCTTTGTCTTGAAAATGGTATCCAGAATCTTCCATTTCTACCCCAGGAACTGTCCAGTGAAACCTTACCACCTGGCCACAAAAGCAAATGGAAATGTTATGTCTTGTATTTCAATATTGTAAACAACTTCTCACATTCCAAAGGACATTCCTGAAGAGAAAATAGAAAATGTTGACCACCCACTCAAAGCACAGACAGCTGAGCTCCTGACAAGTCTCTGACTGGACACATGATATTCCCAGTCCAGAAGTAACCCTGAGCCACCCACCATGCACGCAAGCCCATGCAGACCCTCTCCCACTCACCAATGTCCTCGCTGGCAAACCTCACCAGCCTCCTGGCCACGTAGAGCGGGTCCTCCCCTCCTTCCAGCATGCGAGCCAGCCAGTAGAGGGAGGCGTTCTGGTCCGAGCCGCGCATGGCCTTGTGCAGGGCGGAGACGCAGTTGTAGTGCTCTTCCCCTGCTCGGCACAGAAACGCCCGCGTGGCTGCCTTGCATGTCTGCCTGGCACACCACGCCACACTAAGGCAGGCCCCACGGGTGACAGCTAGCCTCCAACTGCATCCAGTGGGGTGCAGAGCCTAGATCAGTCCCAGGGTAGTTCACCAGGGGCCCACATGCCTGGTGCCTCTTTGGGAGTCCAATACTACCTATGCAGAGGAAGAGGCTGTGGCTGGAGAAAGCTGTGGCCACTGCCCATGTGAGAACACACCCACATGGAGAGACAGGAGAAGGGACAAGCACTCTCCAGGGGGCTTTTGGTAGAGATGCCAGAGGTAGGAGGGAGGTCTCAAGTCTGGGATCCATCCTCCGCCCCCACATTCTATTTGAGGAAAACAGACCTGGCCAGAGCCACAGAATGGCAGGAGAGCAGCAGTTACAGCTCAGTGGTGCCCTGGGGTCACTGCCAGCTGCTGCCTTCCTGACAGCTGTGGCCATTTAAGGCGCAGACCTAGTGTAGGGACATCTGTGTGGCAGGACACAAGGGGCCTAGCATGCCAGTTCATAACTTTCACCCTAAGAGGTAAGGCTCTACTTGTCATTTGGTCTTCATGTAGTTTCCACCTGGTTTCATGTGTACAAAGATCAGTAAATGTGCTTTAGAAAAACACAGTCAAGGGCAGGAAATGACAGCTAAACAGCTGTCAGAAATAAGCAGTGGCACTTGTACGGATTTCGCGATTTTCTGACCATCCTCTCAGGTAAGTTCCTTGGGAGCACAGTACCTCCTGAGAGGGCGGAGGGCTCGGAGTCCCTCCACAGGGCCTGCTCTTCAGTCAGGCAGAGCATGCGGTGGAGCTGGCACCTGGTCTCCTAGTGGAGTGACGCGATGCTGGCCTACCGAGGGGACACGGATGGCAGGGCCCAGCAACTCCAGTTTCTGAGGAGCCCCAGGCCAGATCACTGGATCGGCCTGGCTACCAGACTACTGTAGACACAACACTCCCTGGGCAGGGCTTCACTAGTGACGTGAGCCACAAGCCTTGGCTGCGAACGTCCAGACTCCTCCAGCACTAACCGCCTTAGCTCACCGGAAAGCAGTGTGCACAGGAGAGAGATGGATGGTGTGTTAATGTTCTTGGGACAAGCTAACACCTACAGTGCCAGCTGCTGAGGGCCCTCAGGCCAAAGAGCTCTGGCCACTCTGAGGATGTGGGGCAAGCCTGCCTGTCGCTGTGAGGCAGTGTCCAGGAGCAACGCCCTCTGGGCCTCTCCTGCATCTCCAGCCAGAGAGGAGGACTCATCACCAAGAAAGGCTGGAGAGGAGGCACAGCTATGAGACCCGAGCGCTCTACAGCCTGCTTCCTTCTTCTGGCAGGACTTTGAAAGGCAGGGGAATCCCACTCCAGTTACTGCGACATGACTCCATTCGGAGTCCCAAATGCTCAAGCAGAGTCCAGCCTAATCTACAGTAAGCCATCTCCAAATCTCCTCTTTTATAAAAAGCTGCAAATGTGCTGCGCTGACGATATTTAATATTGCCAGCTCAGATTTAATGCGGGCTGGTATATCTTCCATCTGTAAATGTGGCTCTATGCAAACACAGAAGGGCACACTACAAAATTAAATTTTCAAAGAAGCAATTACAAAACACAACCATCAAGATTTGTACGCTTATTTTTTGACTCTAAAAAATGAAGGATTTTTAACTCTCAGATATAACTGTCATTTACTGCAAAAGTTCTTTTACTTACTGCCTTTGCAAATGGTCACAAGACTCATTCATTGTCAAGTGAATGACAGGCTCTAAAGTGCTACATTCTACCAAGTGTTGCCGTGAGCCATGGGAAAATACCCACCAGTCCCACACGACAGAGAGAAAGCCGGTAATTCTAAACCCCAAACCCACTGACATCTCACCAGGACCCCTTCTCTGTATGCCTTTCTTCAGCAAGTTCGGCCCTGTGTAGGAGGCTGAATTCTATTACTCTATGCGGAGCAAAGTGAGACGCGGGATGCTTCACACCAGCTGAAGGTAAGAGGTGAGGCGAGGAGGGTGCCCACCCTTGTTCTACAGTTCTACTCTTGCCCTTCTGATTCCTCACCTGCTCGGTCATATAAAATGTGGGAGCGCTGCAGGCCCTCCTTCACATCGCTCTCCGTAACCAGAACGCGGCTCGGGGAGTAGGTCTGTCCGCTCTTCTTACAGAACATCTTCCTAGAGCTTAGCCTGGCCAGCACTGCCAGCTGCAGTCCGTTCAAGCCCGCCCGGGCGTCGCCATCGCTGAGGTAAGCCAGAGTGTCCACGGCTTTGTCCTCGATGAACACCGAGGGCCTGCAATACAACCAGGGACTCTCAGTCTGGCCACACCTGCTCTGTTTTAGCTCATCTGAAGTATCTCTTCACTTTTCAGAAAGGCTTTGACCTTAATCTTGTTAATGTAGTTAATTAAGCATTTTGAGACAGAGACTAAGAATTGAGCAGTCTTGCGCCACTGTTTCTCAAGAGCCACAAGCGGACTTCACTGTTCCTTCCTAACAGGCATGCATGAAGTAAGACTCAAGTGCTCTGGAAAGTTCCTGTTGGTAACTGGGCTCTCTGGTTCTACCAGCAGCAGTGCAAGCTTTATCAGCCCACAAGCATGTCCTTACAGTACATGGAAAGCCTGCTTCAAGGGCAATTACAGGCGAATGCCACAGGAATACTTAGGCCACCTTCCAAACAGGGACAAGACAGCATCCCATTAGGACGTTAGAGTATTCTCCAGATGAAGCAGTTCGATTCCCTCATCTTACAGACAGACAAGGGTCCCAGCTACCCAGGCCCTGTAGCCTAAGGAGCAAGTCTCTGGTCTCTTGGCCTGGGGTGTTCTCAGGTGGCAACAGGCCCTTCACATGGGCATTCATCAAACACAATCTGCCCAGCATAGCGGAGAAGGCAACGGGGAACTCCCATTCACCTGGCAACTGATTCTAAGACTGTCAGTAGCAACAGGCCTTGGGGGAAGTCACCTAGTCTCTCTGCAACCATCAGGACCACAGTTGACAACCACACTCATTCATTCATATGCTTCATTTTGAGGGAACTGAACTTGGGTGAAATTCATTTGTTCTTGGATGAATGGACAGCTCAACACTCATGAAGCAAAAAATAAGAAAAGATGTACATTCCCACCCTTCAGCCAAAAACTAACTAGTGAGCCCAAATTAGTGCGGCAGGGGCTGGGGGCTGGGCTGAGAAGGGTCTTGAAGGACAGGGGGTGGTCCCACTTGTCTTCTGGGTTCAACACAGGAGGTCTTAACACCTACCTATACACCCTCAAAAATAATTTGAATAATGCCACTCTCCATTTCCATCACTAAAATATTTGTGAGGTTGGAGAGATGCCTTAGAGGTTAAGGTGTGTGCCTGCAAAACCTAAATACCTGGCATTTGATTCCCCAGTACCCACATAAAGTCAGATGCACAAGGTGCACATGTGTCTGGAGTTTGCTTGGAGCAGCTGGAGGCCCTGGCTTGCTCATCCTCTCTCTCCTTTTTCTCTCATAAATAAATAAAGTATTTTCAAAGATTTGTGCCTAGGACTGGGCTTAGTGGTTGAGGTGCTTGCCTGCAAAGCCCAAGGACCCAGGTTTGATTCCCTAATACCCATGTAAGCCAGAAGAACAAGGTGGCACATGCTTCTAGAGTTTGTCTGCAATGGTAGAAGCCCTGGCATGCCCATTCTCTCTCTCAAATAAATTTTATATATTTGTGCCTAATGTCTTATGATGTCCTCTTGTTTACTATGTTTCCCAGGTTTCTAGTTACTTCACTATGGGTCTCATCACAACTAAGTCATATGGTCTGACTTAGCTCGCTCTCGGTGGCGCATGCCTTTTATTGCAGCACTTGGAAGGCAGAGGTAGGAGGACTGTTATGAGTTTGAGGCCACCCTAAGACTACACAGTGAATTCCTGGCCAGCCTGGGCTAGAGCAAGATCCTACCTCAAAAACTATATATATACACATACATATACATATGTACATACATACACATACATAAACCCACATACACACATATCCACATGCACACATATATTACTTAGTTATTTACTTATCTGCGAGGGAGTGAGCAAGTGTGCATCAGGACCTCTTGCTACTGCAAATTCACTCCAAATGCATATACCACTTTGTGTACCTGGCTTTACATGGGTACTGGGGATTAAGCTAAGGCCCACAGGCTTTGCAAGTAAGTGCATTTAACTGCTAAGCCATCTCCCCAGTGCCCTGACGTAGCTTCCTAACACCCAGTTTCTTCCCTCAGCCTCCCAGGCCCAGGCCTGGTGACAGCCTACAGACTTCCTCTTCCTCTGTTCTGATACTTGCTCTCATCAGCAGACACCACTCCAGAGAACTGGGCACTGGCCTGGGCCACGCTGCTGGCACTTCTCAACCAGGAACTGGATTATCTGGAAGATGACTTGACACATGCTAAAGAAAATGTGTAAGTGGGGCTGGAGAAATGGCTTAGCGGTTAAGCGCTTGCCTGTGTAGCCTAAGGACCCTGGTTCGAAGCTTGTTTCCCCAGAACCCATGTTAGCCAGATGCACAAGGGGGCACACATGTCTGGAGTTCGTTTGTAGTGGCTGGAGGCCCTGGCGCACCCATCCTCTCTCTTTGTGTGTCTCTTTCTCTCTCTCTCTCTTTGTTGCTCTCAAATAAATAAATAAAAATAAATGAAAAAAAAAAAAAAAAGAAAATGTGTAAGTGAACAGCACCAGAGGGGTACAGCCTACTGTGCCTGAGGAGGAAGAGAGTGAGAACCAAAGCTGCTTTGAACAGCTCCTTTCTGCCTTGAACAGTAAAAGCAGTATCTCTCATCTCCTGGGGAAGCTTTCCAGCAGCCAGGGCTGGATCCATCCTGACCGACTCAGTCACCAGATGCTACTCACCACCCTCGTCTCTCCATCTCCTCGAAATGCTGACAGCCTCAGGGACAGGATGGGTTCGAATCTTTTACTATAGCCCCAATGCCTGGTAGATAAAGCACACTCAGTGTTTGTTCAATGCAAGGACTTAGTTTTAACACCATGTTTGTGTGTGTGGTGTGCCCATGTGATGCCCTGTGCACTTGTCTGCAATGAGATGCACATGCCAGTGGTGGCCAGAAGGCAATGCCCGGGTCCTGCTCCGCTGTGCTCCCACCATTCTTACTGGAGTGGAGCTTCCTACTGACCAGGGAGCTTCTGGGCTCTGTTCTCCTATCAAACTGGGCTTATAGATGTTCATAGCCACAGCGAGTGACATGATTTTTTTTTTTAAGAACATGAAATCAAGAGCTGGGCGTGGTGGCGCACACCTTTAATCCCAGCACTTGGGAGGCAGAGGTAGGAGGATCACTGTGAGTTTGAGGGCACCCTGAGACTACATAGTGAATTCCAGGTCAGTATGGGCTAGAGTGAGACCCTACCTGAAAAACCAAAACCAAAAACATGAACTCATAAGGAAAAAAAAAATTCCACCAGTCAGACACACCAATAACCACAATGGTAATTTTCTTTAAATTAACAGCCACTAATTTTAAATCTAATTTTAAAAACAAAATTGAGACTATTGTGGTTGGAGAGATGTTCGGCTCTCCAGATCAGATCCCATGTGAGTCAGATGCACAAGGTGACCAAGTGTGCAAGGTTGCACATGTGCACAAGTTGGTGCACACATCTGGAATTTCACTGCAGTGGCTGGAGCCCCTGGCGTGCCAATTCTCTCTCCTGCTCTGTCTCACAAAAAAATTACCAAATAAATTGGGATTATTTTGTATAGTTTTACATGCTTAACAAATCTAATACTAATTTGAAAATAAGTAAGTTGCTCAGGCCCCTGAACATAATTTCTAAAGTTACACACATCACCTTAAACTCCAAAGTAGACCAAAGGACAACAGTCACTTACTGCTGAACACCATAAAATTAGCCTATGGTCAACATTCTTTTCCTGTTATGTGCCTTCAATGCTCCATAGATCTATAGATCTATAAGCAGCAAGATGTGAATATGGCTTTAAAAGGAGACCATAGTTTATATTCTTAGTAAACAGAGCTCTCTGATTTTTAAATTCATTTACAAATATTTATCTATTTGAAAGACAGGGCACAAGAGAGAGAGAGAGAGGGAAGGAGAGAGAGAATGGGCACACCAGGGTCTCCTGCTGCTACAACTGAACTCCAGATATATGCACCACTTTGTGCATCTGGCTTTATGTGGGTACTGGGGAATGGAACCCAGGCCATCAGGCTTTTTAAGTATCTTTAACTGTTGAGGCATTTCTCCAGCCCTTGATTTTTAAGTTCTTGATTAGCCTTTTTGCATTTTTGACCTCAAACTCAGCAATCCTGTGTCAGCCTCCTGAGTATTGGGATTATCAGTGGGTTGCCATACTCTGTTGGACACTGTAGTTCACACTCACACATCAGGCTCCCACTCCTCTTCAGCACCTTTGTTAAGGATCCGCACCCCCAACTGAAGCCCTTGTTGGATAGCAGGGGAATTTTAAATGCAATTGAGCAGTAAGCAACTGTCCAAATAATAAAAAGTGGCTGCTAGTGGAACTCAGTGGTCACACAGGCAAACTACAAAATGGACATTCACTGCTAAGAACACACAGGAAGGTCTAAAGATTCACCTACCTACCAGTGAATTATGTCCTGGACCCCTGCTTGGAGAAATTCCACTGAGTAGGAAAAAAACAAGATGTACTAAATACCCAGCCATCTTAGGAGAAGCAGATGAGACAGTTCATACTAAGGATGAGAAAGCAACTACCACAGACAGTGTCTTCAAAGTGCCCCTAGTCAAGAGAACTTTATGTGAGTTTTTATGCATAAACACCTTACCAATAGTTTTTGATTTGGAAAGAGCCCTCAAAGGTAAAAGAAAATTAAATGGGAGTAAAAAAATTCTGCTTTGGCAGCCAGGCGTAGTGGCCCATGCCTTTAATCCCAGCAGTTGGCAGGCAGAGGTAGGAGGATCGCAGTGAGTTTGAGGCCATCCTGAGACTACAGAGTGAATTCCAGGTCAGCCTGAGCTAGAGTCAGACCCTATCTCGAAAAGCCAAAACAAAACAAAACAAAAATCTGTTTTGGGAATAGAATGCCCAAAATTTCATAGCATCCTACAGGAAAACAAGCAACAAAAACTGGTTAAGAACAAATGTACTGGGAAAGATCTTATTCCTGATGCAGCCCAGTGGTGAGGCAGACCTAGAAAGTCGAGCTCCACCCACGGAAGCTCCTCTTTCTGTTTGTCCTCCGACACCTGGATTCTTGCATATTGTTTCTGCCAATGGATGATACTGGGAGTTAAGGACAGTACTGACGTAGGATGAGTGGGAAAAAAAATGACTGCTGGGTGTGGTGGCGCACACCTTTAATCTCAGCACTTGGGAGGCAGAAGTAGGAGGACCACTGAGAGTTCAAGGACAGTCTGAGACTACACTGTGAATTCCAGGTCAGCCTGGGCTACAGTGAGATCCTACCCTGAACAGAAAAACAACAAAGACAGTACTTGTGGTTTCATGGCAGGACAAAAGAAGACATCTGGCTCTGTTACTGTCTTCCTCTAAATTACAAACCAGACCTGGTGTCCTCCTTCAGTAAAGACTTGATGTGGTTGGGGTGACAAGTGCTGTACAGTGGCTCTTAACCATGAGCATGTATCAGATGAGAAAGCTTTCTTCAAATGCACACAGATACTGTCACAGATTTAGTGATTCGCAAATCTGCTGGGATAGATCCTGCATCACACACCAGTGTCCGTGGGATGTGCAGCTCGGTTACAAAGGCAGACTTACTGCATTATAGACAGGTCTGTCTTAACCCTTTGCAAGTTGATAGAGTTGTCCTTACATACAAAAGCACAAGCCAGGTTAGAAGGCCGCCTCACTGATAGCATGCATCTCCTCTGGCCTGGGTGTCCACACACCATCTACCACCACATGGAGCTGGCACCATGCCTTAGAGCTCGTTTCCACCATGCTCGACGTGGGTGACTGAGCTACCTCAACACAGGGTGCCTGCTTCCTCGTCTGGTGAAGGAGGCAGTGGCATCCACTTTGCAGACTGGAGCAGCGCCTGTCCTGCCACACACTCCCGGATGTTAGCTGCCTTATCAGTGATGAAACTCCTGCAATCTGTTAAGACCCTCTATTGTACACTCTCTGGAATTGCACATCTTCAAAGCAGAGTCCCAAATTCTGCCCTTCCCAAGATAACTGGAGTGAAATTAAGACAAAACTTGCTTTCTCCAGAGAGAACATACCTCTGAGATGTTATCTTTCTTTGCTTAATCTCACTGAGTCATGTCTTTCCAAACTGCACTGCCCTATATGCCCAGTAGGGGGCAGGGGGTGAACAGCGAGCCCCACCCATCCAGTGTGGAAACGGTCTGTGCAGACACCACAGAGATCTGGTGACGAGGCTGCCCTGGGTTTCGAGTGCTTCCTAAGCCCACTGCAAATATATTCACGGGATAATGGGGAGAATGCTCAGTGGATGAAATCAGGCAAGTATGTGGACCAGAGTTTGCATTCCCAGCAATGTCAGGTGGATATGGTGGCTACCTGTAATCCCATCACTGAGGAGGTGGAGATGGGGGTCCCTGGGACAAGCTGGATCTGCAAGCTCTGGGCTCAAGCGAGGCCCTGCTTCAGTAATGAAGTCAAGGGTGTCAAGGACACCTGATTCAACCTTTGGCTTTGACACACGTACACACACATCACACCCCATACACACTAAAATAACAGATAGAGAAACTATAAGGCTCTGGAGAAGGTTGTGTGAAGATGGATGCAAGCCACAGGCACAGATGGGGAAGGGAAGGAGCCACCAGAGGCTGAAGAAGCTTTTGCTTGTCCACAAGTACAAAGCAGTATGAGGCAGTTAGGAGACGTCTGACAAAGGTGGCGTGCAAAGGGAGGGAAGTCTCTTACTAGCTCTGCAAACCTCTGCAGGGTGTCTCCCCTACTGACGCCTTGGTTCTGGTCCTAGCTTTCACTCCGTGAGAATGAACTCGGTTGTTCTAATTCAAACGTGTTACAGCGGCCATGGAGAAAGAGCAACAAGGCCCACAGATCTGAGTCTGTATGTTGGTGTTCTCATGTCATTTTTACAAACCTCTTTTTCTTTTTTGGTTTTTCGAGGTAGGGTCTCACTCTGGTCCAGGCTGACCTAGAATTCACTATGGAGTCTCAGGGTGGCCTTGAACTCACGGTGATCCTCCTACATATGCCTCCCGAGTGCTGGTATTAAAGGCATGCGCCACCACGCCCGGCTCTCTTTTTCTTTTCTTTTTTTTTTTTTTTAATTATTTATTTATTTGAGAGTGACAGACACAGAGAGAAAGACAGATAGAGGGAGAGAGAGAGAATGGGCACGCCAGGGCTTCCAGCCACTGCAAACGAACTCCAGACGCGTGCGCCCCCTTGTGCATCTGGCTAACGTGGGACCTGGGGAACCGAGCCTCGAACCGGGGTCCTTAGGCTTCACAGGCAAGCGCTTAACTGCTAAGCCATCTCTCCAGCCCATCTTTTTCTTTATACTAAGCATATTCATGTAATTAATGTACACAGCTAAGTTAATGTATAGTACTAACGGACCTTTTCCCTTGCATTCAAATACTTTGAAGAAAAATAAAAGCTACATTCATAGTCCACTCTGGCTGGTACTCTGTCTGCCAATGTTCCATGACCTTTCTTTTCTACTGGGTAGCACAAAAGATCATTTTGGAGGCAGGCAAAACAAAACCTTGATTTCTTTTCAAAGAAAATGGGGGAAAAAAAGCACTTTTTGTTTTGGGGCCACTTTGCCTGGGATTCAGATGATAGTGTGTCCTGAGCTAGCCACATCTGCCCATAGAGGACAGACAGACAACCCTTCCCCTATTTAACAGACAGCACTCAGCCTCTCATTGGAGGCTCTATCTCTAGAGATGTGATCATTGCACCTGGTTCAAAACTGCTTCGTTGAGGGTGTTGTGCATGACACACGTTGAGATCTGGGGCACCAAAGCACGACTGAACCTGGGTTGGCACCGTCCTGTCGGTGGCAGCATGAGCTCATCAGCCATGTTCCATGGGGTCTTCCCCAGCCTCCAAAATTCCTCCAGAGCAGACAGCGTGTTTCACCGTGTCATGCGATCAGAATGTGTTTTCAGAGCTCAGCACATGGGAACTGTCCATCAGACATGCAAACCAAACAACTATGGCAGAGGTGCACTTTCTACGTTGTCTGGTTAAGTATGGCTTGTCCTTCAAAACCCACTTCAGCAACCCTCAACTTGGAGAGATGCTTGTTCTCTCATATTCTGGATCAAAGCTTCTTCAATTGACAGTCATATCCCCATGTGAGGTTGTGAGAAATATGACAGCATGAAAGGTTTCTGAATGTGCAACCAACCAAAAATAACTAGAAAATCCAATGTGTCATGAAATCTGAGCTGTTTATGGCAGAGCTCCCCCACGTGGCAGGCCCGTTCGTTGCAATCTTGGCTCTGTAAACACAACACTGCCTACTGCGCATGAGGCCAGACCACACATCATCAATGCTGCTGCCCGAAACTACGGTATGTCATGAGCTGCAATGTTTTAACAAACACAAAGTTTTCTGTTCTTATAGAAAATTATGGCTTAAAGTTGGGCATGGTGACGTATGCCTGCAAGCATGGCACTTGGGGGAATGAGGGCAGGTAGAGAAGAAGCTCAGTGTCAGCATCAACTACACAGAATGAGCTAAGCCAGGGTTACGGCCCTATCTCTACGTGCCTGCCCCCCACCAAAGAAATGAAAGTATCAAATTAGCCTGGTATGGTGGAGAGTTCAAGGCCAGCCTGGGCTACAGCGAAGCCCTACCTTGGAGGAAGCATCACTGGCTTGTATCATGTTAGACAAACAAGTACATTATCCCATCAGTATGCAAATAAGCTTGTCTCATAAATCACAAAATTTATGCACACTAATGAATTTTTTCAAACTAATTAAAAAATACTTCTTTATTTATGAAAGAAAGAGAGGGAGGGGAGGGAGAGAATGGGCATGCCAGGATCTCTAACCACTGCAAGCAAACTCCAGACACATGTGCCACCTTGTGCACCTGGCTTACATGGGTTCTGGGGAATTGAACATGGGTCCTCAGGTTTCACAGGATTCACTTGGCCTTAGCCACTAAGCCATCCCTCCATCCCTCAAATTAACTTTTAAAAGATTTATTACAAGTACTTGATTACAAGTTTTATATACCTATATGCTCTGGGGCCATGTAAAAATTACTCAGGCCAGAAAGGGTCACAAGTGGAAAAAGTTTCAAAAGCCTATTCTAGATGTTTCTCTATACTTCAGGATCCCCTGCACAGCTTGAGCACCAGAGTCCTATAATCCATTTGCTCACCTCGCCTTTATCATACTGTGTGCTGTCTATAAGCCCAGACATGTGCTTTTCCACACTCAGCCAATACCTAACATATGCAGAGCCTTCCATTTTTACTGGCTAAATACATACTGAAGGGAAGTTTGTTTTAAAAGAACACTCAGGCTAAGGAACATGGAACTTCGTGTCTAAGAATATGCAAACCCTTGAGAGTTTGAACTCTAGCAGCCTTCAAACACACCAGCAAGCCCAGGTCTTTCACCTCACTGTAAGGGGGACATGTGCTTGTGTAGTAATGGGAACTCACAGCCCCTCCCACACAGGCAGAGTGGCACAAGCAGCCCCTGCTCCGTGCCCGGCTCACCTCCTCTGCTGCACAGACCTCAGCAGCCTAGCACTTCTCTGGACATGTTCTGGTGGCTATCAGGATGCCACACAAATAAAAAGGCACTCTCACTGCTTCCCAGAGACACTGTTGACTGGAGCAAGAGTCTGTATCAGTGTAACTCAATCTGGCTAGTGTGCATAGGGATGAGCACACATCTGATGTCAGCCATGGGCAAGTCTGACTAGTCTGCTCTTGACCACCCCAACGACTGGGGTGGCAGACACTTCTTTCAGGGAATCACTTTCAAAGGATTTGTTTTTTTCTGTGACCCATGGCATCTTCCAACTTAACTGCTTGTCAGCATTGCTAGCAAGTAGGCTAATTAATGTATCTAAGTTCATATTTATTTCATTTTACTGTGCTTGCTGCTGATGAAAAGGATAAGCAGATTAGAGATAAAGATCCATGATGCCTGGGCACTTATTTCTCATGGTGGACAATACCAAAGAATAACTGCTTTTCCTATAATGAAAGCAGGATTTATTCCCTCCCTAACCAATTACCAAACACATAATAGAAGCTGGACACAGTGCTGGGGATATAAACAACTTCCTGTTTTCTTAGCCTTCCCAAGGAGATGGGAGATGCATGAATGCAGGCGAGAACGAAGGAAGTCCTGGCCAGGGGTAACTCTGCGCTAACGGTAAGGGAGAGGGGAGACTGTTACTCCCAGGGAGGTTTTATCGGGCTGAGATAACAGTTCTTGCAGGTTCGTACTCCAGTCACCTTTCTGTCTCTCACTTTAGAAGCTAAGTAAATGAAGTGGTACCTCTGTCACCGTATCTTCGCAAACTTTAATGTGCTCACACATCACCAGAAATCTTGTGAAGTAGGAACTCCTTTCATGAGGATGAGCTCCCGGTTCTACTGACCCCACTTCACTTGGACTATGGCAGAGCAGTGATATGAAGAGGTGATAAACCCGAGGCCTCTGAGAAACTCGCCCACCACATGACCACATGTAGTAAATAAATAATCTCTAGTCAAAATGGAAGTTATAAAACTGTAGATGCAAAAACTGGCACAGAGGACAAAAACAACATTTTCCCCCTTTCCTTTTACTCTATCTCTACCACAGACTGACCTAAGTTTATGATTATGAATTTTATTACAGTGAATTCCATGTCAGCCTGAGCTAGAGTGAGACCCTACCTTAGAAAACCAAAAAAAAAAAAAAAAAAAAGAATTTTATTACAGAAAAGCTAGTCAACCCAAGAATGCTGGATTCTCAAATTCAACCAAATTTGGGTTGAAAATTTTTTTTTACATGCACACCTATACTAGACATGTGGACTATTGTTCCTTGTCACTAGTCCTTAAACAAAACAGAATAACAGCTATTTACACAGTGTTTCTACTGTACTAGGCATTATCAGTAATCTACAGGGCAGACTGAAGCTCGGTGGCAGAGCATCAGCCCAGCGCGTGTACGGCACACATCCCTGCAAAACTTTTCTTCATTAAATACAGCAGGTAAGCTAAGCATGATCAAAGTATGTGAGAAGATATGTATAGGCTCTTCACAAATTCTACACATCACTCATGAGGTTATCTAAGTATTTGGGAATGTTCCTAGTGGTCAGTGGTCAGCAGGGAGGTCCTGGAACCAGTCTACTGCAGATGCTCAGACTATACTAGGTACAACCACCTGGCAGGAGTGCCCTGAGACCCTCACAAGAGGCCAGCCCACAAAGAGTCCCAAGTACAGCTCACGGCACTGATCCAACAGGTCCCACACTTCCCTTCTAGCCACGTTCCCAATGGCCACATCATCACCACTGTATCTAAAGTGAAGCAGTCTCTTCATCCCAGGAGTCCACTGCAAATGTTTTAGCCCTCACAAGGCGTGGTGGTGACATTCTCCCACATGTGAGACAGGAACAAATGAGGCCTGGCACATAGGGAGAGGCCTTTGAAACCTAAGCCCTGAGCCTACAACTGTGCCTCGTACTTTAATCCTCACAGAAAAGCGGCTCCAGAGCTTGGCCTCAGGGCAGGCATGAGCAGCTGTCTAGCCTACAACATGTGGAGGTGGACAGGGGCCTCTCCTCAGACCAAATTATGTCCACTGCATTATTCAGCCAACACACGAATGCCTTCTGAAGAATGTGTTCTAGTAAGGAAGGGGGAGCTCAGACCCCACACGTCAACAGGTCACCCACGATAAGCCCTCTGCTCATGCCTGCTAGGCACTAATGGGAGGTGGGCTGGGCCATTCTTGGTTAAAATTCCTTTAAAATCACTGAGGTAAGTTTAACTACTTCTATTATTAGTTACATTCTTAAAAGGAAAATTTTAATATTTTTATATTTAATTTTAAATTTTTTTGAGGCAAGCTCAACAGCTGGCCTTATTTATTTATTATTTATTATGCGAAAGAGAGACAGAGAGAGAATGAACTAGGGTACCAGAGCCTTCAGCCACTGCAATCGGACTCCAGACGTGTGCGCCACCTTGTGTGCATGTGCAACCTTGCACATGTGGGTCACCTTGTGAGCCTGGCTTACTAGGACCTGGAGAGCCGACCATGATTCCTTAAGCTTCACAGCCAAGTGCCTTAACTGCTATGCCATCTCTCCAGCCCTTAATATCTTTAAAAGAATAAACCATGGTGGGGGGGAATCTAGTACAAATCTCCAAAGATGTAAGTTAAGTAGTGTTTATCTCTTTCTTCCAGTCAATCAGGCACTTATACCCTCTAAAATAATGTTTCCCATGCACTAAGCCTGGAAGACGGTAACTAGGAATTAAAACATTAAAACGTGAGATTATGGACATCCCACTAGAGGCTACAAAATGCAACTGAAAAGAATGCTGGGAGGTTTGTTTGTGGGCATGATTAAGTACTTTCCTCTTTTCTGATTTTCATTTCTGGCAAATCCCTTCTTCTCAGTCACCACCCCACCCGCCACCGAGGCCCAGCCCCTCTGGCCCTCGGCCAGCAGCTTTTCAGGGAGGTGTGGGCACCCTGTCAACTTACTCGGAGCTGCTATTGCTGCTGTGGCTCAGAGGGTCAGCGGGACGGCTGGAGTCCAGGACGTGGATTCCCAGTGAGTTGATCGCTCTCATTAGAATTGTCACCATTGCCTCAACCGGAAGCTTCTCTAGAACAATCACCCGACAGCGGCTCAGGAGAGCAGCGTTGACCTGGAAGGAAGGGTTCTCGGTGGTTGCTCCAATCAGGGTGATCGTCCCACATTCCACGTGAGGAAGGAAAGTGTCCTATCCATGGGGGGAAATGAGAAGAAAGTGATTGCACTCAACAGGTGCCTGCAGAATCCCAGGTAAGGTGGCCATCTACTCTTTCTCTAAGTTTCACCGCTGCAGTATATCCACTAGACACGGACACAGCATCAGGGTGGAGGCCAGTGTGTAAGCCTGACCTCTTTCCAGTCAGTACTCAGCTAAGCAGAAGTTTAATTAGAATATAAATGACTTCTTAGCCAAGTATTTTCTACTAACAGGCTGAACTGCCACATAGCGTACAAACATGTACATCAATTATTATTTACAAAAGACATAAACATATTTCCAAAATCTTCCTCCTCTGACTGTACTCTATCATAGTGTTGTTCTCCCGAGTAACCTCGGGCGTATGTGACCACCAGACACAGCCTAATGGGAAGACAGTCGGTCCTGTATGGAACCTAGAACACAGGCATTCAGGTAGAACTCTAAGAACCAAAGAGATTCAAATCATGAGGGAAACAGGTGATGAGTTTTGTGAAATATTTTTATCTACAATTAAAAAGCTGTAATAAGAGAAAGCATGTGTGAAATCTTTTAATGTTTATTTACAGACTGCAAAAAGTAGCTTGTTTATAATCCTTTTATTTCTGAAAGCCACTGAGATAAACATTAACAGTTAAGTCCTGTCGTGGTCACCCTGCTGAAGGCCTTATGGCACAGAGACTACAGCCTTGACTTTACAAAGTAAAAATGGAAGGGGAAGTAAGAACATTAAAATGAATTTTTTTTGGGGGGGGGGAGGGCTGGAAAGCTAGAACCGGAACCCAGGGCACATTAGACAAATGCTTTACCACTGAGCTATACCCTCAGCTAAAATAAGAATTTTAATCAACTTCAACTGTTCACAATGATTTTTATTTTAGATTAAAATTTTCTAAAAGTTGGAAAGTTGACCCAAAGGTGCTTTTTGATATAGAAATCGTTTAACTTACCAGAGAGTGAGTTTTTCTGGTCACCCAAAATTACTAGGGAAAAGTATGGGGAAGCAGGCTTAAAGATGGACTGACGAGCCCATGCTTCTCTGAGGACAGTTAACAACCCTAACATTTATACAGTGCTTTGTCCTTTTCAAAAATAACCTTGCAGAGTATCTATCCTATGTGAGGTACACAATATCCAGAAGATAGAAAAGATGTTACCGTACCTGCTGAGATTTATTGAACCGATGAATCTCATCAATAAAAAGGATGGTTTTCCTTTTGAAAAAGCTCTTTTCATTCTGAGCCTGTTTTATGACATCCCGCACATCATTTGTCTTGGCGTTTGTTGCAGACAATGTCACAAACCTTATGCTGTGTTTCTTGCTATTGTTGGCTATGATGTGAGCCAGGGTGGTCTAGGAAGGATGACACGCATTGAAAAGCTGGTTAGACAGAGTGGGCAGCACCCACGGGTACTACAAGTGGCAGCAGCTATTTACCAAGCAAGGTGAACTCTGAAGAATGCTTAGAGGCACAGATAAAAACTGAAATACCACAGTATTTAAAACGAACCAACAAAACGAAAACATGATAAAGCAGGGAGGTAGCTAACTCTTAGGGCTAATTCTGCCCTTTTCTTTTATTCCTAACCCCTTCTGAGTTCTTTTGGGGGACTCAGATCTTAGGAATCCCAGTAGAGTGGCTGTCTTGTTTTAGCAGTCTGGGTGACAGCTGGGAGCTCTCACTGAAGAGAAAATTCCCGGTCAGCCAGCCGACAGAGTGCAGCTGGAGGACCCTGGGTAAAGCTGATCCCAGAGGAGAGCTGGGGGGAGCCGGCAGAGCGGCTGAGGAAGGGGCCGGGCTGAGGGCAAGGCAGCCAGCAGCCAAGAGCTGAGATCTTGTGGCATTTACCAGAAAACAAAGAAGAGATCTGAGGAAAACCATTCATTCAGCAGCTGGCACCTAATGGGGGCTCAGTAAATCTGCATCTGCTATTACCAACACTGTTAGCACTAGAATTCTAGGAATGAGAATTTTTTTTTTTTTAAAGAAAGGAGGGGAACCTGTTTATTCAACGGGACAAACTTGTTCCTGAATAGAAGAGTGGCACTTTATTTTGGGAAGCTGTACAGCACCACTAGACATTGTCACTGCTTTGAAACAAGTCCCAGCCAACTTGCCTTTTGGAACCAGGCTCCCATGTCCTGCAGGCTTGTTAATGACCAGCCTCACACAGAACCAGGCCCAGGTAACCTCCTGCATTAAATCACCTGTGGCTCACCTGAACCTCCCTGCAAACCTCAATGCCTCGGGCCATTAGTACCTGATTATCTATTCTCATGTTCTTAGACTTCACAATTTCTATCAATGCTACAGGTCAAACCTCTAAATGAAGAAACAACTAAACTCATGGGAGCAGAAGTCAATGACAAACCTTCATAATATCTGGAGGCTAGTGGTGTAATTCAGTGATAAGAGTGCAAAGGCCTGGGTTCAATGCCAGCATGCACAAAGAATGTTATCTGGGGTCCATCTGACTTATGCTTGACCAAGGAGACATGAAAAGAAACAATGTACAAAACCAGCAGGACACATTCCAGAAAGAGAGGTGTGGTTGGGAGAGATGAGGCTGGAAAGTGAAATGAGAACTACCTCGAATGAGCCTGTGTACGGGGCAGTCTGCACCTGAAGGCAAGGCGAGCTCTTAATACTCTGACCCAGGACTTATGGATGGAAACCCTAAACAATCCAACTTCATCACCACCCTTCTCAAGTGTCCTGACGACGACGATGACGGGTTCTCTAGGCCCGCAGGATCCTAACTGCTCCTCTGCCCTGGGCCAATTCCCCAGAAGGTACAAGGAACACAGAAAGCGACATCAAAGGCAGCATGCGACAGTCATGGAAATGCCTGATGAAGATGACGTGCACAAGGGAGGGAGATGTCTTATTAGCTGTGCAAACCACAGTTACTATAAACCCACAACTAGTGGGAGAAGGAAGAACAATAGAAAAAATTTTAATTATTTTTTTCCCACAGCTGACTCTGTGTACATACAAACGGAAGATACAAATGCTTCTTTCCAATTCTTGCAACATGGATTTCCCTAGATAATTAGGTCACTAAAAATCGGGGCAGGATCATTGGAACACGCTGATAGCTGGAATCTGAGTCCACATCTTCGTGCAACCAGGAATTCGCATCTTTAGAAAACGCCCAGCAAGCGGGTCACAGGAATCCAGAGGGTGAGACTTTATTTATTTATTTTTTTTGCTCGCCCATCAAACTCCGCTGCCAGACAGCCCCGCCCCAGGTCTCCCCCTCGGAGGAGGAGGGGTCGGGAGAGCGGCGGACCCGGCGGCACTCACCTTGCCGCAGCCCGGCGGCCCCCACAGGATGAGCGAGGGGATCTCGGTGGTCTCCAGCAGCGATCGGAGCAGGGTCTCCTGCCCCACGGCCCGGCTCTGCCCGCTGTAGTCCTGCAACGTGTCGGGGCGCATCTTGTCGGCCAGCGGCTTGCCCTCCAGCATCTGCCGGATCTCCTCGGCCGCCAGCGCTCGGGGATGCGCGCGGCCCGCGCCCGCGCCAAACGGGGCATCGGCGGCGTCCGTGTCCCAGTGTCCCGGGTCGTCCTCGCCCTCCGCGTCCGCGTCGCCGTCGCCCGCCGCCTCCTCCTCCTCGGGCACCTCCGCTTCGTCCCAGCTGCGCGGCGACGCGCTGCCCGCCGCCGCCCCCGCCGCCGCCGCCGGCCTCTTGCCGGAGCCCTTGCGGGCCGGGCTGCCGGAGCGCGCCACCGGGAAGTCGGGGATGAGGCGCGCGCCGCTGGGCGTGGGCGGCGCGTCGTAGCTCTCGCGGCTCTCGGTCTCGCCGCCGTCGTCGCCCTCCTCGCCCTCGCCCTCGCTGCTCTCGGCCGCCGTCGGCGTGGCGGGCTGCTTCAGCGCCGAGCTCTCCGACAGCCGCCGCCGCTTCGCCCCGGGCGGCGAGGGCCCCTTCCCGGCGCGGTGCGGCCCGGCCGAGGGCTCCGCGTGCCCCGCGGGGTGCAGCAGCAGGCAGCGGTCCAGGTGCGAGTTGATGTGCGCGGCGGGCATCATCTGCTGGCACACGGGGCACTGCACCTGGTGCAGCTGCGACAGGAAGGGGTCGTCCTCCGGCCCGCTCACCTCCATGGCGGCCGCCGGCCTCCCTGGCACCGCGCGCGGCCGCACCTACCCCTGAAAACGCCGATGCCCGCCGCTAGGCCCCGTGCCGCCGCGCGACCCTGGTTCGGGGAGGCGGCAAGACGCGCGCGGGCCGAGGGAGGGCGCCGCTCGAGCCTCACGTCCGGAGCTCCCGCGTCGGCCCGCCCCCGGCCGGCAGCTGGCAGCGCCTCGTGCGGCCTGTCGGGAGGTGTAGTCCACAAACTGTAGTCCGGACGCAGGCAGCGCCTCGCGCGGCATGCCTGGAGGTGTAGTCCACAACTTTTAGTCCGGGCGTAGGCAGCGCCTCGCGGGATATGTCGGGAGGTGTAGTCCACAACTTGTCGTCCTGGAGCAGGCAGTGCGTCGCATGGCATTTCGGGAAATAAGAGTCCACAACTTGTAGCCCGGGCGTAGCCAGCGCCTCGCGCGGCATGTCGGGAGGTGTAGTCCAGGCGCAGGCGGCGCATCACGCGCGGCGTGTGGGAAGGTGTAGTCCACAACTTGTAGTCCTGGAGCAGGCAGGGCTTCGCGAGGCGTGTCGGGTGGTGTAGTCCACAGCTTGTAGTCTGAGCGTAGGCAGCGCCTTCCCGGGACCCTGGGGGGCGGAGGGGCGGGGAGGAGGTGTAGTCGGCATCTGTTTGTCCCAGTCGCCGCCGGAAATTTCTCGCGCTGCGCTTGGGGAAATGTAGTTCGCGGTCACCCTCCCTCACCCCACCGCGGCTGCGTCTATTTCCGGCTGTGGCCGAGCCGGTCCTCGAAGGTGCCGCGGGGCGGCCCGGGCGGGAGGGGCAGTCGCCTGGGCGGCGCGGTCCGCGGGGCGGGGTGACGGCGGCTCCGGGGCCCCGGGATTCGTCACCTGGGCGGAGCTGGTGCTGGGGGAGCGGCGGGCGCGGAGACGGGAGGGCCCTATGACATGCGAGGGAAGTGGGGCCAAATGTCCAAAACGCGCCAGGAAAGCTGGGGAAAAGACATGAAAGGAACCACTACACAGGTGGGGAAAAAACGTCCAATTTAGAAGTCGTCAAATAAATTCCCCGCAAAAAAGAACTCGCTTAAGAGAAGTTTACGTATCAGCTGCTATGTAATAATTGCAAACTGGAAGCCAGCATGCATTCTGTCCCCATAACAATTAGATCATGGCAGGCAGCCTAAAAAATTATGTTGCAGTCAGGGATAGATAATGGGCACATTAGAAAAACACCAAAAACTTAAGTGTTACTCTACGTCTTTGCGTTACTGTTTCCTGTGAATATATGCACTCACCGAAGTTGCCCAGGCAGTAAAGAATTAAGGGAGAATGAAGATTTTTCTGAAACTTGACAAATATGGGATTTTTATTTAATCTACCACACGGCAGCATATTGTTGAGAGTTACTAGACAGAGAAGTTTTAAATTCGCCCTGAAGGTTTGATGATCTTGATCTCTGATGTAAACTGGAATAGCTACTAGGAAAAGGAACTTCAAATACTGTTACATACTTAAAGCATGAGAATATGCTTTAAGAATATGTACTCGGGAGGCAGAGTAGAAGGATCCCTATGAGTTCGGGGCCAGCTTGGGACTACAGAGAGAGTTCCAGGCCAGCCTGGGCTAGAATGAGACTCTACCTTTTAAAAAAAATAAAAATAAAAATAAAAACCAAGCAAAACAAAACAAAAAAAGGAACAAGATGGTTGACTCAAAGGATGGACTTCTGGGGTGAAGAGAGGTGGCCCAGTTTTTGAGTGGCCCCTTCTTTTTCCTTTTTTTGTTTTGTATTGTGAATTAAACCCAGGACCTTGCACATTCAGAGCATGCATTGTGAGGCTAAGGATGTCCTAACTTCACCTTAATTTTGTATATGTACTTTGTTCACATATATAAATAAGGAAGAATACGAATCAAAGAACATTCTACATGTATGCGTATTTATTTAGTTGCTGAAGCCACAAACAAGAGTAGAGGTGAGGTCCTTGGATGCACTAGACTGAATTCATTTGAGTGGGTCCCAGTGTGTTCTTAAGCAAAACTATTTCCCAGACCCAGTTTCCCAACGTAAAGCAAGAATACTGTCAAGCTCACCGTCTGCTCTGAGAATTGAATGAACTTAAAAGTGTGAAAGTAATATAATGTCTGGCATACAGTACATTCTTTTCTTTTGAACCTTAGCTCCAGCTGACAGAAGTTCAAGATTTTCTCCACTAGATGGTGATGGTAGAAAAATAAACTGTACCAGTGAGAACCTTAAAAAAACAATCACTCCTTAGTTTGCTTTTTTGTCTAATTGAAATTAAGTTTAGCTGCAGATCAGCATAAACACAAGTACATGTAAAGTCTCCTAAGGCCACAGGAAATCTGTGTAAAGCAAAAACCAAGGCAGATTTCCTTTCACGACCTCACTGATTGTCTTTGGCTACCCTTGAACACCTACTTTGAGCTGTGTCCTTCCTCAGAGTCAGAGGCTCAGTAGTGACCGGAACAGACCTAGAAGTTCAGTGACCACAGCGAGTGTCACTCTGGCTGCAGTGCCTGACACAGGTGCTCTGAGACCCTCCTAGTGCGTTATCTTGAGCCCTCATGGTCATGACCAGCATTCCTGCCACCTTCTGTCATCACCATCCTCAGAGTTTCCCCTGGATTCATCTGCTGTTCTTGGTTTCCTCTTCTCTACCAAGGCTCATGCTTTCTGTCTGGACTTCTGTCTGCATTGTATGCCACAGTCCCTAACAGCTTTCTCCTAAGACATTCTGAGTTTCAATGAGGACCTTTTAATTCTATTTTCTCATTGTCCTCCATTAGTATATAAGATATGCATGGATTTATATTAGTTTCTTTCATGGTTATGACCTCATACTAGATTCAAGTGATTTTCAGCTGATACATGTGATGGCTGCTTGCTGCCTCATGCACGTTGGCACCAACACTATGGCACCAGGCTTCTGCTAAGTGAAAACTTTTATTGGAGGCCAGCTGACAAGAATGTAGTGGTGGTGGGGAGGAAGATTCCCAAAAGTTTTGCCTGCAATTTGTTGGCAGTTTCTGGGAAGAGGGAGGAGACGCTAGATGGCAAGAAGGGGAAGGTCCAAGGTTAAGCACTGGCATCCTGGTCACCATGCCTCAGCCTAGGTGACATGCTCTGTGGAGTGCTGAGCTTGGGACGGAAGAGGTCCTTAGCAGAGTAAATCCTCCTGTTCATACTAAGCGAGGGACAGCCCATGTTTTGCCTGTTTCTGGGAGGTTCTAGAGGTGTCTTCTGCAAAACAGTATCAAGGAGTACTGGAGTTGTTTATGCCTGGCTACTAGCCAGTTTCACTTGTATAATAATTTTTTTAATCTGATTTTTTACCAGCTGGCAACATCTTCAGAATCCCTTGGGATTTCCTGAGTGATGAGATGCCTTTGTTATGCTAATGAGGCAACTCCCAGTGATCAAGGGGCTTGTCCAAAGGCTGGCCCTCTTCCTGGGAATGGAAAGTGTGCTGGAGATCTACTCAAATCACATGGACAGTAATTTTTGTTTTTGTTTCTGTTTTTGAATTTTGCCTACAGGATAAACCTCCAATAAAAACTGAGTGGAGCTTCCTGGTGGTGAACCCAGTGAGGTGCGAGGGCTGTGTGTCTAGACCCTCCTGAGCCTCAGGGCTGTAATTTGGATCTGGAGTGACCGCACAGGTCCATGTGTTAAAGGCCTATTTGCCAGCCTGCAGCACTGTTGAGTGGCGGTGGAAGCTTTAGGAGATGGGCATAGTGGGAGGAAGTTAGCCATTGGGGGAATGTTCTTGAGGGCAGCCCCTTTCTGTTTCTCTCGTTTCTCAGGGGCAATGAAATGAGCATCTCCCTCCTCTGCGTCCTCTGTCCATCAAAGAAATATGAGCAACTGATCCCGACTAGAAACCTCCAACACTGAGCCAAATGACCCTTTTCCTCTTTGTAAATTGTGTCAATTATTGTATTTAAGTAATTAACCAACACACCCCATGTGTCTCCTTCATAGTAAACTTTAATTGCTCTAGTTTCTTTCAGTGAGTTCTCTAAGCCGTCCTCATGAATTATCAAGCTGAAGGGAGTTGTAGAGCCTCATATTGTACTGGGTCCCTTCGTAGTGCAGAGACTTCTGGCTTTGTCTAAGGTGGGAGCCACTGTGTGGAGGACATATGTACTTCATCTGAGCAGGTTAGTGTCAGACTTGAATTGCAGGACATCCACTTGGTACCAGAATACTGCTTTTGTCTGTTTAGTTCTAATACTGAGTACAATGGCATTGGAAAGAGCAGGACTTGTTATACCATGAAACATAATTTTACTTGGAATTTGACAACATTCTACTTTACTTCCTGACTTAAAAAACAAAGCTTGATTAGAAAAAGGTACCTTTTTAATATCATATGGGTTTTTTTTGCCTTGGTCAGCAGCCGTTGTTTAATAATAAAGCTGGCATAATAATAATAATTACGTAATAATAATAATATTGTTTACTGATTATCAAATAATAATAAAAATACTGAAGACATTTTTCATATCCTCACTCAACTCCCCACCTTGCATATCATGTCCCTCACCCCAGTGTCTTCCAGCCTTCACTGTGTCTGGGTATCATTCACCTTCCAGCATAGATGTGTTCTGGTTAGCCTCTCCCTGGCCCCAGGCTATCTTGGTGTCCTTTGTCATATGTTTATCTGACCCTGTCTGCCTTTTACAGCAGGTACCTGGCAGTGCCCCAGTGGCCAGTTTCATATCTGTTTCCACTCCTCCTGCCAAGCTCCGCCAGAGGGTAGAGTTCTGCCCCTTACCCCCTCGGTGCCAGGCGCTGAGCCTCACACGCAGTGGGATGTACCTGAGTGCAAACCACTGGTGAAACAAGCACGTAGCTCTCGTGTGTGAGGAGAATTCATTGAGCTGGTTCCCCCGGGCAAACCACCTGGCCGGGCACGGAGCCAGGCGCAAGGCCGAGGAGGGCTCGCTGTTGTTCTGGAGATAGAGAACGTTTTCAGGAAAAAACACAAACCACCTTTTTCAGATGTCAGAGCAAGACAATCATCTGGGAAGAATAGAGGATGACAGTAGGAAGAAAAACTTAAAAACAAGAGGCAGTGTAGAAAGATGGGTCTTGAGTTGAGGAAAGAAGAGAAGGTGCGGGTGGACCGTGAAATGAGGCTGGTTCCTTCTCCTTTGCTGAACTGGATTTGATGAGAGGCAGAAGGCCATTAGACCAGCAGACGTGTCAAGGGAACTGGGTGTTCTGGGCAGTACTTCAGGGTCTGGAAGGCCCACAGCACCCACGTGCCCCAGCTCGGCTCTTGCAGCAGAGGGAGCACCTGCTGTGAGCATTCAGTCCAACTTTAAAAGTCCCTATAGTTTTTGTCAATCCTAATGATGTTCAAACATCCCCATAATCCAAGGTCTTTTAACTGAGTTATAATACCAAAATATCCACCCCAAACCGCATAATGGTACAGAATAAACACACTGCAAAAGATGGCACTGGGTATAACAAAGAAATGTTCAGCCAATACAAGATTTAAACAGGGGTAGACATCAAACTGCGTAGCTCCAAGTCCAACAACTCTAGCCAGTGACAAATCTCCAAGTCTGATAATTCTAACCAGCAACAATTCTCTGGAGTTCCAATTCTGCCCCTCCAGCTAGGCTACTCACAGTCCTGGAAAATTTCATTGGGGCTTGCAGCTTTCCTTAGCAGCCATCTCGTGGTCCCAGCATCTCCACTGGGTCTCCACTGCAACCCACGGTTCATCTGCATGGTCCATGGGTATATCCATGCAGGTATCCAGCAAACTTGCTTCACACTGCCCATGGCTGTTTCCAAAACTCAAGACCATGTTGCAAATTCAATGACCCTTTTTCCAACATTTCCTATACTCCACAATACCATGTATGGTGCCAATTTGTTAATCCAGGATGGAATAAAGCAGACTTTGAAGAACAGCACACTCCTTAAGCACTCAGATCCCTTCAAAAGAGTCTACATTCTTCATATTGCCTCAGTGCAGGTCAGCTGTCCCAATCTCAAAGGTTGTGATCTCTCATACAGTTCCAGCTGAATAGGCAGAAGTTTCGGCTCAAAGATTTAATTTCTGTGTCATGCCCTTCTGCTCACATCAGTCCATTTCTAGGCAATGCAACCCTGTACAACTTCTCAGGACAGGGCCATAACAGCAAGCCTTTCACACAAACTGCTTCCAGCCTAAGGCAAAGCTCCTTCTCACCCTCACAAGCCAAACCTCACAGTCCATAGTTCTTACTGCATTCAGGTCTTTCAACTCTGACCAATAGTCCATCAAGCTATACTTGTAGCACTGCAAAGGGTCTCTTAGGCCAAAGTTTCAAATCCTTCCACGGTCCTCTTGAAAGTCAGTTCCAAAAGGCCAAAGCCAGGTAGTCATGTGTCTATCAGCAATCTTACTCCTCTGGGACCAACGATACTGTTGCAGTCAGGTCTCATTGCTGGCAGAAACCACCTGACCAAGAGCCTCTTGTGGGATAAAAAGTTTATTTTGGCTTATGGATGGATTCAAGGGGAAGCTTCATTGTGCAGGGGAAAATGATGGCATGAGCAGAGGATGGACATCACCCTGTGGCCAACATAAAGTGGACAATAGCAATAGGAGAGTGTGCTAAACACTGGCAAGGGAACATTAATACTCATAAGCCAGCCCCCAACAATACACTGCCTCCAGGAGGCATTAATTCCCCAAACTCTATCAGCTGTGAACTTAGCATTCAGAACACCTAAGTTTATAGGGGATACCTGAATCAAACTACCCCACTCATCAATGCATGAAGTTTGTGTTATACAATGGACTATTACATAATAAGGAAAATTAGCAGACACAGTTATACATAAAATATAATGAATCAAAGTGTAACAGGAAAATGACAGAAAACAAAAAGTGTGGACACTTTTTTGGCAGAACAAAGTTATATGTGTAGGATGCACATGTCGTTGATAAATCTGTAGAGAAAAGCAAAGCAATTATTAAAAGATTAAAATTAGGGGTTGGAGAGATGGTTTAGTGGCTAAGACACTTGCCTGTGAAGCCTCAGGTTAAACTCCCCAGTACCCATATAATTCAGATGCACGAGGTAGCACATGTGTCTGGAGTTCATTTGCAGTGGCTGGGGGCTCTGGCACGACTGTTCTCTCCCTCTATGTGCCTTTTTCTCTCTCACACAAATAAATAAAAAATAAAATGTTTTCAAAAGATTCAAATTAGTAGTTCATTCAAGGGAGGTAAAAAGGTGGGTTTGGTTGGAGGTGCCAGTGATATTCTAGTGATGGATGATGGCCTCACTCATGGGTGATCATCATTTTCTTTCTTTTATTTATTTATTTTTTGGTTTTTCGAGGTAGGGTCTCACTCTAGCTCAGGCTGACCTAGAATACACTATGTAGCCTCAGGGTGGCCTCAAACTCATGGTGATCATCCTACCTCTGCCTCCCGAGTGCTGGGATTAAAGGCGTGTGCCACCACGCCCGGCTCATCATTTTCTTTTGTAAATTTTTTTTATATATTTGAGCAGGGGAAGAGAGGAAAAGATGGAGAGATAGAGAGGGAGAGAGAGAGAGAGTGAGCAGAAAGAGACTGATAATGGGCTCTCTAGGACCTCCTGCTACTACAAACAAACTCCAGATACATGTGCCACCTCGTGCAACTGGTTTTATGTGGATCCTGGTGAATCAAAACCAGGCAGACAGGCTTTGCAAGGGAGCACTTTTAGTTACTGAGCAATCTCTCCAACCCAGTTTTATGTGTTTTCTAACAGTAATCTTGCACTGTGGAGTCATGAAATTGAGACACTCAGGGATATTTTTGTTCTCTAAAGTCTAGATTAGGTTTTTCAGCTGCTATCTCTATTTTTTGAGATTTAGCAATATTAATACCAATACTAATCATTAAGGCCATGTGTCACATCCCTCTAATGTGTCCAGTATTGTTGCCTCCTGTCTTACCCATCATCTCTGTGAGGTGAATGTTATTACCCCATTAACAGCTGAGAGCAACAGAGGCTCAGGAAGACCAAGCAACTATGCTGAGCTTACACAGCTAATGAATCTCAAGTTCAAACCTGGGCTCTCTGACAAGTTTCCCACTAGGCTAGTGCACGTATGTATGTATGTATATATATTTGTTTGTTTGTTTTTTGAGGTAGGGTCTCGCTGTAGCCCAGGCTGACTTGGAATTTACTCTGTACTCTCAGGGTGGCCTTGAATTCATGGTGATCCTCCTACCTCTGCCTCCTGAGTTCTGGGATTAAAGGTGTGTGCCACCATGTCTGGCTTTTATTTAATTAATTTTTTTCTCATTTATTTTTATTTATTTGAGACAGAGAGAGGGAGGGAGGGAGAGAGAGAGAGAGAAAGAGAGTGGGCACACAATGGCTTCTAGCCACTGCAAATGAACTCCAAATGCATGCACCACCATGTGTATCTGGCTTACCTAGGACCTGGAGAATCAAACCTGGGTCCTTAGGCTTTGCAGGCAAGTGCCTTAACCACTAAGCCGTCTCTCCAGCCTGTTTTGAATATTTTTATTTATTTACTTGAAAGAGACAGGATGGGGGTGCGCCAAGGCCTCTTGCTGTCGCAAACAAACTCCATCCACATGCACCACTTTGTGCCTCTGGCTTTATGGGAATACTGGGGAATAGAACCCAGGCTGGCAGGCTTTTCAAGGGATCTAGCCCACTATCTTTATTATGGCATTTTCCATCTTATTTAAGTGGCATTTTGGGGGTTAAAATGAAAAGTAATTTATTATGAACATTCCACAATGACCCGATTTACTTGCTACCTAAAAACATAACTCTTACCTCTCATAGTATATAACATGACCCAACAATTGGGTGAGGTTTCCACTTGGCTCCATTAGCTGCTCATGTAGCCCTAATGCAATGGAAAATCTCTCCCCTGAGCTTGGCCCTCCTGGAGGAGCTTGCCAGACAGCATGACTTGAGTTTGCATGGCTGTAATTTCATGCCTTGTTCCTATCATGAGCTTCCAGCTCTAAAAGTCTCTTCCAATTTAGAAGGTAGAAAAGCATCCCTCAGCATGCCAGCATACATATGCTGTTCTTCTGGCTCCTGCAATGTGGCAGTGACAATTTCTGCTGCAGGTGGGGGTTTTGCAAATGGGCACAACCCTTTCACACTCCCTCCACTTGCTTAGCAGGCATAGTGACAACAGTAATGTGAGTTTTACATGGCAGCAAGCATTTTATTTTGTTCGTATTTCAGCTTAAAGAACAGATGGGAGGGAGCTATGTATGGGGGGGGGCAGAAAGAACCTCATAGTTGGGATGGACTTAGAAATGCCTGAGAATTAGCTGGTGGTTGAATTCAGCTCCTTTCATGGAAGGGCCTGGGAGTGAGGACACTGTGTGGCAAAGGGCTTTCCAGTGGCCAGGTGTTAGTTTCTGCATGCCTTCCTTCCCAAGAGGACCCAGGGCTCCACTCCTGAAATAGGGTGGAAAAGTTGAGAAAGTAAAGAAATACTCAAAAGATAGTCATGGAAGCTGGGGAGTTGGCTGAATGGTTAAAGGCACTTGCCTGCAAGATCCGATGACCCAGGTTCAATTCCCCAGGACCCACGTAAAGCCAGAGGCACAAAGTGGTGCATGCCTCTGGAGCTTGTTTGCAGAGACACTGGGCGCTGGTATGCTCATTCCCATTTGGGTTGGAGAAATGGTGCAGGAGTTAAAGGACCTTGCTTATAAAGCCTGATGGCCTGGGTTTGACACCCATTACCCATGTAAAGTGTCTGGAGTTTGTTTGCAGTGGCAGGAGGCCCTGGCATCATGCTCATACCTTCTCTCTCATAAATAAATAAAAATATATTAACAGAACATCCAAAGAACTAGAAGGTACTTGCTTCCATCGGACAAGTTGGGGTCCATTTGAGCAACAAACTGAAGAATGTAGGGAGTATTAATGTTCATTTTAAAAAATCTTCAGCTTTGCCGGGTGTGATGGCACACGCCTTTAATCCCAGCACTTGGGAGACAGAGATCGGTGGATCGCCGTGAGTTCGAGGCCTCCCTGAGACTACATAGTCCAGGCTAGAGTGAGACCCTACCTCAAAGAACCAAATAATAATAATAATAATAATAATAATAATAAAAATCTTCAGCTTCATATTGACACTAAAATGGGAGGAACTCAGCTTTAGAACAGGAGCTCTTTCTAGAAGAAGACCACTAGTAAGTGCGGAAGAAGCATTAAGGTTAGAAAGGCTTCACTTCATAATCACCGTGCTAATGACCGATTCTTAGGGACACCTAAGAAGGCAGTGTGTTGCTGGAGGCTAGCAAACCCTCACACTCCCATGATTAGTGAAGAGAATAAGATAACTTTACGTTGAAGAAATCTGACTTACCCTGCCATAATCAGATCACCAATTTATTATTGTTATTTTAATTTTTAGATATTTATTTGCATATGTGTATATATAAGAGAGGAATCACCAAATTTATCTTTACTAATAATGACAGAAGTTGATGTCATGTGCCACCAGTTGGGCTGTTCTGAGGGTTCCCCTCTGCAGGTATAACCAGGTTCCAGACATGAAGTTACAATTAGGTAATTCAAATTTATATATTTTATGAGGCACTTTGGTGTTTTCAAAGATATCAGTGTCATGAGGAATAAAAGAAGAAAGATGGGGTTTAAAAAGGCATGATAACAAATATATACTATATGATTTTTAAAAAAATAGATACAAAGTTTATTAAAAATAGGCTGCATACTATATGATTTTTGATGAGTCTGTTATGCAAGAATGTCTTCTTCTGAGAAGATGTCTGCTTGTGCACTCATGGGTAAGCTATCATGCACACTGCAGCTTTCCGAAAGAAGAGACAAATGGCAACTGTAGAAAACTAACATTTTGTCAATATATGTAAAAAGTGTGTAATTATTCAGTGTACTATCATTGTAGGTTCTCTGCAGGTTTTAATGCTTAAAAAATTAAATCTATTTGTATAGTGCTGGGGATCAATCTCAGGATCTTGTGCATACTAAGCAAGTGTTCCCACATCCTTAGCCCTGAAGTAAGTTGTCATAAAAAGGTTGAAGTAAAGGAAAAAAAAATTAAAAAATATTTTCTTTCTTTATTTGAGAGAGAAAGAGACAGAGAAAGAAAGAGACAGACAGACAGACAGAATGGGCACACCAGGGCCTCTAGCCACTGCAAACTTGAGATATGTGTGCCACCTCCTATAGCTGGCTTACGTGGGTACTGGGGAATTAAACCTTGGTCCTTAGGCTTCACTGGCAAGTGTCTTAACCACTAAACTAGCTCTCCAGCTCAGGAAAAGAACTTTGTCAAAGCAATAATATGAAGGTCATATATGACCTTGGACATTCATTTCTGGATTTATCTATGCATAGCATTATTTGCATAATGTACTTTGATTCTATTGAAACATCATGCTCTGTTTTCTAAATAATGCATTAACTCGCTGGCATATGTTTACATCCTACCATAGGGTCAAGTGGTGTATAATTAGAAGAGCAACTACTATAAAAGTAACAAAAAATTAATGTTTTTGAAATTATTTTTAAATATCCTACCTGTAATTTTTGCAGTTTTATAATCACTTTGTTTTAAACAGTAAAAGGGGCAAAAGGCATAGGAGTTTGTTTTTGTGGCATGGGACATGAGCTCAGGACCTCACACGTGATGGCAAGGGGTCTCCTACCACTGAGCCATGCCCACAGCATCATGGAAGGTTTTGACTCTGCGTTTTTTGTTACAAAATATCTATCAACTTACTCACTGTCACTTGGAACTTGTGAAGGGCTTGTATCAAATGGAGCTGTAAACAAGCCTGGACGCTATAACATTGTGACGCTCCTTCAAAATACCCTCTCTCCAAGCGGGTCAGAAGGGATACAAACCAAGTGCATGTTAGTCACCGTGATTGTTTCTATTCATTACAAAACATTGTGTCACATGGACTTTGTGGAAGAAAAGCAGGAGACTCTGCCTCTCCGTCTCCTTTTCCTTTGGCTCGGGCACCCCAGGGGCGTGGGACGTGATTTATGTCTGTCTGGATCCTGGCCGTGGTTACATTAGACACCTGGCCCAAATTGGCCTCTCGTACTTTTCTTTTCTTTTTTTAAACACACTTGCTTTTATTAATCATATCAACAAGTACTTTTCTTTTTTCTCAGTGACATTATTGAAGTGTAGTTTACAGATCATAATTCACCCATTTTAAGTGTATAGTTCAGGGCTGTTTTAAGAAATGTAGTGAATTATGTAATCATCACCCCAGTGCCTCATCCAGTGAGATTCTGTTTGCAGTTAATCCCCGTTGGCTTCTATCTCCAGAGAGCCACCACTCTGCTGTCTGTGGTGAAGGGCTTGCCTTTTCTGCACACCTCATACAGACAGAGTCATACAGCATGCCATCTTTGTCCTATGCTCTTTTTTTCACTGAGCACCATGTTTTAGTTCATTTGTATTGTAGGCAACATCAATGTTTGTTCCTTCTTTGTGCTGAATAGTATTCCGTTTGTATGCATATATCAGAGTCTATTTTCCCACTCACCTCACCCATGGGCACTGTTCCGCACTGTGGCGGTTGTGTGAGCTACATCTAAGAACGTGCATGTGCACGTGCAAGGTTTTCACATTCGTGTGCTTTCTTTTCTCTTGGGTGCCATACCTGGGGGAAGAACTGCTGGGCCCGTGGAGAATAATGACTTTGCCTCTTTGTTTGTTTGTTTTGGGGAGTTGTGTTTTCCTGTGTGCATGGTGCATTATGAAGGTCAGAGGATGGCTTTGGGGGTTGGTCCCCCCTTCTGCCTCATTTCAGACAGGGTCTCTTATTTTGTTGTTCACCCCTGCATTGGCCGGTTAGCGGGCCTGAGCACTTTGGGATTACAACTTCTGGCCTTACATGGGATCGGGGATCGGAAGTCAGATCCTCATGCTGGCATGGAGAAAGCACCTTATCCACACAGCCATCTGCCCAGTCCGGAAAGTAGCTCTGGGAAGTTGCTAGATGGCCCCCCACCCAAACATTTGTACTGTTTTCCATTCCTGCCTGTCTGTCTGGTGAGGGTTCTCCTTTCTCCCTGTCTCAGCCCCATTTGCTTTCCTCTGTTTTTGTCTTGGACAATCACTCCTCTCCTAGGTATAACAAGTTCTTGGTTGTGGTCTCACTGCCTCTCCCTGGTGACTGATTTTGAGTATCTAAGTGTTTTGTAACCACTTGGGTATCCTTTTGGTAAGATGTTTATTCGAATCACCGATTTAGAATTGGGATGCTTTTCATCCTAGTATCACATTGTTAGAGTTTGACATATCTTCTGCAGACAAGTCCTTTGTCAAGTATGTGATAGGGAAAATTTTCTCCAAGCCCATGGCTGGCCTTCTAATTTTCCTGACAGGCCCATGGAGAGTGGACATTTGGGCTGTGCTGGAGTGCAGTGAGTCAGTCCTTGCTGTTAGGCCATGCTCACTGGGCTGCATGGGGAAGAAAGTGCAGTTGTGATGGCATGTGGGTAACGGGGTGCAGGGCTTCCATTTGCACATCGATGCCTGTGACGCCTGCTCTGGTTCTGCGTGCAGAAGAGGCCTTGTTGTTCCGCAACGTTCAGAAAGCTGAGCAGAAACAAGGGTGGTTAGCATTTTCCAGCCCGGCTTGAAGCCGAGTGGGAGAGACCCGTCCGCAGTGTAGTGGGGCTCAGTGCTTCCCCCACCCCCAGCAGCGACCCTCCGTCAGTGACTGGAAATGCCCGGGAAGGGCCAGCCCGGCTTTCACCACGGCTCTGCGGAAGGTTATTTTCCTTGTTGCTGTCCCTGTGATTATCCCATGTTTGCTGGGCATGCATACCTGCACAATGTCATAGAAGTGCAGCAAAGGTATTGATGGGCCTGTTTGCTCGTAAGCTTACATCATGTTTTCTTTTTTTTTTTTTTTCCCCTGGGACTCTTTGGAACATTCAGCATATTTAATGGATACAGACTGACCACGGAAGTGTGATTCTAATACCTGGTTTCCCCAAACCATCAAATAGGGAACAGTGTGACTGACATAGCAGAATTGGACTGTTGTCACTAAATTTTAGAAGACAACATCATAGTTTCCTTCAATTTACTTTTTATATCAAAGGAAAAATACATGAATTCATCAACTTTCAATGCAAAACACACAATTCTTACCTCAAAGGAAATAATACAAGACACAGTTTACTCTGACGCCAAATATGAGTGGCCATCACATGGAAACAGATTTTAGTTACCCCAAATTCCATGTTCCAATATGTAAACAGTTCCATGAAGGTGGTTTTTTATTTCTGTTTTTTTGAGGTAGGGTTTCACTTTAGTACAGGCTGACCCAGAATTCACTATGTAGACTCAGGGTGGCCTTGAATTCACAGTGATCCTCCTTCCTCTGCCTTCCGAGTGCTGGGATTAAAGACGTGTGCCACCACGCCTGACTTCCATGAAGGTTTTATAGTTACGGAACAAAAGATTACCACAAACCCAGGCACTTTTCAAATGCGCTGGTGGCAACATCAGGAGGGTGGTCACAGCCGGGCAGGGAGGTCTCTGCTCTAGGCTTCAGATGTGTCTGGGGACATTCTCACCCTCTGGGTTGGCGGAAGCTATTGGTCTGTTAGTACACTCCAGAAGAGGAAAGTCAGAAAGTCAGACAGGTTAAACACAGAGGTCGGCAGTCCATGGCTCTTAAGGGGCTAAGTGTAGCTACAGATAATCTGTCTCTGAACCTGCCACATTTGATCTTTCTGAAATCACGGCAGTCCTATCAGTCAGCCTTGTAGGGCGTCTGAGCATGTGCTGCTGTTCTCTGGGAACTTGAGCTCACACGGCAAATGTGTTGAATACATTTGTGCATGGGAGTGTCTGTGAATGATGTCCGAATTTATATCTGCAACCTACATCCTTCTCTCGAACCCCAGATTTCCCTCACCATCGCTCGTTGAGTTTGCATGTTTAATGAGCTCCATGATGTCCATTACCTGAACTCTAGACTATTCCCTATCTTTGCTCCTCCACCCCTGGCCTTCTCCATCTCATTTCTCATCAACTCGACCCTCAAGCACACAGGAAGTGTGGTGGCATGTGCCTTTATGAGTGAGAGAGAGAGGGAAAAGAGAAAAGGAGGAGGAGAGAGAGAGAATTGGCACACCAGAGTTTCACCTCCCGACTCCAGATACATGAGCCACCTTGTGTGCATGTGTCACCTTGTGCGTCTGACTTACATGGGACCTGGAGAGTAGAACATGGGTCCATAGTTTCACAGGCAAGTGCCTTAACTGCTAAGCCCAGAAGTGGTTTTCAAAGCATCCTGGTTTGGTGTCTCATGCCCCACATCCAACCTGGCACCCATCCTGATGGCTTCAAGTGTCATGTGGAAGCAGGCATGGGATTCTGCAATGGAAAAGCAATGTCAGAAATACAAGGAAAACTACTGGGTTTTGTTAACAGCAATGTATTTTCTGGCCTTTGGCTTCGCTGGCTTTGGCTCTCTAATGCCTGTGGCCAGTTGCTGAGGAGATGAGAATTATGATTTTGCATTTTGATGGGGGATGTGGTCCTATGCATTTTCCTCTATTAGAGGGGACTTGTGTTTATCAGTACTTTTATGCAAATTAGTCGCATTTACAAAAATTGGTAACCTGAAGTCAATTCAGTCTCTTCATACTACATAGTTGAGAATTTATCCTTTATAAATATGTATGTCTGGTTAGTTATTCTTTCTGAAGAACAACACTTTGGAATCCTCAAAAAATATCAACATTTCTATTTTTCAGAGACAGGTTTGAGTAGGAAGACGGCTCAGCTTTCTTGCCCAGCTGCCAACAGGTTCAGTTTTACAGCCACCCATAAAAAGCCAGGCAGGTATTTGTTTGCAGTGACAAGAGACCCTGAGGTGCCACACCCACACATACACATACAAATAAGTCATATAAAAATTTTTGCTAGAATGGAAATACTTAAAATGGAAAAATGTCTACTTTTGTTCTGCATAGAATATACTCATCTAAATTAAAAACAAATGACTTTTGAAAAGCAGAGGAGCTAGAAGCTGGTCCCAGAAATATGTATAGAATGCTTAGCAAAAGCTACAAACAGGAAACAATGAGTGGCGAGGCCCTGAGGCATTGCAGGGTCACCTGTGACATTTTCAGTATTTAAGTAACTAAGGTTTTATGCCACATAAATAAATCTAGGCATGTTAAGAGTCTGGAAATGGTGGTTGCCACAGTTACCTGGGGCAGTCATAGTATTGCTCATACAGGGAGTTCATAACCAAAATCACCCCTGTTCTTTGTATGGACTTGGATATCTGCACCTTTGACCTTTGCATAAAGCTGTGAAGAGTTGGGGACATTTCAAATACCTCTCAGGATTGAGAAAATTAAACCAAACTTGTGAAATGCTGTTAAAAGCCTGATGTCACAGTTGGTTATGTTCCTAATGGCCAGTGAGTGTGCATGCAGCTGTGGGGTTTCTGCACTGGGACTCCTGGTGGCTAGAGGTGCTGAGATGAGTCTGGGGTGGGGGGTGATCACCATAACAAATCCAGCCTCAGAGTTCTGAAGGTATTGCCACATAGTGAGAGGGGAGGGTGAAGGTGATATTTCATCCAGTGTTCCCAGCTTGTCCTCTCCTTACCTGACCTCTGAAATGGAGCCATCGGCCTTGAAAAGCCTGGTGTCTAAAATTAATATTCTTCCCCATCTGACTAAGAAAGTGACAGCTGAGCAACATGAGATCAAGGACCATATTAGTTTAAACAGGGGCTCAAAGTGGCATTCGCAAGAGAGGATACCTCCTTCCATGGTAGACAGTGCCTTGGAGAGCCCTCTCCTGACTGAGAGTGAAGACTCTTCCCAGAGTTCTGCAGTCAGTCGGAATCCTGCAGACTCCCTCTACCTGCAAGAACGTGTCCTCTAGTCTCAGAGCGGCTCAGGATGTCCTCCTGCAGATGGTAACCCTCTTGCTTATTGTTGTGACCTCTCAGCTCTCCTCTTTCTCTTTATGTTACCCTAAATAACAAGTTGCACTAAACCACTAAATTTCAGGTAGAGTGTGATGTTTAATATTTTTTGCAAAATAATTTTTATCTTGAACCTAAGCTTTTGTTTTCTGTGTCAATTTTATGTGGCTTCCTAATCTACTTTAGAATTTACTACAGTTCAATATCATATTCTAATTGTAGTTTGCCTTTGAACATCCATGTATCCATTTTTTATTTTAATGTTAACATTTTTTCACAGAAGTTCACAAGCTTGTAACAAATGGTCTATAATATATCTGTAGAGTTGCATTTTGATTTATTTGAATGTGAGCTGTTTAGATGCTATGTAGAATTTTGTAGAGCATTTAATTTGAAATGCTTTGCAATTCTAATATATTATTTTACCATGTGAGTTACAAAAATGAAAGGTAATATTTGACTTGGAGAATTACTGATGGTTTTTAAGTTGAGAAAAAGAAGCAAGTTTTAACTACTTCTATCGGGGGTCTCAGGCATTAGTCATAGGAGACCACATATTCAAAGAAATCTTTCATCTCTCTCCTTATATCATCAAGTACTGTGTAGATATATGTAGATATATATGCATTTGTGCGTCCAGAATCAAAGCGCCATTATTGAGTGTACATTACCTAGCCTATATGAAAAGCGTTTCTGAGGAAACACAAGGACTCTGAACTCATAACAGAATTGTCAGTAGAGATGAAGAGAAAAGTGTCTGGGTGCATTTTTCACATGTAGAAATGACATTCTTTAAAAAAATGAATACCAAGCATTTGAAGATTTAGTTAAAGGGCCTGGAGGTATGGCACAATGGTAGAATATTTACCTAGTATGTGCGTGGGTAACTGGGTTTGATCCTCAGAACAGAAGAAAAAAATGGTATACACAGAGAATTGTTCTAGTGGAAACACATTCTGAGATAGATAGATAGATAGATAGATAGATAGATAGATAGATAGATAGATAGATGATAGAACGAACGAACATTGGCAAGGACGCAGGAGAAAGTCCTTGCTAGAAAAGCCCGTCTCATGAGAATGTGTGGAGCAAACCCTGAAACCCAGTCCAGTCATGTTCTGTATTTAAACCAGCTGAGATTTCAGGGAAATTTTATTTCGCCTCTTTCCCTCTGCAGCTTAGTAAGATTTTTAGTGTATGAACAAAAGTCAATGGACACATAATCAGCAAAGGAACACACAATATTTACCCCCTGCTTGAGGCACAGAAGTATGAGACTGAAAGAGTTAGCGACACATCGCCCACAGTGCGCCCAGGGGGCAAAAGTGAGCTGCCCAGTGAGGGAGGTGGGCAGTGTGTAGAAGGACAGAGGAGAGCTGTCCCGTGGAGGGAGGTGGGCAGTGTGTAGAAGGACAGAGGTGAGCTGGCCAGTAGAGGGAGGTGGGCAGTGTGTAGAAGGACAGAGGTGAGCTGGCCAGGTGGAGGGAGGTGGGCACTGTGTAGAAGGACAAAGGTGAGCTGGCCAGGTAGAGTGATGTGGGCAGTGTGTAGAAGGACAGAGGTGAGCTGCCCAGTGAGGGAGGTGGGCAGTGTGTAGAAGGACAGAGGAGAGCTGCCCAGGTGGAGGGAGGTGGGCAGTGTGTAGAAGGACAGAGGTGAGCTGGCCAGGTGGAGGGAGGTGGGCAGTGTGTAGAAGGACAGAGGTGAGCTGGCCAGGTGGAGGGAGGTGGGCAGTGTGTAGAAGGACAGAGGTGAGCTGCCCAGTGGAAGGAGGTGGGCAGTGTGTAGAAGGACAAAGGTGAGCTGGCCAGGTGGAGTGATGTGGGCAGTGTGTAGAAGGACAGAGGAGAGCTGGCCAGGTGGAGGGAGGTGGGCAGTGTGTAGAAGGACAGAGGTGAGCTGGCCAGGTGGAGGGAGGTGGGCAGTGTGTAGAAGGACAGAGGTGAGCTGCCCAGTGGAGGGAGGTGGGCAGTGTGTAGAAGGACAAAGGTGAGCTGGCCAGGTAGAGTGATGTGGGCAGTGTGTAGAAGGACAGAGGTGAGCTGGCCAGTGGAGGGAGGTGGGCAGTGTGTAGAAGGACAGAGGTGAGCTGGCCAGGTGGAGGAAGGTGGGCAGTGTGTAGAAGGACAGAGGTGAGCTGGCCAGGTAGAGTGATGTGGGCAGTGTGTAGAAGGACAGAGGTGAGCTGGCCAGTAGAGGGAGGTGGGCAGTGTGTAGAAGGACAGAGGTGAGCTGGCCAGGTGGAGGAAGGTGGGCAGTGTGTAGAAGGACAGAGGTGAGCTGGCCAGGTAGAGTGATGTGGGCAGTGTGTAGAAGGACAGAGGTGAGCTGGCCAGTAGAGGGAGGTGGGCAGTGTGTAGAAGGACAGAGGTGAGCTGGCCAGGTGGAGGAAGGTGGGCAGTGTGTAGAAGGACAGAGGTGAGCTGGCCAGGTGGAGGGAGGTGGGCAGTGTGTAGAAGGACAGAGGTGAGCTGCCCAATGGAGGGAGGTGGGCCATGTCTAGAAGCCCTCAGTCAGGGCGCAGATGGAGTCTTGGGTAGCAGCCACCTTGACATCTGAGTCAGGGCAGCTGCCGGACCCCCCCATCTCCTCTTCCTGTGGGCTTGTCTTTCCCAGGCATGGAAGGGGTTCCTCAGGTGGAAATGCCTTTTCCCACATTTACTGCTTACTATTGTGGATGGGTGTACATTTTCTTTTATAAAAGGACCGGTTTTCATCACCATCCTAGGGTCTGTAGAATATGTCTGTTTCTCTGAATAATCAACTTGAATTATGGCAAATTAATATATTTGGGGATGTTTTACTCTCTCAGACTATGTCTTGTTTAATGTAAAGAGAAAGGTATATATATCCTCCTGAGATGCTTTGCTTTTTTTTATTTTCTGAGGTAGGGTATCACTCTAGCCCAGGCTGACTTTGTAGTCTCAGGGTGACCTCAAACTCATGGCAATCATCTACCTCTGCCTTCTAAATGATGGGATTAGAGGTGTGCACCACCGCACCCAGCACCTGGGGTGTTTCCTCCTATTTGCTTTTGTGGAGGAAAAGTAGAAAAAAAAATTTTTTTTCCCTTTAAAGTTTCAACAATGGAAAGTTTCAATATGAACTTTAGCTTTTCTCTCTCTAATTTTGGATCCTTATCCAGTTTTAATAGAAGACACTTCCACATTCTCAGTGACCATTTCCTCCAAAGAAGTCAATAGTGAATCAGTGACCAGAGCCTTCCTGGTTTTCTTTCTTTATAGTCAAGAGAACGGAGCCCTGACAAGTCACGACTGTGTCGTGATTTACAAATCAGAGACGCACAGAGTTGAGCACCACTCTGCGGACAGTAGCTTCATGGGACTCACCACCAAGATGTTAAAAGCGAAGAGGCTGGAGGGAATCAGCTCGTGTTGCAGCAGCAGCAGCCCACTGGAGAACATGGCCCTCTTCCAGTGCATGGAGGATGTGGAAAAGGTGAAGTGTTTTCTCGAAGAAAATTCCAGCGTGCTGAGTTCCAAGTCTGGAGACAACGAGGTAATGGTGTGTGCTGGTTCTGTCCCCTGAACTTGAGCTCTACCTGTCTTCTCTTGTGGGCGGTGTCATTATGTGACCCTCTTCAAGTTCTGAGCTGTCCCTTGTGTGTGGAACTCAGGAAAGCTGAGGAGCAGGCACAGTCTATTCCAACTTGATGAGAATTGTATGTAAGCTGCGTGATTGAGTTTGGCTTCTAATTAGGGGGCTTTTGAGACATGAATTGTACCTGCAGTGGGTTAGGAGTTAGTGAGTGAGTTCGTGGTGGCTTGGGATGTAGAGGGCGCACTCAGCATGCTAGACATCCTGGATTCCATCTCAGCACCCCTCAACCAAATACATACATACATACATAAATACATACATACCTGTTTATGTGAATATATATGTATATTTGCCTCTGATACACACACACACACACACACACACACACACACAGCTTGTGGAAGAACCCTTGGAAGAATTCTTTAAAATGAAGCATTTCAAATACTTAAAATGAGGCTTCAAAATGAGGCTTAATATTCCAACCCACCACAGGAGGCAAAATTGAAAGAAACAAGTTTCTAATTTCCTGAAGACTCAGCTCAAGCTGGTCTGGGATTCTTATGTGGCTCAGCCTGGTCTCCAGCACTTGTCTCCTTCTGCCTCTGCCTCTCCAGTGCAGAGATTAGGGTGTGCCCCACCCTTCCTGGTGTTCCTAACAACACACAAGACCATGAAACTCAGATGTTATGCACAGAAGGCCTAAGAGCTATTTTATTTTGAATGAGTAAAGAATAATAGCATATACTATAGAGAAGAGATAAGTCAGATACTTTTCACTGAGGACTTCATTGAATGAGCTAAGTGCAATTGGTCATATTCTCATACCCTCTTAGGCTCCTCTCCCCCACCCATCTCACTAAGGGCCCCCCTTCGTATGTGCTATGGGTTCATTACAGTGAATTTTTTTTTTGAGACTTAAACTTCTTTCCTTAGGAGTTACTATTTTTTTTTTTTTCTCTCTCTCTCCCTTTCTTTGAGATGGAGTCTGTTTCCCAGGCTGGTCTTGAACTCCTGAGCCATTTTACCTCAGCCTCCCTCTAGAACTACAGGTGTATATATAGAACAAGAAATTTCCATAGGCAAGATTTCAGTGAGCTATGAAAGACATTCTCGTCAGGGCCAATAATAGTGCAAACAAAGAAAACTAGGGATTTTTATTTCTGCTCATGAAATTTCTTTAGGGCACAGTAAAAAGGACATGATATTGCATGACTGAGATCAACTAATAGTTTATATGAATTTGATTTTTTGTCAAGTATAGTTTTTCTCCAAGTTCTGTGATATGATTTTTTGCTTGTTTGTGTTTTTGAGATAAGACTCAGGCTGGCCTTGAACTTGCTATGTAACCAAAGATGCCCTTGAATTTCTGATCCTTCTGCTCCACCTCCTAAGTGCTAGGTTTATGGGTGTACACCACCACACCCCACTTATGTGATATCATTTTCTTTATATTTCTTATGAAAGAGAGAGCGTGCATAGTAGAGCAAAAGAGAGAGAACTGACATGCAGGGCCTCCAGCCACTGCAATCAGACTCCATATGCATGCGTCATCTTGTGGGCATGTGTGACCCTGTGTGTCTGCGTCACCTGTGTATCTGGCCTGTGTGTGATCTGGAGAGTTGAACATGGGTCCTTAGGCTAAGCCATCTCTCTAGTCCTGTGATATCATTTTTAAAGTAGGTAACTGTCTCAAAGGAGTGAGATAATGGTGAGTTGGACCATAAAAATTCTTGGGAAGAATTGCATTTATGATTACCAACTGTTTTAAAATGTTAGAAGTCCATAATTTGGATGTTCCATATCTTTAGGACACTGTTATAGGGTGACAGCCAATGATGTCTCTGTGGGCCCTGGATGGGCTTAGAAGTTCCCAAGCCAGTGGTGCTCAAATTCTTGTCTACAATTAGCAAAGAACTGAAAAATATTGACGCAAATAAAGGTAAATTGTGAAAGGTTCATTTTAAGAGAGCGTAGCGATAAGGGAGAGCAAGCTGCCCTTCACGGCTACCTTGAATCAGACTGAAGCTCTCTTCCAGTCTCACGGGGCAGTGCGGCATCTCGGTTCTTTTGGGCGTGTGTCCCACCTGGCTACCTGCAAAAGAGGTTACCTTGCTCCTGACTGCTGAGAGAAAGAGAGCGAGTGCTGAGTCTGCAGAGAGCCCGAAACCATATTTCCTCTTGTGACCTTGGCCTTCTGGCTCCCGTGCCACAGTGGAAGTGAGTGGCAAGGAGTGCCATGTGTCCCATTCAGGTTTTGGTTTGTAAATGGAGCAGGGCTTGGAGGTGTTAGCAATAAATTTCTCTGTCCCTTGCTGGCCATGTGCAGAATGGATGGGTTCTTTCTATGACAGCCAAAGCCTAGCATGTGGGTGCGGAACAGTGAGCAGACCTGCCAGGAAGCGGGGAGGGAAGCCATCCCAGAAGCTCAGGTGGCTTCCGCCGTGCGGGCGTGTCTGTCTCCATCTTGTGCTGGGCCCACAGCCCACAGCCTCCGCTTGCTGTGCCACCCTGCTCTCCAGGGACTGTTGAAAAATGCCTGTCAAGTTTCTCACCTTCTTCCCTTTCCTTTCTTGACTCTTTTTTCTCTGGGGAGACGAGGACTGTAATCATAGAAACTTTCCCTGACCGTGCTGAAAAGAATTTGCTCTGCATCTCAGACCCTCTGGGAACATGCAAGCTTTGTTCTGGAAGCTTGAAGCAACTTTCTAAAAGTGACTTTATCTACTCTCCAGTCTGAAGAACAGCAAAAACACATATAAATCTAATAACCTGTATTTGTTAAAAGAGTTCATTGAAACACGGATTCTTTTCTTTTCTTTTCCTGCTCTTAACCAGAACTTTAAGTTTTCATTTATTTTTCTTTTACTGAGTTTATTTTAAGCTATCTTTCACTTGCTCTACTTTTTAAAATTTATCTGAGAGAGAGAGAGAGAGAGAGAGAGAGAGAGAGAGAGAATGGGCGCATCAGAACATTCAGCCAATGCAGATGTACTCCAGACACGTGCGCCTCCTTGTGTGCATGTGTGACATTGCGTCTGGTTTACATGGGACCTGGAGATTTGAACATGCATTCTTAGGCTTCTCAAGCAAACACCTTAACTGCTAAACTTTCTCACTAGTCCTTTTCCTCTACTTTGATGGTTCAATTATTAAATACTATATGTTCTACTTCTTCCTACTTATGACACTTCATTTTTATAATCTTAACTTTGTTTCTTTAATTTTTCTTAATTTCTTTTTTACTGTTTTCTAATATCTTTCTTTCATTCTGCTATATTCCAAAGGCTGTTCAACATATCCTGTTGAATTTTAACATTTATTTTTTAAAAATTTATTTGCAAAGAGAGGGGAGAAGAGAGAGAGAACGAGAGAGCACATGCAGCAGGGCCCTTGCTACTGCAAATGAACTCCAGATATATCACCACAGTGCATGTGGCTTTACATGGGCACTGGGGAATCGAACCTGGGACCTTAGGCTTTGCAAGCAAGCTCCTTAGCCAGTAAGCCATCTCTCCAGCCCTCAAGTTTTATTTCTTAAAGAGGGATATTTAGCTCCTCATGCCATAGACTTTGCTCCCATTTTTCCCCTCTTTTCCATGCCACAACTCAAAACTATGAAGGATGGCATAGGCTCCTCCTGAATTAAGCAAGGATCCAGTAATTGATAAGAAGTGATGGTCACTCATCCCAGGCAAACTGCCCCAAGAGTAAAGCTACAACTGAGATCCCTTCCCCCCAACTACTTTTTTCTTTCTTTCCTTCCATACAAAAGCTGTGAGTTCAGACACAGCTGTTTCTCAATGACAGGGGGGAAATCCTTGCCCTGGCACGGAACCTTCCACCAGTCAGCAGAATCCCACACTCCTCACTTCTGCCTCACATCAAGTATGACTTCCACATACTGCTTTGCCCCAGGATTTTGCTCTGGACAAGGCTGTTTCTGACTTCTCTTCCACTCACTCCTGGACTGCACCCACCCTGCTCCTGGAGCGCGCACTCTCTTGACCCTGGGCCTGCACACACCCTCGCCCCAGCCTCCCCTGAGGTGCCTCCGTAGCACTCCATCAAAACACTGCTTGGGAATGTCACTTGGTGGTAGAGAGCTTTCCCAGCATGCATGAGGTCCTAGATTCAATTCCCAGAGCCCAAACCTGCAGCCCATCTCCTTGGGCTGGACAGGTTTCTCAGTGGTTAAAGACACTTGCTCGCAAAGCCTGTTGTCCTCGGTTCAGTTCCTCAGTACCCCTGAATAGCTGGCTGTAGAAAGTGGTATTTAGAGTTTGTCTGCAGTGCACAGGCCAGATGTTTGCCATGTCCATCCAATCTCTCTCTCCATCTCCACAAGTAAATAAATAAAAATATCTTTAAAAGTTTATGCATATATGAACATTGAACAAATAGATGAATTAAAAACACATTTTCAGCAAATAATGGTAAGTCATGGCATGATAAACTAGGTCTAGACCTATTCAGTGTATGTATTGAAGTTAAGCAAAAGTAAAACAGCAATTACTCTGACATGTTTGAATGATGAGCTTAACAACCACTGTGGTACATATCATTAAGTTTCAAGTGATAACTAGCATTATAACTATCATTAGTTATATGTTGACATAATCAAATCCAGGGATTTAATTAATGAATAGCTTTTTATTTGTTGGGCTCTAGGGAGCTAGCCAAGGGGCCTCCCTCTTGCTACCACTGAATTATGCCTTCAGCCTGTACCCCTATCATGTATTTAATTAGTTACAAGCATATAGAGACAGACAGACAGAGAGAGAGAGAGAGAGAGAGAGAGAGAGAGAGAGAGCGCACACCAGGGCCTTTAGCCATTGCAGATGAACTCCAGATGCACATGCCACCTGCTGGATCTGCTTTACATGGGGAATTGACTCCAGGTTGCTGGGCTTTGTAGACAAGTGCCTTAACCACTGAGAAGTCTCTCTAGCCCTTCCCCCTGCATTTTATACACAAGATGGTATATGTTCATTTCCAATTTTTTTTAACAGATTTTTTCTTTTAAGGTTTTTCAAGGTAGAGCCTCTCACTCTAGCCCAGGCTGACTTGGCACTCCCTCTGTAGTGCCAGGCTAGTCTTGAACTCACACCTCTCCTCCTACCTCTGCCTCCAAAACACTGGGGTTAAAGATGTGCACCACCAAGCCCAGCCTTAATCTCCTCTTTGTTCCTTGGTTTCCACCACCTCTGAGTCTGCCCCTCATTTCCTGTCATCTACTCTGAAGGCACAGTCCCAAGTCTAAAACTCAGGGACAGTGGTATGGATGGTCCTACAAACAGCTGTCTCTGTGGACCACAATTCCACAACTATGCCTATGTGACTTCTAAGAGGATTATTTCTGAATTTCTGCTGATCCTGACTTGATTTGTGTTTTCACACTTTCTTTAGTAAAGGATAGTTCTTTTTAAAAAACAGTATTCAGGACGTTGAGATGTAGTCGGTTGGTAGAATGTCTGCCTAGTATACACAAAGCCATGAGTTTGGACCCCAGCACTCTATGAACCATTTATGGTGGCACAACCTGTTATCCTAACACTTGGGAGGTAGAGGCAAGAGGATCAGAAATACGGGGCCATTCATGGCTACACAATTTGATGCTAGCCTGGGCTACCTGAGGCTATATCTCACAAATAATAAAGAAAACCTAGGTTTTAATTCTTCCATATTCCCAACCAGTGGAGAGAAGATAAGAGCGGCCCAAGAAGACATGGGACAGTCCCCAGAATGTTTAAATACCTGCTACAGTGACTCAATGCACAAACAAAACAAAGCATATATTAGCAGGATGTACAAAAGGCTAGCATGGGTTGGAGTAAAGTATGGGTTCCCCTATTTTGACTGAGTTGGTAGTTTTAACAGCAGATGGCATTTCCTGACAGCTGCTATGAACCTGTACCATCAGCAATGCTCAGATGGCTGTTTGTAGATCTCAAATTAGCATGGCTCAGGGCAGAGGATTTGTGATTTTGGGGGTTGCATTCCCTCACTCCCATTCTTTGTGGGATGAGGAGCAGGAGAAAGCTCCCCGGGCTGGCAGCAGCCCAGCCTGGGCAGCTGATGGCGGTTACAACGCAGCTACTAGTCCTTGAACTGGGGATGAAAGCACGCATGCCAGCATAAGCTGTGGCCGGCAGATCTCTCTCCGCCCTGCACCTGTCTCAGATCTGTCACACGAGGCCATCGTGTCTTTCCTTTTGAAGAAGCAGAATATTGGTTGGCCGTGTAACTGGAGACACCCCTTGCTGTACTCCACACAGAATGCCCACTCCCCAGAGCCGAGCACAGTGCTGGGGAAGTGACTGAACCAGATCAGGGCAGGCAAGGTGCCTCCAAGACCAGGAATTTCACAGCTGCTCTCAGAGAATGGACTCCACGCTTAGAAGAAGAGACGTCTGGGTTGTAGGCAGTGTGTGCCTTCTGTCGTCTCCAGTTCTCTGGCGCCTGCTGCGGTCCGTGAGGACGTGGGGAAGTCCCAGGCAGGCTCCCGCTCTCGAGGACACACAGGTAGTGAAATCCCTTTGAGCCAAGAAAGACTCATTTTGCAATTGTTTAAACATTTCCAGCAAGGAGTGGTGCTGGCCAAAGGCAGTGGGACGTGTGTCCAGCTGAATCCTTGGCCAGAACTCCTGTCTTAGGAGGGGCTTGGATACTGACAGCGGCATGTGGCACCGTTCAACATTTCTAGCAATCACTCCAACTTTCAGGGACTCTTGAGGCAGCTATGTCTGGAATTTAAGTTGCTGATTTGTTTCTGGGTATGAGAGCTAAAAATAATGCTGACATCACTTTGTTCTCCTTTTTATATGCTGTAGTTATGAAAAGAAGAAAAAAAAAAGTCAGCGACACTTGTCTTCTTGTTGGGAAATCTGTTAATCTGTGGAAGACAAGAGTCCAAAGAGTAGTGAACCCTTAGAGCAGCCTTCCCTCTCCTGTCTGAGCTGACCGAGTGCCTGTCACGGGCACCACAGCGATTCTGAGAATGGAACTCGGCTGACACAAGAGAGTTCTAGAAGCGGAAAAATAACTTTGATACTAAAGACTTTAGTGCTAAGAGAAGGAACTTATTTCCAGGAAAATGGCTCTTTCCATGTTTACTCAATCCCTCTACAGTTATCACCTGGTATGCTGTTCTAAAAGAAATTTAGGACAGTTTAGAAAACACTATGGGCAGCAGTGGGAATCATTGTTCCTTACCTGAAGGTGCTCAGCATTGCTTTCACTATCTTTCATCCTCTTCCAGTAGCTTTTGGGTCCCCTGCCCTGTAGGTTGACTCCCCAGTGAAATTTTATTTAATTAAAAATATTTTTTGTGGAGCTGGGGATCAAATCCAAAGCCTTATACTTACTTACTCTGCCACTGAGTGAGACCCCTGACTCTTCCCATGAAGTATATTTCTGCAGACACACAGCATTGCATGGGCACCTCCTTTATGCACAGGACAAGTAAGAGTCTCTTCATCCTCTCTCCCCAAAGAATCAATATTTTCCCCTTGGGATGCCATGATCCCACTGGCAATACATGACATTCAGTGTTACAGGCTTCCAAGGGGTGGTAGGGAGCTACAGCCCTTTAGCTGTACCACGCCTTACAGCTTATGCCTTGAGAAGGCACTGGCTCTGCCTCTTAGTAGTGTTGTGAGGACACAACCTGAAAGTGGGCTTCTGTGATACCGGAGCTTCCCCTGAGGCCCCACCAGAGTGGGCACTCCGGGGGCCCTCGAGTCTGTGTCCAGAGGAGTGGCAGAATATTGGGAGGGTTTATTAAATCGCCTGATGCACCCGAGCTGGAGACAGGCACAAGTCGATGGGAGCGCGATGACGGCAGCGCTGTACCTGTCTGCAGCCCGTCCTATCAGCCCAGCTGTCCGCAGCTGACGCGATCACTGCTGCACAGCACCGGCCGTTCCTGACTGCTCAGCACATGTCTTAGCTTCCTCGGGCTTGCAGAGATGGGAACCAGTGCCTCTTCACCCCGGATCCCCATCATTGACAACAGACCAAAGAAACCATTCTCCCCAAGTCTACCTTATGAAGCAGGGAGCTTACTGGGATTCCTTACAAGAGCCTGGGTGACACAAAGGCTCCTCAGGAAAGCTCACCCCAGGGCAACTGACAAGCCACAAAAACTGCCTCTCTAGAGCTCCTTGCATGGCTTGTTCCAGCTTGGCCAGTGGAGCAGTCTCTTCTTCCCAACAGTCCTTATTCCTCACATAACCAACTGTGGGGAGAGACCTTTTGAATCTAGTAAATTCCAGGACCTTTCTGAGACTTGTGAGCTCTTTCCTTTCTGGATCTTGCAAGTTTTATTTTCTTCCTGAGACTTAATGAGCCTCCCTTTAGGGTAGAATGTTTCAATTCTCAACATATCTCTTGGGAGAATTCTTAGTGCTACATTTTTTCTATGACTACTACTATGAGGGCATTCCCTATTCTTTGTGCAAAAGATTGAAGTTGCTATTATTATTATTATTTGGTTTTTCGAGGTAGGCTTTCATTCTAGCCCAGCCTGGAATTTACTAAATAGTCTCAGGTTGGCCTTGAACTCATGGCAACCCTTTTACCTCTGCCTCCCAAGTGCTGGGATTAAGGGTGTCACCACCACACCCGGTATGATGTTATTTGACATATGAGAATATGAGAATGTCAATCTATTATATTTACCAGAGAAGAGGTTAATTAGTATTTAGAAGCTCTGTGCACATATACTTTTTTTAACAAAAGATTTTGCAGCTTTTTTAAAAAATATGGAATGCTTCTTGAATTTGTGTCTCATCCTGTGCAGGGTCCATGCTGTTCTTCTCTCTCATCCCAATTTTAGCATATATGCTGCCAAAGTGAGCACAATTTTGCAGCTTTTTGACTGTAAAGAAAACCTAAGTCAGATTTTTATAACATATCTTCTTATCTTTTCTCATTGCTAATGATTAATTATTTATAAATGTGGCCAGCTGATTGTCTTGGGCATTTCTTCAAGCACAACAGTCTTAGGACCTACCCTCCCCTGGGACACCAGAGAGTCCCTTTGGCATGTCTATATGCTCTGTGTGTATTCAGGAAATACAGGTGTTCCAGTGCACCATGCACAGACCCTGGACTGTGCGCAGGTCTGTGTCTTTGACCAAGTACACAGGTGAGTCATGTGTATGTGTATGGCATTGCAGCTTTTCAGAATAATCAAAATTATGCAAATTTTCTATCATTTCTGGAGTTTTTGCTGTGATGTGAGGAAATACCATTATTCTCTCTCATAAAAGTTAAAACAACATGATGAAACATATAGCTGTTGCTAGTCAAGTCTGTGTTCCCAGGTAAGAGAATGGTGAGCATACTTGATAGTGAACTTCCTAACGGTGGTTGGCCAAACTGCATTCCTGTCCACTTACCAAGCGAGCATGGCTGTTAAGGGTGTATTCATCTTGCAGTGTTTCCCACGCGTCAGACTTTCACAGGCTCCCTTCACAGTTTTTGCTCTACAATTGGTTCTCTGTGTCCATGGATTGTGCATCTGTGGATTCAGCCAACCGTGGAGAAAGATCACTTCTCTACTGAACATCTGCAGACATTTTTCCTTGTAGCTATTCCCTAAATCATAGAGAATAACAGCTATAGGCACCCGCACTCTACCAAGTCTTATGAGTGATGTGGGGATGACTTACGCTGCCTAGGAGAGGAAATGTACAGGTTGCATGCAAATGCTATGGCATTTTCTATGAAAGACCTGGGACAGGGTCCAGGGACAAACCTTCTGAGGATACATGCCAAGGAATGGCTAGATTTTCATTACTTTAATTCCTAGTAATATGTTTCATATGTCAAGCCATTTAAAACGTTTTGTGCAAAGTCAAAACTAGAGCCAAATTGTGATTTTGAAGTATTAATGATTGATTTTTCAAATGCACAATGACAGTGCAGAGCACAGAACTTTTAGGTGATTTGTGTGTGCCTTGTCTACTTAACACCCCTCCCAGCTGTGGACCGGGCCCTTGCCTGTGGCACATGGCCCTTTCCCTTCTATCTCCCACCTTCTGCTCACCTGGGGCCCAGAAGCAAAGTCCAGGCAGCGGGGAGGGTAGCAGTGTCTTCCCTCTACAGAACAAAGAACAGAGTGTCCCGTATCACAGGCGCTCACCTGGGATTCTGCGACCACCAGTGAGCCTCACGCGGCTCCATAACGTCACTTCCGTGTTCCCAACAGAAAGCAGAGCATGAGACCAAAGAGTCATGGGTCCCTGTTTGGGGACCCCGCATTGGGGTGCTTGAGATTGAGAAGGAAGTTTCCACCCACATGCTTGCCAAACTGACCACGCTGAGCAGGTGGACGCAGAGTCCCACCTCCCCTAGGACTGAAGGGGGTTCTGCTCCACAGGCACCATCCCCCCTGGTCCAGGCTGACTGCTGGAGTTGTCACTTGCTCTGTGTAAGTGGTGGTGCCCACAGTGGTCCCTCAGCCAGGGCAAAGAACCCTGGGAGAAGGCGTGATGGGGTGGGTCTGGGATGAAGGCCTTTCAGCCTACAGCTGGTTGATCTGGTTGCCACAGCAATGGCTGGAGCAAGGACGGGCCAGGTCACATGTGAAGAGCACAATTCTGATGCAGGGAAGTCTCTCTGCTAGCCGCCATGGGGTGATAATCAATGTAGCATTCTTTTGCTCAAGTTAGAGTTGACATTTTATTGTTGGTAGCTTCTCCTCTTCACAGTTACCAGCTCATGTTGGTATTACTGGTCCAACCAAGGAACTCCCCCCGACCTCAATTTAGGATAGAAATCAAGAGAAGGAAAGTGATGGAATCCCAAGGAGGTTTCTGTGAGGAAGACATGCTTGGCTCACAGTCCAGCTGCCTGGGACTTGAGGAACATAGGAAGGGAGGGCTCCTGCAGAGCCAGGATCTGCACACACCCTGTCAGTTCTTTTTGTCCACATGAGGGGTTTGTGCTTGACTCATGTGCCTTGGATCTATAGCTCACAAAGCATGCTGGGGGTGTTTCTACTGCTCCTCCCACCAAAAGCACTTGTTGGGGGTGAGGGGAATTTGCAGGAAAGATCTAGAAGGTACCAGCACTTCCTGAACCTGATCACTGGTGGAGACTATTTTTTGTAGAGAGCTTGATTCCAGTAAGAAACCTTAGTAGGCAGTCAGAGCCTCCCTGCTGTATCCCAGAGGTGCTTGCTTTTTCCTCTGCAGTGAGCTAAGAAGAGGGCTGGGGCTTCGAACTCAGTGGGGCTTGCACTTGCTCTCTAAACCGCCGCCGAGGATTGCCTGGCAGCTTGAACCTCAGCCTTTACGCCTGGACACCAGGTCCAGATCGACAGCTTCCAGTCCCAGTCCTGTTGCCTCAGGGGAGCTCTGTAACTGCGGAGCACTGTGGGCCTGTCTCTATGGTCCCATTGGTCGCACGAGGCTGCTCTTCGGGCCAGATCACATACTGTGTATGTGTGAAAATGCTTTATGAAATGTGGAATGTAGTGGTTATTATTAATCAGTATGTTGTTTTCATATGCATCAGAGTATCCTCAAGTCCTATGTCTCCTTGCTCCTGGAGACAGTCTTCCTATGCGGGGAGACAGCTTCTGCATGTGTGTTGCCTCCTTGTATTTATTTTAGTAATTCTTCCGACCACACTGACAGCTTTTCATAAGGAAAAGCACTTGATTTGTTAGTCCACAGATGGAGTTCAGATGATATATATTCGTTTGAATACTTACATAAATCTGTGGTATAATCTATGGCTTCACACACTTGGGGATTCTGCTGCATGGAGACAATTGGTGTTTCATAATGAATGGGGCATTCTGAAGGCCTGTGCTGTGAAAGATTGTGACTTAAAGATTAGGGCTTTGGGTATAGCTCAGTGGTCAACATGTGCTTAGCCTGTAAAAGGCTCTGTATTTGAACATATACACACAGAGAAAGAAAAAGAAAGAGAGAGAGAAGGAGAGAGAGAGGAGGCCCTTATGGACAGATCCTGATGGACCAGCTCATCCCAATTTTTCACTGAAATGGGGACTTAAAGTCCAGGAGAGGTGGAGTAGGCTTTTCTAAGATTACTAGCAATGAGGGACCATCTTTTCTGATAATCAAATGTCTATTCCAACCTGTCTCCCTTGCTGCTTTTCCTGTGCATGGTTTGGCCAGAGTTTGGTGTCTTGTCCACGGTCACTGCTGGGTCCTCCCCTGGCGTCCCCACACACTGGCTCTCGGGTCAGGTCTGGATCCATCCACCCAGGCCCCGCGGGCGGCCTGTGGGCTGCTCAGCCACCAGCCAGGCCCTGGGCTCCCACCTTCCGGTTTTGCCCTGCACCTCTGCTGCTCAGCCGCCAGGGCCAGCACCCTCAAGAAGTGCTGCTTTCTGGCCGTTCTCTGAAGGCCACCATGTAGGAGGCCTGAGCAACTGTCAGTCAGACTCATGTTGTGACAGGTACCCATCTTGTCCACAGTTCAGCCATCAGAAAGACTTTAAAGAGCAGTGCCTAAGAGTGAACGACTTGCCTAGCTCACCACATTCTGACTTACCTAACCACTGGACTCCAGGGTTTGCATTCTGAGTGCAAGCAGTGAGCAGCATGCACATTCTTACTACACTTCAAGGGTCACATTGATAAAATCAAGGTAAAATGTAGGCATTAAAAATGGATTGTAAACACAAAATTTTAATTCACAAATAAATGTGATCAGTATTACACCAGAGTCTAGGTGTTCATTTAAAATTTTACATCCATAGATTCCATATTCATTTACTTAAAATAAACCATTACCAATCTACTCTTTGAAGCGTACTGTGTTGGTTGTGCATAGATGCCAATAAATCTACAGACACAAGTACCTGAAACTCACAGGCACAAGTACATGAAATCCCTAGACGCAAATACCTGAAACCCACAGAGATAAGTACATGGAATCCACAGACACAAGAACATGAAATCCACAGACACAAGCAATTTCATTTGCTAATGGTCACTGATGGTCTGAAAAAGAGGAAGAACCAGATGAAAACAAGATCATTTCTTTGAAAGATAAATAGGATATGAATTTTGCTTGGGAAGTACTCTTTCCCTTTCAATAGAGATGTTTGGGTAGGATAATCCTTTAAATGAGTTGGCAGGCTCCAGTTTTTTAGAAACTTAAAAACTGATAATGACAAGTGTTAGGGCTCATTTTGTTCCATCTTCTAGAACAAGCACATTGCATTGATATAATAACATCCCTCCCTGGTACTGGAGGGCTCCACACATACTGAGCACATGCTCCACCACTGAGCTGCAACCCTGCCCCATTTGTTTTGATTTAAAAAATACTTTATTTATTCATTTATTTGAGGGTGGGAACACCAAGGCCACCAGCCACTGCAAATGAACTTCAGATGCATGGGCCACCTTGTGCATCTGGCTTATGTGAGTGCTGGGGAATCGAACTTGGGTCCTTAGGCTTCATGGGCAAACATGTTAAGCCATCTCTAGCCCCGCCTTTTTTTTGTCTTTTTGAAGTAGGGTCTCAGTCATTCCAGGCTGACCTGCAACTCACTCTATAAGCCAGCTTGCCTGCAGATTCACCCAGATCCTACTGCCTCAGGCGCCCAAATGCTAGAATCAAAGTTTGCACCGCCGTGCTCAGCACCTGCCCCAGTTCTTACCTCGCTGAAGCTGTGCTTGCTGGTACCTGTTTGGGATCTCTGCCTTTAACTTGGACATACACATTACTCACTTAACAAATATGTACATAGTCCTCCCTGGGTGTCAGACCTTGTTCTAAATACTTTACCCATGGAGTACAGCTCCGGGGCGGGGGCGGGGGTGTGTTCTCCTAGCTCTGGGAGCCTCTGGGATCCGTCCTCAGCACCACAAACAGCAACCCAAGGCCCTGGCACAACTGTCAACAATGATTTAGTTCTTGGAGCCACATTAGGTTCACAGCAAAACCGAGAGGAAGATGTGCAGCTGCACCACGTGCTCCCTGTCCCCACCCCATGCACAGCTTCCCCACCGTCGCCCCCACCGCCGCCCCCAGCGGAATGGCACCTCTGTCCCAGCGGCCGAGCCAACGGTGACACCTCAGTTTGCACCAAGGTTCAGGCTAGTCTGTGGGCTTGAAAAAATGTGACACTTCATGCTTCCATCACTATGATAATTATCTTTAAAAAATAGTATCAAGTATTTGTTGACATGTATTATCACTAATGAATGGCTTTTCTAAGGACAGTTTGTTTTATCATCAAATGATTCAAAGGGATGTTTCCAATTTGATGATGTTCTAAAATTGATTGTTAATTTTTTTTTAACTTTTGAATTTATTTATTTATTTGGAGAGAGAGAGAGGGGGGGGAGGGAGGGAAGGATTTGTTCGATTTTTATGCAGTGACTGTAGAGACTTAAGACTGTTCAGTCAGCCAAGGCAAAGGGGAGCAGAGGCCCTTGTCTGCAGAGTCACAGCAGCCTCCAGTGGGAAGAAGTTGAAACAGCTAATGTAGGCGCGATGTGCCGTTTCAGATTCTTTTTTCTTTCTCTTGTTGCTGATGCTGGGGCCAGAACCCAGAACCTTATACATGCCAGGTGCTCTTCCACTGAGTTGCAGCTCTGAGCCAGGATAATCTTTATAAATGTTCAAACTAATGTATTAGCACATTCTCAGTTCTGCCTGCTATAGATGCAGGAGACGTCCCTGGAACAGACTCCCCTAAGTGTGTATAATAAAGTTAGAAGACTATAAACTTATTACTAATTGTCAGCATGACTTGAACACTATATCTATTTCTTTTTAAAATATTTTATTTATTCACACTTTATTTATTTAAATTTATCTATTAGAGAGGGGGGGATGAATATGGGAGTGCCAGGGCCTCTAGCCACTGTAAATGTTGTAAATGCACCACTTTGTGCATCTGTCTTTCTGTGGGCACTGAGGAATAAAACCTAGGTCTTTAGGCTTTGCAGGCAACCTCCTTAACCACTGAGCCAACTCCCCAGCCTTGTATCAATTTTTTCTTTTAAAAAATATTTTACTCATTTATTTGCAAGGAAAGGGAGAAGATGAGAGAGAGTGCATATGAGTGGGTGCACCAGGGACTCTAGCCACTGCAAACAACTCCAGATGCATGCACCACTTTGCCACATCTGGCTTTACGTGGATGCTGGGATATCAAACCCAGGTTATTAGACACTGAGGCAAGCACCTTAAGTGCTGAGCCATCTCTCCAGTCCTGTATGAATTTCTTTTTCTAAAAATTGTATTTATTCATTAGAGAGAGAGAGAGAGAGAGAGAGAGAATATGAGAATGATTGGGTGCACCAGGGCCTCCAACCCACTGCAAACGAACTCCAGATGCATGCACCACCACCTTGTGCATCTGGCTTACGTGGGTCCTCAGGAATCGAACCAAGGTCCTTTGGCTTTGTAGGCAAGCACCTTAACTGCTAAGCCTTCTCTTCAGCCCTATATCAATTTCTTAATCAGTAATAGTTCCTAGGAAGGATGAGGCTTTATTTTGGCTTGTGTTCCAAGGGGATATAGTCCACTGTGGTGGGAAAGGCGTTCCAGGCCGGTTCATCACGTTCAGCCAGCAAGCAGAAAGTGAGCAGGACATGAGTGAGGCCAGGCTATAAAACCTCAAGGCCCACCTGCAGTGGCGCCTCCTTTCTTCAGCAAGCTTCTACCTCCTTTATGTTCCTCGGCCTTTCCAAATAGCACCACCAGCTGGAGACAAAATATTCAAACACATCCCGCTCCCCTCCCGCTCCCCCCCCACCCCTGGGGACCTTCAGCCTTTACACAGCACTCCTCTTTCAGCTGCTCTGTTATCCTCTCGCCTTTGCTCATCCTCTCCCTATGTGACCACTTTTGAAATCCTTCCAGGTCAGATTTAAATCCCACCATAGTTTATTCTGCTCTGACTTGCATGTTTTCATGGACGTTGTCACCCTTCATATGCACTGTCTGGAGACCCTGTGCTGTGTGTGGCTGGTTCCAATGTCCCTTGTGATAACTAGGATCTTGCATGTGAACACCTCCATCCTTAGAGAGCTGGAGCTGCCCCCACACAGGGCTGGCTCTCTGCTCATTTATTTTTCTATCCTACATATGAGGTATGTCCATCTTTTGGTGTACTACTTACCAATACCTTGTAGGTATAACTTCATATTTGAAGTCTTAGAAGTGAAGTTATGACTAATGTACTTACTTCAAGTGTTTAGTCAAAGTCATGGGTAGGGTCAGCCCCTATCTAATAGGATATTTGGAGTAACATTATGTATGTTTGTTTGTTTTCCCAAGAGATTCACTAGGGCAAAACCCTTTATCTACTGCTAGGATCAATTGGGCAAGGTCAGTGTGCCCTGACACACCCCAACTTTCTTCATTACACTCAGGTCACAGTGTCAGCAGGAAGAAAACACCTGTTGTCAGAGTGCTTCCCATCCTTTCTGAAAAAGAAGGCAAGTTAGTCACCTGAGTCAGAACTTGTCATTGCTCTGCATATTGGAGATGGTCCATCATGATTGACCAGGCTCTGTCCATATTCAGATGCCCCATTGGATTCATGCCAGAAAGACTAATTTAAACATACCTTATTTTAGAGTTTCTAATCACTGACAGTTACTATGTTATGTGTGATGCAAAAATGGTTGTTCATCACCAACTGGAATACCATTCATGTTGGAGTGACCTGGAGTCTTGTTCCAAATGGAGCATCTCAGATGACCCACCCCAAGCTTCGGAACAGGAGCCTCCAATTTAATGAGCTCCCTGGATGACTTCAATGCACACCAAAGTTTGAGAAGAGCCAGAATAATAACTATTTCCTGCAATTGTAAAAACAAGGGTTAGGTTTACTCCAAAAAGCTTCTGAAAGAAAAATAAAGGCGTTAATGTTACAGGCATGCCATATATATATATATATATATATATATATATATATATATATATATATATATATATTTATATATACAGTGTGTGTGTGTGTGTGTGTGCATTTCTCCCAGGGTTCTCTCAGGCTATTCCTTGAGAACATGGCAACATCCTTTCTTGAACATTTTAAGAGCATATTTTCCTTGATAAAATAAATATGTCTAATAATAGTTGTTTCCATTAGATTTCCCAGGCAGACAAAACACATAACTTGTCCCTCAGCCAGTCGGATAAGCTGGGGTGAGGGGACATGTGAGAGGCAGCGCAGCCTGCCTTCCGTGGGAGGGTCACACCTGTCCCCAGAGAGGTGGTCTGGACCTGTAGTTCTTCACCCGTTTGAAAGAGGGGACTCTGTGACAGGTTGCCAACTGGCCATACCTCATGGAAATTCCCTGGTCAGCCCCTGAAGACAAGGCAGTAGGTGGTTTAATGGGAAGCCATGTACGTCCGCGAGAGCCTCTCTTGTCCTGAGTTGCTCCTGCAGGCACTTGTTGGTAGGGATTTGTAACCTCGTGTGAGGCAGAAGCCACGGTACTCACTGAGTCCGATCAGCGCTGGGGGTAGGCTTGGCTTTGGGTTCCTGTGTCCCCAGGATCAAGTGGAAAGGCCATTGGTTTCTGGAGCTTATGGCTCCTTTTAGGCTATGCCATGAGTGTGATCGTTACTTTGAATGGGTTGCGCAACACTCTGGTGGTTATCATGATTTATTAGGGACGAGAAACCCTGGAAACAAGCATTACCTGGGGGCAAATATACAGATTCCCAGGTGTGCTAGGGCCCTGTGGCCACAACTGTTCAAGGTTGGCTTGGGAGTCGAGATCTTTAATACTCCTAGGGCTCTGTGAGGAGGGGTAGAGATGCTCTGGGAAGTCATTAGACCACCCAGTTATGTTCTTTCTTCTCTGTATGCATGTGGTCAGTGGCTCAGGAGATGACACTGTATCCCTGCTAGCGTTTGGTGAGGCTGTAAGAACAGGAAACCTTTAAAGTGTTGCAGCTCCTTCTGGGCCCACTGCTTGTCACTCCTGCTCCTTACAGTCATGTTGTAACCGCCTGTGCTCCTGGTCTGTAGAGTAAAGCTGGGGACAGTCACACCTCCCACGTGACTTGATCTGAGTCAGTACGTTCTGACTGAGGTCCTTCTGCCTGTTGCCTGCTCAGTTCCCAAGGTCTCATGGTTCGTGGGCTTTATGTCTTCATGAAAAACTGTGGGGACTATAGTTTTTGTGTACACATTTCCATGTCCACCATAACACTGTCTTTTTTTTCCTCTTTGGTGCTGGAAATGGAACCCAGCACCTCATACATGCTGATCACATGCTCTAGCATTTAGCCAGACCTCAGCCCAGAGTCTTGTCTTTATATACATTGCAATAAGTCTGGAGTAAGAAATGTGCATGGGATTAAAAATTTGGTTCTGGGAGCCGGGCATGGTGGCGCACACCTTTAATCCCAGCACTCGGGAGGCAGAGGTAGGAAGATCACTGTGAGTTCAAGGCCACCTTGAGACTACAGAGTTAATTCCAGGTCAGCCTGGACCAGAGTGAGACCCTACCTCAAAAATCCAAAATAAAATAAAATAAAATTTGGTTCTGGGGCTGGAATGATGTCTTAGTGGTTAAGGCACATGCCTGCAAAGCCAAAGGACCTTGGTTCAATTCCCCAAGAACCATGTAAGCCAGATGCACAAAGTAGCGCATGCATCTGGAGTTTGTTTGCAGTGGCTGGAGACCCTGCCATGCCCATTTTTTTCTCTCTCTCTGTCTCTTTCTCTCTCTCAAATAAGTAAATAAAAATATTTTAAAGCTTTTGGTTCCGTCATTCCTCATTGAGTGAGAAAGCTTTCTTTGATCAAAGGTTAGCTTCTTTTGAGGTCTGGCATAAGAGACATAGTATGTAGTTAAGGCAGCAACGTGTATTATGTAGACAAAACCACTAGGTTAAAATAATTCCAAAGAAGGATACAGGACATAGGAAGATACAAAGAAGAATGGAGCCAAGAATCATTTTGCTTGATGTGAAAGAAGGTGGAAGCACCTTTCTCTGAATAATTATAATAAAGCAAACCTTGGCATCTCTTTGAATATTAACCTGAAAGCAATCTGCAAATAGATTGAAAGAGCAGACAGAAACAGAGGTCAAGGAAGGCTGCATGTCTGGGAGGAATAGCCAAGATGAGGTGGAGGGAAGCCCAAACTTTATGCAACGTGGGTCACTCTCAGGAGAACTGAGGCCCCAGTCCAGTCCCTTGGCCTTTCCTGCAAAGCCCTTTAGACTTACGGCTTTATGGCTTTAGTAAGACTTGGCATCTGTCTGAGATGTTGATCCAACACCTTCCCTGGAGCCATCAACTCTGTGGGTCTCAGGTCTCAGTCAGCATGACTGGCATTGTATGGCATTCTAGAGTCACCGCAGAGCTGGCTGATGACCTTTGTGAAGACCAGTGTCCACATGGCAGACTCTACCTCTACATGTGGGAGCCAGGTGGGGGTTTCTATAAGCAGAAATATGAGGAATTTTCCTAAGTTGCTCAGACTGAGTCAAAAAGATTAATTGCTTCCTGAATGCCCAGAAAGCCACATGGATCTGTGGAGGGGACCAAGGCAATGGAATTTCCTGTAACCCACCGTGACTAGCTGTGGAACCTATATAAATTTCTTGAGCTTGCTGAGTGGGTATTTGAAAGTTGAGGTTGGTCATACTGCTATCATCTAGACTTCTGTGAAGGTAACCAGGAACTGGGTACAAAATATTCAGTCCTGTGCTCCGTTCTAAGTCAGCACTCAGTAAGTGGTAGCTACCGTCATTATTGAAACTAAATGCTCATGCTGCTCTAGAAACCAGTCATTTTATGTCCGGTGATAGGAATCAAGATGAGTACAAGACTAAACAAACTCGAGCTTGGGTCTTCGAGGCTGGAGCACTCCAGGTGTGTCCGGTGCCTTTGCACGTGTGTCCTGCAGTGCAGTGGAGGATGGTCCGGGCTGACGTTTGGGTAGTTTGGAGCTTTTTCTGTGTTCACTTTGGTTTCTTCAGAAGTGGAGTCCACCCACAGGCCACCAGACCACCTGCTGGTTGACCTCACCGCTGTGCAAAGGGCCAAGGTTGTAGCCGCGCACTTTTAATGGTCACCCCACTCCTGCTCCTACATTTTCTTTATTGATCTCCTTAAACTACAGCCTTCAGAGCCAACGTTCCAGGCCCTTTGGAAATCAAAGGTAAATGAATCGTACATTATAGTTGAGCTCTAAAATGTCCTCTCTAGGCCCGTGTGTTCAGGGCTTGGTCCCCAAGTCGGTGCTATTGAGAGGAGGTGAGCTTTTAGCAGGTAGGGCCTAGCAGGAGCCCACCAGCACGCTGGGAGCATGTCCTTGAAGGGCTAGTGTGACTCCAGTCTCTTTTGTTTATTTCCCTGGCCATGAGGTGAGTGGTTTCATTCTGCCAGACACTTCTACCAGCAAGTGCTGCATCCCTCAGACCCCGAACACTGGGCTTAATCAGCAGTGTCCCAGAGCCTTCAGAACTGTGAGCCCAGCTCAACCTTCTCTCTTTGTGAGTTGAGCATCTTGGATATTTATTACAGTCATGGAGGGCAGACTGGCAGTGTCACTATAGTGATGGAAAGTGGCAGGCTTGCCTCTCACCTGCGCTCCCTGAGCACCCAGCCTATTGAATGGAGGAGTGAGAGAAGCCGGTACAGTGGAGAATAAAAGAATTAGCCTACCCCACCCCCACTATCTTCCAGAACAATCAGTTGACCAAGAGGGGTTTTAAAATTTTTTGTTTTTTATTTTTATTTACTGATTTGAGAGCGACAGACGAGGGAGAGAGAGAGAGAGAGAGAGAGAGAGAGAGAGAATGGGTGCACCAGGGCCTCCAGCCACTGAAAACGAACTCCAGATGCGTGCGCCCCCTTGTACATCTGGCTAACATGGGTCCCGGGGAACCGAGCCTTGAACTGGGGTCCTTAGGCTTCACAGGCAAGCGCTTAAGCACTAAGCCATCTCTCCAGCCCCAAGAAGGGTTTTAAACGTTAAAGCAGACGCAGGTGCTGGAGGAGCCCAGGGCGGGGCCTTCCACCTCGTCTGTAGGGTTAAGGACAGCTTCCGTGAACAAGTAGAGTTTCGCTGTGCTCAAGGATAGCCATCTAAACCAAGGGTGGTCTAGAGGAGCTTGCCCCTGAAAGCTCAGGATGGACAGAACATGGTGAGGTGGAGGAAGGAGTGGTTAGTACAGTCAGGACTGGTGCATCAGTGGCCAGGGGTCTTTCAGACCTGTCTCACTGGAGGAGTCTCTGGAGAGTGGGACACCAAGGTGAGCTGGCTTCCATCAGTCAGACAGGGCTCATTGCCTGGTAACAGGCTTCCCAAGTTTTGGTTACCTTCAAAAGTTAATTCTGGCAATTCCATAGCTCATTCCTGGGACTTCTTTGAAATGAAATTCTACTTGGTGCCATTTCCTTTCCTTCTGAAATCCCTATTGCTGTATTTTTAGTACATTTTGGGGGAATGAAAAGCATTACTCACCTCTGGTTTTCCATATAACCTCTTCTGATGACTACTTTCTTTTAAAGACTTAAAAAAAGGCTACCCAGCCTGAATTAACTTTTCTGTAAGAAAAGGTCTTTCGTGGTTTATAAATTTTAATGCAGGATACTAACTGCCAGGATATTCTTGGACCGCAACCAGGGGCTTTAAGCAACCTCCTGTAGCAGCTGAAACGAGGCCAGCCTGACCTGCACCTGGACAGAAGGTCCTTTCATCCTTCATGTTCAAAGTCATGACACCTCCTGATTTCAACTTTCGGACATCAAAAATTTTCTTTTCAAATCCATTTCCTGGAAATGGGTCTTTGCTGTACTGATGGATAATTTTTCACTTCATATTTTCTTAAGGTGTATAAATTCTATTTTTTTTCCTCTTGCAAATAAAGCAAAAAAGTAGGGTGTGGGAGTTCACGGAAAGGGTCTCCTCTGTATGGAGCTGTACAGACCATTACTGTCTTGACTTTTTAAATACTTCATTTGCAACAAGGGATTCCTATACTGCCCTATTCATTCTCTGTCTTCCTTAGACACTCGACTGGTTCTTTTGATTCAAAATGCTGAGTGAGGGCTGGTGAGATGGTTTAGTGGTTAAGGCGCTTGCCTGCAAAACCAAAGGACCCAGGTTTGATTCCCCAAGACTCAAGTAAGCCAGATGCATAAGGGTTGCACCCATTCTATCTGCCTCTTTTTCTCTCTCAAATAAATATTTTTTTAAAAAATTAAAAACAAAATGCTGAGTAAGTAAGAGAATGTCGCATGAAAATTAGCCCCTCAAGGGAATGCCCGAGTCTTTCGCCATGTAGGGACCTGCTCTACTGCCTTGGTGGTTTGGAGTCCTTTCTTTAACACTGCAACGAAAGAAAACTGGGTTTTGAGACTTAGCTGTCTTTTCTCCTTGTGCCAGGGATTTCTCTTGGAATAAAGTCATTCCAAGCTGGCAAAGTGCATTTCTGCAAAATCAAAGAAAAGCTCCCTCTGGGCAGGAGGCTGAGAAGGACATCCTTCTACGTGCACTGTAGTCTCACATCTTGGCCAGCTGACAGCACTATGGGAGAAGAAAAGAGACGTTCCCTTCTTGGGCTTAGCCAAACTGGCTCCAAGTAAATTTGACTGTCCAAAGAGCAGCTGTGCTCAGAGTGTGGCCCGCATGCTGCAGGTGGCCATCTTGCCGGGAATCCTCTCTCTGTGCTCTTAACCAGCTGCCCAGGCCTTTTGGCTGAATTGCTAACACTGTCTTTCAGCAAGAAGGAGGGTGGGCTTTGGGTAAGGTAGGGTTTTAGGGAGAAAAGCCATCATTTGAAGATCACCAACTGTGTTTATGGATGGAGGTATGAAATTTCTTGTGCTCAAACTTACTAAAAATGGAGAAGTGAGTTTTAAAAAAATAATAATTATTTAAGAGAGAGAGTGAGACAGAGACAGAGGGAGAGTGAGGGTGAATGGGCAAACCAGGGCCTCTTGCCACCGTAAATGAACTCCAGACTCATGTGCCACTTTGTGCATCTGGCTTTACATGGGTCCTTGCAATCAAACTCAGGTTGGTAGGCTTGGCAAGCTAGTGAGTTTAACCACTGAGCCATCTCCCCAGCCTAAGAACTGAGTTCCATGTGAGCATGAATGGTTGGCTATAGTAGGAAATGTAGATATACTTGCAAGCATTGTACTGGGCATGATAGTAGCTGCCTTTAATCTCCGGGCCTGTGATAGCAAAGGCACCAAACCTTATACCTGAGGGGCACAGTTGGTGGGATACCTGTACTTGAGGGGCACAGGTGATGGCTGTCTGTACTTGAGAGGCACAGGTGATGGCTGTCTGTGCTTGAGGGGCACAGGTGATGGCTGTCTGTACTTGAGGGGCACAGGTGATGGCTGTCTGTACTTGAGGGGCACAGGTGATGGCTGTCTGTACTACAGGGGCACAGGCGATGGCTGTCTGTACTTGAGGGGCACAGGCGATGGTTATCTGTACTTGAGGGGCACAGGTGATGGCTGTCTATACTTGAGCACAGGCGATGGTTATCTGTACTTGAGGGGCACAGGCGATGGCTGTCTGTACTTGAGTGGCACAGGCGATGGCTGTCTGTACTTGAGGGCCACAGGTGATGGTTATCTGTGCTTGAGGGGCACAGGTGATGGCTATCTGTACTTGAGGGGCACAGGTGATGGTTATCTGTACTTGAGGGGCACAGGTGATGATTGTCTGTACTTGAGGAGCACAGGTGATGGTTATGTGTACTTGAGGAGCACAGGTGATGGCTGTCTGTACTTGAGGGGCATAGGCTATGGTTATCTGTACTTGAGGGGCACAGGTGATGGCTGTCTGTACTTGAGGGGCACAGGTGATGGCTGTCTGTACTTGAGGGGCACAGGTGATGGCTATCTGTACTTGAGGGGCACAGGTGATGGTTATCTGTACTTGAGGGGCACAGGTGATGGTTATCTGTACTTGAGGAGCACAGGTGATGATTGTCTGTACTTGAGGAGCACAGGTGATGGTTATGTGTACTTGAGGAGCACAGGTGATGGCTGTCTGTACTTGAGGGGCATAGGTGATGGCTGTCTGTACTTGAGGGGCATAGGTGATGGCTGTCTGTACTTGAGGGGCACAGGCGATGGTTACCTGTACTCAGGGGGCACAGGTGATGGCTGTCTGTACTTGAGGGGCACAGGTGATGGTTGTCTGTGCTTGAGGGGCACAGGTGATGGCTGTCTGTACTTGAGGGGCACAGGTGATGGTTGTCTGTGCTAGAGGGGCACAGGCGATGGCTGTCTGTACTTGAGGGGCACAGGCGATGGCTGTCTGTACTTAAGGGGCACAGGTGATGGTTGTCTGTGCTTGAGGGGCACAGGTGATGGCTGTCTGTACTTGAGGGGCACAGGTGATGGTTGTCTGTGCTTGAGGGGCACAGGCGATGGCTGTCTGTACTTAAGGGGCACAGGTGATGGTTGTCTGTGCTTGAGGGGCACAGGTGATGGCTGTCTGAACTTGAGGGGCACAGGTGATGGTTGTCTGTGCTTGAGGGGCACAGGTGATGGTTGTTTGAACTTGAGGGGCACAGGTGATGGTTGTCTGAACTTGAGGGGCACAGGTGATGGTTGTCTGTGCTTGAGGGGCACAGGTGATGGCTATCTGTACTTGTGGGGCACAGGTGATGGTTGTCTGTACTTGAGGGGCACAGGTGATGGCTTCATCTTTTTTCCTCTGAGGTAAGAAGCAGATGAATATTATGAAACTGGGCTGGGTTGGCTCAAGCAAGACTGAGATGCCAGGGTGAGAGCTTGAGAAGTGCTTTGTAGATCAAGAGAAAACCCATGCAAATCTATCTATCTGTTTTCATAGTGGGGGGAAGGCTGGCAGGTGCTAAGGAACTGGGGTCACCATGGCACATAGAACAGAAGCCCTTTATGTGGGCTTCTAGGTGCCTCCACTGGAGTGCACATGCTTAGGGAACCAGTGGGACAAGGGACAAGGGACAAGGGAAGTCACAGATGGGGAAGGATGCAGGGCCAGCCTGCAAATGACCAAACAGAGGACACTGCAGAAGATAAGGATAGGAAGGAAGATGGACTTGAGTTGATTAAAGAGCTTGCAAGTGTTATCAACTTGTGTTTTGTTTTAAAAAGCTCTTTCTTCAGATAGTAAGTAAAGACTGAATTAGTAACAGACAAGGTGCTGTAGTGGCTGGAGGCCTGGGTATACCCATTTTCTCTCCCTCTCAAATAAAAAATAAAAATTAAATAAAGATTAAATAAGGCCCATCAGAACCATGGTGACATGGTGAGCCCATCATAAATGATAGCTACTAATAGCAGTGATAATGAGCTATGAACCAACCATGCTATTTTTCAATTTGTTGAGCCATTCTTGACCTTTGAAATCAAACCCTCTTCTCATGTTTAAATACAATCCTGAGTACTGCTTAGGTGTTCTCAAAGTTAAGAAACCAAGCTTTCATTCAGGGAGTGAATACTATCCATGGGGCTGGCTTCCATCCCACCTACCTGAGAGTGTGTGGCAGGGACTGTACTTGAGACCCTAGGAAGGAAAGGACAGCTTTCTAGTGCCCCGTGGTTTGTGGGTAGCCCTTTCCCCTGGCATTTGATCCAACTTCTCAACTTCCATTTAATGCTAAAAGCTTTGTGGAGTGTTCCAGAGTATAGCTCTTTCTTGAAGCCAGTATCTTAGAGTGGTGGGAAATTTCCTATTCTTGAAGCTGAGCAGTGGCTTGATTTTGTTTGAAAAAGTAACAGCCTTTGATTCTTTCCTAATGGATCAAGTTCTGTAAGACTCATGAAGATTTGACAGAGGCCAGAAAGAGAAAATTCACAGCGCCCACTGGTTCTTCCCTTGCTCTCTGCATCTCACAAGGGGGCTTTGTGAGGACCGCCATTTAGATGGGACACTCTGCTGCGTTCACAGACTGAAGGCATTAGTATCATGAAATTGGCCTTTCCTGCTGTGAGGTAGCCCAGAAGTCTGTGGAGTCTGCTCTTGGGTTCATTCTACAGCAGGGAGAGCTAGGGTTTGGGGGCTGCTTTGGTCTGCTGATCCCCTGAGCCACTTCTATGTTTCTGGGTCCTGCCTCATCTTTGGGAAGGACTGAGCAACTCAAGGCCTGGCTTTTGTCTCCACATTGTAGTCATTTTCTCAAGGGCTGACAGGAAGGCACGTCAGGGTTGGAATCTATTTAAGCAAATGCCTGATGCTGAGATCAGATTTCATGCCAACTACTCACCCATGGTCTACAAACTCTTAAAACCGTTTCCTGGTGAAGTGAAATATGGCTTTGTGTGCCCAGGTCGCCTTCCCTCCTCTCACCCACTGTGCCTCCTCTTGCTTTTTACCATATCTGGCCCATCTGAAGCATTTTATGTTTTTGCAAGTCTACCACTAGAAAGTCTCAAGACTGTTTTTTTTTTTTTGGACTTTCATAAACAGTACATATTTCCTACACACATTGGATATGTTTTTAAGCTTTGTAAAATATTTTGGCCTGACACACCTGAGATGTTCAGTCAGTGTGTGCAACTGATAATGAGAGAAATCTTCCCAAAGAGGCATGGCCCCTGTCATGCCTGCTCATTTGGAAACCCCTCAAAATCAGTGTTTGAAAGATATAAAGCCGAGACTAAAAAATAGGGCTTCCACATCCTGACGTCATCCTGTGCTGGAACAGCTCATAACAAAGCCTGTGGCTGGGTAACCACCTGCCGGGGACATCACAAAATGTCAAATGATATGTTGATTTATGGTCTCTCCAAACTATGTATTCTTTGAAATATCAAATCCTTATATGAAGTTATTTTTTAAAATGGGGTGCCTATCAAGATTTAAATTAGAAGAGATATTCAATGTTCTATTTATCTATAACCTATTTTCATAAACATGGCTTGTATCATAAACTTTACTTTGGAAAAAAAATCACATTTTTTAGCTAGACAATACAAAGATCTCCCTGTCTCATGTCCTTTGTCAGCATCAAGACATTTGCTAGTTTTCTTTTTGTATGGTACTGAGATATGTGCCCTACTTAGATGGTTAGATCAGGTAGGACTCCACTACTTATTCCTTCTTGATGAAGTAGATTCCTCAGCTTAGCCAGTGGATGGTTAGCTTTGGAATAGGTTCAGATGTCTTCTCTCTTTTAGCAACAGATCATGAAAAGCTAAGGGAAGCATTTCTTGGTGTGCTAGGAAGCTTTCTGCCACCATGACAAATCACTGAGGGTTTATTTATTATGGCTCACCTTTTGCGATTCCAGTCTATGTTTGTATTATTTTTAAAAACTTTTTATTGACAGCTTCAATAAAAATAGACAATATACCGTGATTATAATCCTCTCTCACCGCCCTCCCTTACCCTCCTTCCAAATCCTCTCTTCACTGAATCCCGTCTTCTTTCCAACTAGTCTCTTTTCTGTTTCTACATCATAACTTTTTTCCTCCTATTACACAGGTCTTGTGAAAGTAGTGTCAGCTACTGTGAGGTCATGAATATTGTTGCGGCTACTTTCTCATTGCTGGGACAAATACCCAACCAAAAGTAGCTGATGAGAGGAACGGGGTTATTGCTGGCTTACAGAATCCACAGGAAACACCATCAACAGCACAGGAAGCCAGCTCTCTTCCACAGATCCGTAGCAGAGAGACACCACCCACAGCTAACAAACACCAACAGCCAGAGCTGAAACTGGCTCTTCACACACCTTTAGGGCTGGGCTAAAAGTTCTATTCCAAGTGACACTTCCTCCAGTAAACTGCTAGAGACTAAAATTGTAACCTTAATCAAAAATACTTCAGGTTGGGCTAGAGAGATTGCTCAGTGGTTAAGGCACTTGCCTGCAAAGCCTAAAGATCCGGGTTCAGTTCCCTGGTACACATGCAAATCCAGGTGTACAAAGTGGCACATGCATCTGGAGTTTGTTTGCAGTGGCTAGAGGCCCTGGCCTGCCTAGTCTCTCTTTCTCTTTCTGTCTCTCTTCCCACTCTCTGTCTTCTCTCTTTCTGTGTGTGCAATCAATAAACCAATAAGTAAAAATAAATAATTAATTAAAGCTACCAATTAATGGACTAGCACTGAAAACAACAACAACAACAACAAAACCCTCCAGGCTGTGGGGGACATATATTCAAATTCAAACCACTACAAATATTAAGGTCATTTTGTGTCTGGGAGACAGTATTGTAAGCAGTCCTCCCCTATCTTTGGCTCTTAAATTTTTTCTGCTACCTCTTCCACAATGATCCCTGACCCTTGGAGGGTGTGATAGAGATATCTTGACTCACCATTTTAGGCTCCTGCTGAAGGCGCAGTACCTCATAGCAGGAGTGAGTGTCAGGCAAAACCCAATCACCTCATGGTCAAGAAGTCAGAGTGAGGAGGGGCCCAGAGTCCTATTAATCTCTATCAGTCAATGCCCTCAATGACCTAACAACTTCCTATTTGCTCTTCCTCCTCAAGGTGCTATTGCCTCCCAATAGTGCCACACTAAAGACCAAGTTTTTAACGTTTCAGACTCAACTGTTGTGTGTTTTTTATATGATGACTTAAGTCATGATTGCTCCTCAGCTGAATCAGAGGTGGAGGTGCCCTTTTATAGCTCCTGAAGGTCATAGCCCTCTGGGATTCTTGTTTCTTCTTATCTGACTCTATCTAGAGCAAGCCACTGTGTAGTCTTAGATCAGGGACATCAGGGGACATGATTTTTGGGTGAAGATGACTAAATAGTTACTAGAATGTTTTACATGTGAATAGTTCCTCTGAAGCAAGTGCTGGGCAAGAGGAGTGTCATTCTTGGTTACAGGAGGACAGAAGAAGGACAAGGTCATCTTTAGCATGATCAATCACTTCAGCCAGTGTGGAGGTGGCAGAAACTGATAATAGCAATGCCTCAACAAATTCTAATGGAGGGCATTAGTGTACCTTAGATGACCAGAGCCCGAGTGGTCCACAGCCTGGCTGTTTCTGAGCTCTTATTGAGGATCCAGAAAGCCAAAACCATGTGTTTCTAAGGCTCCTGGACTGAGACATGAGCGAAAAGGAAATGCAAACCATGGTGGTCAGGGAGGGTAGCACATTATCATGGTAACTCCATGCCAGGGAGAGCACCCGGCTGTTTTGAGAGATCTCTGCATCTTTTGTATTTCTAAGTATTTGAATGCTGAATTGCTTAACATATTTGTTTCAAATTAGAGCTTTAAAATAAACTTTTCCAATGTTCCACCAGGAAAGGAAATGGAATATGTTTTAAACTTAATCACATTACTAGTTGTCAGCATTGACATAGCTTCTTCAAAGTTATAGAAGTACAGGGCTGGGATTGGCTCAGTGTGCTGTCCAAACATGGACCTGAATTTGGATCCCAGCACCCTCATGAATAGCCAGTGTTGTGGCATACATCTCATCTCCGAGCTGGGAAGGTGGAGATGGGCGGATCCTTAGAGCTTTCTGGTTGGCTTACATAGCAGAATCAGAGAGGTTTACCAATTAAAAAAAAAAAAAGACAACTGACCTTGACCTCTGGCTTCTACATGCATGCAAACACATGTGCACCTACAATCATGCACACATATGCACACACAGCACACAGACACACACATGAAAAATTAAAGAACTTCACATATGAGAACTTGCAACATCATTGAAATCTGCTGTGATAGTTTGAATGTATGGCCCTATAGACTCAAGTGTTTTATTAAAATTGATCCTACAACTTCAGCCCATAGCAACCAGATCCCTGCAAGAGGGGACATGTCACTGTAGGCAGATCTTGAGTCCAGCCCTCTGTATGTTTGGGGCCAGATCTGAATTCCAGTCCAAAACTGTGTGGAGAGCAGTTTTGAGCTCTGGCTGTGTTTTGTGGTGGTGACTAGTGGTGGTTTCTCTCTGCTTGGATGTATGAAAGGGAGCCAGCTTCTTCTGCCATTGATGGAACATCTCTTGGATCTGTAAGCCTGAAATAAATCCCTTCCTCAAATTGTGTCTGGTTGGATGTTCATCCCAGCAACATGGAGCTGACTAAGACAACTGCTAATTGTTGAGGTGATGTAATAGGGTCTCAATTGTTATACTAGAATTATGGCAAGTCATTTATGATCAAGATACATATTTAATATATTTACATCATGGAATTTATTTTTAATACTAGGTATGCATATAAAGAGTCATACAATTCTACAAAGTTTTGGGTGAGAAGAGCAGTACCTGTTCCCCCTGTCCCCTGTTCACCAGAGCTACACACTTTTATTCAGTTTATCAGATTCTTTTATTAGTGATTTCCATGTGTCTAAATAACTAGCATATGTTCCTTTTGCTTTTAATACTTACATTTTACTTCTGTGAAGAGGAAGGTATGAACTAGACCTCTTTCTTTTCCTACATCCAGCACACACACACACACACACACACACACACACACACACGCACACACGCACACACACCTTTTATGTCATTTTTCCTGGCCTCTTTCTCCCAACATAGTTATCTTATAATTTTGGCTAAATAAGAATCCAATGTTTCAATTCTTTTTTAAAAAATAATTTTAAAAGATGTATTTATTTATTTGAGAGGGAGAAAGAAACAGGGGTGGGGGACAGAGAGAATGGGTACACCAGGGCCTCCAGCCACTGTAAACGAACTCCAGATGCAGGCACTCCCTTGTACATATGGCTTATGTGGATCCTGGAGAGTTGAACTGGGATCCATTGGCTTTGCAGGCAAGCGCCTTAACCACCAAGACATCTCTCCAGCACAATGTTTCAATTCTTGTATTTTTGAAAACCCGAGTCATGTCTGAGTGTGATATATAACATTATTATAATTTATTTCTTGCTAGACTTTTTCCTGAAATTGTTGGCTGCTTTGAGTTTTAAAAGTTTAATAATTTAAAAAACTATTGGTTCAAAACCAAACTCTATACTACTTGCATAAACCACTTCTACCTTCAGAGGTATTAGATATTCTACTAATGATCTGTTAGCAAATTCTTCAAAGGATTTCCCTCCCCTTTAGTCTAGAGAAATACTCTGTCCTATGTTGTGGACAGTCTGTTGGATACTTTTTCTTTCCTTACTTGTTGTTTTTTCTTTCTCTTTCCTTTCTTTCCTTCTGAGATCACTTTTTATGAGAGAGGGGAGAGAATTGGTGAGCCAGGGCCTTAGTCACTGCAGACGTACTCCAGACCTATGCACCCCTTGTGTGTGTGTACCGCCTTGCATGCATCTGGCTTACATGGGTTCTGGGGAGTCAAACCTGGGTCCTTAGGCTTTATAGGCAAGCGACTTACCCGCCAAGCCATCTCTCCAGCCTTCCCTTCCCTTCCCTTCCCTTCCCTTCCCTTCCCTTCCCTTCCCTCTCCCTCTCCCTCTCCCTCTCCCTCTCCCTCTCCCTCTCCCTCTCCCTCTCCCTCTCCCTCTCCCTCTCCCTCTCCCTCTCCCTCTCCCTCTCCCTCTCCCTCTCCCTCTCCCCTCCCCTCCCCTCCCCTCCTCACCCCCATGTAAAGCAGATGCACAAAGTGGTGCATGTGTCTGGAGTGTGTTTGCAGTGGTAAGAGGCCTCGGCATTTGTCATGTGGGGTTTTTTTCTCAACAGAAAATAACAAAAGTATAGCTGCCATTATAATGGGGTCTGAGTGCACTCTCTCTTAACTATTTTTTTTTTAAAGAAGGAGCCTACTGCGGAATAGTATGTCTAGTTTGAGCTCTGGTATCATTGTCAGGGCGTTGGGAAAATCTCATGTAGTCACGTTACTAATTTATAATTGGTTAAGCGTTACCTTTGTCCTATTTAGCAAGAAGAGAATTCCACTAAAAGTCACTCACGGGGCTTGCGGTGTGGCTAAGTGTGGAGCACTGTTCTGTGTAGGCCCTGCTGCCGTGCTCTGCCCTGGACTGTTACTGCCCCCCCCCCCCCCGCCTGTGCAAGGTTCTGGACTCTATCCCCAACAATGAGAAGAAGTAATGTAAACAAGATTAAAATTGTTGTTCACCTAGGTCAGGTAAGAGAGACGCTATCCTGGCCTTTACTACATAGAAAAACAAACTAGCTCTGATCACAAAGCTGCTAGTTGATTTGAATCTCGTGTATTACTCCAGTTACCCTTTGCCGGCTGTGAATTTGTACTACTAAAATAACAGACTTCTTTTTTCAAAAATGTGGATAACTTTTAAATAGACTTCTTCTCTATATGAACTCTGAATTGTCGTTACCCTTAGTGAAAAGAGCAGCGAGACAAACCGTGACATAGAATGCATTGCTTGTCGTTAGTAAATCACTAAACACAAGCAAGATATGCAAGGCTACAGGACACCACGCTGACTCTGTACTGAGGAGATGTCACTGTGTTTCATCTCACATTCCTAATTTCCTGGGGTCATGATGACCCTCTTGATTCTTTCATGGACTAGAGAACATGGGACAGTCTGTGCTTTTGTCTTCCAGGTCACAGGAGCAGATTGTTTGTTTCTTTTTCATGCCACCCACTGGCCTTCCTCCCTCTCTTCCCCTCCACTTCCCCTTCCCTTCCTTCTCCCTCCCTGATAAGCATTCCCTGGCCGTCTGCATGTGTGAAGCTGAGTGGAATGCTTTTTCCCATGTGGGGGTGGACATAGCTCAAGAACGTAGCCCAGGATTTAGCTGCACATCCTGCCCTTTGAAGAGTCTTTTTTTGTGTGTGAAGAATGCTGGCTTTCCATGAGAAGCCCGAGGACTTTTGCTCGAGATCAGCCTTCTGTTTTCAGACACCCCTTGCGAGAACGGCCGACTGGGAACGACGGTCAGGAGGATGTTGGGGTGGAAGGAGTACCTCATTGTGCAGTCACCCAAGGGTCAGGTGAGACCCGTGACGCCTCGCCTCCTCAAGACCTCATGCACTCAGACTCCCTTAAAATGGCAGCTGTGCTTTCGTTGTTTCCTGTTGAGAAAAAGACCCACATGACAAATGGCTATTTTAGTTGTTATTCTTTGAAGTAAATATGATTCTTACTAACCACTCTGGGTATAAACAGTGGATCAACCCAACGGTCATATACTCTACGTTCTCATACGCACTCACTATATCCTTGGTATTGTGTGAAGCTTCCAGGAGCAGATCCTAAGCACAGCAGATTAAGTACGTAAAAATTTATGCTTTATGGTAAGGAAGTCAGGGGTGTTAGTTCAGAGCCCAGATCTTTGAGACTCTTGGACCTTTTATTCATGACAAAGTAGCTGCTGAGGCTCCTGCTGCCTACTCTGCCTTCCATGCAGCTAGAAGAAGGAGCAGAGACAGAAGGGCAGGAAGTTTTCCATGAACCATTTGTACTTGGTTATACTTATCTCACTGGCCACCCTTTCTGCAAAGGGCCTAAATTTTTAGGAGTTATTTATGAAGACGGACAATGAGAAGAGGATGTTGGGTAGACTCTGAGCAACCAGGGACTTGCTCAGTTGATAGTCCTGGGGTGTGTCTGGGTTTATGTCAGGTGAAGACTCCAGGGCTGAGTGTCAAGGACTTCTTACAGCTACATGGCCCATGAAGTGGATACTTTGGGGTGCTATATGCAAGGTGCTTCTCAGAAGACCAGCCAATTGTAGCATTAAAGAGCACTGGACATGGAATCAGAAGATGTGGATCCAAGTCTCGACTCAGGAAAACTGCTTGATTTCTCCTCAGCTTGTTTCTCCTTCAACAAAGAGAAATACACATGGAATATTCTTTTTCTGGAATGTTTGGGACTAGAGGTGTTTTAGATTTTAAAATACTGCACATAAAAATGAGATACCTTGAATCTGGGACTGAAGCCTAAAGATGAAATCCACTGTGTTTTATATATACCTTATACACATAAGCTAAAAGTCATTTTATTCAATTATAGTTTTACAATATTTTTATACATATATATATATTGACACATCCATCATATAGATTAGGTGTAGAATTTTGGACTGGTGGCTAAGTACCATGGAAACAACACATGTCAAAACCTGTCTGCATGTCTACACCTGGGCTGGATAGATGGGTTAACAGTTAAGGTGTTTGCCTGCAAAGCCAAAGGACCCAGGTTTGATTCCTCAGGAGCCATGTAAAGCAGATGCACAAGGTGGCACATGTGTCTGGAGTTTGTTTGCAGCAGCTGGAAACCCTGGCATGCCCATCCCCTCCCTCTCAAATAAATTAGTAAAAATAAATATTAAAAAATGTTTGTACCTGATCCATTTGATGGTTCTGTCAAAATGGAACTCTAGAAAGTTCAAATTTTGGATTATTTTGGACTTTAGAATTTTTTTTTTTTTTTTTTTTTTTTTTTGGTTTTTGAGGTAGAGTCTCCCTCTGGTCCAGGCTGACCTGGAATTAACTATGTAGTCTCAGGGTGGTCTCAAACTCTTGGCAATCCTCCTACATCTGCCTCCAGAGTGCTGGGATTAAAGGTGTACACACCACCATGCCCAGCTAGATTTTAGATTTTTGGATTAGAGATTCAAGCTTTTTATAGGGTCTGCCTGTAGGCTTCTTGGATGAGCATGTCTTAGTGAGATCGCAGACACATAGATCCTCACTGGATGTGACCTGCAAGTTGAGAAGCCCAAGATTACAGTCCAACCTCTAATTTGCAGATAGCTGGGGAAAGGTGACTTGCAAGACCCTGGCCTCTGAGTCCCACTCAGGGTTGAGGGGGGGGGTGGCCACAGGCCACTCTCAGTGACATCAGCGGTGTTGTGAATTCCTCAGTCCCGCAGCGGGGTGTCCATTGGGTTTCAGAGGTGTGAGGTCTGCTGTGTGCACTGCCCTGAGGTCTGCTGGGGATCTGCCTCAAACTTCAAGATTTTCACTATTTATACTAGCTCATTTACAAGATTTTCATTTTTTATACTGGCTGATGTTTGATCAGGTGTGAACTTCTAGCAAGAAGACTATAAAAAAGAAATTTAACAAGTGAGTCTGAAATGCCATGTGAAGGATTGGACTTGGCACGAATTACGTACTTTGAACAATGAACAAGTTGCTTTAGTTTTCATTTCCTTGTTTTGCTCCTGGAAGGAGGGTTCAGAAGTTCATGGTGCCCATGCTGGTTCCTCACCAGGCGATCACACAGCCTGCTTTCCTCCTGTCCTCTCCTCTTCACTTTGGAATCCCCAGCTGGCCTTTGACTGCTTAGCCCTGGTTGTGCCGTTCCTGAGGCTCAGTAACCCAGGACTGGTAGGAGAACCCTCCCTTGTCCTGTTGAAGGCCAGCCCCAGGTCTTCAGTGACATCCCACATCAATGGAGAGCTTGCTGTGTGCTTGGCCCTGCTCCCAGTGCCCGCCCCGTACTCATGCAAGTAGGAATGATGAAGACGCCTGGGCACCCAGAGAGAAAAGAGCTTGTCTAAGATCATATGGCTAAGAATCAGCCAGGCCAGGATATCAACCATGGTTAGTAACCCATTACAAAGTGCCATGGCAATTGTTTTACTAACGTATGTGTCAGTTCTTTCCACTGGGTTTTATGTGATGTTTTATCAGGGCCCTTCTTATTCCTCTGAGCATAGCTAGCATTTTATTATTTTTGCCATCTTTTTTTTTTTTTTTTCAGGCAGGGCCTCACTCTATAGCCCAGAGTGATTGTCAGAAACTCACTATGTAGCCCACACTAGTCATGAAAATATGACAATCCTATTTCCTTAGCCTTCTAAGTGCTGAAATTATATGTGTAGCCTATTTTCACCATCTTCTAAAATTATTTATTATTACTGTTGCTTGATCCTATGGTAACTTCATGCTTTATATATTGAGCAACCTCCATATGCTTATCATAGCAGCACCATTTTTCATTCATGCCAATTCTGCACAAAAGTTCCAATTTTCTACATCCTTAACAAAACCTTTAATTAATTTGACCATCCTAGTGGGCATAAGATTTATATCATTATGGTTTTGACTATATCATTTTTCACCTAAGGGTGGGGAAATCATCTTCATCCTGGGTTTGTGTGGGAGTGGCCACAACTTATTTGTGTTTAGAAAAGGAATTTTCTTTAGAAAGCCATATTCTTTGTTGAATGGTAAGGCATGACACATTTGTCAGCCCATGCTTAAGCCTAAATGTGAACTTTAACTTTTAACAGGTTCTGGCTGTACAACGTGGCCCTGTGGGTCCTTAGTGACCTCCCTAGGTGATTCTGGATTAGCTCTTGTCCTTATTCTAGGGTGGGGAATGTGCTCTCTCCAGCAAAACCCGTGGCAGCTTTAGACTAAGCTGTTACATAACAGGAGAATGTTCTTCCACATGTCCAGGTCAAGTGTGGGCAGTTCTCCTATTTCAGCAGAGGTGGCAAAGACTTGACACCGGGATCCACAGTTGGAGAACCTTCTTAGCCATTGAGGGAGGATCAGGGTTCTGCTCCGTTTGTACAGGCTCTGAAAATGCTTGGTCAAGAGAAGACTAAATCGAGTTAGCATTTATTGGTGTTTCCCTCCTTTCCACAAGCACGTCCATGTTCGTCACTGACTGTGAGTCTCATGAATCTAATGGAAAGTTTGCTCACTTGACAGAGAGACATAGATGCCTTCCATGGCTGGTCAGCAGATCTGGGGTCAGAACCTGGTATGTTTTTCAGCTTTCTATTTCTGTGCAGAGTACCTGAGATACCAACTCCCAAGGAGGAAGACTGCCTTTAGTTAGTGGCTTCAGAGATTTTGGTTCACAGATGCTTGACTCCATTGCCTGTGGGCCTGTGGAAAGATAGGACACCGTAGCAGGGCTCTGTGGTGGAGAGCATGTGCGGGAGAAAGCTTGTTCACTTCATGGTGTCCGGCATGTGAAGAGAAAGGGGGAGAGACTGAGGTCCCAATACCCCCTTCAAGGACACAAACCCAGTGACCTAAGTTCCACCTCCTAAAGGTTCCATCATCTCCCAAAAATGCCTTAGGCCAGAGAACAAACCTCACACATATGAGCTTTAGGAGAAGAGAGATTGGCTGTAGACTAATCTTCAGTTTTGGCAGAGAGGATCTCATGAAGTAGTGAACACTTTGTGGATTTAAATAGCCTGACTTGTTCAGTATTTTTCTGAGCTTGAGGCAAATAGCTCTGTTTAGTGACAGTAGAGGATGTTTCACATGGGTGTCTTTCCTCATGTTGTGTTGGTGTATTGAAGTCCAGTACAGGGTTTAGGCTCTGTGAAGACAGGCACATCCCAGGGCCCTTCTTTTTCAAAATTTATTTTGAGAGAGAGAGAAAATGGATTCACCTGGGTATTCAGCTGCTATGAATTGACTCCAGACACATGTGCCCCCTTGTGGGCATGTGTGCCATTGTGCTTGCATCACTGTGTGTCTGGCTTAGGTGGGACTTAGAGAAGTGAACATGAATTCTTAGGTCTTGCAGGCAAGCGCCTTAACCAATAAGCCCTCCCAGGGGTCTTCTTAACCTTAGTGGGTACCACTGAGTTTCCTTCCAAACCATTAGACCTTTAATTTGGATGGTCCTGTTTTAAAATCATTGCATGTGACTATCCTGTTTATTAAGATAAGCTTCTCAAAGCACAATGGGATGGACTAATGAACTCATTGCAGTTTTGTTATTGTTGCTGTGTTTGGTGTAGTCAGAGACTACTTGGAATTCATCTCAATGGCAATGTCCCCTGGATGATGGATGACTTTCAACTTGGGTTGAAATGGTCTGAATCTGATACACAGGTCTGGGCAGGCCCACCCATAGGTGGGCTATCTTCTGGAATTTGCTTACTAGGTCCTGCATGTCAGAGAAATCATGCAGATGCCCGTGAGTGTGGCTGGTGGATGCTGTTGGTAGACAGAAGGGAGCCAGCTTAGATTTGTAGCTCTCTCCACAGAGGTCATCCATCGAGGTGGTGGCCTCTGCTGAGCATGGTCTGGGAGCATGAGGAAGCTGTTCCGACGGGAGGAACGCTGGTGCTTGAGGGCTTTGGATTATTGCGAGCATTAGTGGGAATGTGGTGATGGTTTCTTTAAATAGGCCAGTTAGCAACAATCTCTCTTCAGCTTTTTCAACAAAAGATAAGAAAACATGTGCTTCAGTGGGCCAACTCTGGTACACGTGTTGCTATCTATTTACTTGCATAATGTACAACTTGTATTTTATGATTGGTGTCCTAGCAGAAATGCCTTGGTGCCATGGTTGGTTAGACACTGGGATAGGAGGACAGAGCGAGTTATGCTGGAAACAGTCATCGTTTGCATGCTACTCTTTGGGATGAAATACTCAGGACCCACTTTAACATTATATACCTTCAGATCTGCCCTTTTCTTTTTGACAAAGATCCCACATTTCACCTTCTTAAATGTCACTTTCAATTAATGGATAATGTCACATATTAAATGTGTGTCAGATGTCCCAAAACATCTTTGCACTGCCAGCTTCTCAGGGCTGCCTGTTACAGCTTGTCCATGAATGACTGCATGCATTTCACAGTACTGACGCTCCACGGCAAGGCTGACCCATAACACCGACCCTATGTGTCACAGTAACACAAAGTTTGGACATCAAGACAGTCTTGTCCCCATTTCATTTTCTCTTTATTGAGTTATAAGCAAGAGGATTTAATGAGAAAATGTGAAAGGGAGTGTTGGCTAAGAATATGTGAGGGATAGACCCACCTGAGCCTGAAGATGGGAAGTGCTAATGCATCAAAACACTAACATTTCCATGGAAACCTTATCCAGCTCCCTTTTAGTGCCAGGACTGAAATGAGTTTCTGCATTTCAATTTCCAATCACATCTTTGTGGGAAATTCAGAGGCATATAAATGGGACAAAGAGAGCTGGGCAATGCTGCTATTGACCCTGGACACATTTTGTGTTGAAATACGCACAGAAGGTGATGCTCCCACTGTGGGCCCTGTGTGTGGTTGCTGTGGCTGTACACATGCAGCACTCAGCCTAATGCTCACCTGTCTCTCTTCCACCCAGAAAACATCCTGGATGTGCAAGAAGCATGATAAGAATGAACTTGATGGGGTGGGGGTGAGGAATGGCTCAGGGGATGAAAGGCTTGCCATGCCACATAATTAACAGAGTTGTGGATCCCCAGCACCTAGGTAAATTCCTGGAAGGCATGGTGGCCCACCTATAATCTCAGCACTCAGGAAGCAGAAACAGAGGGTTCCCAGGGCAAGCTGGCTGGTCATACTAAGACCAGTCAGCTAGCTCTGGGTTCAACTGAGAAACCCTGCCCCAGTCAGTAAAGGGAGAGTAATCAAGGAAGATACATGATGCCATCCTCTGGCCTCCACCACACACACACACACACACACACACACACACACACACACACACACGCCACATTGCAAAAAGGTAGGAAAAAAAAAAAAGAATGGATGGTCTTTAGACCACAAATTTGAAACAACAACCACTGCCACCACAACAAAAAAACTAGCAGATTTTATTACTTTATCAATAACAGATTATAAGTTATTGTAAGATAGATCGTTTCCCCTTGACCTTTGTCAACCTTTTAAACACCAGTGTTAAAGAATATTAAAAGCTAAAAAAAGAATATTAAAAGCTAATACTTCTAATCTCCTCAGGAGCCACATAGTCTGAGAGCTCTTGACCCCAAAGCTGGAATCAGCCTGCAGGAGTGGTGTCCTGCTTAGAACTGAAGTAGTGTCCATTACCAGAGGACATGTGAATGAGGGAAGCTTTAAGCCAGTATTTAAAAGTCATCCATGTTAAGAATCTACTTTGGATCTCTCCAGCTAAAGAGGTTTTATTCTGGTCATTTGTACTTTAAGTGGTCTGCTCTCATACACAGAAAGTTACAGGCCAAGTACTATTTAGCTAAATCTTTCAAAAATTTAAAAAAGTTATTTCTTATTTTAATGAAATATAAATTAGAGCTCTGGGATATTAGTTCCTGGAGGATGGGGACAATATTTTATTTCTCTGCTGTGAAATCATAGTGTTTCCCAATACTAGTATTGAAGTTTGATGAATTAATTCCTCATTAACTAAACCTAACGGGGAGCCTTGGGTGCAGATTAGAAGGGACTGTGGTTAGCGAGATAGCCCTAGGGCAATCTCAACTCTAAACTGAATGTTGGAATCAGATTGGTAGCTGGAGAAGATGTGCAACATGGTAGTTGAGGTGGACACTCAGAGCAGCTTCTCTGGGTTCCTAGTCATTACATTCTGCTCATTAATTGGATTCCTGGTGCTATTTCTGGGCCTAACCCCCAAGGTTTGGCATAGCCTTGAGTTCTTAGTTGAATGAAATTCCTTCATGAACTATGCCCAGTGGGAGGGTGCAGGGTACAGATCTGACTCTGACTTCTTTAAATGAGGCCCCAGGCCCCACTGTTAGGTCCACCAATAAGATACAAATTTCATAGCACTATGTACTTGTCAGATTTCTGTTACTGTAACAAATATTTGAGAAGGAATCAAGAATAAAGGTTTATTTTGGCTCACAGCTTGTAGGTTTCAGTCCATGATCAGGCAGATCCATTGCTTTGTGGCCAGTGGGAGGTGGGAAGTATAACATGGTAAGGAGTCAGTGATGGAATGACGCCATTCACCTCATGACATTTTGGAACCATATAGAAAGGAGGAAAAGATTGACATTCCACCATCACTTTTGAGGATCCATCCCAGTAATCTAAGACCTCCCACCGGGCCTCATAGGAGCACCAAGTGGAGGACCACACCACTCAACACATGATCCTTTGAAGGATAGTCAAGATCCAAACTACAACAACAAATCAATTTGGGTATAAGATGTTGATGTAAGATGATGGGTTTTTTTGTATGTAGAGTGCAAAATTCTTACATCATGGCCAAATATTAAGATCTCATAATCATATTATAGGAACAAAGACACTTGTTTTTGAATGATTGGTATAGAGCTGAGTTGAAAAGCTAATGAATTGAGTTTATAAATGTCAGAATGTCATGTAGGACAAATGATGGCTACCACTCCAGAACACAGGCCCCAGCAGCCATGGTCCACTTATTACTACCAAGATGAACAAGCCCAAGTGTCTTCTAAGAGAATGGGGCTAACTGAAGTCTGACAGGTACATTGCTTGAGCAGAGAATGCAAACTTTTCAGATTTCATTTCAAAGTTCCATATCAGAGTTGTTCATTTACAAAGAAACCCATGTTTTCAAGGGAATGAGCTGTGTAGGAAAATAGACCATAATGTATCTATCAGAAGATGACCCTGTCTTCCTGTAGCATAAAGGTCCCTGCATTGATGTACCCCGTTCCATCATGGGAACCAGAACTTGTAGGGATAAGGTGGAATTCAAGGTAAGAAGCCAAGAGATGCAGTGGGCTGGAACATGCAGTCCCGGGAGACCCAGCATAGCAACTGAGAGCTGCCAGGATCCCTAAGTTGGCTGATTTATATCAGGGCTTCCAGACCAGTAAGATGGAAGCTTTATGTCAAAGTAAATATTCTTTATTGTGATTGGATGATTCCTTAAGGTTTGTGGTAGAGGACATGGCAAGTCATATAGACTATGACAAACCTGTGAAGGGAAATTTTGCTAAGCAAAAATAACTCTTGTACATTCTGAAAAACCATCTCCAGTACCACTGGAGAAGAGTATAACCAAATGTAATACTCAGAAGCAAAGCTTTAAAGATGGGTGTTTCATTGTGTAATATTACTCATCAGCACATTTTTATTATTTATTTATTTGCATCCAGAGTTAGAGAGATAGAGAAGGTGGTCAAATGATAGAGTACTTCAAGAAAACACACTAAGGATAAATTTCCAGATGATAGTGGTGACATAAACATTTGAACTCCTTCAAAGGTGCAAGGAGACAGTGGTTTTTTTCTTAGTGGCACAGAATGACAAATTGCCCTGTGTGAAAGTAACAACTTTCCGGAAGTACAGGAGTCTGGGAGCTGGTGCTAAGGAGCATTAGTAAAATGCATGTGATGGCATGACTTAAGAAAAACTTTCTAAAAACAATCTTTATTTATTTATTTGTTGGGAAACCTTGCTAGAAACATGATCTCCAGAAGTATACACCATTTTCTGGACCTGGCTATCTGGCCTTCAGTCACTGCATAGGCCACTTTTAAAATATTTTTACTTATTTGCAAGCAGAGAGAGATAGAAGAGAGACAGAGAACAGGCACTCTAGGGCCTTTAGCTGCTGCAAACAAACTCCAGATGTATGTGCCACTTTGTGCAGCTGGCTTTACTTGGGAACTGGGGAGTCGAACCAGAGTCCTTAGGCTTTGCAGGCAAGTGCCTTAACCATTAGGCCATCTCTCCAGCACCCAATTTTAATTATTTCTAAGCACAGGTATGTTTGTTTATTTGCTGTCAACTTTTCCCTATGTTTTATGAGCTGCTATTAAAACTTACCTTAATATTGCTAATTATTCAAATAAAGTGCATAGTTTAAGGGAGGTTGATCTCAATATAGGTTGAGATTACTAGTATCAAAATTCCAATTTCTAAATTTTTATAAAGTAGATCATCCAGGAGGAGAAGGTTATGTACACTCTGAGAACATGAATTTGGTTAAATTAATATTGATGGAAAATTTTAATAAAAATATAGTGCATATGAATGGAATGTAATTTCATTAAAATACACATTTTACATAATAATCTAGCCTTAGTTATTTAATCATTTGAAAATAAAGACTTTTTGGATTTTGAATTGAAGGTGGATTTTTTTGGCAGCTGAAGTCTCCCTTTTTAGACTGTGATTTTTTTTTTTAAATATGAGTGTCATCCTTATTTGGTAATTTTTTTAAAATTCAAAAAAGTAACTAAATTTGACTTTGACATTTATTACCATAATAAATGTTAGTAGAGAAAAATTTTGAGGTGACATAAACTAAAAGTCATATCCATACAATCGACTTAACACTTTTTTTTTGTTTTCTGTTTTGTTTTGTTTTGTTTTGAAGTAGGGTCTCAGTCTAGCCCAGGCTGACCTGGAATTCACTTGTAGTCTCAGGCTGGCCTCCAATTTACAGCGATCCTCCTCCTTCTGCCTCCTGAGTGCTGGGATTAAAGGTGTGCGCCACTGTGCCTGGCTTGACAACACTTTTTTAGCATCTACTGGAAACCGATTTTACAGAGTTTCAGATAATATTGCTACTCCATGAGAAAGGAGACGTTTAAGCCAATGCCATTAATTTTTAGGATGAATAAGAAATGAACTACAGGAAAAAGTTGCCTGTGAAGAACTTTCTGGGTTCAGGTTTGACATACATTGCTGTAGAAAGTTATGTATATGTGCAAATGTGCTAGACCAATGATGAGATCAGCTTGAAGAGTATATTGCTATATAACTGAGTGAAATCAAAATGAAATTTTTACAGTGATTGTTAAATGCCAAATTGAACTGATCTCATTATATGTGAAATTTAAGTATATTTAGACTGCCACCTAAATTTTAATACAGGAAAATAATGAGATACCACCAGAATGGCTGGAAAAAGTTACTTGTGTTTTTTAGCAGTTTCTCATTTCCCAGCTTGATTGACTTTCTGCAGTTTGATGAACTATCTTAGGATGTAAGTATGAAGTATGTAGTATCTCCCAGCTAGGGGAAGAGCGCAGGCACACACACACACACACACACACACACACACACACACACACACACACGTCTCCATGTCCTATGTAGGCATTTTGCTAGTGCTGTATGCTGCGGGTGGTGGCCCTTGCGTACTTGTGCGTGGATGGCAGAGCACACGAAGGGATGGTTCATTAAGTCTTGGGGAGAGGCGCAGCTGCAAGTAGTAAACACAGATGGAGCACGGTTTTATGCAAGGCCTCTAACTAGAAACAGGCTTCGATTCTGTTCTTGGAATGCCCATGACTGAACTTTCCATCTGGTGTTGTGTGTCTCTGCTTCAGAGGCCAGCTGTCACCTTGTTGTGAGCATTTATTTATTCCGTGCTTCTCTGGGGGTTGTTCAGCCTCTTCGTGAAGGAAGAAGAGAAATCTGCACTCATTTGCTCCCACGAACAAATGACACCCACTCAACACAACTCAAGCCCCTCTCACAGTGAGTTCCAGCTGGGCCTTGCCACCAGCCAAGGAAGTAAGGCAGCTTTCCTAAGTTTTCAAGCACTGACCGAGGACAAGGCTTTTCTTTAGATACTTAGCACAGGCACTGCTACAATTAAACTTTAAGTGGCCCCCAAAGGCCCATGTGTTAAAGGCTTGGTCCCCGGGGTGGCTCAGTTGGGAGGCGGTGGGGCCTTTAAGAGGTGGGGCCGTGTGGGAGGTCATCAGGCATTGCGGGGATAATGACCTTTTTTTTTCACATCCTGGTGAAAGGTTTTGCCATACATTCCCTTCATGATGTGCCACCAGAGGCTCAGAGTCATGTGGCCAACTGATCATGGTCTGAAATGACCCAAACTGTGAGCCAAAATGAGCCTCTCCTCTTTGTAAGCTGATTTTCTCAGGTATTTGTCAGTGTTGTAAAGCCTACAGATGTAGGCGCAGATGGTTTTCTTTGTCTTGTTCACAGTGGCATCTTTGAAGCTTCCTGAGAACAAGTGACACACAGACATTCCGTCTGCATGAGTTTGGACAGGTGCATATTTCCTCGATACCGTCACCTTGGTTAAGGTTCTAAAATTATCCATCACCTCCAAAAATGTCCTTGTGTTCTCTTGTATGTTATTTCCCTCCAACTAAAACTTGCTACTTGACTAACAATGTACTTTGTAGAGGAGACTGACAAGAATGCAGGTTGATACTTATACTAACACCTGTCTCTTATTTGCTATTAAACATATTGTAAAGGCTTGTTTTTGAGTGTGTGTGAGGTAGGGTGTCACCATGCTGTCCAGGTGGGCCCTGAACTCCTGGCTTCATGTGATCCTCTTACCTCAGTCTTTATTTATTTATTTATTTATTTGAGAGAAAGAGACAGAGAGAAAGAGAGAGAGAGAGAAAGAGAGAGAATGGACACGGCAGGGCCTCCAGCCACTGCAAACAAACTCCAGATGCATGGAACCCCTTGTGCATCTGGCTTACGTGGGTCCTGGAGAGTCAAACCAGGATCCTTTGGCTTTGTAGACAAATGCCTTAATTGCTAAGCCCTCTCTCCAGCCCTAGCTCAGTCTTCTTTAAAAAAAATATTTATTTATTTGATAGAGAGAAAGAGAAAGAGGCAAATATATAGAGAGAATGGGCATGCCAGGGCTTCCAGCTGCTGCGAATGAACATCAGATGCATGTGCCACCCTGTGCATCTGGCTTTACATGGGTACTGGTCCTTAGGCTCTGTAGGCAGGTGCCCTAACTGCTGAGCTATCTCTCCAACCCCCTGCCACAGTCTTATAAATAGCTAAGATAATAGGCATGATGCCGCAATGCCCAGCTGTGAGGCACTTTAATAGTAACATGCAAAGGCATTTATTTCATATCTGACTTAGTGTTGAGGTATGTGATGTATAAAAAGAATCTCTTCAACCATTTCAAAGGAAATAGCTACTGCTTGCTTTTGCCATCTGGAAAAATTAGGTTCTATAAACTACAATGAGGTGCAAAGTGGCAACAATAACACTAACTCAAGTCTTTTCTTAGTCATCATCATCAGAAGTATTCATTAAGTATTTCTCCATGCTAATGTGTTAAAAGTATGTTGAAGGAGTTATGGTTAAGGCAACAATTTGAATAACATCTTAAATATGTACATTAAGCAAATTAACATTTGTAGTACATGGTCTAATTTTCATTAGGGATAAGACATTTATTGGGAAAGGTGGTCAAATGGTAGAGTACTTCAAAAAACACACTAAGGATAAATTTCCAGATGGTAGTGGTGACATAAACATTTGAACTCCTTCAAAGGTCCAAGGAGACAGTGGTTTTTTTCTTAGTGGCACAGAATGACAAATTGCCCTGTGTGAAAGTCACAACTTCCCAGAAGCACAGGAATCTGGGAGCTGGTGCTAAGGAGCATTAGTAAAATGCATGTGATGGCATGACTTAAGAAAACCTTTCTAAAAACAATCTTTATTTACTTATTTGTTGGGGAACCTTGCTACAAGCATGATCTCCAGACATATACACCATTTTCTGGGTCTGGCTTTATTTAGGTACTAGTAAGAGGCTTGACAAGTACTGCCTGGCATTAGTCTTCTCCCCACTAACTGCTGAGTGGAGCAGTGGGCTGCGTTTGTCACACATCAGACACCGACTTATATGCTGGAGATACTGAGATATCTCAGTCCGAGCCTAGGCCAGGGCAGACACGCCAATACTTGCAATATAATACGATGTTACCTACGTGTGAGGTGCATAGCTAGCAAAGGTGGAGGAAAGGCCGCCTCCTTGCTCAGCATAAAAGTGTGAGAGACGAGTGTTCATGAAGGAGCCACAAAGGAACAGTCTGCTGAGTCATGTCTCTCAAAGTAGAGTCCTTGAACTACTTGTATCAGAATTATTTGCAGAACTTGTGAACAATGTCCCTGAGCTTTGACTCAGACCTACTTATTAAGAATCTCCAGGAGAGGGCTGCAAAGATGGCTCAGGGGTCAAAGGCACTTGCTTGCAAAGCCTGCTGGCCTGGATTTGATTCCCCAGTCAGTACAACATAAACCCACATCCAAAAAGTGATGCACACATTGTACATTCATTTGCAGAGGCAACAGGCCCTTGCTCTCTCTCTTCTCACAAATAAATTTAAAAAAAAAATTTAAAAAGAATCTCTGGGAGAAGATTTGTAAATTTTAGGACCATTGTTCCAATGTCTAAGGTTTGCAAAAATACTGGTAGTAACTGTTCCCCTTCACTCATCAGCCAGTGCCCCTTCCTTCTTAATTTGCTGTTACCAATTATTTTATAAGGATAGTACAAATAAAGCTGGGCATGGTGGTGCACGCCTTCATCCCAGCACTCAGGAGGCAGAGGTAGGAGGATCACCGTGAGTTCAAGGCCACCCTGATACTACATAGTGAACTCCAGCTCAGCCTGGGCTAGAGTGAGACCCTACTTCAAAAACAAAAAAACAAAAAAGCAGGATAGCATAAATATAGTAAGAATCTTTTATTTAATGCATTGAAAATGACATGGCTGGCAGCCTGGAGCCAACCAATCAGACTAGATTGGCTGGCTAGTGAAGCCAGGGATCCACCTATCTCTGCCTCCCCTCTGCTGGGAGTATAGATGTAGAACATCACATCTGGTGGCTTTACGTGGGTTCTGGGGATTGAACTCAGGTTCTTGTGCTCACGGGACCTGCACTTCACCAGCCAAGGCATCTCCCCAGGACCCTGCTAGTTTTTTTTTTTTTTTTTTAATTTTTATTTATTTGAGAGCGACAGACACAGAGAGAAAGACAGATAGAGGGAGAGAGAGAATGGGCGTGCCAGGGCTTCCAGCCTCTGCAAACGAACTCCAGACGCGTGCACCCCCTTGTGCATCTGGCTAACGTTGGACCTGGGGAACCGAGCCTTGAACCGGGGTCCTTAGGCTTCACAGGAAACGCTTAACCGCTAAACCATCTCTCCAGCCCCCCTGCTAGTTTTTATTCTCGGTTTGCATGATACTTTCCAAGTTAAATCATTTTTAGGAGCACTGTAGCTTTTCATCTCTTGTCAGTGGTAGCCTTTTGTACATTGCTGCATTGCTTATGCATGGGAGAGATGCAGAAAAATACACAATTCAGGGCCTAAATATTTTGCTCAGATCTGTGAAGATCCCTACAGCCCCCAGGACCACACCTGCCCTCACCTGAAGAAACCCTGCCCTCTGTGTGCTCTGGGGGCTTCTGGGGGACACTGCCCTGGGCTAATGCTTGAGGCTGGACATAGGAGATGGAAGGATGAAGACACGTCTAAAATAACAATTGAAAAGCAGAAGGAGAGCACCACTTGAGATGAATACTTTAAAACTGTCTGCAGTGGAGAGAAATCAAAAGGTTTATTGGGTGATGAATAAACACTGTAAACTTCATGTGAAAACATTCCAAATTTTGGTCTTGTGCAGTATAAAAGAGAAATTTTTACAAGCAAGACTCAATTCAATCAACTGAACATAAAAAGCTATAATTCCATTTGAGTTTGGTTTTACACACACACACACACACACACACACACACACACACACTCTCTCTCTCTCTCTCTCTCTCTCTTCCTCTCTCTCTCTCACTCTCTTAGACACACAATTTCTTAGTAGCCACATGATGTTTTTTTGACATGTTCAAGTATTATCCTGCAACAGAATCCCAAGGAGGCTAAAATATATTATGCCTATGGTTTTCAAATTTACTTTTGTATAAAAGGCTATAAATAATTCTGTACCCAGTTGGGAGACATTTCTCCACATCAGCCTAAGCCCTTCCCTGGCTTCTGGTCTCTACATATTACCTTGTGACCAAGCAGCATAGCAGAAGGTCAGGTCTGGAGACACAGGTCAGAGTTATGGGGAGGAGGTTTTTTTAAAATCAATTATTTACAGCCCTTCTTGGGGGCTCCATAGATCACTTTTGCAGGGGGCAGGGTTTTGGGATCCCAAAGGTTGTACTTTAAATGGATTTCCATCTGTATATCATGTCCCTGGGCCTGGGGGTGAGAAAGGGGCAGTGGTTTGCTGGATGGGATCAAACGTTTCTGCAGTTGTGGGCGTGGGAGTGGCAGGGATCCCTGTGATGGACAGGTAGAGAGACTGGGGGCGGGAGGATAGAAGGACCAAAGCTAGCAGGTGGTGGCCCCAATGCCTGCAACCTGTTAGGGTTGTTTGCACTTGAGTGAGGCCAAAGGGGGTTCCAGGCAGGGTCTAGGACCCACCCCGTTCCATTATTTTAAGAACAGGAGACCCAGGAATACATAATAAAGGGGGTCTGGGGAGGTGGGATGACAGGTTGTGCTACGAAGTCACCATGGCAGTTTGAAGTCAGTGCGCTCAGCAGGCTCTGTTGGGGAGGACAGGTAAGAAGCCAGTAGGAGAGAAGTGCAAACATGGAACTTGTAGCATGTGTTGCTTAGGTCAGTTCAACCATCTGGTACAAGATGGGGAAATAAAATGTATATGATCAATGATCAAAGTACTCAGTAGGACTAAACACATGGTGAAGGTTTTTTTTTTTTTAAATGAGAGAGAGAGAGAGAGAGAGAGAGAGAGAGAGAGAGGGAGGGAGACAGCGCCGGTGTGCCGGGCCTGCAGCTAGCGTGATTGAACTCCCGTCTGCCACCTAGTGTACCTGTGCAACCTCGCGCTCGCATGCGTCTGGCTGATGTGGGATCTGGAGAGTTGAACATGGTCCTTAGGCTTTGTAGGCAAGTGCCTTAACTGCTAAGCCATCTCTTCAGCCCTTGGTGAAGATTTTTAATTACTTCATTTTAATTAAAAAAAAAATTTTCCAGAGAAAGGGTGGAGGACAGCAACTGTTTCTAATCATTTAAGCTGTGACCATCGCTTACACCCTATGGATGGAAGGCAGACAGCAAGGGCTGGCCACTTTGTTCTGTATCTCTGTCCTCTGAGGCCATTCTCAATCATCGACTGTCTTTGCAAACTCCTTCAGAACAGGATAACCATGTGATGGCTAGGCTTGCCTAATATGCCCGAGGCCCTGGCTTCAGTTCCTGGCACTGACAACGGGGAAAAGCAGAGTGTATTCAATCAGCGTTGTTATCCTGGTCTTCTGCTGGACAAGGCTGAGGAATGCAGTATCACCCTTTTCAAATGTGGTCCATGTTATAATAACAGCAAATTACCCATGCATCTTCAATTGACAGGCGTTCTGGTTAGACGTTGCTAAATTGGCAGTGTTAACCTCAGCCCCTGAAGCCCATTGACTTGGTTCTCAATGAAGCTCTGTTCACTGCTTTGTGGATGCACCCCAAAGCTCTAGTTTTTCCAGGCAGGTTATTTTCTCAGGTGACGGATTCTGCTTGAAGTCATCCACAGCCCAGGGAGGAGCCGCTCCCTGATTTCTGAGGTCAAGGCCAACATTTTCCTTCCTGGATTCTATCCGTGCGAACCTGTCCCAGCTTACCCAATGCCAGTCCCCACAGACCACAACACAAGCTGCGCTTTGTGAGAGAGTTCCTTCTATCGGCTTAGGACTGTAGGGTGTTTTTTTCTGTGTTGAATGCAAGAGGGGGTTTGAGAGTGTGCTCAGATAAAGAGAAATAGACTCATTTACAAGTGATCTCTAAAATTAATATTATAGACTCATGCAGGGAAACATAATTTTACTATTTCTTCTGGAAATTTCTCTCCTTGTATTCTTTTAGAAATTATTTATTTTCCTCTCATTAGAAACCTAAATAGGGCTGGAGAGATGGCTTAGCGGTTAAGCGCTTGCCTGTGAAGCCTAAGGACCCCGGTTCGAGGCTTGGTTCCCCAGGTCCCACGTTAGCCAGATGCACAAGGGGGCGCACGCGTCTAGAGTTTGTTTGCAGAGGCTGGAAGCCCTGGCGCGCCCATTCTCTCTCTCTCCCTCTATCTGTCTTTCTCTCTGTGTCTGTCGCTCTCAAATAAATAAATAAAAATTAAAAAAAAAAGAAACCTAAATAACATTTAACAAAGTCATTTTTAACATTTTCTGTAGTTTTTATGAGAGAGAAAAAAGAGAGAGAGAATTGGCAAGACAGGGCCTCCAGCCATTACAGTTAAACACCAGACACGTGTGCCATCTTGTGTGCATGAACAAACTTGCTTGCTTGCATCATCTTGTGTGCCTGGCTTACGTGGGATCTGGAGAGTCGAACATGGGTCCTTAGACTTCTCAGGCAAGCACCTTAACTTCTAAGCCATATCTCCAGCCCCATTTTAACTTTTTGTAACTATTAATTTATAGGAGAGACAGAGAGAAAGAGGGAGAGTGTGTGTGTGTGAGCATGCACCAGAGACTCCTGCATAGAAACTGCAGATGCCTGTACCACTTTGTACCTATGGCCTTATGCGGGCACTGAGGAATTGAACCCAGGCCTTCAGGCTTTGCAAGCAAGCACTCCAACTGCTGAGCCATCTCCCCAACCCTAATTTTTTTTTTCAAGGTACAGTCTCACTCTTGCTCAGGCTGACCTGGAATTCACTATGTAGTCTCAGGGTGGCCTCAAACTCATGGTGATCCTCCTACCTCTGCCTCCCCAGTGCTGGGATTAAAGGCATACACTACCACGCCCGGCCCTAATTTGGTTTTTTATTCCTGGACATTGGGTTAGAATGCCAACAAGGTGATTATCTTGGCAATGATATGAACAGCTACTATTCAGGGTGCACAACTTAGTCATATACCATATTTGATGATATATGAATCACTGTTCTGAAGCAACTACAGTCCAAATACAGGGGCATAGTTATCCTTTGACTTTTTAATTTTATTTTTTCGAGGTAGGATCTAGCTCTAGCCCAGGATGACCTGGAGTTCACTATATAGCCTCAGAGTAGGCTTGAACTCATGGTGATCCTTCTACCTTTGCCTCCTGAGTGCTGGGATTAAAGGTGTGTGCCACCACATCTGGCTTCATTAATTTCTTTTTTTTTTTTAAGCAAAAGATATGAGGGTTGTAGCTGGGCTGCATTTGAGATGGTTCCCAGGGCAGCCTTGCTTTACCATGGTATACCCTGATGGCAGAGCACCCTCACAGTTACAGACCAATCCTGCAGTACTGTCCTTTATTGAACATTGCTTCACTGAGCATTTTTTGTATTATTCATTTATTTGAGTCAGGGAGCTAGAGTCAATAGGCATGCCAGGGCCTCCAGCCACTGCAAATAAACTCCACGCACATGTACCACCTTGTGTATCTGGCTTACATGGGTACTGAGGAATTGAACCTGGGGCCTTAGGTTTCATAGGCAAGCACCTTAACCACTTAGCCATCTCTCCAGTGCTTCACTGAACATTTCTAAAACCCAAACCTTCCTGCTTAGTGTTAGGGAAATAGAGAGGAAGGGAAGGCTCCATATTCTAGTGTGTGTGTGTGGGAACATGTGTGTTAATCAAGAGTACAATGTTACAAAAAGCTAACCTTGGTTTTGTTGAGAATATGGTGAAGTCTCAGTTTTGTAGTCTCAGCCTCTGTCTTGGCCACATTGTTCTTTTAAGCTTAAATCCATGTTAAAATTGATTTTTTTTTTTGAGGCAAGGCCAATAGACTGGCCTTTTATGCAAGCGAGAGAGAGAAGAGAGAGAATATGAATTGGTGCACCAGAGCCTCCAGACACTATAATTGAACTCCAGACGCGTGTTCCCCCATGTGCATATGTGACTTTGTGCGTCACTGTTCTCTGGGTTACTTGGGACCTGGAGAACTAAACATGAGTCCTTAGGATTCATGGGGAAGTGCTTTAACTGCCAATCCATCTCTCCAGCCCAGAATTGATTTTTTTTTTTTTGAGGTAGGGTCTCACTCTAGCTCAGGCTGACCTGGAATTCACTATGTAGTCTCAGGGTGACCTCAAACTCATGTGATCCTCCTACCTCTGCTTCCCTAGTGCTGGGATTAAAAGCATGCACCATCATGCCTGGCTCAGAATTTTTTTATTACAATTATTTATTTATTTATTTGAAAGTGACAGAGAGAGAAAGAGAGAATGGGTGCGCCAGGGCCTTGAGCTGCTGCAAACGAACTCCAGACGCATGCGCCCCCTTGTGCATCTGGCTAACGTGGGTCCTGGGGAGTCGAGCCTCGAACCGGGGTCCTTAGGCTTCACAGGTAAGTGCTTAACCGCTAAGCCATCTCTCCAGCCCTCAGAATTTTTTTAATGTTAGTTTTTTTTTTAATTTGAGAGAAGGAAAGGGGCAGAAAGAGAAGGAGACAGGGAGAGAGAGAATGGGCATGCCAGGGCTTCTAGCCACTACAAACGAATTCCAGATGCACATGCCACCTTATGCATCTGGCTTATGTGGGTCCTGGGGAATCAAACCAAGGTCCTTTGGCTTTTAGGCAAGTGCCTTAACCACTAAACCATCTCTGCAGCCCCAGAATTGATTTTTTGGAGCTGACTTTTATTGAGTTGGGTATGGAAGAGGGAATAGGCAACATTGTCTAGTTGAATTAATCTTCCCTGGTTATTCTGAAACTTTTGGAGGGAGAGTTTGGCTGTTACTCTAGGAAAGACTCTTAGTAGAGGACAGGAGGCAGTGGGGACACTCCAACGTGCAGGGCTCCATCCTCCTGCAACAGGTGGGAAGTGTACAGTTTGAGTAGTCTAAATAGGCATCTGAGCAATGAACCCTGACCTCTTAAGAGTAGTACTTTGTAGAAGAAGAGGAAGGGTTTATAAGAATTGAATTGGCAATAAACCAGGTATTGTGACTTATACTTGAAATCCCTGTGCCCAGAAGGTGGAGGCAAAGGAATTAGAAGTTTAAGGTTATTCTTGGCTACCAGGTGAGTTTGAGGCTAACTTGAGACACGTGAGATGCATGCCTCTAATAAAACCAGAAAGCCTGGGTAGGGAGATTGCTCATTGGTTAAAGGCACTTGCTGTCCTTGGAGCTGCTTGTTATAATGGTTCTTCAAAATATTTATTTCAAGAAATCAGAATGTGAGAAATAGTATTATCTAAAGAAATGGTCTCTGAAGTATTTTGATTTTTCACTATTAGTTAAAGGTGCTTAAGCACATACCAAAATATTTATAAATTCTATACATTGCTAATTAGTACATGTATATTTCTTTTTATAAAATGGGACATGTAATATACTTTAGGGACTCATCATTTATGTGTCTATTAATGAGTATTTTAAAACATGTAAAATATAAACTTAAACAGAATATGTTAGGAGACTGGAGAGATTATTCAGTGGTTAAGGCACTTGCTTGCAAAGAATGCAGGCCCAGGTTCACTTTCCCAGGACCCACATAAACCAGCTGCACAAAGTAGCACATGCATGTGGAGTTTGTTTGCAGTGGCAAGAGGCTCTTGCAACCCATTCCCCTATTCTCTCTTCTCTCTCTGCTTACAAATAAATATATAAAAATATTTAAAAATATACTTGTTCTGCAAGCCTACCAGTAAGAGCTTGGATGCAAATTGGTACAAAGATGTCTAACTCCAGTACATCTACAGTGATGAAAGGCAGAGTCAGGAGAATCCCAGAGCTTGTGAGTCAACTAGTCTGACTTTCCCAGGGGTGTGTGTGTTGTGGGCCGGGGGGGGGGGGGGGCAAAAGGAACCCTTCAAACAAAGGTGGAAGAGGAGCACAACACTCCGAGGTTGTTTCTGGTCTTCACACACATATACACACACAGATAAAAAATTACAAGAGAGCCAGGCATGGCGGTGCACGTCTTTAATCCCAGCACTCAGGAGACAGAGGTAGGAGGATCGCCGTGAGTTCGAGGCCACCCTGAGACTCCATAGTGAATTCCAGGTCGGCCTGGGCTAGAGTGAAACCCTACCTCGTAAAACCAAAAAAAAAAAAAAAAAAAAAAAATTACAAGAGATGGAATAGGGAGATGGTCAGTGTGTAAGCTTGCTGCACAAGCATAAGGACCTCAACTGGGTCCCCAGAACCCACATGAACACTGGGTGTGGCTGCACATGCCGATCATCCCAGTGTCCCCCAGAGAGGCAGGCAGATCCTTGGGGTGCACCGTGTGATGAGCTCTGCATTGAGCGCGAGAACCTGTCTCAGTGACTAAGGTGGAGCGTGAGAGAGGGGTTACCCAGGGTTGACCTCTGGCCTCCATACATTCACATTCATGCACACATCTGCACATGTTTGAGTGACCCTGCACACAAACCATATGCATATATACACAAGGCACCACGTACACACACACACACACGCACGCACACACGCACACACACACACACGGAAATGGAATAAGTGGGAATGAGTTCTGACATTTCCTTCAAGTTCCCCAAAGGAATAAGGTGGGAGAGCCCTGACTGGGGACTCCTGGGGAATTAGGTGGACAGGGAGAGAGGGCTCAGTATTTGGGCACCTGGGCTATGGCCCTTTCCTTCATGGTGTCACCTTAAACCCACTGGGAAATTACTATGAAAAGGATTGGTAGACAGTGAGACAGGCACCCATATGCAAACATGAGTGTCTCTTCAACAGATGAATAAATGAATTTCAGTGCACTCAGGACTTGAGTTCATCTCAGCCACCAGCGAGGACAGTCCCAGGAAGCGTTTCCATCCTTTCACAGGACGCTGGGGATGGTTTCAGGACCTTTCTGCTTAGCGGCACCGAGCTTGTCCTCTAAGTCCATAGAAAACAAGTTCCAATTTTGGGGCAGGAACATGCACCCATCCACAGGCTTGTGTCTCCCCTTTTAGCACTATCCCCACAGAAATCAGAAATGCAAAGTAAAAGGGTTTCAGATTGAAGGTCAACAAGACTTTCCTGGAGAGAAGTGCAACTTGTTTGTGGGAGAGTTCCTCTAGATGTCAGTATTACACAGGGAAAGGAGCCTCGGAGAGCCAGTCGCAACAAATGAAGGCCTTACATTAGTTAAATGGTAGAACACATGTGATGCATAATTACCAAAAGAAAAGAGCTTCACTTGGAAGCCACTTCGCTGCTCCTCAGCCCAGGCAGTTCCTGCTCCGCGTCAGGCCAGACTTCACGTGCAGAGCACGGAAGCCGTACCCGCGCGTTTGCCATGCCGCGTTCATCACCTGACCCACCGGTGTCAGATAGCCACATTCCCACGTTTACATACTTTGATGGCTTGAAATCAACAAATACTCACCAGGTTTCATTAGTAAGCCCACCTTTGCTTTTCTCACCATCATATCTATGCCACTCAGGATAAATCATGCCCACTCGTTTGTCAGGCATTTTCCATGTTACTGGGAAACAAATATACAACACACTTTGTTAAACTGCTTTTGGCTAACATGAATATGTTTTTCCAGAATTAAACTTAAACTCTACTCTTTTCTCTTCCCTTCTTCATGTTAACTCTAATCGTTTGACCAATAAGCACTTATTTCTTCCTCACTCTACTATTGTGTCCATTTCATAGCCTTCTCTCTTGCTGTCTTCTGCCATGCCAACTTGGCAGCAGATCTCAAAGAATCTTAACAATGAAAGTTGGCTAAAATCCTTTTCTCCCCCCAGAAAAATAGAACAGCGTATGTCGTAACCAAGAGCAAGGGCCAAGCAGACAAGTGACCTGCCATCCTGCTTCATCGTAAGAGCAGGGCTGATTGTTCCCGCCTGAGCCCCTCGGAGTCACAACTGAGTCAATCACACACAGTGCTTTGAACAGCAGCAGCCAGCACTGAGCCATTGTATTTGGCCATTAGAAGCCCACAAGCACTAGGAAACTTGTCAGGCAAAAATCAGGTATTGTGAGAGACGCGGGTGCTCCACATGTGCCAAGTTCTGTGTCAACACGTAGCAGCACCTGGCTTTGTCTCAGGAACCTCAGTCATTCCGCTCACCAGTCTGCACTTGCTCCAGAAGGAGACCTCTGCAGCTTGGTCTTCCAGGCTTGGCTTTCTACAGATGCACTAAGCACGTCCGCATTTGAACACCACAGAAACTTTTTGAATTACTTTCAAGTCTATTTGTGATTTGTCTCAGTACCTGCACTGTGCCCTTATGTGATGTTTCACGCTTGGTACAGGGTTTGTTAAGCTCCTTCAGAGAGCCCAGACCTTGAGACGAATATATATACGAATATATATATTTTCTTGGGTGATGGACACCCTTTCTGGACAGTGCCAAAGCTTCCTACTAAAGGAGCCCACTGTCCTCTCTCCCTCCTCCTTTCTGGCTTAGAAAGCCCACCCACCTTAGTTGTCTCATTTGTATTTAATGATGTATTTGTGAACCATACCCAGGCAATTTAAACAGGGTGACATACACATTATTGATATCATTTTATATATTAATGAAGATGGGCCACCATTACATACCATGACGGAGTTGTACAGAATTTCTTTGAAAATGATGAGTTCATTTCATTGGATACTGTAGTCTATACAGGATTTAATTAATTAATAGTTAATTAATCTGTTTGACAGAGAAGAGGGAGAGAGAGAGAGAGAGAGAGAGAGAGGGAGGGAATGAATATGGGCATGCCAGGGCTTCTAGCCAATGCAAAAAAGACAAAAAAAAACAAAACAAAACCTCCAGATGCCTGTGCTCCCTTGTGCATCTGGCTAACATGGGTCCTGGGGAATTGAACCTGGGTCCTTTGACTTTTCAGGTAAACAACTTAACCTCTAAGCCATCCCTCCAGCCCAGGATTTCCTTAATTTAGATGGTTCTACATGACTATCAATTTTGGAGATTTTTTTTTTTTTCTGGAGGGATTTTTCTCCTCTCAGGGAATATTTAGTAATCTTTGGAGATAGTTTGTTTCGTTAATATTACCATTATTTTTTGACACAAGTCCAACATATTGGCCTTTTAAAATATTTATTATTTTTTTTTTATTTTTTTGGTTTTTTTCGAGGTAGGGTCTCACTCTGGTCCAGGCTGACCTGGAATTAACTCTGTAGTCTCAGGGTGGCCTCGAACTCATGGGATTAAAGGCGTGCGCCACCACGCCCGGCTTAAAATATTTATTTTTAATTTTTATTTACTTATTTGAGAAAGAGGCAGAGGAGAGAGACACAGAGAGAGAATGGGCGTGCCAGGGCCTCCAGCCACTGCACACAAACTCCAGACGCATGCATCACCTTGTGCATCTGGCTTATGTGGGTCCTGGGGAATTGAACCAGGGTCGCTTGGCTTTGCAAGGAAGTGCCTTAACTGCTAAGCTATCTCTCCAACCCCAGACTGACTCCCCCTTTTTTAACACAAGAGAACAAGAGTGAGAGAGGGAGAGAAAGAGAGAGAATTGGTGCACCAGGGCCTCCAGCCACTGTAATCAAACTAGATGCGTGTGCCACCTTGCGTACATGTGCGATGTTACACGCTTGCATCACCTTGTGCATCTGGCTTATGTGGAATCTGGACAGTCAAACTTAAGTCCTCAGGCTTTGCAGGCAAATACCTTAACTGCTAAGACATCTCTCCAGCCCTCATTAATATTATTTTTGACTAATTATGTTTCAGAGAGCTACAAAGAATAGATTTGAGATCTATTGCCTAGAAAGTTGAATGTAATCAACAACAATGTATTACATACTGTAACAATTCTAAATGTCCACACATTTGTGGTCATCATAGCTGGAAGGCAGGATCTGGGCATCTGGTGGGGAGAGGCCCTCGATGATGCTGAGCATCCTGGAATGCTGATAATGTGCTTCACAACGAAGAAGGACTTGGCCTGAGTGCCAGTAGGAATGAGGCTGAGTGATGCCCAGATTATAGGTAACCTCAATTGCTTAATTGTGTGTCCACAGGTTGAAAAGGTGTGGTCCAGCCCTGCCCTGAAGGAAAAGACACCTGCTAAAGGGGGAAGGGCATCAACCTTCACAGGTAACATCCTTAAAAGACTGGATAATTATGGAAAGGGCTTCTGACTGTCCTGTTGTTGTCTTTACACAGAGGAAATTACACATTCCTGAAGTCTGTGTAGGGAGCCCTGCTGTTCTGAGAATACCTTTATCTGATTGGCTTTGGGTCTTAACCAGTCACAAACAAGAAAATCTTCTTACACCCAGTTGCCAGTTGGTTATGTTTCCTTTTGCTTTGCTTTAAAAACTTTCATCTGCTTTAAAAGAAGCCAGACTAGAGATGTGATTATATGAAGCCAAAATGAAGCTGATCATATGCACTCTATATTAAAATCTTTGTGTCCTGTCGTGGCTTCTAGAGAGATCGTCCCAGGACCAGTTCTCCGAGAAAGAAAAGGTTAACAAACTGAACCAGAAAAATGTTGAGAAGACCAATTCCTATGTAGTTCAGAGAAGTCTGACCATATGTCACACTGAAAGACAAGACAAGGAAGACAATTTTGGTCCAAAGAATTCCACAGAAGCAAGAGACAATGCAGGTGGAAAAGAGAGTCCATCCACAGAGAGCCTGGAGAGGCAGGAAGACCACAGCCGTGGAGAAGTGCAAGATTCTGTGGGTAACGCTGGATGCCCACTGTTCTACGGAGAGGAAAGTGGGCTTCCTTTTAAGGAAGGTACCAGAGTGCGAGAAACTGAGGAAGAAGGGGAATCAACAGGGGAAACCCAAACCACACTGGACCAAAGTTCAAGGGAAAATCAGCACGTTGATGAAACTTCTGGCAGCCCATCTCCTGAAAGGTAGCATTATGGTACTCTACACCCGCAGCTGGTGGCTCTCACAGAGCCTGGTGCCCTCACAGTCTGAGGTTATCCTAATAGGAAATTGAGGAAAGTTTCTAAGGAAATGATTTAGGACCCAGCTTCCCAATTTATGTGAATTGGTCACTGCCACATTTTCTTGACATTGTGGCTTTCTGCTTGCTGGTGATCTTTTCAGGCCCTCCCCTCCCTCCCCCTCCCCCTTCTTTATCTCCTCTCCCTTTCCCTCCCTGCTTCCTTTCTTTCTGGCAGGTTAGTAACCTAGAACTCTCAAAGAGCCTCCTTGGGCAAGGGGTTTTTATTTAGCCAGAGAGGGGGGCAGAGGAAGAGGAGGAGGAGGAGGAAGAAGAGAGAGAAGCAACTAAGGGTGGGGCGGGGAGAGGAAGATATAAAGAAATCCTGAAAACCAGGGGAGGACAGAAGGGAAGGAAATTCTGCAAACCTGGGATGGAAGATAGGAGCAGAGTGGGAGGGAAGATAACTCTGAAGAAGGAGCTAAGGGGAATGGGGCAGAGTAAGGTGGAGGAGAGAGCAGGGAGGGAAGGAGGGAGAGAATTGCATGTGCCTTAGAGCAGGAGAGCCAGAGTGAGAGAGTGACAGGGAGAGGGTTTTTAAGAACTTGTGGGAGGGATTGTGCCCATGAGGGAAGAGCCTACAGTTTCCAGGATGGCTGGATCCACCGCTGAACTCTTGGGGAAGTGAGACCTTTAAAGTCTCAATTACTATAACAGGAAGTAGTGCCAGAGATGGAGCATGGCTAGCTACTTGGTGGGGGTGGGGTGGGAGAGGGGGAGGTGGGAAGATTATTGTCTCAAAGTCATGTGCCCACTGATGGACAATATCATTATAATCACCGATATCTTTTTAAAAGATGAAGTAAAATTTTTGTCTTATTTAGCAATAAATACTACATCCTTCCTTAAGTCAAGGATTAATCAGTGATCTGGAGAGATGGCTTCACAGTTAAGGCACTTGTCTGTGAAGCTTAAGGACCCAGGTTCAATTCCCCAGAACCCACATAAACCAGATACACATGGTGGCACATGTGTCTGTAGTTTATTTGCAGTGGCTGGACATCCTACCATGCCTATTCCCTCTCTCTCATAAATAAATAAAAATAAAAATTTAAAAAGAATTTAAAGAGTGATTAGACTTAATTCTAAATTAAAGACATAAATCTGAAAAAAAAATACCTAGTCTACTACATATGATAAATTAACTATTTTCTACCAAGAATTATAAGAGGTAGATAATAGGCATTCTCAATTGAAAAGTGCCATATGCAAATACAATTGAAGCTAATTGTTCTAAGCTATGATGAGCTATAGAATATATTTGGAGCAAAGAGTATTAAAATATCTGTGTGGAAATTTTGGGGAATTTAAGACATAATTGTTATTTAATTTTAAATAATACATTTGAAACCTAATATTGGAGAAATCTACTTTGCCATATATTCTACATGGACACTGACCCTTATTGAGACTTATTACTGGAAGATGTGCTTAGAATCAGAGCCACCAAAAAGTGAAAATTAAGTAAATTCCTTCACCAACAAATGTTCTCCTGTGAGCCAGGTGTGGTGGTGCATACCTTTAATCCCAGCACTTGGAAGGCTGAGGTAGGAGGATCAAATGAGTTTGAGGCCATCCTGAGACTACATAGTAAATTCCAGGTCAGCCAGGGCTAGAGTGGGACCCTAACTGTAAGAAAAAAGAAAGAAAGAAAGAAAGTTAGTTCCCCTATGGATATTAATCTTCAGAGACATTATTGTTTCTTTGCTATGTTATAATTCAGTTATTTTTCCCTCTTACCAACTTATGTTTTATACAATGACTGCATTTGTAAAGATTAGTAGAATACCTTGGGGTCACCATTAGGTTTTTGGGAGATCCTTTGGATCCTGATAATCTACCCACTGAAGTGGTCACCTCTGTGGGACAGTGCTCACTTTTTCAGTAGAACACTGTTAGAAGAAAGCTTAAGTTTTAAGAATTTTGGCCATCTGAATATTTTCTCCTAGAAGTGCTCAGATCCACAAATGGATTTTATTTTCCAGGTGCATCAGCAGTCTAAACAGCATTTCTACACCAGGAGTCCTGACAAATTCAGCCACAGAATCCTCTTTTCAGAACACAGACCACATAGAGTGTGCCAGCAGCAGTAAGCGTCGAGTGACAGAGGAGTGCTTCCTCACTGAGGACAAGAAGAAGAGCAGAATAGATGGAGTGGGTACAGAGGGAATGGAGCAAGCCCAGAGGAGCCTGGAGGATAAACCTCAGGAGTCTGCTGGAGTAGTGACCTCCAGAGAGCAAGATCAGGAGGCCTCACAGGGTACGAAAACACGTGCTCTGATCTGTTAAAGCTTGTCATCATTCTAACCATGTTTCTCTATGCCTAACAGCTTGAAAAAGACACAATGCCATACCGATGTTTAACTCAGACACTCTTGCAGACAAACAAAACATTCCTCATTTCTTTTTCTTTTAAGGACAAGAAGTGAAGCAAGGAGTTCCACCAAGAGAATTCTGGCATTATTTCTTGCTTGGCATATTTATGTTCAGAGAGGTGAATGTTCATATCAAATCAGACTCCCAGAGATTTACGCTATCAGTGAATTAGGAGGTTGAAGAGATGGCTCCATTAGTAAAGCACCCACTGGACAAGCATGAAGGCCTTAGTTTGGATTCCCAGTGCCCATATAAAGCCTGGTACAGAAGTGCATATGTGCAATCTCAGCTCTAGGGAGGTGGAGACAGGAGGACCCTTGGAGCTTGTTGGCTAGCTTGTTAATTGTTGGACTCTAGGTTCTCTAAGAGATGCTGTCTGACAAAAACAAAGTGGATAGCAATTGAGTTACCAGACATCTGCCTCTGGCCTCCACATGAATGTATACACCCATGTGTATGTGCACCTACACCCACACATGTACACATGTGTCCATATACATACAAACATGAATACACACATGCACATACACCACAGACTCAGAAAATAACTGCTGAGTTAAACTAAATTAATATTACATTAAAAATATTGATAAGTATAGACTGCCTAAGATAAGTGCTCAAGAAAGATAAATTCAAGTTTAGAAAACGCAACTATTATCTATTTTCTTGTCTTTGTAGCTTCACTGCATGCATGCAGTAGCTAGTTTAATAAATGAGTAAGTGGAGATTGAACAGGTTCATGGACAGCAATAGTCATGGAAAAAATAAAAGGAATCCTAGGAGAAATATTATGAGTAACTATGTGTGATAGAACCCATACTGATGTGGACTAGCATTTAAACACTTCAGAGGGAAGGTGGAAAGTGGGAGAATTTGGATAGAATACACACTTACCTAGTTTTATTGGGTGTTTTATTTCCAGTCAGCCAGGAAAAATTCATCTTTATGCCTTAAATGTCTCTGAAATATGGGCTCAAATATTTTAGAAAGTAATATATAATGGCAAATAATATTTTGATGACACAAAAAAGTTTCACTTTTCCTTTTCTCCCCTCTACACTTTAATTAAAATAATGGATTATATCAGGGACACTTTCTGCAGTCACATGTTCTACCCTCATCAGGGGCATGTTCTAAATAAAATGGACCAACTAATTTCTCATGACTAAGTTAAAAATGGGCTTAGGCTTGAAACATTTTTAAAATTTAAAAAATTTTTTAAAATATTTTTATTTATTTATTTATTTGAGAGCAACAGACAGAGAGAGAAAGACAGGTAGAGGGAGAGAGAGAGAATGGGCGCGCCAGGGCTTCCAGCCACTGCAAATGAACTCCAGACACGTGCGCCCCCTTGTGCATCTGGCTAACGTGGGACCTGGGGAACCGAGCCTCGAACCGGGGTCCTTAGGCTTCACAGGCAAGCGCTTAACCGCTAAGCCATCTCTCTAGCCCTTGAAACATTTTTAAAACATTTTTTTGTGATGCTGGGTCTCAAACCAAGAGTCTCATTCATGTTAGGCAAACACTTTGCACCGAGGTAGCCAAGAGCCTCGTCATGCAGGTAAGCACTTTGTACTGAGGTTTCCTCCCAGCCCCCAAAGTGGTACCTGTTTGGTCATATTGGGTTTGCAGATTTTTTACTATAATGCCCTTTGTAAAGGTGATCCTAAAGAGTATTTGCATAATAGTGGAATGGCCCTGTCACTCCTCAAAGGTGCCAGCATCACCTTCATGAGTCACAGTGCACTCCGAACAGGACATGGAAATTTATCATCTTAGATCAGTAGGAACAAGACAGGTGGCTCATTATAGTTCATGATTCAATGAACATTTTTATTCTATGTGCCCCTTTTTATTGTTCATTTCACACAATTATGTATTGTTTATCCCAAAACACAAAGTAAAATTCTGATAAATACATCAATCTCTTAAAGTTGTGCATAATGCAAAAGGTGGGGTTTTAAACCATTGTTATAATGGCACTGGCAGCTACAATTATCCATTTATTTAAGTTTACTGAGATTATAATTTCTTTTCATTTTTCCTTTTAGACAGGGTCTCATGTAGCACCGACTAGCCTCAAACTTCTGATCTCTTGCTTCTTTCTCACAAGTGGTAGGGTTACATGTGTATGCCACCACACTTAGTATCCTTTTGTAATACACCTTCAAGTTCCTGTCTAGACCTCTTCCTTTCACTGTGCATTATTCCCTTTGGTGTTTCTTGCAAGGCAGACCCAGTTGTAGTGATGTCTCTGAGCACTTATTTGGGGACATTTCAAATCCTCTTGGACAGTTTGGACAGATACAGAATTTTTGGTTGACACTTTGCATTTATACGTTTATATTTTGTTTTTAAACATTAATGATATATCTTTGTGTATGGTACCTATGCATGCATATGCGTTTGTATGTTTTGGGGCACATGTGTATGTATGGGTACATGGGCCCAAGTGTGTACTTGTGTGTGGAGGCCAGAGGTCAATGTCAGGTGTATCCTCAACTACTCTCTACCTTACTTTTTGAGATAGAATCTCCAACTAAGCCTGCAGTTCACCAGATTCAACTAGGCTAGCTGGCCAATAAGCTCCGGGGCCTCCCCTGTGCTGGGATTACAGGTGTGTGCTGTCACACTTAGAATGCGTGTGTGCTGGGGTCTGAACTCAGGTCCTCAGGTACTTGAGTGGCAGGCACTTTACCTACTGAGCCATATCCCCAGCCCAGGTTTTGTTTTTCTGAGACAAGGTCTGACTCTGTGGCCCAGTCTTGCCGCAAGCTCACAGCAATCCTGCTTTACCTGATCCCCTTTGTCCTGAGACCTGATGGTTGGCGTTGTAAGGAGGTCAGACTGCTTGATGGACAACCCCTTCTTCTTCTCTCACCTTCCAGATGAGGCTCCCACTCCAGCTGCCCCATTCGATCACCGCATCGTAACAGCCAGACAGTCGGCGGTTGACAGGCTGTACACTGTGAGCAAGACAGATATCCTCGGGGGGTGAGTAAGGCTGAGCTTGAACAAAGCCACGGGCCTGCTCAGAGACAGAGCCCAAGCAGTTCAGAAATGTTTGCTGCTCTTGACCTGAGAACCAGAAACACCATTAACGAACATCTTGACAGATCTTAATCATTTCTGAAAATCATCCCTGTTGCCAGAAAGGTTGACGTAGTGACCAATCCCTCCCCACATTTAGTATCTGCCTTACTTCTCTTGTCACAATGTCTGAAAGTAGGAACAACCAAGTGCAAGTCACCAAAAGGTTCAGGAGCCATCCAAAGCCATGGCTGAGACAAAAGGGAGAACTGAATCAGTGTTGTGTATTTCTAGTGGCATAGGCTAAATCTTTGTGGTTTTGTTGCTGGTTTCCCACTTCTACCATTGTTCTTTTAGTTGCTACTTCCACTTCATTCCATTACTTTCCTCACTGAAGAACTCATCTGAGCACATCTAAGTGAACATTGTCTCCCAAAGATGGAATAGCAGAGTGTAACAGGGGACAAATTTATACTTGATGGCAGCGGGGGTTGGGGTGGGGAGGGAACCTCTTTCAACACCATTTCATTCTCTATCTCCCCATGATTTCTTGTAACTCAAAGAGTATGGCAAGATTTACTACCATCAGCATAATTTTGTAAAATAAGAAGAGGAAAGCATAGATTTGCACACATATATACAAAATTTATTTACTAATCTCTGGGAGATGTATATGCCTAAGACAGTCTGATTTCTGCAACTGGGTAATAGGATGTAAGGAACAGATTTTTGTGTGAAGTTCCATCCCATGTTACTTTGCTTTCTGCCCTGTGGAGACATCCTGGACATTTCTTCTCAGCAGCTGATCCTAGAGAAGTCCCTGCTGGCCTGTGGGTATGGGCTGAGGGAAGAATGAAGATTCTGAAACACAAGGTCAAGTTTGAAGTACTTGAATCTTCAGGGACTTAAGTGGCAAGCCAGCAACTATTTCTCTGAAGGAGAATAGTTATTTGCAGAAGAAAATTTGAAATAATTCCCAGGGTTTGTGCTGTTGTTCTGGCTCCTCTAGACTTCCTGTCAGGCTCTTTGGCTACAACTGGATCTGCTCGGTTGGAGTGAGCTCTGAGGTCTGCACGTGGTCCCACCATTCATTGCTCATGGCGGGCTCCATCAACATCGACAGTCATAGTGTGCTCAGGAAATTGTTCAGAAGAGCACGGTTAAATGTGCCTTGCTGCTTCAAGATGTAACAAGACTGTTTGGTAGAGACAGGAGCTCATAATGTATCAACTTACCATTTCCTCTTGGTGTAGATGTTGAAATAATCTGAGGGCCAGTGGATCCTTCACAACTTTCCCAAGTTCTTCTCCTTCCCTGTGGCCTTTAAGGTTTTTGATATATTCCTGTCATAGGTTGGATTTAAAACATTTCCAAGAATTTGTTAAAACCCTGGATTCTAGCTTGTGATACTATTTGGAGATGGTAGAACCTTCAGGAGGTAAGGCCTTGTGGAAGGAAATTAGACCATTCAGGAGGTAAGGCTTTGTGGAAGGAAATTAGACCGTTCAGGAGGTAAGGCCTTGTGGAAGGAAATTAGACCATTCAGGAGGTAAGGCCTTGTGGAAGGAAGCTAGACTGTTCAGGAGGTAAGGCCTTGTGGACGGAAATTAGACCGTTGAGGAGGTAAGGCCTTGTGGAAGGAAATTAGACCGTTCAGGAGGTAAGGCCTTGTGGAAGGAAATTAGACCGTTCAGGAGGTAAGGCCTTGTGGACGGAAATAAGGTCACTGGAAGTATGCTCTTGAAGGGAATAGTGGGAGGCCATCCCCTCCTCATCGTCTTCCTCTCTTGCTTCCTGCCTGCCATGCCGTGCGTGGCTCCATTGCCATTCACCCCCTGTGCACTGCAGTGTTGTGGCACAAAGCAAGAGGCGAGTTGACCATAGACTGAACTCCCTGAATCCATGAGTCAAAAGAGTTTCTTCCTTTAGGTCGTCGTATGTGTTGTGCCACAGCAATAAATATCTGATGAATAGTCTTTGATCACCATGTTCAGTTACCAGTCTGGTGATCCAGCATAGATCCTGTCAGGTGGCCCCAGTGTTCAGTGTCACGGTAGAATTAGTCACATGAGAGTCCTAGAGCCAGAAAGTGATGGGACACCACCTTTGGGCTGCAGAGTTCTTGAGCCATTGCTAATGGGAAAAAGCGTTTTCTTAATCACATGGGAGATGCCTGGGGCTGTGTTCATGTGCTCCAGAGGAGATTACCTCTGCAAAGGGGCTGGAATTGAAGTCACTTCCTGGCTATATTTATAATAATTCTGTGCTGGTTGGGTAGCTGAGTTGAATGGAATGTGGTGGTTGTCTCTGTCCCTATATTCACCAAGTATGCTCACCCTCGTTTCTAGGCTCCAGGAACGTGACTTCCTCTAGCTCACTGTTTTGCTGTGGAGGCTTCCCTTTCACTCCTGACACGATAGCCAGTACTGCACAGAGCAGAGACATACATACGCTCCACTTTACGTGACTAAATAAGGAAGCAAATCAAATTGTTTATGAGCGGGCACTTCTGAACAGCAGTATGCAAGCAAGAAGCTGTATTAACCTGCATCCTCTTGATCTAATGAAATGCCTTATGGAGGAAGCCAGTTTAGTTGGCTAACCATTCTGGAGATCTAAGAACACGGCACCAACACCCACTTGCCTTTGGCTCTGATGAAGGTCATTGTTGTTGCATATCATCATGGGAGAGAGAGAGAGAGACAGAGAGACAGACACACAGAGAGAGAGAGAACATATGGCAGACAGGAATCAAGAGCAAGATGGAAAGAGATAAGGCTTGCTCATTTGAAACAACCTTCTTGGAGAATGAACCAGGGTCCAACAAGATTACAGCAATCCTTTCTGAGGATGGAATCCCTAAGGAACCAATAACTTACCACGAGGCTCCACCTCTTCAAGGTTCCACACAATCTCCAACCCCTCTGTATTGAGGACTTAGCTCCTAGCACAAGAACTTTTGGGGACATATTTATACCCTCTCCATGGCAGAGCTGTCTTATAAAGCACATCAAGTTGATATCCAAACTAAACTAAAAATCTGTATTGGCATGGATAGCAATATGTACTTTTGATTTAATATACTTATGTGCAATATTGTCACTAATTCTTCTTCTATTAAGATGCAGTTTCTAAAATGAGTTTGATGACCTTGACCCACAGACTATTAGTTCACATGCTTACAGAGCCTACTTATTACACACACACACACACACACACACACACTCATATAAATTTTGTATTGTCGGTGGTAGTGTTCTCAAATTTTAATTTGCCTATGAATAAATTAAAAATTCAGACTCTAGGAGCTGTACCCTGGCTTTCTGCCTCCACAGGACAGGGGCAGGAGTCAGGAACCTGCATTCTCAATGCTTCCCTTCCCAGGGTAATAAAGGTGACCCATAGAACACACCTTGGCCAATGCTGTCCCACTTGTAGGTTTGTTCTTTCAGACTCAAAGAGACAAATTTCCAGGGAATTTGCTGGTCACTTGGCAGTAAAAGAAGTGGCCCCTGGCAGGCCACAGTGCCTCACTCTATCCTTGTCTTTGGCAGGGGCCGTTTTGGCCAGGTTCACAAATGTGAGGAGAAAGCGACTGGCCTGAAGCTGGCTGCTAAGATCATTAAGACCAGAGGAACCAAGAACAAGGTAAGGGCCGTGGGAGCTGGGTTCCTACCTCTGAGAAGCAGGTCCCTCCTCTGCGTCAGTGTCCATCATGATGACTGACTCTTTCCTTCTGCTCAGGAGGATGTGAAGAATGAGATCAGCATCATGAACCAGCTGGACCACGTGAACATCATTCAGCTATATGATGCCTTTGAGTCCACGCATGACATCATACTGGTCATGGAGTAGTAGGTGTCCCTCCCTCCAGCCTTCACACACCTCCTGCATAGCGCTTGTGACTCAAAAAGGTGGAGCCATGGTCAGCGCACCCCTAGGTCTGAGTCGCATGATCCATAGGAGCCTCCCAGATTCAGAAGGAAACTGTGATTCACATCTTCCTGCATGATTCATTGATCTTTGATAGCAGAACAGAATAGATACAGCTTCTATCCAAGCTCCATTGTACAAAACCATGCTTTGTTTTACCCTGCATAATCTAGAGGAAAGTGATTTTTAAAATAGATTTCTAAATATATTCTATTTATTTATTTGAGAGAGAAAGAGGTAGAGAGTGAGAGAGAATGGGCGCACCAGGACTTCCAGCCACTGCAAATAAACTCTAGATGCATGCGCCCCCTTGTACATCTGGCTTATGTGGGTCCTGGAGAATCAAACTGGGATCCTTTGGCTTTGCAGGCAAGTGTCTTAACCACTAAGCCATCTCTCCAGTCCAGAAAGTGATTAAAATATATATACATATATATATTTAAAAAAACTAAGCCAAGGGGGGCAGTAAGTAATAAGCCATGTAGAGCCTGTTAGTGTAGAGCCTCCTGGCCCATGGTCTTGTTCTTGCTTGACCTTTGACCTTCCTTACATGGAGTCCGCCTGTGATTCTGTGAGGCCTGGTGCTCTTTTTCCATGTCCAGAGAAACCTGAGTCTGTGCCAGATTCAACACCAGAGTCTTCTGTTCACTTTCAAGTCTCTTGATGGAGTCTCTCCCATTCTCCTTGGTGGTGCAGATTTATATATGCACATGTGTAATGTTACTATCATTGGAGTGGAGTGTCTGTAGAGACAAGAGGCTCGTCACCTACCTGCTGTCTTCTGGGTGGAAATTATTCTTTCTGCCACCTCTTCTTCAATGGACCCTGAGCCTTGGAAGGTGTGATAGAGATATTTCAGTGCTGAGCAGTCCTCTGTCACTTCTTTTCAGCACCATGGAGCCTTCTTACTCATCCCAAGGCTGCTGCCATCTGAAAAGAGAAGCTTCTCTACCAAAAACAAAAGTAGCATTAATATAAGGGTATGAACATTAAGAGAAGTGCTTACTGAGCAGTTTGGTGAGCATAGTATATACTTTTAGAGGAAAATGATTTTTGAGCTATATCTTATTTTCAACAGTGGTTCCTTCTTTATTCTTAGGGGATATGTTCCCAGAACCCTCATAGATGCCTGAAACTGGGAATAATGCTGAGCCTTACAGATACATACTAAGGACAAGTTTTAATTGATAAATTAGGTACTGATATAAAAATCATAACCCCATTCTAAATAAGAATTATGTGAATGTGGCCGGTCTCAGAATCTCCTATTGTAGGAAGGACAATAAGACCTCCACATGAGAATCAAGTAACTGGTACAGAAAAGGCCAGGGCAGCCACTGTGCACACAGGTTGGTCGGGGGACTTAGAGGAGCTTACATGCTACAAGGACAAGCACCGGTGCTTCAGAGTCAGGACTAAGGGCTCTACGGCTCTTCCCTCTGCAGTGTGGAGGGCGGGGAGCTGTTTGACCGCATCATCGATGAAAACTGCAACTTGACCGAGCTCGACACCATCCTGTTCATCAAGCAGATCTGTGAGGGCATTAGGCACATGCACCAGATGTCTATCCTCCACTTGGATCTGAAGGTAGAGCCTGTCTTCCACCCCCTGAATGCAAGACTTTTCATGTTGCTCACAGGGACTTGGCTGGCTATTAAATGCCTGGTCAGGAAGTTTGTATTGTTTCTGGTCATGTTTTCAGGAATTAATAAAAACTGAAATTATTTTGACAGAGTATCTGACTACATTGCCCAGTCTGGCTGTGAACTTCTGGAATCAAGCTCATCTCAGACTCTTCAGTACCTGAGACAATAGGCTCATGATATGGACCCAGCAAAATCTAGATTTCTTTTATTTTTTTATTCTTGAGAGAGAGAGGGAGAGAAAGGGAAAGAGAGTGAGAGTGAGAGCGAAAGAGAGAGAGGACACACCATGATATTTAGCCTGCTGTGAATGAACTCCAGACACGTGCACCCCCTTGTGTGCATGTGCGACATTGCTCACTTGCGTCACTCTGTGTCTGGATCTATGGGACTTGGAGATTTGAACATGAGTTCCTAAGCTTTGCAGGCAAACTTAACTGCGAAGCCATCTCTCTAGCCCTAAATCATTCGCTATTTTTGTCACCATCTTTGCATAGCCATTTGAGGGGGTGTGGGAGGTATTTGTTTTGATTTTTGCAGCAGGGTCTCATGTAGCCCAGGCTGGCTTCACTGTGTAGTTGAGGTTGTCTTTGAACTTCTGATCCACTGCCTTCACCTTCCTAATGCTGGAATTGCAGTCATCTACCTGCACACTCTGTTTTATGGGGTGCTGTGGATCAAACACAGGACCTTATGCATGCTACAGAGGCACTATCAACTGAGCTACATCTCCAGCTCCTATCTTTAATGTCTTTTGTTTAGACTCTTGTAATTGCCTGTGTTAAGTAAATTGACATGGGAAGTGGTTTCCCTAAAAATGCAGAATGAAACCACCACTGTACCCTTTGTATCCTTGCTATATCTGTCCTATCAGGGTGTGAGGGTAGGAGGGTTTTAGCTAACTGAAAATTCCCTCGTTTTATCCCAACTTTCCAGATCCTACTAATCCCCAGCAGCTTTCTGAAGTCTTTCAGGAGCTCTGGATTTGGGGTTTACGTTCCTATGGGCTTGCTGAAGCCATGAGTAGAACCCTCAGAGAACAGAATGCAGGGCAGCCAGAGGGTGGGACTGAAATGCCCAGGAGCAGAGAGGGCTGGTGGGCACCAGGCTGCGAACTGGGGAAAACACACGAGGGGATCCAGCCCACTTCTTACTTTTCTATTTATTGCCCCTTCCCTACTTATCTCTCTTTCATTGTGAAGTTCCCGTAACTGGACTGTACAAAGTTCCAGTTAACAACAACAAAAGGTGGAACCCCAATAACCTGGCCAAGATTAAGGTTGGAGCGCAGTGTCATAAAATGCATCTTGTGTGGCTCACTCATTTTCTCGTCCCTCTATTTGCACAGCATGACAGTGAGATAGATTGTGTATTCTATGTAACATACCATCTATTGCAAGTCTCCCAGGATGGCCCAGCTGAACAAACCTTGCCTCCTTAAATAGGTTTCCACGGGCCCCTCTTCCTACAGCTTGGCTTTGTTCACTGTCTTGATTTATGCGACTTGCTTTTCCCATTTACTGTTGCACAGGAGGAGGGTGGGGGGAGCGGTACATACACCAACAAAGTCAGAGGTCAAAAATCATTAGCAAAGTCCATGGCCATGAACTGAATATGATAATGTGTGTTTTCATAAGGCTCTTTTGTTCAGTGTGGATATACTACAGATATCCCTAAAGGGGTTTGATTGGCAACTGGAGCCAGGAGCTGACCGATCATACGTCAAATAAGTCCATATGTGGCTTCATAACATTGATTGAAAACTTGCAAAGGACAGTTTTAGTTATGGCCGTATGTAAAGATAATAATATAGGTGACAGCTAGATGGGTCCCTAAGGGACAGGTTTTCAGAGAGCCCCTTGGAAGGAAAGGACCAAACCCATTAAGAGTGTTGTCACTGGAGAGGAGTTGAGAGGTGACCTAAAAATAGTCTCCTTTGCATTTGTATTGGCTGCAGATTTTATCTGATGGATACTCTGAAGTACTTTGAAAAGTTACATTTTAAGATAATGAAACTACAAAGTTGTTTTCCTTCTCATTCTGCAGGCCAAATATGGGATGTTATGGTATTCTTTGACAATAGGACTGCTTTCACATGCTTGGTCGGTTACTCAAGCATGACTCAAACTGCTCTAACATAGCACCCACTTCTGTGTAAAACAGCTTTTACTCACAGACATCTGTTTTAGAGATATTTAAAAAAATGACTTCCAAAAATATTATGCACAACCAAACGGAAGATTGGATATTGATATGGAAACACTACATCATTTCATCAAGCATGTCTGGTTCCCACCTGGCTTGAAGCTCCTTCTCACCAGGCAGGAAGGAGAAGGAGGTGTGATCTCACATGAAGGATGGGGCATGGAACCCTGGGCATGTGGAGACTTAGCCAGTGCCCCAGCTAGGCAACGTTACAGTGTGAGGACATTGGTTCTTCTTTGAAAACCTTTCTCTCTTGCAGACGACCTTCGCTTTACATCGGAGGCATTATTTCTCCCAGACCTCAATTTTTCCTTCCTAATAAATGTAGGCATACTTGCAAGACATTCTAAAGACACCAAGTAGTCATGCTACCACTTGATTTTCTTCCCCTTCCCCCAAGATGGCCAGATTAGCAAAGCCAAGTCTTAATAGCAGCTAACTCCAAGGGAACACTTAGTCAAAGCGCTGTAGACATTGGGACCAAGCTCAGCAAAACCTTGGAATTTCCGAGGATGAAGAATGAGTAGGAGAGAAAAACCCTCCATTAGCATGTAACTTTCCCATAGCTAAAGCACAAGGGAGCATCTAGGGGTCACGAACGTTCGCGTTATATTGCGTATTCAGTGTGGTGGTTCAAGTGAATGAGGCCATTTCTCTTGGAACTCGTAAATCTTTGGGAAAAAATATTACTCCAAGAAGGGGAAATATACTTAATAATTTTACAGGGGGGAGGACAAATGTCAGGTCTGAGCTGGCCTCCACCAGCCCATTGGGAAGCTCTGGAAGAGTCTTCTCCTCTTCCTCCCTTCAGGAAGGCCCCAGCCTGCACTCCTGCATTATGGTAAGCTGCAAAGCCTTGGAGAGAGACAGGCAGGGCAATGCAAGGCTGGCAGGCTACTCACAGCCTCATCCACCACATAATTAGAGGAGAAAAAACCCACACAGACAAACCAGCCCCCAAGTTAAAGGCCTTATGTGTTTTTCCTGAGCATCTTGTATTTTTAGTTGTGGTTCAAGGACAATTTGAGTGAAGGATGGCTGTTTTCATTGCTAATGTGTCTCTTTCTCCTGGCAGCCTGAGAATATCCTGTGTGTGAATCGGAATGCTAAGCAAATAAAAATTATTGATTTTGGATTGGCCAGAAGGTATGTCTCTTTGGAGATAGGTATAGGAATGGAATGAAGGGCTGTGATGGATGCTCATGTTTTTACAGAGATCATCTGATATGCTCCTTGGTTTCATGCCTTCATTTAGAATTAATTTAATGCAACGTAGTCCAACTTTACCTTGCTTGATTTAAGGTTTGAGCATTTAGAAGTTTCTATAATGCATGCAAAAAGAAAATCAGAACCAGTGAAGATTATTAGGTTAGAAGCCATTAACTTGGCATTTCTAGGAGGGCTTTCTATTTGTTCCATCTGCAAAGAGATTTACGTTAAAAAATATTAATCATTTAAACAAGATTGAAGAGGGTTGCAATTTCTTAGGATACCAAAGAATTTACCCAGGTCCACTAGCAATTCAGCATGTTAAGTTTAAATGCAAATAAAATGGGTGTTTTGACTCAATGCAGCATTTTCTTTGTTCATTAGTAATTAGTACAGGTGGTTCCAGCCATCTGCATGTGGAGGAGGCGCCCACTTTCTCTCTGTCATGCCCTCTACTCAAATGTACTGGTTATTCAGAGTGGCTTTTCCACAACTGTTTTAGATTATCAAAGTTGCATCATATACATTTTTACTCTTGAAACCATTGGGACTTTTCGACAAGTTATTTTTTAAATTTTTTTAAAAATTTATTTGAGAGAGAAAGAGGCAGAGAGAGAGAGAGAGAGAGAGAATGGGTGTGCCAGGGCTTCCAGCCACCACAAACAAACTCCAGATGTGTGCGCCCCCTTGTGCATATGGCTAACGTGGGTCCTGGAGAATCGAACCGAGGTCCTTTGGCTTTGCAGGCAAATGCCTTAACCGCTAAGCTATCTCTCCAGCCCCTGTGACAAGTTTTCAATAAATATACAATTTCCTTAGAAGTTTAGTTCAGCTTGCCATATAGCTGCTTGTCTCCTGTTTTCCGGGCTCATAGTTTTGATTAACATACTCCTTCCCTCCACTTTGTCTCCCCCATTTCAGGTACAAACCCAGAGAGAAGCTGAAGGTGAATTTTGGAACCCCCGAATTTCTTGCCCCCGAAGTTGTGAACTATGACTTTGTTTCCTTTTCCACGGACATGTGGAGCGTGGGTGTCATCACGTACATGCTGTAAGCAGCCCGCCACGGCCTCTGCCCACACGCAGCCTGCCGCTGAGCGTCTTCTAGGAGGCCTTACTCTTTTGAGTAAAACCTCCATCTTGGGTCTTTCAACAGTAACACCACACCGTATTTGGCTGCTTAGGTTCTGTTGACTCTTGTGAATGAGGAGTGAATTCTTTTCCACACTTCATTTGAGAAAGGATATGCATGTCTTTTCCACAGGTCACCTTGATTCCTAGCATATCACCAAAAGTTCTACAAAAAAAAAAACAAAAAACAAAAAATAAAACACCCTCATGTACTATTCTCCTTACTCCTCAGCTGTGACATTCTGGTGTTTTCCTCCTGAGTATGTGATAGTACCTTGCCTTGCCAGCTGTTAAATGCCCTAGAAAAGAATTTGCAGGGCTGGAGAGAGATGCCTCAGTGGTTAAGGCACTTGCCTGTAAAACCTAATGACCCGAGTTTGATGCCCCAGTATCCACGTAAAGTCAGATTCACAAAGTGGAGTATGCACCTGGAATTTGTTTGCTAGTGGCTAGAGGCCCTGACATGCCCATTCTCTCTCTCTCCTTCTCTTTCTCTCTGCTGGATGTGGTGGTGCATGCCTTTAATCTTAGCACTTAGGAGGCAGAGGTAGGAGATTTGTTGTGAGTTTGAGGCCAGCCTAAGACTACATAGGGAATTCTAGGTTAGCCTGGGCTAGCGTGAAACCCTACCTTCTCCCCTGCCAAAAAACAACATAAAGAATTTGTATTATTCTTGGAGATTCATATTCAAGCATGGTTGTGGCCTTGTTAAATCAGGAGCAAAGATGGACAGAACAGACACTTTCTTAGTTGCAAAAACAGAGATAAAGCACTGCGTCAATGCTATTTTCTCCCTCTCACCCAAAACAACCTGTCTATAAAAAGTTTAAGGCTGCTTAAAATGTACTCACTCTGGATCCTGTGTCCCACAGCCTCAGTGGCCTGTCCCCGTTCCTGGGTGATAGTGATGCAGAGACGCTGAGCAATGTCCTGGCGTGCAGGTGGGACTTAGAGGAGGAAGAGTTTCAGGACGTCTCCGAGGAGGCACGGGAGTTCATCTCCAAGCTCCTGATTAAGGAGAAGAGGTAAGCCACACCCATCTCACATCTACACATCCTACTCATGTCCCTCCCCCACAAAATATCTGGCCCTATGCTGATGAATACTTACCCTCAGTTTCATTTGGGAACTCACTGGGGCCATATAGTGTCAAGTACTTTTGAGGCATTATCTCCTTTAAGCTCCATCCCTGACTTCCAGAGGCAGAAGTTATTGCTATAAGCTATTTTATGATGACACTCTTGTAGTTGGTCCATGATCATATATCTAATAAGGGACAGAAGTGATGCTCAATAAATGGTGACCTTCCTCCAAGCTGTCATGTACTAAATGACCTATTTTCTCTCATGCTAAAAGTACATTGATTCAAAATTCAATGGATGGAGAAGATTGACATTTGGATATCACTTATTTTGCTGAATGAGCCATTTACTTCAGGGAGAAGTTACCTGTTGGATCAGATATGTTGAATTTTAGAATCACTGAGGGAGAAAAATACTGTGATTAACTACTTCTGATGGCTTTATATGTCAACTATATAATGGTTGATAATGTTCAAGATTTTCAGAGCCAATAATAACTGCTTTATTTTTTATTGTCTTTATGGTTTTGGATCCCTTAATAAACATGGTCACAGATATTAAGGTGCTGTGGGGGGAGGGGTAGGAAGACCAACTTGTATAATGGGTTTGGTGCAGTGGCTGATGGGAGATTCTTTAAGGAGTTGAGCACTTAACTGGCCATCTGTTACCACCAGGAAATGTACTGAGGCATTGGAAATAGATGCATGGAGAGTCCAGCCCATGCTTTAGTAAACTGATGACCCAATAAAAGAGACAGACCTTTTAAATGTTATTAATTCAGCATGAATTCATACAAAGATATGGTCAGATCTGAGTCTGTAAAGGGTGAGGAGGACTGAGTCAGATCCCACATCAGTCTGCTCACCTCTTAGTAGAGGAGCAATTTAGATACTGACGCTCTATCCTTGACAGGAAGGCACAATAATAGCCAATATTATTATTCATTATTATTTTTATTTTGCATTTCTGTACCCTGAGCAATGAAGAGATTTGGAAAATGCAAACTGTTTCAAACTTTAGAGGATTAAAAAAAAATCTACGTTTACCGTGAACCTATTTTGTGTGTGTGTGTGATTTAACCTCTGATCATCCTGTCATATGTGGAGATAATCACTATCATTTCATATGAGAAAACTGAGTCTGGGAGCCATGGAATCACATGGCTTGTGCAGAGTAGATCCTGAGCAGGCCTGCTGTTTGTTCATGGGTACCAGTACTCTGCCTGCTCTTGTCTTCCGAAGACCCATGAGCAACCGCACCCTCATTCCACACACATGTTATGGCAGAGTAACACCCACATTAATTCACACATACATACAAATAAAAAAATTAAAGATAGTTATATATGTAATGTTATGGTGAATTTTTAATACATGCTACATTTGTCTTTGGAGTGTAGAAATAATCATCTTTTAGCACACTCAGCTATTGTAATGCTCTAAGAGTCCAATACCAAAAATTTATGATACTAAATAGAATCACATTTCCATCTGAGGTTTGTGGAGGTGTTGAGTTTTAAATTTATACTTATATATTTGGTACCTGATGAAGCAATTGTATTGAAGTAATCTTGTGAGCTGAACATTGTGACTGCTTAAAGCTATTTGGTATTTCTTGGAAGCAGATTTCAGATTCTTGCACTCACCAATTTTGCTTTGAAAGGTTATTTTAATGTGACACATAATTAGCACACCAAATAAGTTTATAAAATTAGAATAGAATATATATAATCTTGGCTGTTCAACTCCATTTATTTTCACAAATTAGATAAATATTTTTTAAAAATATTTTATTATTTATTTATTTATTTGAAAGAGGTGGGGGAGAGAATGGGCGCACTAGAGCCTCCAGCCACAGCAAATGAACTCCAGATGCATGAGCCCCTCTTGTGCATCTTGCTTACATGGGTCCTGGGGAATTGAACTTAGGTCCTTTGGCTTTGCAGTCAAACCTCTTAATCACTAAGCCATCCCTCCAGACCTAGATAAATATTTCTAGCCTCTAAAGGATGTGTTTTTTTTTTTCACAAAGTAATCTAATGTACTTGCTCAATAATTACATTAATTCTATTTCCTTATTATATACTTTCAAAACTCCTTAATTCAAAATTTAGCAATAGAAACTCAAAAGATTTAATAAACTGCTTTTATAATCATTAAGTATTGTAACATTTTTATTCTGACAATAAGATGTATGCATTTAATTTTCACCTATCTGTTAGGAGTTTAATTTATGAGGCTCCGATAATATATCATAAGAATGGTTACTTAGACTTGGAAGGAGTTGTGTAATTACTAACAAGGATTTTGATCATTTGTCTTGTTTATCTTACCAATGTTGTTACCTTGCTTGGATTTGATAGTCATCTATGACATCATCTAAAGCACACAATTCCAGAGAAGACAAAAGTGACTGTGAGTTTGGCATATGTCCATCTGGTCTACCAAAGGCTGTAGCCAGAGCCAAAGATAAATGGCCGATGAAGGCATCATGTGGTTGTGTTCCTCTAACATGCTTCTGAATTTCCTTTTAGCTGGAGAATAAGTGCCAGTCAAGCTCTGGGGCACCCCTGGCTGTCAGACCACAAGCTCCATGCCAGGCTCAGTACACAGGTGACCAGACTTCTTGTTTCTCTCTCTTTTCCTGTCTGCCTATCTTATCAGATGCTCCCGTTAAAGGCCTTTGCTCAAAGCTTCAAATCTTTTGCTAGTGATAAGTTGCTTAAGGTGCTTTTATTGAGCTATTCATGTTAATTATTCTCTTTGTGTATTTTCAGAGATTTGTTTTTTTGTTTGTTTGTTTTTCATGGTAGGTTTTTGCTATAGCCCAGGCTGACCTGGAATTTACTATATAGTTTCAGGCTAGCCTCGAAATCATGGAAATCCTCCTACTTTTGCCTCCTGAGTGCTTGGACTAAAGGTGTGCACTAACATGTCCAGCTTTTTTTTTTTTCTTTTTTGAGGTAGGGTTTCACTCTGGCCCAGGCTGACCTAGAATTCACTATGGAGTCTCAGGGTGGCCTCAAACTCACGGCGATCCTCCTACCTCTGCCTCCCGAGTGCTGGGATTAAAGGCGTGGGCCACCACGGCCAGCTCCAGCTATTTTTTAACGTAACTCTTTATTATGGTCATTATATTGTGACTATCATAAAAACAAATGGTATCAGAGTATTGCACATATACTCACATACGCAAATATATGGCCTAGGATATGTAAAAATAATTTTGAAAAAAAAAAGACTGATAAAAATTTAGGAGAAAGTTCTCTTTCAAACAGAATTCAGAATTCTGAATTCTGAATTCTCTGCTTACCTGGCAGTGTTCTCAGGGCTCTCATACGCTTTGCCTTAGCATTTATATTCCAGTTTTCTCATCTGTCTCTTTGTCACAGGCTTCTTTCCTACACTCCAGATTCATGTAGCTGTGTGTGCAGTAGATGTTTTCAATGGATCTTCTCGGCCCTAAGTCAGCTCATCTCTCCCTACTGCACTTCATTTTCAGTCGTCCTCCCAGTAAAGTATGCACATTGTGTGACATCAGTCTGACCCTAAGCATCTTCTTTGGCTCTTCCCTCTCATATTTAATATATCCCTAAGTTCTGTGCATTACAGGTTCTGGCTGCCTTTAAAATATGACCAGTTTCCCTCTATCCCATGTTGTCTTGGCCTGGGATGCCTGTTCCCTGGGTTGCTATGGTACCTTCTTAACTAGTTCCTCTTTCCTTATGTTATTTTCCCCCAAATAACCATGGGTTATAACAATAACCCCAAAACAGTTGCACAACATTTAATAGCTCACTGAACCTTTCACATGGCTAGCCTGCACAGATGCACATGGAGGCTGCAAGAAATCTCTGTGTTCAGGCTTATGGGATGAGTGTGACTTGCACATTGGTTGGGTGGCGGGTGCCATGCACCGGAACATGGTGTCTTCTCCACAGTTCCACTTCTACCTCTCCTCCTCTTCCTCCCCACCCCCAGGGTTTGGAAAGGAGCTTCTCCCTGACAGCAAGCCTTGGAGTGGCTGGGCTTCAGGTACTCACTTCTTCCACAGCCAGTTTTTATTGAAATTAACTTGGCTTCTAAATCCAGCATCAGCACGGAGTTTTATTTGTGTCTGAATATACCTTTCCTTGATAATTGGTACTGATGCCAAGTAAAAATAGACTTATTACCTAGTCAGTACCTCACCAGACTGCATAAACTGCTTATTAGGGTGACCAACCTATTTTAAGCCCATTTTCCACCAAGGTATTTTTAACCAGGAGTCTAAGTACACTTTGACGTGGCAGCACAATATAGAAACCACAGCAAGGAATTAATGGCATTATACAGTCTAAAAGGTATTTCAAAATATTTTCAACCATGTAATAACAACTACAAAAGACACCTTTTTGTTATTCCATCTAACTGGTGGTGCCTGCGGTGAACAGATATTTCGAGAAGAATGGTAGTAATCAATTTTTTCTTATATAAGTCCAGCTATCATTAACATTTTAATAATGTGGTGCTGACTCTAATTGCTTTACAAAAGCTAATTTATGTAACCATTGTGTCAGCTCCATGACAGTTGCATTATTAATATCCCCATTATGTAGATGGGGAACACTGAGGCTGAGCATAGGGAAGTTCTAGAGTCTGGGCAGAACTTTTTCTACTAGGTTACCCTCCTGTTTGGTGAAAGGGACCTGGGCATGTTTCCAGGGAAATTCTTTTTTTTTTAATTTTATTTTTCTTTATTTGAGAGAGAGAGAAAGAACCAGAGAGAGGGAGAGGAAAGGGAAAGAGAAGGAGAGGGAGGGAGGAAGGAAGAGAGAGAGAGAAAATGGGCAAGCCAGGGCCTCCAGCTGCTGAAAACACACTCCAGATGCATGTGCCACCTTGTGTATCTGGCTTATGTAGGTCCTAGGGGATCAAACCTAGAAACCTAGGTCCTTTGGCTTTGCAGGCCAACACCTTAAACACTAAGCCATCTCTCCAGGGCAATTCTTGTTTTTTTTTTTTTTTTTTTTTTTGAGGTGGGGTTTCACTCACTCTAGCCCAGGCTGACCTGGAATTTACTATGTAGTTTCAGGGTGGCCTTGAACTCATGGCAATCCACCTTCTTTTGCCACCTGCGTGCTTGGATTAAAGGTGTGCACTACCATGCCTGGCAAGGGCAATTCTTATACTGCACATATGTGGTATTACTAGAAGCCAACATTCAATCAAAATATTTTATTTTTCATTCAAGGCCACCCTGAGACTACATAGTGAATTCCAGTTCAGCCTGGGCTTAGAGTGAGAACTTACCTTGAAGAAAAAAAAAAAAAGACTTTCTGTTAATACAAGTTGAGCATCCCTTATCTAAAATGGTTGGGACGAGAGGTATTTCAGATCTTGGATTTTTTTTTCAGATTTTTAAATATTTACATATACACAATGAGATCTTGAATATGAGATCCCATCTCAACATGAATCTCCTTTTTGTTTCATATGTGCCTTATATAGCTGTTCTGAAAGTAATTGTGTATAGTATCTTTTAAATGCACCTTCATTTTGACTCAGCACAAGTGGTTGGGATGGAATTTTCTTCTTATGGGGTCACATTGTTGGCACTAAAAAAATTTCAGCTTTTAAAACATTTCAGATTTCAGATTTTTGGATCAAGGATGCTCTAAATGTGTTGATACTAAATTTTTCACAAAATTTCATTTGGAAATAATTCTGGTGATATGTTCTCTAAAATAAAAATATACCTTTCTATTGAAAATTCAATTGTGATCCAAAATGACATAACATTTGGACTTAATTTATGCTTTCAAGTATTTTTCTTATTATTTTTATTGTTTAATGCTTTAAAAGCACTTTTTTTTTTTGGTCACTTGAGCAGGTCTATATTCTGTCATATAAAAAGCACTTTTTGTATCTTAGAAATTAGTCTCTGCCTTTTTGTATTGTTTTGGTTTTTTTGAGGTAGGGTCTCACTCCACCTCAGCCTGAGCTGGAATTCACTTTGTAGTCTTGGGGTGGCCACGGACTCATGGGGATCCTCCTACCTCTGCCTCCCAAGTGCTGGGATTAAAGACATGCGCCACCACGCTTGGCTAGTCTCTGCCTTTTGACTTAGGCTCTAGGAGATATGAAGGGGCTCTGCCCTTTATGTCCCCCACTATACCTAACACAAAGCAACCCTCCCCTGAGACGGGGACACCCAACTATGACTTCTAGAGCTCAGTGGGTCTCCTGAAAACATCTTCTGTGCTTTGAGACCAAAGAAGGATGCAGGAACAAAAATGATGTGGCTCCCCTGAAACTAAGATGCTTCCTGTCCTTCCCCATTCTCAGAGACACCACTGTAGCTAGGCTCGTCTCTCCACGACAAAAAAGAAATCGTGAACTGATACTGTGGTCCATGAAATCTTCATTTCCTTTCTTCCAACCTCTGTCTTAGTCAGCTTTCTATCACTCTGTCAAATAACTGAGACAATCAATTTCTCAAGAGAAAACCTATGCCGGTGCAGCCTCGGAGGCTCTGGTCCATCATTAATTGACATGACTGCTTTGGGACCTGTGGTGAGACAGAACATTATGGTGGGGCACATGGTGGAGCAAAACTCACTTTGTGGCAGGAGGAGAAAGAAAGAAAGCAGCATGGGCCAAAGTCCGATAGCCCCTCTCCCAAGGGCATGGCAACTATAACTTTATTCCCTCCCACTAGGCTGTGATTTTAAGATCCTTGCACCTCCCAACAGGTGGGAGACTAACCCTTTAGCACATGGACCTTTGGGGGAGGGCAGTTACAATCCAGTCCCTATCATGACAATTGTTAATCAAAAAGTCTTCAGAGACCCTTCACTGTTCACACCAACCCAACACACCAGCAGCCACAGCTGTTCTAGTAAGTCCGTACTCACTTCCAGTCTTGCCTCTACCTGGCATATCAGCCTAACTCTAATTGTTCAGTTCATTGTAAAATGCCACCTCTTTAATGGTGGCTGTAGAATCCCCAAACTGAGGTTCTTCTTGCCTTCTTGAATCTCCCTATGGAACTTACACCCCCCTCACCAACTACATTTGAACTTACCTGGAAAGGACCCATGTCCAACTCATCCTTCGGCCATCAACCCATGTCACAAGTACTGGATTGTGGGTTTTGACAAAACTCACATTTGTAAATTAAATATGACTAGGAGGTAAGTGGGTTGGCCCTGGCTGTCAGTGAGAAGGAGGAGAAGTAATGATGGAAGACATTACAGGAGATCAGATGGATGGTAAGGTTAGAAGAAAACCTGCCTGCCAGGGGGTCGCTGGCAATGTAGCCTTCAACTGTCTTTAGTACATTTTTTATTCAACAGCAAATTGTCAGCTGTTCATCTATTCTCCCATCGTAAGCCAGGAATTGATGGAAGCAGTTCTAACTCTTTCCCAAATGTCTCCTCATTTTTCTAGGAGAAGAAATGCAGCTCCGATACCCCAAACCTCGTGACCAAATAGTTCCTGGAAGATGCCCATTTAAAAGGTTAGTCTCAGACATCTCCCATTCCTGAGAACAGAGAAAATTACACTTTGGGGGGATGATCAGGGTCACAATCCAGAAAAGCCCAGTCCACGTCGTCATGAAAGTATGTTCCTCTAGTCTTGGGGCTATTCCTCGGGGGCACTGGTGCAAGTCTTGCACAAGAAGAGTAAGAGAGAAATGGAATGTTTCTTGTATGAATGTGGGAAGCAGGCTTTGCCATGTCCTAATGGAGGAAATGTAGTTCCCCATTATGTGGGTTGTAGATAGTCTCTGGCCTCAGCTTACAGAGTGGCCCCAGTGAGGTAACGTAGGCATACCCCCAGCTGTCCGGGAGGAAGCTCAGTAATTAGCTCACTGGACTCTAGTGTGAGCAGAGTGGTCTCAGGTGACCCTTACAAATGCACACGGAAGAAGTTATGCTTTCTTTTGTACACGTGACAGGGCTGATCTCAGGGACTCGGAACAAGATAACTCACCCAAGTCAACGCAGGCTCTACCAGGAAACCAGAGTGCAATTCTGTTGTTCTAGAAGCAAAAGCCTGCACCCCTCCCTCCACGCCAGCTGCCTCCTCTGACCGCAGGAGTGCCTCCCCACGCATACCCAGCTGTGTCCTATACTCCGCTTAGAGCTTTGTCAGAATTATTAAGGGATGGTTTCATACACGAATACCTTCTCTAATAGCTCACTCAAGGTAGTTCCTGTAGGAGCCTGAAGAAACAACAGGGCGTTGACTAAGAGGGACTGTTAGCTACTCTAGCTCTGTTGTCCTCATAAGGACTCACTTCCTAATGTCAGACAGGAAGCCCACGGGCTATTTGCAGCTAAATTTTAACAACTGCACAGGGCTTATGCTCTTGCACTGGCAACTGGTCTTAATCAATTTTTTTTTGTGTGTATGTATGTATGGCATAGAGGATGGAATTTGGAGCCTTATGCAAGCCAAATAAGCAGTCTACTATTAAGCTATACCCTAGCTCCCACAGGTCTTAATCTTTCATTCTGATCAGTATTTTTCTGGGCCTGAGTTTTCTGATGGTCTGTCTGTCAGAACTTATTCTTTGAAGCTGCCTTGCCTTGAATCTCTTGTAGAATAAAATTGGGCAGGAATAAATCAATACCTCACAGTCAGGGTCACAAGCCAGGGTTTGGTAAGTAATTCATCAGGGTTACTTAAAAGTCTATCACTTAAGAACCCATGAACATCAAGGGGAAGGCACGGGCTTTCTGTTTGCAGGTACCATACTTGTTCGCCAAAAATCACTAAGGCAAATGAAGTACAGAGATGCAGAGGAGGGAGTTTTGTTTTCAAGGCCCTCAGAGCCCCAAGCTTCTCAGCCTGTTCCTTCACTGGAAGCTGGGGTGAACAGGGCCCCAGAGAAGACAGGCAGTGTTTGTTCCTCCCCTCCCCCTCTCCTTTCGAAGCAGTTCTGTCCCCAGCCACCACAAACCCCCAGGGTTTGCCACAAACCACCTTCCCACAGAAGTCCTGGAGTCGCTCAAGAGGCCTGGTGGGAATGAATGCACTGGGCGACAGGGCGCTGCATTCCAAGGCGGGCTTGTCGCCAGGGCCTGTGGGGAAAGAGCAGGAGGCAATGGTGGTGGGCGGAGGTGAAATGCTTCCCTGCCAGAGCTGTCACTTTGAACCCAATGTGACGGTAGACAGGGCAGCCCTGTGGGGATAGTTCCACAGAAGGCAGACATGGAAGCATTGAGCTGGCCTCACCATGCAGCTGGGCACACCCTTGGCGGGGATTGATGGCTCAGTCGGGTTTGCCTCCTGATGGTCAGTGGCTGGCTGCCTCCCTTCCAGAATCACAGTTGGCCATAGGAATTCATCTAGGCCTCACCCACAAGCCAAGGAAGAATCATTTCAGATCAATATAACCTGGATGTTGTCGTGTTTTCTTGCCTTCCTCCCTCCTTTCTTTCCACTCTTCCTCTGTTTTTCCTCTTTTTTTCCCCTCAGTGCTGAGGATGGAATGTAGGCTACACCATGAAGCTACACCCACAGCACCTAATTTTTTAAATTAAAAATAAATTTTAAGATGTCAATTCGGGATCACAAATTCCAAGCCAGTCTGGGTTATAGAATGAGTTTAAAGTAATACTGGGTGACTTGTTGAAACCATATCTCAAAATAATAATAGTAAAAACGATTGTAGTCTGAGGCTGTAGCTCCATGTACTTACTTAGCATAACAAGGTGCCAGGTTCAATCCTCAGCAACACACACACACACACACACACACACACACACACGCACGCACACATACACACACACACACACACAATATCAACCCTGGGAGCAAACTCACTTGAAAAGTGAAAAACAATATTCTCAGTAATATTTGCTTCCAGGGTGAGATGAGGTTTTTGGCAAGATATACTATGAGTGGAACCAAATTTGAGATAATATTGATTTAAAAAATCTAGTGGTTAGGGATTATTTCTGTGGAAAAAGAGAGTTCCTGGCCCCAAGAATATTGTATAATCTGTAATGTAAATTGAGGCATATAAATCGCTTTCAATTTGTAAGAGGTTTCTTGATACATCTAGGAAACACTCCAAAAATCAACCCCGTGAGAGTCCATTTATTGTTCCCAACCTGGTGTCTTTGCTTATCTACGAGATAGAAATGTGGACTGTTGCCTCAGAGCCATAGGAATTAATTTGGGCAGCAAATAGTAGGGCCTTGGTCAGAGGTTGTCATAAACAAAGGAAATGTGGCTGGTTCTTCACCAGCGTGGTTCATATCTTCTGATTCAACCAACTGTGGATGGAAAATATTTGGATTAAAAAAATGTGTCTGTGCTAAACATGTACAGACTTTTTTCTCATCACAGCTATTTACACAGCATTTAGACCGTATGGGTATTTTAAGTAACCTAGAGGTGAGTTAAAGGATGTGGAAGGATTGCATAGCTTCTGTGCAAATATTGTGCCACTTCATGGAGAGGACCTGGGCATTTGTGGGTTCTGGCATCTATGGTGGGGTCCCTGGAATGGGGGATACAGATGTGGGATGACTGTGTTCCCTGCGTCACCCGCATTCTCTCTTTGATGGTGGGATCAAGCTGGCCGGAGGCTGTGCTTAAGATGAAACAAAGAGGACCTTGTCCCCTAGTATGGCAAATAGTGCTAAAATACTTGCATGAACTAAAAACAAACCCGAACTCGGGGAAGCAGTGGGATCTGTCAAGAGGTCTTTTTTTTCTCTCTCTCACACATGCACACATACGTTATGAAAAGTCATCTGTGGTTTTCCTAAGGGGCACAACCAGCTAATTACAATTTTAAAAGTCCTGCTGAATTAACAAGATTCATATTTTGTTTGCTTTGCAGGAACTGCTGTGGTTGCTGCTGCTTTGAGAAGACTTTTGGAAAAATCAGCACTTCTCATGCCTTGACCCCTGTGATGACTGGCAGCCGTAGCAGGAGAGCCCTTGAACTTGAACTTGGAGTGACTCTGCTGCACTCTGCGGGTGATCCAGTGCTCCATCCTTGGGGGATCAGACAGATCCCCAGATCCCTTATAGTGCACAACGGGAAGATGTTTCCCTGCTTTCTTGAGTTCTTATTGTTTAGTGTTTGAGTTTATTTTTGGCTGTCAGTGGGGCGGGGGCCGCATTGTATCTGCTGGTTCTCAGCCTGCTGGAGCAGTGGCGATTGAAATTTTCCAAACCTGGAGGACACATGCGTGGAGAGAAAATGGCTTCTAGGCATTGCACTAAGCTTCTCAACGGAGTAATTGTATTTCTTTTCTAAGTGTGGCACACCCTGAACACTTTGTTTCTTATCTAGATCTGGTCTGAAATCAGGTAAATTCAATGGATAAATAATTTGCTCACTGGAACATCAAATTTCTTGGAATTCTGAGGCAAGAGACATCAGGCATCATGCCTTTCATTGACTCTGAGCTCTTTCCCAAGTGCAGTAGTCTCTTTCGAGTAGCTGACTCCATTTGCAAATTAGTGAACCTGCCTTTTCACAGCGCCCTCCCTGCTCTTGTCTGATGGGAGTTCATCCCCATTAAACATAGTGGTTTGGAGAAATGATGCAAAAGTTGTCTGCTTATGGTTAATCTTTAAAGTTCCAACCTCCAAAGGACCTGACAGCCACAAGACCTTTCCTGAAGCCCCAGGTGTCGCCAACAGGAGATGGCTCCATGCATCAGAAGGAAGGTTGCTTGGCTTCCAGTGTTGGTGTGACAGGGAAGCAACTCTCCGCTTTCTAGGTCAATTGACATTCAGAAGACCAACACTGACATCTGTGCAGTCGTACTTGGCTCAACAGTTGTAAAGAAAAAGGCAAGAACTCACTCTTGGGCCATGACGATGATTTTCAGTTGTAAATTTCTTATTCCCAAGCTCATAGGTCATTTGCTGTCAGAGTTATTTAGTTAGGGTAAGTGCTGCTCTAAGTGACATTGAGGGGACAGAAAGGCTTGAGGTTATAGAGAGCAAAGCATGTGGTGTTTTTTGTATGTAGATGAGACCTTGCAAAGTCCTCTGAAGTCCTATAGCACATTCAGCACAAGATTTATTCCCAGCTTTGAGACCTTGCCTCACAGTCCCCAGTTCCAAATGGGGATGCTGAGATCAACAAAGATCATCAAATGTGTTGAGATTAACCATAATAATGCCTTCATTTCTATCCATAAGTCATTGTCATGGTAACAATGAGTAAGAATGACTTGGTGGCCCTATCAGTGAGGGAAGACTTAACTCGAATTGGCTATTCTCCACGGCTTTCAGCCATAGCATGCATGCCCATGAATAACTAACATACAGACTTCTGGTTCCCAACTCTGTAGTCAGGGGGAAGTAGACAGAGGGAAATGTGCAATTTAGCGAGTGTCATATGCCCATCTCATGGTTGTGTTAGCTATAAAACCAACTTCTTCCAGCCTCTGCTCTCATATTATGATACATTTCTTTGGTCTATGCACTTATTCAAGGTTGGTTTCTTATATCACTGCTATGTGACTGTGCTTAAAATGTTTCATTTTCTTAACAAAGAAAGAAGAAAAAGAAAGGCATGCAAAGCCCTGTGACTCCAGTGTTCTATTACTGTGCTATGTCTAGCTGATGCTATTCATTGAGTCTGGAAAAGCACAAGCCAGTGCATGCATTAATGCTCCTCAGCCACAGAAAGCTGGCACCCACCCAAACACTAAATGGGACACAAGGGACTGATTGGAAATTCTGCATGGAAGGGCGTTTTCAATCCTGTGGCGTGGACTCACCTCCAGCTTGGGCAAGAGGTCTTCAGTAGAACATGCAGCTTCCGTTCTGAGTCACACTGTCCAATGAACTTTCCCTAGGCCCTGCCACACATTGAAGGGACAGTTCAGGTCACATACAAGCATGCATGCTCAACCACCTGAAACCGCCTGGTGACCCTGTAATTAGTGGGATGATTGTTTTTCAAGGTTTAGAAAGAAGACTACTTTAACAGTGGATCTTGTTTGGATGTATGAACTGTGGATGGGAAGGTGGATCTCCCCACACCGGCAGGGTTCCTTTTACAGGAGGCCTAAGGAGAGTTCCGTTGCAAGTTGATTACAGGTTCGGGTTAGGGTGGAGTGGCAGAAGACCAGGCTGGCTTTGGCCTGTGCCTTGTTCTACGCCCTTGTGAGGCTGCTCCAGCAAGAGCTCACAGCTTGGTAGACTGTGGCTCTGAAGGGAAGAGGGGCTTTGTAGAGCTGGGGAATCAAGCCAGATGCCAGTGTGCACTTGGGAGAGTGTGGCTGCACTGGGGCTACTGTCATCAACTTTTCCAGGAGACCTCAGGTTCTGGGAGGCCGTGTTGCTCCCTCCCACCTGGCACTTCTCTTCCTTTAGCAAATGGGGACGAAGCACTTCCCACTGGAGAGAAGTCAGCGTGTCAAATACTGAGAAGAAAGGATCCCCAGGTTGGGAATTTGGAAGACCCCAACACTTAAAATCTGCCGATGTTTAAAAATAAAGGGGGAAAGGGCCCATGCTCCCATTTGCTGCAGAAAGACTGTAGAAGGGAATTCGCTGATCTAGCTTGGGGCAAAGATTTCCAGGGTGAAATTAGGTAACATGTGGATTGAGCACCATAGGTTTGCTTTTAGTGTCCTTCTGTCTGATGGCTCTTAATTTGTTTTCTTTCCTTGAAAATGCATAGGCATGCTGCCATTGTGGCATACTTTGATGTTTTGAAAGATATGTCAATACTTATGTTTTCATATACTTATGGAAATTAGTTTAGCCATTTTCTTCTTCCTTTTTAGAACCACGATATGGATTTTATACTAAGGAAAGTCTTGCTCTTACTTCATTCCTTCTCCTCCCCCTCCTCTATCTCTGCTCTCTTTGTGCCCTTCCCTTGTCATTGGATAAGGAGCACCAGTGTGGTCTAGTTTGGGCTGTGGGACAGCTCATTTGGAAAATTCCTTTGTAAAGCTTAAGCAAGAGGAAGGGTCAGGGCCTTGGCTGTTGTGGTCAGGTGCAGCTCTCATATCCACAAGGGCCATGCCTGGCTGTGTTAGTCAGTCTCAGCTCTTCCATCTCTGAGACCCCGCAGTTTGAAGTCTTCCGTTGAACAAATCAGAAGTGCCACATACATCTCCTCACTCCATTTTAGTGAAGTGTGTTGTTACAAGTGGTCTTTGTGTATGGCAGTTTTACCTTCTATGAAGGTTTAGAACAACTTGACCACTCATTTGAAAAAGCAGAAGACGCCTGACCCTGAGTACACAGGCGACGCTGGACAGGTGTGCGCACTGCTGTCATCCCAGTTGACAGGTGTCAGCGAGCCCCACGGATCCATGGCTGAGAAGTGGAAGTGGATGTGGCGGCTGTGTGGGTCATGTCTATCTTTATGTCTCAACATGGCGGGTATGTCTGGTAGTGTTCTTTGCCTTGTGACAATGTGCTGTGAATCATGTGCATATGTATTATATTAAAGAATAAAATGGACCTTAATTATCCTTTGCCAATGATCTAATTTATTCAATAAAGTAGCCTTGTCAAATGCAATGCAAACATGCTTCTTTATGACAATCTGATGACATATGGTAATTTGATGACACTGAGAACCCTTAAAGGGACAGCACACTTCTAGGGATACCAGAGCCACCCACAGGACTCCCAGCAAGCCCCATGGGGGAATTACCTGTTACACCTGAGGACACAGTGTCTCCCGTGTGCTAGCACAGGGTTTAGGCTCTGTCCCCATCAATACCCAGATATTGGCAGGTACATATTAAGTGCTTAGTGCCAGGGCAGTGTGGAGGTGTTCAAGGAAACTAACAGCCGACATGATCAGCCCTTTAATACAGCTTCATGGCCAATGCCCAGGCGGCTCAGTGTGTGCTTGGGAGAAGCCGTCACCATGGGACCTCGGTATGGACTGGTCACCTCAGCACAGGTTGCTGTGTTGCCCTTTATGTCATTGTCGGCTCTGGAGATGGGAATGCTGAGCTCCAATTTCCCAAGTGCAGCTAGGTCACACTCAGCAATTTGTCGTGTCTCAGCAGAGACCAGGTCTCCAGAGGCAGAGTGTCTACTGACCTGGTCGAGCCTCCATATGTTCTCCATCTGCGCCTCTGCAGGTAGGCGGTGGAGATCTTCTCACCAAAGCCATCCGCTGGCTTTCGTGCACCTAGTTACTCCCACCGAAACCTCTGGATGGAGCATTCTTTCCTAGAGGGGTTGTCCGCATTGATTCTCCACAGCTGTGGCCGTGGCTCCACTACTCCTCAGGAACAGGTCCTCAATGTGAGACTTTCAGGACTGCCACTGGAGCAGAAATCCAGTCACATGCTTCCTCCCAGCCCTTCTCCTCATCCTACCCTGGGAAGAAGTGGAATGGGCCAGTGTCTCTTAGCAAGCCCACAGGACTTTCTTCTACCCTTCCCACTCCCTACTGGGAAATGGTGCAACATCCTGGCCTCATAATCCCACCCTGGGAAGATGAGGAGTTCTTTGGGCTCCTCTCTTGTTCCCACCCCAGCTAGTAACTTCTTTCCACTGCTCTGAATGTAGGCTACCTTAAGGATTTATTGTCAATGTTTTTGCAGTCATTGCTAGGTACTACTATGGTCTCATGCAAAACCCTCATCTGTGTTTAGCTGGCTCATGGCCTCAGGCCTCCTCAAAGCTCACACAGTTATTTCTGGAGACTTTCAAAAGATTCTTACACAAGTTCAAGAACAAATGGGGCAGGTGTGGTGGAGCACGCCTTTAATCCCAGCACTCAGGAGGGTGGGGTAGGATGGTCATCCCGAATTCAAGGCCATTCTGAGACTACATAGTGAATTCCAGGCCTGCCTGGGCTAGAATGAGACCATACCTTGAAAAACCAGAAACCAAACAAGAACCAATATGCCGGAGAGTGGTTTCCTTGAGCAATACAGCACTGGAAGTCACTTCCATGCCACTGCTGTGGTCCCTCCTGACACATAGCCACCCAGACCAGTGTCACAGTGTTAATCATCCCTTTAGCAGAGGCCAGCCCTTCTGGGGGCAGTGCTGAATTCCTGACACACTAATGTAAGGGGCATAGAAGACTCGCCACCGAGGGTGAGCCTCATTCCCTGAGCCCAGACAACTAAGCAAACGGGAAAGTGGGAACTCCAGAACCACAGGATCTTCTCAGGAGCAATTCAAAGCCTCTGTTATTTTGACAAAATAGATACCCCTCTCCCAATACACACACACACACACACACACACACAATCCTACACCTGTGAGGTGGGATTTGATGTAAGGAGAGCAATGTTCAGGCTGAATTATGTTACCCATTCAAAGAGCAGGTAGCAGGTGCAGGCATGGGTTGATAAACTGTTGTGTTTGGCCTTGTAGGATCTTTTGAAGTATCCTTTATGGAATGTTCACTCAACATTGATGTGACAATCTGACAAGTGAACCTCACAATTCTGATTGCAAGCTAGTTTGATCAGGTGACAGCATTTTCTATAAATGGCCAAACATAGGGGACAATAGATTTCAAAGGACCTAGCCACATTCCTAAGAGCTTGGGCATGCTCCTGAGCTTGTTAGATTCTTTTTGTTTGTTTGTTTGTTTGTTTATTATTTTTATTTATTTATTTGAGAGTGACAGACAGAGAAAGAAGCATCTAGAGAGAGAGAGAGAGAGAGAGAGAGAATGGGCGCGCCAGGGCCTCCAGCCACTGCAGACGAACTCCAGATGCATGCACCCCCTTATGCATCTGGCTAACGTGGGTCCTGGGGAGTTGAGCCTCGAACCGGGGTCCTTAGGCTTCACAGGCAAGCACTTAACTGCTAAGCCATCTCTCCAGCCCTCTTTTTTGTTTTTAAAACATTTATTGCATGGTGTGTGTGTGTGTGTGTGTCTATGTGTGGCCAGAGTCTGTTGACACTGAAAATGGAACTCTCATGCTTCGACCACTTTTTGCATTTGGTTTTACATGGTGGTGGGGGAACTGAATCCAGGCTAGCAGGCTTTGCAAGAAAGTGTCTTTAGACACTGTAGCGTGGCCCCAGTCCCTCCTGCTGGATTCTTATTAGTAAGCATCATATTGTGATGGGAGCTCAGCATGACGGCAGATGCTTTTAGTCTCAGCAACTCAGGAGGCTGAGACAGAAGGCTCATATGAGCTCAAGAGTTGATTAGTGAGACCATGAATTATATTCTTACATTTTTTTCTCTTACCCTTCATTTAAAGACGCAAATAACTGTGCTACATTTCTAGCCAGACATTACTTATTTCCCCAATTAAAAATCTTTTTAATATCCACTATGGTAATTTAAAACTCATCTGGTATTGAACAGATGCAGGAAAAGAGACAGGATTGGAAAGTCCCACTTTCTTATTCTGATTTGAAAGACTACCTCCCAACCCCTGGGGTGTATGTTCTTGATTAGATCAAAATTCTTGGGATGTGAACTAACTTCTGCCCAAGAGTGCTTCATAGTAAATCACACACAAAAATCACATTGCCTGGCCACAAAATCTCACATAATCTTTCCTGGAAAAAAAATCCCCATTTCCAGCTTCTGCCCCAGCCCCTTAGTGACTAAGGAACACGCAAGAAGACTACGGATGTCTTTCCTTGCTCTGTTCCCCTGAAGGCAAGTTCTGCTGCAAAATGCATGTCACGAAGCCCCCGGCGCCGGCCTCTCTCATGCCAGACCCTGCCCGCTCTCTCTCCTACACGCTGGGCTGGCGCTAACTGCCTTCGTAGTCTCCAGCAGGAGCGCGCTCTGTTGCCTCGGCAGCCTAGGGAGGAAGGTCCCTGGAGCAGACTTGAGGCAGCAAAGAATTCTGCTCCCAAGGATCCTGAGCCACTCACACTCCTTCTCCAGAAAGGTCTGGCTGTCACTCCTCCTGAAGCTAAGTCTGTCATTTTCTGTGGAGAGTTGAGCGAGTGATGGCAAGGCATCTCTTTCTGTTGCCAGCTGCTTTCGTCCTTTGTGTTCGTCCTCTCCGTCCCTCCTTCCCAGTCACCAATGGGGAGCATTGGCTGGAGATATTGGGTCTCATGTGATGCTTTGCAGCCATGTGTTCCTCACCCTTCCATTCTAAAGCTGTTGTCACAGCTTTCTAGGCCCCCAATAGGTTCACACTGTAGCCTCTCTGTCCAGTTTCCCTGGAGGGTGGAACTTTTTGGACATTATAGTTTGCTAAAATGTGGGTTCAGATGCCATTAGAAGATTTAAGCACTGATCCAGTGTCAGGTCGGTGGAAGAGGTGTCTCTTTTCACCACAACCAGTGCTAGAAAAGGCCCATGGTGGACTGGGAGACCCACTTTATAGAGAGCTCGTGTGCAAGCTGGCAACTTAATGCTGACCAGTTTCCTCACCTGGGCTCATTGCCTGGCAGGTCTCTCCACAGGGCTGATCCTGAGACAGCTGCTTCTCAGAATGGTAATCTGAAAGAGGGTTAGATGAAGGTCTCAGGAGCAGCACCCCATCATTTCCACAGTGCCCCATTCAGTGTAGAAGGAGATCACCCAAGACCCAAATAATAGAAAGTGAACATCATGGGGCCATTTTAGAGGCCAGTGACCATTGTCTGACATAGGGATGCCCAGTGATGCACACCTTTCCCAATTGAAACACTCTCCCTCTCCCAATGTCCACCCCGGTGAATCTTTTAGGTCCAGTCCAGCTGTGGATGAGTTTCTTGAGGGAGAGTTCTTAGAGATCGAGCTCAGAGGACAGCTCCCCTGAGTCCAGAGAGAAGTAAACTGAAGAGAAGGGCTATTCCTCCCACTGTAAACTCCTGACAGACAGTGGCGGAAAGTATAGGTCACACACTCTACCCAGACCGAAGGGAGAGGGACTCATATCAGATTCACTGGTGGAGAGCGGTCCTTAAATTGAGGTCCTGATTCTGGGTCCTGAGCCCGACTGGCCCTTGGCTCCATCCCCTAGGGGGCTTTACCTTCTGGCTCATTCTAAGCCTCCTCCAGGAAAGTGAGTATGCATCTGCAACCTTTGAGGTCTCTCAGCCTATTCCTGTTCAGTGCAACTTTGAGAATACAGAGGTCTCCTTGCCTGTGTGTTCTCTATGACAATTTTAGCCCAAGCTGTGGGGTGCTTCTGACAATGAGTCTGCTGCAAACTTTGAGATCTCCTGCGACTGCTACTGGGACTGACTCCATGACACCAGGGGCACTCCTATAAATCTTTTCCAGGTAAGTTTCCTGTTGTCTTCTGCTGGGCCTGCTGAAGTGGTTTTGGCTGACAGAACAGTCCTTTGATGCTCTTGTCCTGTGGATTTCTGAGGTTTTAACAAACAGATTAGAGCTCTTGGCTTCATGTTTAGGCCATCTTTTAAAAATGTTAGTTTTACTAATTGAGAACTTTACTGTATGAAGACATTGCATGTTGGTCATAATCCTACCTGACTAGACTCTTATGTTCCCTTTCCTCCACCCCCTTCCAATGAGGACCCTCCTCAGAGGGATTATTGGCAATCACTGTGTGGTCACAAAGGCACCAGCCTCTGAGGGGTGGAGACAGTTTCAAAATATACCTTCCCACTCTGTGGCTCTTATATCTCTTCTGGTCCCTCTTCTGCAATGTTCACTGACAATGATCTGCAATGCCCATAGTTTTATTTATGAGAGAGAGAGAGAGAAAGAGAGAGAGAGAGAGAGAGAGAGAGAGAGAGAGAGAGAGAGAGAGAGAGAGGGAGGGAGGGCGGGAGAGAGAGAATGGGTGCTCCAGGGCCTCTTGCTGCTTCAGACTCAGACAAATGTGCCACTTTGTGCATTTGGCTTTACATGGGTCCTGGGGAATTTAGCAGGTCTGCAGGCTTTTCCAGCAAGGCCTGTAACCACTGCACAGCCTCCTCAGTCCTTGGCCAGAGAGCCTTACACTTGATCTTTACTTGGAAGCTGTTTCTTAACTGTAAGCATTTAATGACTTCAGAGGTTGGAATTTTTAAAATTCTGTCTCTGTTTAAAGTCTTTCCTTTTTCTTTCTTCACATTTTGTTATAAGAGGTAAGAAGAAATTAGGAAGTACTTTCTGGAAATCTCCTTAGCTAGGTCACACTCCATTAGTTAAATTTTAAAGATTCAAAAGCTATTTCTTTACTTTCCTTCACACATCAGAAGGGTCTCGTACATAGTTAGCATTTTATGAAACACAATTCAAGGTTCTCCCAGCTTTTATTAACTCTTGTCAGGGTCTTTTCAGCTTCTTCTTGTGGCCTGGTTTCCAAGCCCCTCTCACCCTATAGGACTTTGTTATGACAGTACGCTACCTGTGCAGCACTCAGCTGAACACAGGATTTCAAGCTCAGTACTTTGTTGAGCACAGCATGTTACTGGGCATAGTACTGGACAGTACTCCGCTGAGCCGGATACTCTACTGGCACAGTGTTTGCCTGAGCGTAGTACTCCATTGACCTGAGCACTGCTCTCCTGAGCACAGTACTCCATGGAGCACTTCTGACAGCACTCGTGCAGAATGTAGGGTTTTACTTCTGAAGGTTTACAGGTCATCATCTGAAATGTTTCCCGTGAGACTTGTCCACCTGATAAACATCTAAATCCCACCATCTGTTCTTGCCCCTGACATACCCTGGTATCATTGTCACACCCTGTGCATTTTTCTTCTATAATAGTCATCTTACTTTCTAAATTTTCAGCTTTTCTTCTTCTAGCTCTTCTCAGTACCACAAGCCCTTTTGAGTACAGAAATTGGGGCCTTAATTTTGGCATCTTTATCCTTTTCTCCATGGTCTTAGCAGAGACATCCTCTATGACTACACATTCTTATTTTGTGGGATTTTGAGTGAGAGCAACTCAACACTATTATTAGACTTACTGATAAAATCCCCAAAATGTTTAAAATCACATTTTATTTTGATTTACTTGCTTTTTTTGGTTTCTTTTCTTAATCATCAAATGATTAATGGAAAAAGTACAAAATATTATGAATTTTATTCTCCTTGAGCAAGAATTAAGACCTTATCTAGATGTACTCATAATTTTAGATGTTTCTTTGTACATATGCTTAAATATGTCAACTGGAGAAAAAAAGGATCCAACAAAGAGATTCATAATTCTTGCTAATTAATGTCTGAACTTTTCACCCTTCAATTACTTGACACACCTGTTCACTGTAAATTTCCTCAGCCATTTTTACATCATAGTTATGTTGCCCAGATCTTGGATGTACACCTGAAGTTTTCTGAATTTTAATTATTTTCAAATTAATTTTACTATCCTGGGTAATTTTGAAATTACCCACATGCTTAATAAAACTGAACTTTATATTTCAAAAACTGGCAAAGTTTTCCTAAAGTTTCAAAAGATGATCTATGGTCTTTTTTTTTTTTTTTGAATGCTTCTAAAAAGAGTTGTAAAAAATTTCTTTCACTTAACCCATCTTTGTCCCAAATCTTATCATCGCACTGCTAACCCAGCAGCCAGTTTTGTGTATTCTCACAGATTTCCATGATGAAACCGGTTTTGCTCCCATGTGAAGATCGCCTCTGCCAACCACCCCTCCATCAGATTCCAGCGTGGGTCACTGTCTCTGTGATGGTTTCCCTTGCCTTCTGCCTCATCAGACTGTCCTTCGCTGCAAGGCATGCTCTTTCAGCAACTGGCTGACATTCCAGTGTGCCTCAAAGCAGCCACTGATGTTTGTTTAAAGGGCATCAATTTTAACACATTACTAATGCCATGAGGAGGGACAAATCAGATGATTGCTCCTATTGGACCAATATTTTTGGACTTCCCATTCTCAAAAATAATATTCTTGTTGCTGGAGAGATGGCTTAGCAGTTAAGGCACTTGCTTGCAAAGCCTGATGGCTTGGATTTGATTCCTTAGTACCCACTTAAAGCCAGATGTACACCGGCAAATACATCTGGAGTTTTATTGCAGTGGCAAGAGACCCTGGGTGCCCATTCTCGGCTCTCTCTCTCTTTCTCCTTTTAGATAAATAAATTAAAAAAATTTAAAAATAATGCTCTTTATAGGAAGAGACCACGTTCATATTCACAAAATAAGGTTTCCATTTTCTTACTATAAGTGCTAAACAGTATTTGGTATCTAGCCCTTATATAGTTATATAGTTATTTATAAAGCATATTAACCAATAGTTTTATATGTTATTTGTAGTTATTCTATAGTGACTGGACAGTCACCTAGAGCAAAAAAAGTTAAGCAAGTGTGTATGGCATATGAACTTTGGCTTTAAAAAGACTCACATTTCACATGCCCACCTACATATGTACACACACAAACTTAGACATGTGAATGGATGATCTATTATAATAGACCATCATAGAAAAATGAAGGTAACATGAAATATAAACTTATTAGGTCAATGTAAACTTGACTTTAAGAACCTAACTTCTGTGCCTCGGGAGATTGCTCAGTAGTTAAAACACTTTCCTTACAAGCATGAGTACCTGAGGTTGGATCCTCAGAGTCTGCACAATTCCAGTATGCCTACAGGTAGAAAGGGGGCAGAAATGAGAGAATTTCCAGGAAGCTCATGGAGATTGCAGAAGTGGGCGAAAAGAGACCTTGCCTCAAAGGAGATAGAGGGTGAGGATTGAGACTTGAAGTTACTTTATGACCTTCACACAAAGGCCATGACATACATGCACACACTCTCATACACATGATAATGTTGACACACTCACACAAATTAGGAAACTAACTTAACTTCTAGACCAATTCTTACCCCTCACCATTCCTACTCCTTTCACTGCAATAGAACGAGATTCATACCCACCAGGGAGCCTCTGGCCACCTGACCAGTGAGTTATCACTTAGAACTTACACCTTTGAATGACAAAAGTCATACTCAATAGCTACGCACTTTACCTATTCATGTTTCCTTGACTTCAAGCAGGTTTGAAATTTCTCTTTAGAAAGTACCCTCAGTCCTGCTTTGCCAAGCATCTATGAAATAAGTATGGACCCTTTTACCACCACCCATGGCAAGGCCTTCAGGGCATTCTCTGCTCCGAGTCTGTTGACCATCTTGACAGTCATTGAACTTGAAAGTTTATAACCATTCTTTCAAGATTGTTTGTGCTTCTCTCTCTCTCTCCCCCATCTAGAACTCCTTCTGAGCATTTGCTGATGCCATTCCACAGGTAACTGAAGCTCTTCACTCTCTCTCTTTCCTTATTTACTTTTCTTTTTGTTTCTCAGATTGGATGATCTCAGTGGACCTACTTCTGAGTTCCTACTTTATTCTGCTAATCAGATCAGATTGGAGCTCTTTTAATGAAAAATTTCAGTCTAGATATTTATAGTTTCAACCTCACAATTACTACTTAAAACTACTTTCTGGAGCTGGAGAGATTGCTCTGTGGTTAAGGCACTTGCCTGCAAAGCCCAAGGATCTAGGTTCAATTTCTTGGTACCCACATAAGGCCAAATGTACAAGGTGGTGGTACATGCATCTGTAGTTTGTTTGCAGTGGCTGGAGGCTCTGTTGTGCCCATTCTCACTCTATCTGCCTCTTTCTCTTTCTCTCATAACAAATAAATAAAACATTAAAAACTACTTTCTATCTTTATTAATATTTTCTATTTAGTGAGATGATACTCTCATATTTTAGTCCCCTGAGCAGTTTCTTTTATTACTTTCCATTGAAATAGCTACTGAAAAGGCTTTCTCTATCTGGTGTCACGTGCATGCCTGTGACCCCAGGTCTTGCAGGGTGGAGGCAGGAGATCACTGAGGCAGCTTTATGTTGCTGGGTTTTAAGCTCTCATGTTCACTGTTCAAGGAAAGTTTCAATGTACTGTGCAGACAAGCTGGCCTGAACACAAACAAGCCGGGGACATGTTTAAGTGCCTGAGAAGGTGCTAGAATACCTGTTCATGGTTATCTCACTAATCAAGCACGTACTGTGTGCCTGGCACTGTGCTGAGATACCTATTCGATTCAGTATTCACAGCTATTCTTACGGTGGTGTGTTTTGCTGAAACGCCAGGTATTCAGGTAAGGAAATCTCAATGCACCAGTTAGGAAGTGGTCAAGCTGAAGTCCACCGTGAACCATCCAGCTGCCAAAGGCTGTGCACAGGTTCATCATCAGCATGTGATGCTGACCTGGTGACAGTGGCATACAGCGTTGCGGGAGAGGAGAGACATGTGAATGGGTCCATTTGAGACCCATGGACACCTCTCCATTATGAAGAGCCCATCTTCTCCTAAGAGGCTACTGAAAAACAAGATTCTCTCCTGACATGCCATGGTAGCAGTCACCTGTGTGGCCCATAGAGCATCAGTGGCGACTGACTTTCTTTTTATTAAAAGTATTTTTATTTGCAATTTTCAATCAGAGAGAGAGAGAGAAGAAAAAAAAAAAAAAAGAGGGCCCGGGGAATGGGAGCGCCAGAGCTTCTTGTCACTACAAATGAGCTCCAGGTGCATGCCCCTCTTTGTGCATCTGGCTTTACTGTGGGTATTGGGGAATCAACCTAGGCCATCAGACTTTGCAGGCAAGTGCCTGCAACCTCTCTCCAGCCCTGGAAATTCTCTTTAAGTCCATGTTCACTCACCCTGTTTTCTGCCCTCCATGCACTCACACACCTACTTCCCTCCACACAGTGTTTTCTCCTCACAGAAGCCGAAAACAGAGGTTAGAAGCATAAAGAAGTCACATGAATAACATCACAGACACACACGTAGCTTCCTGCACTCTACCTTGCACCCGGTATGCAAGGTCACAATTCTGAGTGGAAAGAAAGCACACACATTTGGGATCCTAGCTCAGCCTTTCCCCCAGCTGAGGCCGGGGTTTAGCGGGTTACAGTGATTCACTGTAAACTTGCCTGTGAGCGAGCTGTAGCAGATGCTTGTCAACCAGTCCTTTGGCTTAAAGTCAGTTTGTTGATTTGCAATGAAAGTGCTCTATTACTCGTTTTCCACTCCTAGTCTAAAGCTTTGTTCCATTTTGTCTGTTACTCTGGAGCTGTTTAAATTAGTGCAGGCTTTTTATTGAGTGTCAAGTACCCTCTGGGGATACCCTGGCCGGCAGTTACCCAAGGTGTTCAGCCAGCTCCTAGAAATTTGTGAGACAGGGAAACAGCATTGTTTTGTTATTAGGAGCTCATCTGAGATTCCTCCTCCAGGCTCTGACATCCCCCTCCATAGTCTGCTGCCTGGGGGATCCCTCGCTCTGCTGGGTGGGGCTGGCGAGAGATCCTTTGTAGGATGGGCGCTTCTTGGAGAAAGAGGCATTAACTCCCAGCTCCAGGTGGAATGACCTTCACTGAGCCGGAGGGCGCGTGCAGCTGATATTTCAAAACATGGCAGAAACACAGAGCACTCCTTGCCGCCAAAGAAAAGTCCAAAGCAAGACTTTCCCTCGGGCCATTTGGCAAGTGTCTGGTCACCTTTGGAGCTCTGGTTACATGTGTGCATTTTATGAACGCCAACCCCGGGAACAAGGCCGGGGTATCAAATTGTCCCCAAAGCAGCTCGTCTTCCATTGAGATCTGGGGCCCTCGGTGCAGGTGCGAGGCGCAGGGGCAGGAAGTGTGCCCTGGCCTGCCCGGGAGGGACCACGGAGCCTTCTGCGCATGTTCCTTTGGGACAGGGTTTCAGGATGAGATTTGCACCATGGAACAGGGTCACGAAACCCGAGGACCTGCTGCACCCTGGGAAAGTCTTCACCCTCACTTCCTGCCTCCCACAGCCCCACCGAGGGCAGCCCCGGTCTGGGGCTTCTCTAAGGCTGCTGGGCTCCTGTGTGTCTGCCAGTCACCAGTACCCCGCTCCCGATTCTAAGCCGGATCACCTTCCTCCTGGACCCTCGCCGTGGCATGAACAGTTCTGGGCATGCTCACCTGTCTCCCTCCAGCCCCGGGCTTTTCCTGCAGGACCGAGAGTACCTGCATCCCGGTGCCCACATCTCTGGCGCAGGAGGCTCCCCACACGCTGATGGGAGCCAGCGAGAAATGCCCAGCTTCCTGCATTCCGGCCCTTCCGAAAAAGGCCCGCTGCATTTTGGGTCTGGAATGCCTCCCAAAGGTCTGGGTTAAAGGCTGGGTTCCCAGCTCAGCGCTTTTGGGACGTGGTGGGGTGCTAAGAAGTGAGGCCAGCGGCGTCTTCCCCGTTCATTCCCCTCCCTGCTCCTTGCTGGCTCTTCTCTCTGGCCCTCACCTTGCTTTCTGGGGTCACTCCCACGTAAACCACTGGAATCCAATACCCATTTCAGACTCGTCTTTCAAAATAGCCTGAACTCAAATAGACCCCATCCCAGTGCCTGGGGCTATTGTGCAGGTGACCAGCCGAGTTGCTTCGGCTCATGCTCCAGCACCCAGGGACAGGGGAGGCAGAGGTGTGTGGGCTTGAACACAAGCCCACAGTGCGGTCTGAATTTATTCCTCACGAAGCCGGAGGATGACCGTTGCTCCAGTGACTTGTTCCTGCCACACAAATCCCAGGATCCGGGGGCTCTCTGCTCAGGCCTTGTCCTTTCTACTCAGAGCCCTGCGCTTCTGCAAGGCTCGAGCCATCCCAGTAGGCGGCAAGGCAAGGATCCCCAAGGACAAGGTTCCTTCTACAGGCCTTTTTGCCTCTGGCTGCAGCTCCTCAAGTTCTGTCCCAAGAGTGACTTCACCTGTTGGGTTCTGCTGAAAGCCCAGAGGCTCGCATTGCTGCTTATTGTCTGGCCAGAGATGGTCACTGCCACCAAGAGCTCAGAGCTGGGAGAGCCATACCAAGTCCCAACCCTAAACTCAATCAGGTGCACAAGACATGGGTGACATTGGCCATGATCAGCAAATGTGGCTTCCCCTGAGGGAGGAAAATGCCACAGGGACAGTGTTAAGATGAGGATGAACAAGGACAAATGATTAAACTTTTTTCTGGCATGATTTACATGCAATAAAATTCAGATTCTTGGAGTGCAGACACTGCATGCGCAGTAACAGACACCATAGCGCGCAGTGTGATGCATGGCGGTAATTGTATGTAACCATCTGTGTAATCAAGATATGGAAAAGAGGTATTTCCATGATCTTCAGACTCCTGGCATCCCTTGGCAGGTGATGCTGTCTCCTGATTGTCAGCCTGGGGCAACTGCAGATGACTTTCCTGGACTTTCTTGTAAAGGGCGTAATTGTTCATGCCTGGCTCCTTCACGCTGCCGGGCTGCGGTGAGCTCCGTGCCTCCACGTCTGGTGTCTTTCTACTGCTCAGCAGTTCACAGAGCCTGGGCAGCTCCGACTCGTGCTTATTCATTTGACAGCTGGTAGGCGATTTTGTTGCTTTTAGTTCTTGGTTAACTGAATGATGGGGATCGTGCATGGTGATATTTGGGTCTGTGTACACATCACTTCTCTTGGGAAATCACCTAGATGTGTGAGGATTGTCATATGTAAGGGAATTTGCCATACTTTCATAAAGTTTTCCAATTTTTTTACATCAGTTTGCCTCCTCATTAACAGTATGTGAGAGTCCTGTTGTCTCCCCCAGTCCCCTCCCACTCTCCGATGCCTGGGGCACACACAGGCAGTCCGGTCCTCAGGTGTGGCGCTGTCTCTGGTGAGGTGTCCAAGTGCATTTCTCTGATACATACGAACTTGAGCAGCTTTTCATGGATTTATTCAACTAAGATTATTGTGGAGCCATACCCTAAGACATCCTGAGCATTCATCAACCTCAGGGTGAATTCTAATACCCCTAATTTGTGGATAAAGATCTAAGTCCTTTAATAGTGGGTAAATGACAGGCCCACATTCCCTCTGGCAAAACCGGGGCTGTTGCTTCCTAGGATGATGCACTCTCCTCTGGGCATGGGCTCCGTCCTCTCAATGGCGTGTTCAGCTCTTCCTAAAGGGCCTTGCAGATAAACACTGTTAATGATCTCAGGTTGAAATAGAGTGATGGCTCATTGTGACATGAATATTTTGTCATAATTTGATATTAATAGGCAGCTGTCTAAAGTTGCCAAGTATTTTGTTCCTTTAAGCCATTGAACCGCTTGCTGTTTCTACCAGGTTTAACAAATGCCATTGTCACATGGTTAATTAGCAAGTGATAACAGCCATTTTGCCATGGAATATTTTCTCTCCACTGACGTGGTTCATTTTGGGTTTGTAGGAATGAAGCCTCTCATTTATCCTCCTGATGATAGGAGTGCGCGCGTGCGTGAATACACACACACACACACACACACACACACAAAACCCATGTCACTCACTTTCCCTTCTTGACTTGTTGATGTCCCAGTCGCTTTTTGTTAGTACAGTTAGTCTTTTTAAAAGTTTATTTATTTACTTATTTATTATTAGAGAGGAGAAAAGAAAAAGCTTATATATAGAGAGAATGAGCGCTCCAGGGTCTCCAGCTACCACAGACAAACTCCAGATGCATGCATCTGGCTTGCATGGGTCCTGGTGAATCGAACCCGAGTCCTTTGGCTTGCAGGCAAACCCCTTCACTGCTCAGCCATCTCTGCAGCCTTGAGGTAGTCTTTTAACAAAAGGCTTAGGGCATTGTGGGGGTAACTGCCTACCCTAGACCTGTAAAGGAAGATGTTACAAAGGGGATCTTTGGGGAACCAGAATCCTGTGGGATGTAGAGATGAGGTAGATTTGAATGCATGTTGGAGGAGAATGCAGAAAGGAAGGTATGAATTTTACTTATAGAAATGAAATCAAAACCCTGATGCTGTTGGACTTCCCAGGAAACACAGGCTGGAGCCACCAGCAGACAAATATCGCAAAGCCTAGAAAAGGCACCTGGAGCTGTGATGGAAAGTCTCTCTCGCTTTCCTGATTTTATTGTTACTCCTGTTTGTCATTTCAACACTCTTTTCCATTCCCCCATGGTCTTTAAGGAAATACTCTATGTTTTTTTTAAAGATTGTAGTTTATTTGCTAGCAGAGAGAGATATAATAGACAGAGAGAAAGAAAGAAAGAATGGGCACTCGAGGGTCTCCAGCGGCTGCATACTCCAGATACATGTACCACTTTGTGCATCTGGTTTCATGTGAGTACTGGGGGAATTGAACCTGGGTCATTAGGCCTTGCAGGCAAGCACCTTGACTGCTGAGTCATCTCCATAGCCCTGTGGACATATTTTCAGAAGCATGGGAGAGGGGTCCTTGGTACTGACTAATCTAAGCAAGGAGGACAAGGGTTTTGTTCTTTTATTTTTTATTAGTGTACAAAGAATTAGGTTTCATCACAGGGCATTTGTCAAGCAAAATTTGTTTTTGTTAGCGTTCTTCCTTCACTGTAAACCCACCTAAAAAGTCCAATCATTCTCAGAGAAAATGCTCACTGCTGAGGTCAAGACCCTGGCTCCAGCATCCTTCTTCACATTGCTACAGGAAGTGGTGAGAGTCACCTGATCCCAACACTGCACCTTGTACGCCTTGCACAGTGTGGAATAGCACACGGCCTGGGTCCTGAGGTAAAGGCCTGGAACCCCAGCTATGTAGGAGGCTGAGACAGGCAGATGGTAAATTCAAGGTCTTCCTGGGCTACGGAATGAGTCCATGGCCAGCCTGAGAAAATTAATTAGCACCTGTTTCACAATACATAAAAAGTAGGGGTGAGGGTGGTGGGGATCTAGCTTAGTGGCACAGCAAAGGATTTGCTTAGCTTGCATAAGGACCCTGGGTTCCATCCCAGAATTGGAAATAATAAAAGAAAAAGACCTGCTACATTGCCCCATACCCCATAGGGGCACAGTTAAGTGTCGGCAGTGGAATCAGAACAGTCCTGCAGTGCCGTGTGCGCCGCATGGGAAGCAGCATCCGCCAGCTCCCTGGGCCTCAGGCTCAGAAGATGAGTCTTGGTACTCCCCTGCAGCAGCCTATGTGGCTCGAGGACGGTTGGGGGGGACAGAGGTGTCATACTCACAGAAGCAGGGGGGACACGAGCACTGATGTGCAGGGCGAGTTTCTATTGAGGATCCTCACTCTCTTCCTCAGGTGTTTGAAAGGCTCCACCGTCCCAAGAAAGACGGTGCCCATGACTGTGGATCCTCAGTGCCACAGCATTTGAAATGGACGCGTGCTAGCTCTGATACTTACAACTCTGGATAAGTGGAGTTAGCAAGGCTTTTTCAGTAGAAAACTTGAATTAAGATCAATGTGAAGATGTGAAAGAGAAGTTCTTCAGATTTCTTATGCTTTGTCACAAATATTCAGATACCAATGGGCAGTTCAGAAGCTAAGCTTTCATGGGAAAGTGTGTCTTTCTGTCCAACCACAGCAGTAGTCTGGGGTTTTTGTTCTCTGGTACCTACAATAAAAACACTTCGAATACAAATAAAATCTAGTGATAAAACGCTGGTTTAGTCATTTAGTGGTGCCTGAGAAAATCTGTCATTGGCTATAAACAGGCTATATTTAGATGACTTCCCATGCCAGCTCATTCCCAGGCCTAGACAGGCCCATGGTGGCTTCTCACTGGCTGTTTTGTCCATGGAGTCTTGTTCTCTCATAATCCAAGGTTTCTCGCTTTTCCCAGGCTCCATGGAAACCACTGTGCGGTTGGACAATAGCATAGTGCCCCACCCGACCCGGATGGCCGCTAGACCCTGGGTAGTGCTGGCCACAGGCTGGTGACTTTACAATGTTGGGACTGTGTGGTCCCGGCTGGCTGCTGCTCGACCTCCAGATGCCACCCAGGCACTGGGTCACAAGGGCTTTGAGGTTCCCCAAAGTCTGAGTGTCCTCCTGTTAGCAGCTCCCAACCCACTCTTAGGTGGTGAGGACTGGGATGGTGTATGGGGTGGAGCAGAAGAAAGAGTCAGAAGAAATGGGGACCCCGTTGGAGGCCAGGAGTCATCATGAGCTGGCTTTGAGTAGATCATGACTGAATTGGTTTCTGTTCTGCAACATCACGAAGAGAAATCATCATCTATAAAGCTTCTGGGCAGAGAGTGAATGCCGCCTCAATCAAAAGCAGGCTGCAGGGCCACTGCGTCAGGATGGCTATGATCAGAAAATGAAAAACTATTGGTAGTGGAACATAAAGGTGGCGTGTGTGCTCACTGTGGGAAACAGTATACCAGGGCCTCAGAGGGATTAAGCATTTGATCCAACAATTCCACTTTGGCTTATAGACCCAGAAAAACCAAATGCAGAGACTTGCATAGGTGCCTGTGCCCCGTATTCACAGAAGTGTCATTTACACTCACCCAAAGAGGAAGCCATCAGTGTCTATTGATAGGAGAGGGCTAATGAAATATGGAATGTTACTCATCATCAGGAAGGAAGGAGAGTGTGATGCGTACAATGTGGATGAACTTGATGACTTAATGCCGATGAAAGAAGCCCGTAACAGAGGGAGATGCTGTGATGTCACTTCTGTGAGATACTAGAGTGGTCTGCTTCGAAAGAAAGCAAAATGATGGCTGCCAAGGGAGGGGAGTTAGTATATAAGGGGTACAGAATTTGCGTCTGAAGAGATGGAAAGTGGGCTGAGGAGATGGTGTAGCAGTTAGAAGCACTTGCTTACAAAGCCTGCCAACTCCGGGTTCAATTCCCCAGCACCCATGTAAAGCCAGGTGCAAAAGGGGCATATGTTTGGAGTTTGCGAGCAGCTGCAAGAGGCCCTGGTGCACCAGTACACATTCTCTCTCACTCTTCATATAAATAAATATATATTTTTAAAACAGGTGTGGTGGTACTCACCTTTAATCTCAGCATTTGGGAAGCAGAGGTAGGAGGCTACTGTGAGTTCAAGGACAGCCTGGGACTACAGAGTGAGTTCCAAGTCAGCCTAGGTTACAGTGAAACCTTACTTTGAAACAAATACACAAAACAAAATAATAATAATAATAAAGACTATGGAAAGTGTTCAAAGGCTGGTTGGTCGTGATGTTTGCCCACCAACTTGAGTGTACTTTTTTTTTTTTTTTTTTTTTTTTTTTTGGTTTTTTGAGGTAGGGTCTCACTCTGGCTCAGGCTGACCTGGAATTCACTATGTAGTCTCAGGGTGGCCTCGAACTCATGGTGATCCTCTTACCTCTGCCTCCTGAGTGCTGGGATTAAAGGCATGCGCCACCACGCCCGGCTGAGTGTACTTTTTAACATTGAATTGTGCATCTTAAGATGGTGAAGAAAGGCGTTTACATTTGGTACATGCACGACAATCAGGAAACAAAATGAAGACACCTTCAAGTCCAGTGGAAGCTGGTTTCCAAGGCAGAGGAAGCGTCTCCCACTGGTGGGGACTCAGCGCTAGGGTCATCTCCTTCCCAGCCTGCAGTGGGGAGAGGCCCAGACTGCAGAGTGAGCAAGCGGGGCCTTCGCATGCGTGCTCCTTACCATGCGTGCTCCTTACCATGCGTGCTCCATACCATGCGTGCTCCATACCATGCGTGCTCCTTACCATGTGTGCTCCTTACCATGGTGCTTGGCTTCCCCTTCTGGACCGGGTTCTTTACAAGGGCATCGACCAGCATCTCTGGTTTCCAGACTGGCCCTTCCATCATCTGGCCATCGTTCTCTACACAATAACGTGAAACAATCCACGTGTACACGTCCTTGAAATTTGTACCAATTTATATTAGGGGTAAACTCATTCTATCATGTTCTGAGCCCTTCCTACTCTAGCACATAACTGAGCTGTGTTTTGTTTTGTGGTAGTATCTTCTGTAGCCCAGGTTGGCCAAGAACCACTCTGTAGCAGAGGATGACCTTAAGCTCCTGATCTTCTTGCCTCTAAGTGTTGGGGTTATTGGCATGTTCCACCAAGCTCTGCTTCGGAGGACTACGCCTAAATATATACTTCTTTTCTACTTTACCAAAGGCAATTTTCATAAACTGGTCCCTTGAAACAAACTCCAAGGGCTTTATACAAACTTATCTTACTCACTTTTCCCCATGCAAAAGCATGACAGAATGGGAATCAGTATTCCAGTTTGTGAAGAAATAGAGAGTACTTGAGTCTTCACAATTATATTATCCAAAGTGGAAAATACAAAGGGGAAGATGCAATTTTGCACTCCAGTCCTCCACCCATTTTCCTAAGCACACTGTAGGCTTTTCCTACCCTGGACTGGGCATGTTTATAGTAAGCTGTTGGAACTTGAACGGAAGGGCCTAGGAGAGGTGTTCCCAGCGACTGCGCCCACTGTATCTCGTGGTTACCACTGCCAGGGAATTTTAAGTTTGTGCCTGGAGGACACAGTCTGAAAAATCAAACCTAAAACTGCATACACATGACTATGGAAGTTTTGCTTGATAAAAAAAAAAAAAAATCACAAGATGTTCTTGGGGGCAGTTCACCAGTATTTTTTGATCCCATAGCTCCCAGTAACAGAGGTAGAAATGGGTTGACTATGCTGTTTATGAAAAAAGTATCAAAAGCTTCAAGTGGAGTAGGCTGCTTCTGTCATCTCTGAATCATTAGAAATTTCAGCTATCTGGGGAGAAAATATGGAATTTTTATGTGGGCTTTCTAATATGCTTCTCTGTGGCTTTGACACTTCTAGAGGAGTTCTTTTCATTCTCAATTACGGTTTCTTTGGGATTAGTGGTAGATCTGCCTGGGATCCGACCAGTTCCGCAGACCCTGGGGTGCAGCCTGAAAGCTGTGGTCTTCCTTGATTTGCCCACCAGAGGGCAGTGTTGTCATTCCCTAGGGCGCCGCTCCTGGCCTGTGGTGCTCCCAAGCTCTTTCCAAAGAGTTTACAGTCCTTTGAGTTATTATTTTTTGATTTATAAAGCGCCATTCCTCAGCAGATATTTTCTCCCCTCCCCCATCCCCAGCTGCTTCAGAAAACCTTGCCGAAGCAATCATGAACTCGGAGAGCAAAGGTGGGCTGATGGGAGGGCTAGCTCCGGTGGATACAGGCCCCTGTAGGGAGGGAGGGTCCTCAGCTGGCAGAGAAAAATCAGACTGACCAGTGGGGTTTGAATAAATGTGTTCCCATAAGAGAGGGAAGACTGACTTTGGACTTTAGCAATCTAAACATTCCCTGGCAGCTGAGACCTTCTGGGCCAGAACCAGTGTTTGCTCTCATTCCAGCCCTGTGGCTGGCTTAGTCTGTAGGGACCAAGCTCGTAGCAAAATACGTGCTCCACATTGTTTAGGGAACGAAGTCGATGTTGAGTGAAATCAGGGATCCTACCGAGTGACTGGGACTGAGTCCTGGGAGCCTGGGGTGGGGGTGCAGGTTACAAGTGAACCTTCCTGAGGACAGCTGAAAGATATTATAGACACAGCGCACTGCACATCAGAGGTGAGGAGGTTGATGGGATAATAACAAAATTGAAGAACATGATTGAAATGATGCAAGTTTGAAGTCAAGGGGGAAACAGTAGGTGATAGGACTTGGCAGGTGACTGAGTCCAGACAGGAAGGCCAGGCCCGCACCAGAGCTGTCTGTTTGCTGTCCCCAGTACAGCCTGGTCGTAGTTGACTTTGTTCCCAGACCTCCTAGTGCCACAGCAGGCTGCCACAGTAACTATTTAATTCCAGCAGTTCTCACAACCGTCTACCAAAGTGGGTATCAGCTCCAGATGAAGAGCCGTAGGTCAGATGTTCAAGGTTCTATGAGATCAGCTCAGGAGCTGGAGGGCAGACCTCTGAGCAGCCAGGCAGGCTCCAAGACCCAGGTGTTCTCTTCCTGAGCAAGAGCATGTGGCTGTGCATCCAGAGGTGGTAGCATGACGGGTACTCAGCTTTATCTAGTGGCTCTTGCCAGCTGAGGGAAGAAGAGGTCTGTGGAGGTGGGCTCTGCAAGCAGGAGCAACAGGTGGTGTGGTGGCCTAACACTGGGCGGAGAAGCTCTTAGTCTCACCCTTGGTCTTGCTCTGCCTTCTCTGCTGAGCAGCCGAAGTTGGGGAAGCCATAGCCAGAAGGGTGGCAGGGTGGGGGGACCTTTTCTGAGCGGGTATCCGTGCACCAGGCCCAAAGGAACAAGCGTCAGAGGAGGCCACACACCGTTGTCAGGCGGGGCCGCAGCAGGCGGCAAGCTAGGCTAGAGATTTAGGGCCATGAAAAAATGCTTCAATGGAAAAGACCCTTCTGTGAGCCAAATCTCCCTAAAGTGTCTTATTGTTTTATTATTTATTTAAACAAGACCAGCATTTTGTGTTAGTTTTAAGATATTTCTACTGTAAAATTGCAAGACATGGTAGAAAAGTCCCCAGGAATGGTCGAGGCCACAATAAAGCACTAATGTGTCCCTGTGGTGGCAAAGCAGGCGCAGAGCAGCGGACACACGCAAGCGCGGGATGGGCTGAGTCCCCGGGAGGCTTATCAGAGCCCGCGCGCAGGGAAGGTCTCATCTGCAAGCACGCTCAAGGATTTGCCCAGGAATGGTATGGCCAGCCCCACCGAGGCTTGCCAGGCCTCCGTGGAAACAGAAAAGACAGAAAGCTGGCCTGGGATATATATCCCCAGCAAACCTGTCAACTCTGGAAAAATTGGATCCCAAAGAATAGAAGGTGGGGGAGACTCGGAGAAAATAAAGAACAAAGGGAGGCGCCGTGGGTCGGGAGAGCAAGGCCCGGTGTGTGGCTGAGCTGGCGTTTCCGTGGTGGGCCCGGGTTTCGGTTGTGCAACAACCGGCCTGACTGTCATCTCCCAACAATGAGGCCCTGGCGAGGGCCCGCCAGCCTATTTTTGTCCCACACATTTGTGGACTCTATTCAAATGCGGTGTGGTGCCAAGTTAAAATGGAGACAGGTTTGAGTCACAGCCACCTGGCTGGGCCTCAGTGGGTGGGACGCGCGGCGCTGGGGCGGCACCGGGTGAGTCTGCTCCTGCGGCTGGAGCCCACGACTTCCCTGGAGCCCCTTGAATTTGATGCTAAGACCCCACCAGTGCCAACAGCCCCTGTGGCACCCCCATACTCATGTCTTAGGGGCGTTCGAAGGTGGGATCTGACATTCTCACCTCTGCATTGGGGCTGGACCAGGGTGAGGGGCTGGGTAATGGCTAGTAAAGGCACACTTTCTGTGAAAAGTGATTCCGAGGAACTCAACTTGTTTGACCTCTCCCAGCTTTTTGAAAGTTAGTCTACATGATGGACACAGCATAAGTTATCCACTTTGAGCTTCAGATAATCCAAGGAGGTGGATATTTTTCTCCTATTCTGCAGATGTGGAAACTGAGGCCTTTGGTCATCTTGTGACTGTACAAGTTCCTGGCTGCTGGTTGACGTGGAATCTGAAGTCAGGGCTCAGATTCAGAATGCTCAGTTCTTCTTCTTTATTTCCATTCTTTATTCTTCTTTTAAAGAATATTTAATTAATTAATTTATTTATTTGAAAGAAGAGAAAGACAGAGGGAAAGAGAGAGAGAGAGTTAGCGAATGGAGAGTGTTGATGGGAACGCCAGGGTCTCTAGTGATTGCAAATGAGCTCCAGATGCATGTGCCACCTGGTACATCTGACTTACGTGAGTCCTGGGGAATTGAACCTGGGCTCTTTGGCTTTTCAGACAAGTGCCTTAACCACTAAGCCATCTCTCCAGCCCCCCCTTTTTTTTTTCACTAACAGTTGCTTCACAGCTTTTGCAAAATAAGGTGAAAAATCACCCTAGACTATATCCTTTGGGAATTATCAGGGACCTAGCATGGCTGTAGTAGCATAAGCCTGTAATCTCACTACTTGGAAGGCTGATGCAGAAAGATTGTGAATTCAAGGTCAGCCTGGGCTACACAGTGAGATGACCCTGTATCAAAAAAAGAAAGAAGAAAAGAAAAGAAACAAACAAAACACACACAGCTTCTCAGTTATAACAAATACACAAACAAATATGTTCTTGGCCTCAGCCATGCTAATGTGAGCCTTCTCCTTTGTTTTGAAGTGTCTGAGATCAGACCTGTGTGGATCTGAACTCAAAGCTGTGTGGCTTCACTGTGTTTGGCATCCAGCACCACCCATGAAAGATGCTTTGTTTTGGTTACTGAGTAAAACGTGTTGTATTACAATAGCTGTCCTGAGTCACAGGAGAGAGGCACTCTTACTTGGCCATGAAATGATATTTGTGAAATCCCAGTGGAAGAGACTGTGAGTTGATTTTAATGTATGTTGACTAAGGCTTAATAATCTTAAAAAGAACTGACTGAGCACTAATAATGAGTGGGGAATTTGTATGGCAAGGTCTAAAAATGTTGATATCTAAGGAGTTCAATGGATTAAAAAATGAAACAGTTGCTTTGAGAGTGTGTAATAGTTAAGCCAAAGATCTTCTTGCAAAAACACACTCGAGGGCTCAACTGCACACACAAAAGTATATTTCTTGCTGGGACTGGTGGTATACACCTGTAATCTCAGAATTTGAGAGTTAGAGGCATGAGGATTACGAGTTCAAGTCCAGCCTCAGGTACATAATAAGTTCAAGGCCACCCTGTGCTATAAGACCCTGACTCAGAAAAACAGAATACATATATTTTTTAAAGTGTACTTCATGCTCATCAGCTGCAGGGTCAGGCTGCTCCCCAGGGCGGTTCTGCTCGAGGTGAGGAAGAGAGGATCAGAGGACTGGTAACAGCTTTTATTACTATATTCTAATGCCCAGATTTGAGTCACAAGCACCCAAGAAGGACCAGAGTCAGTTGGGGCTGCTATGTGATCAAACCTCATCCTCACTTCTAAAACGATGTCTTCATTTTCTCTCAAGTGTATCAGCACACTTTTGGGTAACAGCTCTGGAATTTTGGAATGAGAATTGAACTCTGTGTCAAAAGCTTGTCAGTGGATTAAGGAAGCACCCTACGCCAGGATGATTTCATCTGCTCGTCCTTAATTACATCTGCAAAGATTCTTTTTCCAAAGAATGTCACACTCACAGGTTGAATGGCTGTAGTTGTTTTTGAAGGGGAGGGGGCACTATTCAAACCAACGCAACCCGATGAAGCCATTTTAAAAAGGCAATTGTGAACAGCTTGTCATTTTTGGCCCAGATAGTTTTCATAACAAAGCTAAACTTTTTGATAAAATTGGAACCTTCTTTGGGTCCCTTTGTGGTCTTACTTACTTCTCTGTTTTCTTCATTCTTTCTCCTCTTTCTTAGGCCACACTGATTAATTTGATGTGTACCCTTCTAGGCCATGCATTGATGTTTTCATCTCATATTTTCCATAATGGAAGCCTAGGAATGTTTTATCTTTTAAAATATTTGCATAAGTGGCATCCTATTCGATATATTGTGTAAGGCTACTTTTCATATTCAACATTTTTCTTGGCAAGATTGGTTCAAGTGGAAACTCATAAACTTAATGTACTCATTTTGATGAATATTTTGTATTGGATCACATGATATACTGCATGTTATTTATCAAATCCATTGATGTTAGGAATTTAAATTGTCTTTAGTGTTTAATTTTTGTATAGACTCTATTAAAGTTCATCAATGAAAAGAACCAATCAGGCATGTAGAGAAATGGATATATTTATTTTTATTTAACTTGCATAAAAATGGAAAAAAAGGAAGAAGAAAGGAAAAAAGAGGAGAGGGAAGGAGGAAAAGAGAAAGGGAATGAAGGGGGGAGGAAGGAAGGGGAAAAGAGAGGAAGAAAACAAGGAGTTCAATAGATTAAAGACATGAAGCAGTTGCATATAGGATTTGTATTGGGAGAACAAAGAAATTATGTCACAAAAATAAACATATGCCAAAGTCTCCAGATAGGTAAATAGACAGGTATTGACTCTGGGGAGTTAGAGCCTGTTCAGTTGTGGGGGTGGCAAGCTGGTTGGACCTGCAGGGTGGGCCAATAGGCTAGAGACCTAGAGAAGAGAGATGATTTGTGTCTGAGGGCAGGATTTCTTCCTCATGGGGACCTTCAGGCTTTTCTCTTAAACCTTTCCTCTGATTGTACAAGGCTTACCCACATCATGGAGGCTAATCTGCCTGGATCCAAGCCTAATGATTTAAATGCTAAGCTGACTTAAATTCTACCCTCATGGAAAGATCTCATTAAAACATTGGTCAAACACCACAGAATACTGATTGACCAAATACCTATGTGCTATGGCCCAGCCAAGTGGACATATAAAATTAACCATCACACAAAACCAACCTTTAAATCCTCGCCTCATCTAGGTTTCCTTCCTCTGGGGTGGAGATGCTTTTCAGACTGGAGGTCATAAACATCAATGGATCACAAAACCAGTAAGTCCTGGCCAGCACTTCACATTGGTAAAATGAAGTTGATTCTTTCAGTAACAATTCTGTTTGTTTTGTGCACAAGTAACAGATGAGTTCACACCCTTGGGGAAATGTCCAAAACAACATTGGAGAATAGAGACCAGAAGATGGCAGCCATGGTTCTGCAGCACAGCCACTTTGAGGGTCCTAAGAAAGCCAACACTTCCTTCCCTTCCCTTGCATTTCTCCTGAGGAGTATGGAAGCATTTCAGTTCTCTCAGGTTAACTGAGTTTCTTCAAGAGTCTCACCCTTTCAAGTCAAGCTGGAGGCCTGGGGGATAGCTCAGTGGTACTTATCTAGAATGAGCCAGGCCCCTGGGTTCCACCCCCAGCACCACAGGAGAGAAATCCACAGAGCAAGAATCCTTCCAGACCTGAGATGTCTCGCATGCTATCATTTGGACCTGGAATGTTTCTGAATGCCCATACACTAAAGGCTTGGACCTCAGCCCATGGTGCTAGTAGGCGGCAGTGAAGCTTTTCAGAGTGGACCTGGGTCATTGGAGGTATGCCCTTGAAAGGGATCATGGGACCTGGTGCCTTCCTTTTTTTCGGTCACTTCCATAGCTACACACTCCCACCCTGACATGCTGCTTCTCCACAACAGGGTTAGCCAGGGTGGATGGCATTCTGGGACAGAGGACCTTTGTCCCATGCATTACAGGGGGTTTAGGAGTGTCTCTGGCTATATCTATTGCACTCTAGGATACTCACCCCTTTTGTGACCATCTTAAAGTCTGCAGGCATTGCCAAATACTCCCTAGTTGTCCAAATCACGCACAGTTGGGAAGCAATGACTTAATGAAAACATCAAAACAATGTGTTGGTAGTGGGTACTCTGGGGAACCCTCACCCACCCAGCAAATGCTGAAAGAGAACAGAGGTATGTGCAAGTGCTCCCCACCCACCTGGCGTCTCTCCCAGCATCACCTGCTTCCTCTGTAATCTGAAGGCTTCCGTCCTGATCGGAGCTTATTCCTCTGCCTGGGTGCACGCACGGGAAGATTAATATCATGAGTAACATATTATGGTGAAGACAAATTTAGAATAAATATACAAAGAATCTGTCTTTTATTCTGATGGCAGGAAATGATAGTAAGCTAAAAAGGGAGTTTTGCTTCAATTTTCTGTGTCCTTAATTGAATTTTCTCTTTTGCTCTCACAGTGGGGACTGGGTGAGCAGATGTTCTTATTATATTTTGCCTTTTGATGTTAAGGGACACTTAAGGCAACCCAGATAAACAAAGAAAGAGTCATCCTTTACTTATGGTCAGGTATCTGTCAGTCACTACTACACTGTAAGACATAGTTAAGACCCTGAAAGAAGGAACAATGCTCTCAGAAGACTGAGATGCGCAACATGGGGTGTATTCACAGTGTATTTGCGGCTGTAGTCCTAGGTGGTTTACTCCACACTGGGACTTGTACTTCAGCACAGCCCCAACACGCTTAGTGATGGGCTATGCTTGCAGGAGTGCAGGAAAGGGTGGGTGTGGCAGCAAGTATACTGAAAGTAGAGAAAAAAGTGACTGATTACATGGTGGTGAGAGAAGATGAATTATGACAAAAACAAGAACAGTGAAGCAAAAATCTCTCCAAAAGACTCCAAACCCCTTAGAGGCCTGAGTTTACTTCATATGTGGAATGACAGCCATATACACTTCACTCTTTCCCTGAGTCACATCATAGTGCAAGAAGCACTGCATGTGTCAAGTGAGGGCTACGAGTTGTCAGCACAGTTAATTCATGTTGAAATTAACCAGCTTTTCTGTTAAGACAAGGGCAGTTTATGTGAAATCAATCCAGTCATGAATGACGGTGACGGTGGGACCACAAAATAAATGTACTTCATGACACTGACCTGGATAGAATTTGTGCTTTGCTTTTTTTTTTCTTTTTTGTTTTTCAAGGTAGGGTCTTGCTTTAGCCCAGGCTGACCTGGAATTCACTATGCAGTCCTGGGGTGGCCTTGAACTTGCAGCAATCCTCCTACCCCTGCCTCCCGAGTGCGGGATTAAAGGTGTGTGCTCCCATGCCTGGCATGCAATTTTATTTTGCAGTCCTAAGGATTTAACCCAGGGCTTTACAGATGCCAGGCTAACCCTATCATTGAGCCCTGCCCCTTTTATAATTTTTTTAACTTTTTCTTTTAAATATATTTACTTATTTGAGAGAAAGAGAGAGAGAGAGAGAGAGAGAGAGAGAGAGAGAGAGAGAGAGAGGAAGAGAATGAGTATGCCAGGGCCTCCAGCCACTGCAAACAAACTCCAGATGCATCCACCACCCTGTATATCTGGCTTATATGGGTACTGGGGAATCAAACCTGGGTCCTTAGGCTTCACAGACAAGCACCTTAACTGCTAAGCCATTTCTCCAGCCCCCATTTTATAATTTTTATTTTGACATAAGCTCTTACTAAGTTGCTCAGTTGGCCTTGAACTCACTGTATAGTCCAGGCTATCTTGGAACACTCAATTCTGCTGCCTTACCCTCGAAGATGTCTGGGATTATAGACATGTATCACCATGCCTGGATGTTTTTTATATTTATCATGACCTTAAAATTAAAAAGTAAGCTCTTAAGAGAGATTTGGTCAGATATATCAGGGGAAAATATAACCAAAATAGTTAAGATTAAAAATAAATGTGCTGGGCTGGGGATATAGGTGAGTGGCAAAGCACATGCTTAGCATGCATGAGACCCTGGGTTCAATTCCCCAGCACTGCAAATAAGTAAATGAGATGCTTAAGGGTTAAGGAAGAATTATCTTGACCATTCTCTCATGAATAGTTTTTATCAAAGCTTTGTAAATAAGTTCAAAAATAGCAAACAATCATATTTTAATAGGAAGCACTGGGTGTTGTGATTTGGGACAACTGTATTTTATTTTTAACCCTGACAATGAAATATGACTACAGAGCTGGGTGTGGTGATGCACACCTTTAATCCCAGCACTCGGGAGGCAGAGGTAGGAGGATCACCATGAGTTTGAGGCCACCCTGAGACTACACAGTGAATTCCAGGTCAGCCTGAGCTATAGCAAAACCCTACCCCAAAGAGCAAAGAAGGAGGAGGAGGAGGAGGAGGAGGAGGAGGAGGAGGAGGAGGAGGGGAAAGAAATGTGACTACAAGTCTGGTGGTTGGATAATGGAGCTATGAGTTTTCCCAGGCTGGGCTCATCCTGTATCCTGGGCCCAAGATGGCTGCTCTGATGCCCAGGGTTTCCACATCAGTAATAACAGTTAAGGGAGGAAGTCAGGGTTGAGATTTTAGTCTCAAACTTTCAGTTACTTCTCAGTCTCCATTGATAACAGTGGACAAATCCACTGAGAGCATTGGCTCTCCCAGGCCTCTGTAGTCATGGCTGAATTTGGAGACAGGGCAGGTGGGTGTTAAAAGCAGTCCTAATGACTTGCCTTGGGCATATACTCACACAAACTCACACTCTTGTTATGTGCCCAGGGCCACACCAGGTACTACTAAACCTTTTTGTCATGTCGAATGAGAAAGTTGCTCCTTCCTGCTGTGTGGATCCTGACAATGTACTTTCCTTGGCACTTCTGACTTCATTGCTGTGGGAACATGGCATGCTGACCAAGACATGGTGCTGTGCTTGGAAACTTGGTTGAATTTACACAGAGCACTCTCCTGCCTGTAACTGCTATTCAGGGCAGGAAGGTTTGCATTACAATTCTTACTCCCCCCAACTCCTGTGAGAACATGAATACTGATTTTATGAAACTTAAGTTCATTTGATCTGATGAGGGCAAGTAGATTTATTCAAAACCTCTCATTTCCATCAATGCACATTCCTCATTTGGACTAGGTGGGCTGGAACAGAGGCAGACATTCCCCCACTCCTCAGACCCAGGCTTTGGACCTGTCAGCCACCAGTCCCCTGGGGGCTTGGGCGGCTAATAGGGGGGTGTTCTCCCAGGAAAGGTGAGTCTTTGGGAGGCAACTAACCCCACCAGCATTAGTCTCAGGCTTTCTACGGTAATTTTCAGAGTCTGTGGAGACCTTCCAAAGGAATTCCACACGCTTTTTGTCAAATTGAAATGACTGAACTCTCACATCCAAGGGCAGACCTTTTGAATGGGTAGGGTGTGAGGCAGTTTTCTGAGTTTGTTTGGGTTTCAGGAAGTGAACGAGATAAGCTGAATAGCCCTTTCCTGCTCTGACTCTAAAGAGAGGAAAAGAAAAGAAAAGAAAAAAAATCTTGCTTTCACCCCAAGATAGTGGAGAGAAACTACTGACATTTCCTAACTTCAAAAGAACAGAAACTCTCAGGAGAAGGGACAGTCACAACGCAGGCCCAGGATGTGGCAAAGACATATCAAAAGGCCCCGCAGAGCCCAGCAGAACACACTAAAGGCACGCGTACGCGTCTCGTCTCGGGGTTACGTTCTGATTTGCCGTTTGTTTGGTGAGGAGGAAACAGCAGCTCTCCCAGGTTTGCAGCGCTTCCTGCGGCTTCCCTGCTGGCCTCCTGCCCTGCAGCCTGCGGAGAGAAGAGCTCGCCGGGCTCTGGCTGTGCTCTCAAACCTGGGGAGCCTGGGCTGGGACCAGCGGCAGAGACTCTGAGACAATGGCCCCCTGCAAAGGTTGGAGTCCTGCACCTTCCTCTTGTCAGAGGGGTTCATGCCACAGTCTCTCAGGCCTGGGCGCTGATGAGCAAGATGAGGGCAGCTGCCCTCACTGCGTTTTGGGGAGTCAGGCCTTGGGTGCATCAGCTCAGAGGCGTCAGGCCTCCACAGCTCCTCCGATCGCCCCCTACACAAACACCATGACCTGCTGCTACTGTAGTGTGTCTGGTGATGGAATCCTGCAGTCGTGAATTTGGGCTAAAGTTGGGGGGTCCTGATAATGCCTGTGAACCTCGCTTTCCATAAGCAAGAAAGAGGACAATATGTCCAGCTTCTTGCCTCCTGGTCATGGGCACCTGCAGGATTTCGCCACAGGAAGCCACGGGGTGGGGACCATGCCATTCTCTACTTTCCCTTAAGGAGGACCTATCTGGAGCTGGCCCCTGAGAGTGGCTATTTCTAGGAAAAATGACCCAAAGCTTAGCTTTGTCTTTTAATTGTGCCCCCTATGAGCTGCAAAATCCCTGATACAGGACATCCCAGGGCTGGGGACTATCTTGGCGGTAGAGTACTTTCCTAGGCTAGGTGAGACCTTGGGTTCAATTTTTAAAAAATTCTATTTCTCAGAGGTAGTCTTCATTCACGAGAAACTCGCAGCCCTGGGCTCCCCACGCAAGTCCTCCTGCCTGGGAAATCTGGCCTCCAGGGCGGGAGGGGGCTCGTTGGCTGGAGGGGAACTCTCCATGCAACGGCATCCAGCTCGGTCACCGTGGTCCATTGTGCAAGCGAGTCGGGTCTCTGAGCCCTCGTTTCCTCACGGGTAACCTTGAGAGTCTAATCCACTTTCCACAGCAGACATAAAGGTGATGTAAAGAAACCAGGACAATAACTAAGCTGAGGTTTGATCCCAACCAGATCCTTAAATAATTTTGTCTCTCTTATGAGGCCACTCTGAGAAATAGCTGACCATGGCTTAAGAAATCCAGTGGCTGCTCCCCCTGGGGTAGAGGCTCTTGAATATTGGGAGAAGTCACATGATTCCCTGCCATCACTCTGCCAAGACCCCTTGGCATGAGCCTCTGCAGTTTCCAGACCCACAAGACGTGTTGCGGCCTTTTCTTTTAAGCATGGGCCAGGGAGGAGCAACATGGGATAGATGGGAGGAGTGCTTGTCTTTCACCAATGCCCATGGCTCCACCCTGCCATTTATCCCAGAACAGTCCCATTGCTCTCCTCTGCCACGCTAGAGAAGCATGCTGTCTTATGTCTCAGAGCCAGAGGGCTTGTGATGGCATACAGGGGCCAGGCACTTTGCAATGGCCGGTGATCTCAGCACCTTCATGTGACTTTCAGTTCTCTCTCTCCTCTGATGTTGTCCTGCCTGGACCCCTTAGACTCCGCTCCATTTTCTCACTGCGTCTGCTGACAGCTCCAGGAACCATGTCCTTCACTCACAGACCGCTTGCTCCCTGAGGCTGGAGAAGCCTAGAGACCATGTTCCCTCAGGAGATTAGAAGTGACACTGAGGCTCATCCCTCTCTGCACCAGGCTCAGAAGAATTCCATCCTTTCTTCCCATTCACAGCCCACAGCTTCCAGACTCTTTTGAGATGGGAGAGTGGGTAGCCCACCCAGCACTCAGAGGAGATGGCTCCTGGCTGTCTCTCCAGAGGTGTCACCCATCCCAGTGAGTTTCTCTTTGTTATGGGAGGGGATGAACACCTGCAGCCACTTGATCCCAACCTCACAGCACCCTGTGGGTAGGGAGAAGGCTAGAAGGAAGAGCCAGCTGGTCAAGGCGCCAGACTGCCTTTTCCCCAATCAATTCTCTCATCCCAGAAGGCACTTTACTGCTGAGGTTCAGGGTGAAGGTATTTGAGGCCTCGCCAGTAAAAGCTCTGGAAACAGGGATGGGAGCTTGTGCTGGAAGCGGACAGAACCCCATGCTGATTCTCCTTTCCTCTTATTTATTTGCACGATCTGAACTAATTTCTCAGCTGTAATCTACACCGCCCACCACCTAGGAACTTCCCAGAAGGGTCCAGCAGAGGAAGGGTGGGAATGAAAAGGAATGTACCCTGCTCTTAGGCTGGACCACATAGCTACAGACTATTCCTAGACGGCCGCTGTTGGCACTCCGCCAGTTCAAAATAAGCAAAATGTTGGCAGCACATGGATAAAGGAGAATGTCCCCATTTTATTCGAGGACAGAATGTATTACTTTATCAGACAGCAGTGAATAAAAGTCTAAAGGTAAGTGATCACCCATGGTGACTCAGTGCTTAATTTTAAAAAAATAGTTAATTAATTTTTTATTTATTTGAAAGACAGAGATAGAAGGAGGGAGAGAGAGAGGGAGAGGAAGAGGGAGAGAGAGAGAGAGAGAGAGAGAGGGAGGGAGGGAGAGAGAGGGAAAATGGGGGCACCAGGGCCTTTGGCTGCTGCAAATGAACTCCAAGCATGTGCTTAGGGCACACCAGGACCCTAAGCCACTGCAAACAAACTCCAGATGCATATGCCACCTTGTGCATCTGGATGGCTTATGTGGGTCCTGGGGAATTGAACCTGGGTTCTTTGGCTTTGCAGGCAAGTGCCTTAACCACTAAACCATCTCTCCAGCTGTAAAATTTTAAGACACTATCTTATTTATTTATTTATATATTTATTTGGGACAGAGAGAGAGGGAGGGTGGGGGGGATGGGCACAGGGACTCTAGCCACTGCAGACAAACTCTAGATACATGTGCTAGTTAACTGTAATTCTAGCACCTGAGAGGGTGAAGGTTGGTGAATACATGCAGATTTGTGGCCATCCTGGGCTATAGAGCAAGTTGTAGGCCAGCCTATGCTACATGGAGAGCCTCTGTCTCCAAACAAGTAGACAAACAAGTGAGCAAAGAAACAAGTACTGTTATTACCTGGGGACACAGAGCTTCTGGAGAGGGGGTGGGGTTGCACTTCACTGTGTGTTCAGTGCCATTCACTTGAATTTAGTAAAGTTTACGTCACCAGTATCTTTCTATAATTAAATATTATTGTTTATTTTGGCAACTGAGTTTTCGCTGTCCCCTTCCACGCTGTGCCCACCTGTTCACCATGGTCATGTCCCTGCTTTCCTACCTCAAAAGCCAGAGCTGCTGGGTGCTATGGTGGAGAACTGTCCACATCATGTGGAGATGCCTGCTTATATTTTGTGCAGCCAACAGGCTGTTTAGCTTTTCTGAAGACACAAAGCTTTAAATCCCAAAAGCTTGTTCTGGAAGTGCACATGCCTGAAAACACATGAGGGGTTCTCTTTCTTTATATCGAGACAAATAAAATATTCTCATATGCCTCACTCACTTGTTTTTTGTGTTTATTTTTATTTATTTATTTATTGGTTTTTTGAGGTAGGGTCTCGCTCTGGCCCAGGCTGACCTGAAATTTACTATGCAGTTCAGGTTGGTTTCAAACTCATGACAATCCTCCTACCTCTGCCTCCCAAGTGCTGGTATTAAAGGCATGCGCCACCATGCCCAGTCTTGTATTTATTTATTTATTTTTGGTTTTTTAGGTAGGATATCACTCTAGCCCAGGCTGACCTGGAATTCAATATGTAGTCTCAGGGTAGTCTTGATCTCACAGCAATCCTCCTACCTCTGTCTTAAGTGCTGGGTTTAAATGTGTGTGCCACCATGCCTGGCTGCTTCTCTTACATTTTATCAAAAATAACCTGAGTAAGATAGAAGGAGAAAGACAAACACAGTGGTCCCTGGAATCCATTGGGGACTGGTTCCAAGATCTACAGATTCTTATATTATTCTCATATGAACTATGTAGTATATGCACAGAATCTTTTCTGTGTACCTTTTAAATAATAACTAGAGAATTTATAATACCTAAAGCAATGAAAGTGCTGCAATAATACTTGTATTATTTAGGGAATAATGACAAAAGTTCTCTAGATATTCACTAGAGGCTTAATATTTTTTTCAATGACTTTGCACCTAGTTGTTTGGTGTAGGGTACAAAGATTAGGAGAGATGATGGCATGGGAAGATGGCAAAGTGGTTAAGTCACATTTGCTGCTGTAAAATCACCAGTGCCTGGCCTTACCAGCCTAAAGCCACATGTATGCACGACTCGGTTTTGGCAGATCCCAAGTTCACAGCAGCGTGTGGCTGGGTTCATGCTCAGGGCAAAGCCTGATGTCCAAGTGTGGTCTGGGGCTTCTGGAAAAGGCCCTCTTTCAACCCCACTGTCACTAGGAGCCTTGTAGGATGGAAGGTCCCATTCCCTGTTAGTCTTTGGCTGTGCTCCTCCTGTGAGACTTCTGTTCATTATTTCTGTGCCATTTTGATGAAATGCCTGACAATTTATGGAAGGAAACACTATTTTGGTTCAAGGTTCAGAGGAATTCAGTCTGCCATGGTGGGGAGAATATATAACAGGGGTTTTCCTCACACCACGGAGGAGCAGGGCAGATAGTTTCCAGAACTAGGGGCTCAGTACACCCTTCAAAGGCCCAACCCTAAGTCATTTATGCAAGCCAAGCCACACAGCCTCCCGGAATCGAGTGACCAAGTGGGGAAGAAGCACCCAGAGCTTTAGCCAAGGGCCACTTCTGACTCAAACCAGAGCGTGGCTGCTCCATCCTCAACTTAGCAAAGGTTGGGTCCTCTGTACGTTGTGTCCTCAACCCTCTCCATCGCAGGCTTCAGTCTGACTCACAGGTAATCTCCCTGTGTTAAACCAAACTGACTCGGGACTTGATGATGTCGTTTAAATGTCTTCACAGCAGTACTTTGGTTAGTGTTGAATTGAATGACTGGGGTATACAGGTACAGTAGAGGACAGAACTCTTGGGGCCACCTCAGAATCCTGCCTGCCCCAGTAGCCCTTGAAATGCATTCGGTTGTCGGTGAGGGGCTTTGAGGTCTTCCAGCCCTGTGTTTGCTCTCCCCATATGGATGACCTCCTGCCCTCCACATTTTGCTACTATAGCCTTGGAGCCACAATAGCTTTCTCCCTGAAGGTGAGGAGAGTAGTGAATTCTGTTTCTGTTCCTGCTCAGGTCACTGTGAATTTGGGCCAAGACCACCAGCACAGGTGATAATTGTGACAATTTTCTTTGAGATCAGATTACATGCTGACCCCATACCCTCCTGTCATGACCAACCCCCAACCTTCCTCAGATGGAAATGATTTGCAGAACCTGAGCAACTGTGCTGTGGAGGCAGAGCCCTGGCTAGGTAGTTTCAAATACCATTTGGCCCGAGTTTCCTCCTGTTCTCCAGGCATCAGTCTATCTTGGGGATGCTAGTGATGACTGCTCTGAGATACAGGCCATAGGTGCTTATCTTTCTCATGGACACAGTCCAAAGAGAAGGGGAAGCATGGAGATTACCAAATTTGCGGTTTGAGTTAGGAGCATTAACTCAAATTTGCTTTTCTTCTCTCCAAGGAGAAAGGGTATGCTAATGGTACAAATATAATAGAATATTCTAGTTAAAATGGTCTGAAGAACTGAGAGCCATTATAAGTACTCCGCACACCAAGCATGAGCCTTTTATTATTGAATGATTGGTTGCCTCCTGACCACTCCAGTGTCAAGAAGGAGACAGCATCTGCTTCAGTCCCAGGCAGCTTGTCTTCCTTTCTTTTAAATTCACTGTGTGTGTGTGTGTGTGTGTGTGTGTGTGTGTTGGCATGCCAGTGCCTCTTGTTACTGCAAACAAACACCAGGCGCTTGTGCCCCTTTCTGCATCTGATTTTATGTGAGTGGCTTGGGAATTAACCCTGGGCTGGCAGACTTTGCAAGCAAATGTGTTCGAACTGCTTAACCTCTTCCCAGATGACTCCTTTTTCTTTTATTTTTCAGCATGTGTGCAGTATGTATGTGTGTAGTGTAAGCATGTACGTGTGCAGATGTGCACACTCTGGGCACATGTGCAGAGGCCAGAGGGAGATGGTAGTGTTCTTCTCTATTGCTCTCCCACAGGCTTCCCTGAGCTGGAGTGCTCCCTGAACTTGGATCACATCATGTTTTGGTTAAACTGGCTGAGCCAGGAGCCCCAGCAGTTCTGGGCACCGGGGTTGCAGGAATGCAAAGCCATGCCTAGCTTTTTCTTTGAATGTGGGTGCTTGGAGTTCTTTATATATCCTCCCTCCCTCCCCCAGACCCGTTTTCCTGTTTTACGTCTTCACTAGTATAGTTCATTTGTTACAACTGAGAAGAGCTCTAGTTTGAATCTTAGGTGTTCCCGAAGGACCATGTGTTGAAGGCTCACAAGGTCGACACTGCCGGGGGGTGTTGGGACCTTGAAGAAATGGGGCACAGGGCTGTGGAGATGGCCCAGTGGGCAAAGAGCTTGCTGTGCAAGCACAAGGACTTGAGATCAGTTCTCTAGCACCCATGCAAAACCCAGACGGGGGGCCTGTGCTGGGGAGGCAGACATAGGAGAATTCCTGCGGTTTGCTAGCCAACTGGCCTAGCAGAATTGGTGAGTTCCAGATTCAGTGAGAGACTCTGCCTCAAAACATAAGTTGGAGATCAACTGAAGATTCCTGACTCCAGCCTCTGACCTCCACAAGCATGTTCCAGCACACACACAGACCATACACAAACATGCATCCATACATGCGCAAACACTGCACCCAGCCACACACACACACGCACACAGGTGGGGTCTAGGAGGTAGGAGGTTTTAGATGATTAGTTGTGAAGTAGATTCTGGGACCCTGGCCCCTTCCTCTTTTCTTCCAGTTGCTGTGAGAAGAGTTTGTTCTGACACACAATCCCTGCCAGGATGTGCTGTCTGGTCATAGGCCAGTAAGATCAGGGAACCTCTAGGTCTCTGGCCAGAAGAGACCTTTACTCTTCTGTTGCTACAATGCAGAGCAGTCATCAGGCACAGGCGCTGGCATGTGGCAGAAATGAAGCTGCAGAGTTCGCACTCGGGATCACTCTTTGCCTTGTAACTCCAAGGGTTTTGATAAATGCACACTGTCTTGCACTCACAATTAAAGTCTCTTACAGCATAGCTTCACGGCCCTCAAAACCCTCTGTGGTCCATCTATTCCTCCCTCCCTCTGTTCCAACCCCTAACAACCAATGATTTTCGTGTTTATATGTTTGCATTTTCCAGAATGTCACACGGTTGGAACCAAGCAATTGAAGGCTTGTTTCTTTCACCAGGTAGTATGCTGAGCTCAGGGGGTAGCATTTATTTAGCAAGACATAACCAAGTGTCGGTAGATGAAGAGAATGAGTGTGTTGGTCGCTAAGGTGGCCAAATGGATTATGTACAGGTGCTTTGGTTAACTGAGGTGGAACGGCACCACCTGTGGGGCTGTCTTCACATTCCAGCAGTCTTGATTGTCAACAGGACACTTGTGAACACATTTGTCTACAATTTGGCCAGAACCTTGCTTAGAAATAGAGAAAGTCAATTTCGTGACTATCATCACTACATTCTCACATTTTGGTCACTTCCTCTATGCCAGGTACCATGTACCATGAGACCTCTTTGTTCTCAATACTCGCAGTTACTGCCCATTTCAAGTGTCATGTGTCAGCAGGGGCCAGTGTGATCACAGGCCCATCTTTAAGCCTACAGGCTCAACCACGTCGCCGCCTGTTGAATACACACAGGAGACACTATTCTGTGTAGCTGTGAACGGAGCTGAAGAACTCCCCAGGCATGAATAGGTCTTGAGCACATAGACAAGGCAGAAACTCTCTCTTAGGCCTCACTGTGGGACTCTAACATGTCTTCTCTCCACTGATAGGGCATTTTCCTCCCAACCTCTATCTGGTGCCTTTCTGCGCATGTACACACCCGACATTAAAGAGCTAAAAGGAGCAAAGCCTGAGAAAGTCTCCAAACAGACTCACTTCCTCAGGATGTCAGTTCCATTTCGGAATGCCTGAAGGCCACACTGTCTACCCTAAGCTAAATCCAGAGACCTTTGTGCGTGTTCATTTGTTTATCAGATCTGCTCCGAGTTCCTCCTTGTATCAGCCAGGGTGGATGCCTGTTAGTAAGTTAGTAACTAATCAAAGATTCCAGGTTCTACCGTGCAGGTTGCCATGGCTACAAGATGATAAAGAGGAGTGGAGAACAGCTGACCTTCTGCATTGAGAGTTTGCATCCAAGGATTGAGCCAACCCGGGTGGAGCCCACTCCCTCAAAACATTGCTTCTGTTCTGAACGTGTGCAGACTTTTGTTGGCCATTATTCCCTAGACGATCCAGTGCCGCAATTGTTTATGTAGTATTCATGATATGTCAGGTATTGCAAATCATGAAAGATGATTGAAGATACAGGCGCATTGGTAGGATGTATTCAAATAGGATGCCATTTTATAAAAGGGGCCTGAGGATACCAAGGGACAACTACACATACATGCCATGGGAACTGAAATCGAGGCCTATTTGGTGGCTACCACACTGTTTGTACGTCTGCAGCTTACAATTTGAGAGAAGAATGGGAACTGGAGAATAATGGCTGGGAAATGGGACAAGGAAAGAAAGGACAAAGCTAAAAGTCATGTGCAATATGAACTCAAGGAGGCACAGTATTTACATATTAAAACATTTGTTTCTGGCCAGAATGTTTCCAACATTTAAAAAAATATAATTTTCTCAATTCTTATTCATGTCTTTGATGCTAGCCTTAAATACTTAAGTGGTGCGGTGTTTCTATGCTACCTTTTTTTGACCACACACTCTAAAAAGTGCTATTTTCCCTACAGATGCAGGAAGTTCAGTTCTAAAACAGTAAAATGTAACTTTGAAAACAAAGCTTTTCCTCTGCTGAGTTCAGAGCCCAGGAAGGTCTGGTGTGAGTCATTGGTCTCAGGAACATCCTGGTTCTGCCACTAACTAGAGGGTGGTCTGCACACGTCAACTGAGCCTTCAGAGCCCCAGCTATTCCATTCATAAAATAATTAAGTTGAGGCAGATGGCCATTCAGATCTCTGTCAGGGTTTTCACTGAAGGCTAATTTTACTGCACTTATTGAACTATACATTCAGGACTCTTGAGACTCAATTGCCTTTGTGATTGTGGATGGGGATTTCTTCGTGTGACAGTCTTTCACCCAACTCAGCTGGAGTCTATTAGTATAAAGCCGATTCCCTTGTCCCAGGCATCCGGGCTACTGGAGTGAAACCACGGTGTGGTTAAGTCTTTGTGGCTTCCAGTGGCAGGTCTGAGTCATGAAAAATCTGTCCACTTTGAGTGTGGGAGCACAAAGGTGATGTGCTTCCAGGTTTTCTTTAGCAAGAATGCCGTCTTTTGTGCCTGTCAAAAACAAAAATATCTTGACACAAAGGGAGTGCCATGAAGTGTAACAAGCACCATTGATTTCTCTAGATTTGAAGAGATGATTTAAACAGCAGAAGAGGGGCTATCAAAGGATTGACCATGCACAGCAAAACTAATGAGCTCTCACTATGGAACACAATTGTTTTTATTAATTTTTGTATGCATGTTGTGTGATTTGTATGTATGTATGTATGTAAGTGTGTTCACATGTATGTGGACACATAAGTGTGCAAGTGCACATAGAGGCCAGAAGTTGATGGTGGGTATCTTTCTCAACCTCTCTGCATTTACTGACTGAGCCAGTGTCTTCTTAGTTCCAGTGCCCCCTGTTTCCATCAAACCAGCTAGTTATTGTTCCCTGGAGAGCTCGTGCCTCTGTTTTCTGCATGCTGGGACAGTTCCGTGAGTGCTGGGATCCAAACCGAGGTCCTCACATTTGCACAGCACGTGCTTCAGTCACCGAGCCACCTTCCCAGCCCTACGCACATATTTGTTTCTCTAAGTACTCTTAGGTTCTAAGGATCATTAACGATCTGCCTATGAAATTTTATTTCTTGTAGGTACTCTGAAGCATGGAGATTTTGATGTCTGAGCTTGTGCATGCCACGGGCTGGAGGGAGAACTTCTGTCACAGAAAAAGAGCTACCATGTCATAGTAAAGAGCTACAACACCAAGCAAAGTGCGACAATGCTGGCCATGCTATGGAAAACAAATGGTTATCAGGGAGGGGAGGTGGAATCTAGTTATTTGGTGGGCATTTTTTTTTTCCAATGGCAAAACTAAGTGATTAGAGTGGACTTTGGCTATACTCAAGTATAGTATTTATCTTGTGAGGAAAAACTTAATTGCATTTCTTTAATGAAAATAAAGTGTAACAAAATATTTCCAAAAAATTCTTCAGATAAATTTTTAGTTACATTTTCAAAATATTTATAAGTTGGCACCTCTAGAGGTGATGTATGAGAAATAAGTAAATAAGTAGAGAGCTGGACAGGTAGCTCAGTGAAATAACACTTGCATAGTCCACACAAAGCCCTGATACCCCCTTTGCTGCAAAAGAAAAAAAAAAAAGAAAAGAAAATATTGCTTCTAACAGGGGTTCTTTTTTTTGTTTCTTTGTTTTGTTTTGTTTTTGAGGTAGGGTCTCACTATAGTTCAGGCTGACCTGGAATTCACTACGTAGTCTCAGAGTGGCCTTGAACTCATGGTGATCCTCCTACCTCTGCCTCCCAAGTGCTGGGATTTTTAACAGGGGTTCTTAAATTTTTATCCACTCTTGATCCCTTTTCATCCAAGGAATATTTATGTGACCCCCAGTCTATAGGAATAGAAAATAGACATACAAAACAAATATTTACTGACAATAAATCATAAATTTATTTTAATTATTTGATATGCATATAATTTTACCTCTTATTAAGGACTAAATATGGGCCGATACTGCAAGAGGTGGCATATCTCCGGTGGTTCTCAAAGGTGACCAATAGTCTGAGCCTACAGCCAACAGCACTGAAAGTGTCACTTTGCATACATATGTAGTATAAGATGGTGGAAGTGTGGCTAACGCCAGTTCAGGAATAGCTGTAAATTCTGTCTTGCTCTAAAGTTAAAATTCATTTCATGAACTTTTGTGGGGGGTGGAGGGATTTGAGGGAGGGTCTCACTCTAGCCCAGGCTGACCTGGAATTCACTATGTCATCTCAGGGTGGCCTTGAACTCATGGTGATCCTCCTACCTCTGCCTCCCGAGTGCTGGGATTAAAGACATGTGCCAACACACCTGGCATTGATTTTTTTAAAATAAAACCCAAGTCAGCAATTCAACTGGAAAAAATTTAAAAACATTCTAACACACTATAATATTCCCTTGGTTTTATAATTGTAAAAAAATCCTCTCCAACCAAATGTAGAGTCCACGTTTCCTCCCTGTCATAACTCATGCTTTGTTGTCTGTAGCGTGTGGAAAACTCTGCATTGTGAGAGAAGTGCCTCTCCTTCGATCTGTGGTATGAATGCTTTTGAACAACAGAAAGTTGATACTTCAGAGACTCTACAAGGAACAATATTTCAATTATATGACACAGTACAATATTAAATATTTTATCTTTAAAAACCTTCTAACACAACACAATCCTAAAAATATTGGTATTTTATGCTCAGGGGTGATGGTAGGAAAATAGTGTCTTTGTTGTTTTTCATCATTAAATCATTATATTCCTGTGAGAGGGAAAAACAACAACCCTTCTGTATACACAGTAAAAATGCTGTAGCTCAGCATGCAGCTGTCTCAAATCTGCAGTGACATGTTTCAGAATTCTTCACTGGCATTGTCCAGTATGATGGCAATAAAGAGAGCAAAGCACACAAGGTTGTATGAAATTGCAGGGTACATAAATAAACACAGGCCGGAAATGCTTCAGATTCATTATGTGTGTAATTTTGAATTAATTTTTCGTCATGTGGTCAGAATCCTTTTCCTACTACCAATTTTTTTATGACCTACCACATTTGGTCACATGACCCCTAATGGAGACACTACCCACAGTTTAAGAGAATCATAAGAGACATCTTTGGGAGCTGTGACAGTTTGCATTCATAGGTGCTTTTTCCCGTGCTCTGTCAACAGCAGGGTGGTATTGGTATTGAGGCCTGTGGACCTATAGGAAGTGGGCTTGGCTGGCAGATTAATAGGGGTGAGCATTTGAATGTTATACCACCTTCTTGTTCTATCATGCAACTCTGTTCCTGCCCATGCCATCCCCTCCCTTCTGTGATAGAATGGGACTTCTGAAAATGTGAGCCAAGAGAAATCTTTCTTCCCTTAAGTGGCTGCTTTTGTCAGGCATGAATTCACTATGATGAGAAAGTTACTAATAGAGAAGTTCTGATTTCTTTCTTTTCTTTTTCATTTTTTTTTAGTTGGGAGATTATTGTATTTTTAGAAAAGAACTGTGTTTTGCAAAAAGTTTGTTTCCTCAAATATTGTGCTCAGCACCATGGCTCTCCCAAGGCCTTATCTTCACATGCATTATCTCTGGCATCCGCATGTCCACCCCATCTGTGCTTGGAGGTGTCTGCTGTGGGCACCCCCATCTGTAATCTCCAGTTTATGGATAATGTGTCTATTCTGTCCCTACATGTGCTACCAAAGAAAAACCTACATTGGACCCCACTGTATCCCCCAAGTTGTCTCATATCTCAGTTTCATGTTATTTTAAAGAACAGTTTCAGGCATCCACTGGGGATCTTAGAGAATATCCCATGGATAAGGGGGAGGACTGTATTTACTTTCTCAAATCTTATTTGAGTCTGAACTTCTACTTGTCTCCCAGATGACAGGTCTGGCAGCTCAGAGACAGAAATGAACCTGCCTCCGGTTACTCCTCCTTCCTAGGTCATGCTGTGTCCACTGTAAACAAGGCACAGTTTGGATGGACAATTCCTGTGGCCAGTGCATGGCGTCACACATCATTGTAAACTAAGTTCCCAGCACTTGACCCAGCAAGAGCTTGTGTGACACCCATGTGCTGAACCAACAGATGGGCACAAGTAATGCTCAGTGTGCAAGAACAAGAGACTAGGGCCATAGCTACGCGATGAGCTTCGGGCCTAAGCTGATACGTGCGTGATACCAAAACAACCCACTTCATCCAAGAATCAGCCAAATAAACAAGTAGAACTGGATTACTACCTACAGGACAAAATAAATATCCATGAGCCCACACTGGTATAAACAAATGACTGCATAAACAAATGGATGAACAAAAGAAACAAATCTTTTCTGCAGAAAATTCCAAAATATTATTGGCTCTCAAAGAGGTCAAGTCTAACTCCTCACCCAAAGCACAAACTTTCTTCCAAAAAGACAATATGGAAGTGTTGTGGGGGATTGAGTAGAGCAAGTTTTCCTTTAGGTGTATATGTTTTTAGAATATGTTATTAAATAGGAACTTTGGTTTAAAGGAAATAAATCCTTTCTATATATAATATTAGATATATAGTATATACAAATATTAGATATTGCCAAATTTCCTACAGACATTGGAATCAACATATTTTCTGACTGGACTTTTTGAAATGACTTTCTGCCTTATTCCTTTGCCCTCATAAGCTATTATCCTCTTAAAAATACACAATCTTGATGTTGGGAGATGAAACTTAACTGTAGGTGTATTTTAACTATGATGGGCGAGGTTGATCTCTCTGGTATACTCAATGTCGCTGTCTCTGAAGTGCTCCCCAGAAGCCCATGTCAAAGGTCAAAGGGCATCCTGTGCTGAGGCAGTGGGCCCTTCAGAAGGTGGGGTTTAGTGAAGTTGGGTCATGGTGTGTGTCACTGCAGGATATTGGGACTCAGGTACCTTTGTCCTCCCTCTTCTCTTCCCCGATACCATGCGGTGAGCCAAAATGAACTTCTTCTCTTTTCAGGTATGCATTAGGGTTTGTGAACTTGATTGACATTGTCACCCTCCCAATTATCTGCGGAACAAATCGTCTTTTGTGAGTGACCTGAGTGATCTGTTTAGAGATTAGGTGCAGCATCCCTCTCACTATGACGTGCTTCTGGTGCTTATGACGTGCTTCTGGTGCTTCCCTATTTGTTTTGTGGAGGCTGCTGCCACCAGACTTGGATTTCTTCGTTCCCCCCCCCACCCCCGAAGTAGGGTCTTGCTGTAGCTCGGGATGACCTGGAATTAACTATGTAGTCTTGGGCTGGCCTTGAAGTCACAGTGATTCTCCTACCTCAGCCTCCCAAGTGCTGGGATTAAAGGCATGTGCCATCCAGCTTGGATTTATTCTTAGCTGACCCTATTTTGGATCCACTCAAGCGCTGTTGTTATTTACTTATTGTGTGTGTATTTGTGTGGTGTGTCCATGTGTGTGTGGATACACGTGCACATGTAGGTACATGTGGAGGGCAGAGGTTGCTGGTGGCCGTTTTCCTTCTTGACCTCCTGTTTCATCTCACAGAGGCAGGACTCACACTTGAGGCCTGAGCTCACTGGCTTGCTGTGGGGACGGCTTGTGTTTGCCTCCCACGCACTGTGATCGCAGGCGGTCCCCAGGTTCACTGGGCACTTCTGTGGGTGCTGGAAATCTCATGCTGGCATGTCAGACACTTTGTCTGCTGAGCCATCTCCCCAGCCTCAGGACTTACAGTACTGAGAAATGAAGCTAAGTATGAAGCTCAGGGGTTGTACACTTGCCTAACACACGTAAGGCTCTGAGTTTGATTTCCAGGTCAAATATATGCATAGTTGTGTGTGTGTTCTTGATTCTGTTGGTAATGAATATGCAGGATTCCTCCTCATTTTTTAAAAATTTTGTTCTTGTTATTTTTATTTATTTATTTGAGAGTGACAGACACAGAGAAGAAGAGGCAGATAGAGAGAGGGAGAGAGAATGGGCACACCAGGGCCTCCAGCCACTGCAAACGAACTCCAGACACATGCGCTCCCTTGTGCATCTGGCTAACATGGGTCCTGGGGAATTGAGCCTCAAACTGGGGTCCTTAGGCTTCACAGGCAAGCGCTTAACCGCTAAGCCATTTCTACAGCCCTCCTCCTCATTTTTGAATACACTTTCTGTAATCCTATCCACTAATCATTCAAATTGAATAACAATGATAAATTTCAATATTTTCTCTGTGTAATCTATTTTTATTACCTGTTAAGATATAAATGCTGTTTACTAGAGAACACTGATACAAAGAACAAGTTATACACACCTCATGAATATAGTTTCCATGCAATCTTTTAATCTAAAGGGTAAATGAAGACCTTGGGCCTTTATTGAAAAGACACATAGTGATCTCTGACTTACAATGGGTCAACTTAAATTTTCAGACTTTACAATGGTTCCCAAGTGATGTACCTCCCATATAACTAGCTGTATAAATTTTGCATCTAGGCCTGTCCCCAGGTCAGTCACCTCTCACAACAGTAGGCAGTGGCTGTGAGACACACCGCCTTCAACCTCACCACCAGGCACGGATGCAGCCAACACCCTGCAGGAGTGTGGTTAAGCTGGGAAGCACAGTGGGTAGTTTTGGTGGTTCGAATGCAGAATGAGTTAGTAACAAGTCAGGGAGCATCGGTAGTGCCCTGCTGTCTGACAGTCTGGCATCTCCAACAGCTCTGGGGTGCTTTGCCTTCGGGAGTGTTGTTAGGAAGCGAGGTCTAGCTCAGCTCCCAACTCGGAGCTCCACAGCAAGGGTGCTAGTAGCTCGACACACCCTCCCAACTCACCTGCTCATATGCTCCCACTTGTGTCCAAGAGTCTCAGAGACCCACATGACCTTGACATTGGAGTGTCCTAGTGGATCAGCTCTCCACCTTCTTGGGGAAGAGGCCACAGGGTTAACATTTTGAATGATTTTTTGTTGCTAAAAATATATAGTTTATCACAACCTTCAGAAATGTCCAACGGTCATGATTAGCCCCTTTCTCCTTTCCTGTGTGCCTTCAATTAGCTGCATGAAAGTAAACCCATGGCTTTGGAGGCTGGAAGAGCTGGAGGAAAGCAATGCAGACTGCAGGGAGATGAAAGAATGGAGCCCAGAAGCCTAATTAAAAGCAACTGAGAGGCAAGTGTTCGATCCAGAGTTTACTCACCTGAAAAAATAAACCGTGAGCCCTAGAGAGGCTTTGCTAAAAGATTGTGGGAGAGGGGCTGAGCGGTTCATGCAGGTCACAGGAAGGCTTGGCTTGGAGGACACGGAGCCTCACTATTCCTTCCCTCTCAGAGTCAGGGGAAGGTCAGCCAGAGATGAGGACAGCATGCACTGGGACTTCAAGACATCAGCCACTAATGAGAAATAAGTCTCACCCACAATGACAAGGGGGACATCTTCTTCATGCGTTGCTTTTCATGATATATTGAAATGTGCACAATCAAATACCATCCCTTCTCAATTTCTCAAGCTTCTTTTTCTTCCTGTGCCCCTGTCCTCCTTGAGCCCCACATCAAATCACCTGTATTAACTTCAGGTCATCATTTTTGTACTTTCAGTATGTACATTATTTTTGATGGCAAGAACTATCAAGGACTTTCTGAAATAATTAGTCTTCTTTACCAAAAGGAAAATTCTCTTGGCTTTGAGATAAATCAAGTCTCAAGGTAAGTCAGGAGAGGAAAGAAATAAATGAGCCCCTCTTTCATACACTGCGTTGTTTTTTTTTTTTTAAACCTACAAATCAGCTCTCTGAATGGAATGCTGGCAAATGAAAAGTTTCATGATCCTTCTAAATGCAATTGCCATCTTGTCCAAGGTTTTATTTGGAGGCAAGAGAAATGACTTAACCTAATTTTCTTGGCCCTTAACTGCCGGGGGAGATGGCCTTCATTCTTTTCCAAGTTTGATATTCATTGCCTTAGGTAGGTGGGAGGTAGGGAATGTAGAAAGATGTATATAGTGTCTCCAAACAAATGTGATGGTTTTCTTACTGCAAATAACTGCAAGGACAGCCATGCTCTTGGAACAGCCTGGTCAGGAAACAGTCAGGGACGCAGCCAAGTCTGTGGGGTCACACTTTGCAGTTCTTGATTTCAAGCATTGCCAGGTAGGAGCTCTAGCTCGGTGAGACTGCGGACACACAGGAGCTACCACAGCACACCGCAGAGTGCCCTGTGGAAGCCAGAGGTCAGCGAGAGCCGTCACTGGCGTCACGCTGTGCCACCGAAGTGCCTGGGACACCAGGTACCTCACACTTTGCCGGGTGCTGCAGAGATGCTATGATGGGATGTACTGAAGTCAAAGCCCTTATCTGCAAGGAGACAACTTCTTTACAGGGACATGTTTTTGTCTGGTGTGGTTTCCAGAGTTCTCTTTGTTCAGCCTTCTTTCTGCTAAATAAGATTTGTAGGAGGGCCTTGGTGTAGATGAGGCTCTTGGGCTGGGTCAGCAGACCCACCCAACATGGAGACATTCATGCTAAGTGAACCAAGTCCCTTGTCCTGAAACAAATGTCTGCACTCAGGTTAGCGTTGGCAGCTGAGAGTTCATCAATTGTAAGTAGACAGCTGGTTCAAATAAGATTGGGGAGCTATAATCAACGAAGCCGTCTTTTTGTCCCACTTCCATTTTCTGTCTGGCTCTCACAGTGGCCCAATTTGAGCATCTCTTGGTTGGTTTGTTTGTTTTGCTCAAGAAAAGACAGTTACACTGAAAGATGTCCCAGAGTTTTCCTCTTAACCCTTTCTATTCCATCACTTCCCTCCCTTCCTTTCTCTAAAGAGAATCCCCTTTTCTATTTCTGTTTTTCCCCATCCTCTTGCTATGGTTTGGAAAGGTGTCCTGCAAAGTCTGATATGGTAAAGGTTGATCCACAAGGATGTATACTAGGAGATGGTGAAATGGTTAGGGGGTGCCTAAATCGAGGTGCTTAGGTGGTTGGAGGTGGGTCCTTGAAGGTAGTCAGAAACCCAGGCTCTTCTTCTTGGCCTCACAAAGACTTCAGTTCAGGATCCTGTGGCTAGAAAAACAAGGACCATGGGATGCTGGGTCCTGACTCAGTTAGCGCCTGTCAGTTCACACTGCCCTGGGAAATACAACGAAAGGCATTTAAAGACCAGCTATCAGCCCCATCTTAGAGACGGTAACCCAGAGGGAGGTGCATTTTCAGTTATCACAGGTACAAACATTCAAAACCCACCCTGGTCATTGTTGGATGTTGGACAGCAGGTTGCATTACAGACATGATACAAAACCACAGTGAGGAACAGAGCAAGGAAATGAGTACAAACAGGACAAGAGGTCAAGAGTTTTAGCCACACTAGGATCAGCAAACCAGGGCTTGTGACAAGTCTTGCTCACAATACATTGTTAAAAATAAAGTTTTATTAGAACACAGACACATGCCAACTGGCTGAGTTGACTACTTTGGTAAAGATGGCCTAGCCCGACAGGGCCCAAGTTGTTTCCTCTCTGACTGCCATACAGCACAGGTTTGCTGGGCTTTGGTGCCAGAGGGGGCGGAGGGCATACGCGACCAGACCAGAGCGGCAGCAGGTCAGGCAAAGCAGTCAGGGTAGAACAGAAAAGGGTCGGGCACCGTTTTTACGAACGTGTGTGCGATCTTTCAATAAGCCGGTACCTGAGCTCAGCCATGCCACTCATTCCTTACAAATGTTCGTGGAGATTTCTGCAGAGGCGGCTGAGTCTCTCCAAACAGCAGCAACAACAAAAAGAATGGAATTTTAAAGAATTCGAGCGCCTTCGCATACCTCTGGCAGCGATGGGAGCCTGTGCACAGAGGCGCGGACACAGAGCACCCAGCCTCTGACCTCCCCAGGGGAAAGAGCTGAGAACTGGGTCCAAAGGCCTGTGCACCTCGGAGCTGCCGCCCTCCCCACAGCCACCCAATGGCACGCCTGGCTTACAGTCGCCACACCGACGCTAGCACTAAACGTCTTTGTTACTCTAAGAAAACACAGAATAAAGCAGCAAACAATGAGAAGAACGAAGATGCAGGTGTGAAGAAGTCTGAGACTGAAAACTTAGTAAACAAGTCTTCCTTAGCCTTATTTTCCTGAACTTTAAAAAGGGTAGGTTGGGGGCTGGAGAGATGGTTTAATGTTTAAGGTGCTTGCTGCCCAAGCCTAAAGACCCAGGTTCGATTCCCCAACACCCATGTAAAGCCAGATGCACAGGTGGCGCATGCTTCTGGAGTTCATTTGTAGTGGCTTAGAGGCCCTAGTGTACCCATTCTCTCTCTCTGCATCTTTCTATGTCTCTCTCTCAAGTAAATGAAGAAATAAAATATTTAAAAGTAGTCTACTAATATTAACTACATACCGCCATAGATGTATTTAAAATACTCTTTTTTTGCATGTGTGTGTGTGTGTGTGTGTGTGTGTGTGTGCATGTGTATGCATGCAGACTCATATGTGGGCAGATGTGTCTGCACATGTGTTTGGAGGCCACAGTTGATGTCAGTTGTCCTCCATTTCGTTTCTTGGCACAGAACCTCTCACTGAATTTGAGGCTCGGGATGCCACCATGCTAGCTGCCCAGTGCTCCCCAGCTCTAGCATTGCAGGTGTTGCCACCACAGCTGGCATCTCACGTGGGAAGTGAGGATCTGACCTTGTGCTCGCCTACACCTTCAAGCTGGCCTCTAAGCCTACTTCCAAGCTCCCCAAGGGTTGTTCTCAGTCTTCCCTGCCCCTCCAAGTGCTGCATTTTCTAACGGGCTCTCAAACTGAGGGTCTTTGCTCTGAAACTGGCACGACAGACTTCTACCTGACGCCCCTTTTTTAGTTCTCTGGAGCTCCTTCCCCCTGATCATGACCATGGGCCTCTAGAAATGCACGAAGCCCCTCTTCCTCCTAAGAAAGGAGGGCTCTGGGCCATTCTAAGGAGAGTTCTCTGATAACCACTGCAGGCTGATGACTCTGGGGTGAATGTTAGGAAGTGGAATTGTTGACCAAAGAACCCATTTTCCATATTCTCACTTGCAAGGACTATGTACATACGCTGCACACTGGCCCTGTATTTCAAATGAGTATGGCAAGTATTCTTCTGCTTTGTGAAGTGACATTTCACTTTGCTCTTGAGATTTACAGAATTTATCATATATGGGTCAAGTTATCATTAATTTAATTTCACAATATCTGCTTTTGGAGTTATTTTTAGAAAAGACTTGTTAAGCACTAACATAGAAATACCTAAGTTTTTTTTTCTTCCTAAGGCTTGTAAGATTTCATTTTGACTTTTTATCTCTTTATTCCATCTGGAATTTATTTTGATAGTTGGATTATGGTGAAAACCTCATTTAATTTTTTCCAGATAGGTAAGTAGGTTTGCTGATGCATTTAATAATTTTTCTTTCTCTATTTATATGAAATGCCATATTTATCATCTCTTAAATAATTATATATACTTGTGTTGGTTTCTAGATTGTTGTATGCTGCTCCTAAATCCAATTCGCTTCTTTTTGCATGAATAGATGCCTGCTTTAACTATGCAGGGCAATATGTGTTATAATATGATAATAAACATTAATATTTCATTTAAGATGTTATTTTAATTTTTCTCAATTATTCTTCCCCATTTTATTCCTCCATTTTAAATTTTCAATCAGTTTTATTTAATTTTTTTGTTCATTTTTTATTTATTTATTTGAGAGCAACATAGAGAGAAAGACAGATAGAGGAAGAGAGAGAGAATGGGCATGCCAGGGCTTCCAGCCACTGCAAACAAACTCCAGATGCGTGCGCCCCCTTGTGCATCTGGCTAACGTGGGACCTGGGGAACTGAGCCTCGAACCGGGGTCCTTAGGCTTCACAGGCAAGCGCTTAACCACTAAGCCATCTCTCCAGCCCTTCAATCAGTTTTTAAAGTTAAAACTTACGGGAGGGTCTGATTGCAATGGGTACCAACATCTGACGATTATATGAGGATAACTTACATGGGTGAGCTCCACCTCCCACTCAGTGACATGGATGTCTTTTTATTCATTCACCTCCCTTTTTTTAAAAAAAAATATTTATTTATTTGAGAGAGTGAGAGAGAAAGAGGGAGGGGGGAGAGAGAAAGAGAAAATGGGCACACTAGGGCTTCTAGCCACTGCAAACAAACTCCAGATGCATGTTCCATCTTGTGTACCTGTCTTATGTGGGTCCTGGGGAATCGAACCGAGGTCCTTTGGCTTTGAAGGCAAACACCTTAACTGCTAAGCCATCTCTCCAGCCCTCACCTCCCTTTTTGGCCACAATACAAATTTTGTTCCTCTAAATATTTAGTATTTTATATGTCCTCTTTAATTAGTTTACTTGTTTCTTTCTATTTAGAGACAGGGTCTTGCTATGTTGCTCATGCTAGATTTGAACTCCTGGCTCAAGCAACCTTCAGGGAAATTTTCTGGTCTCTGCTCCCCTTTGCAGGATTGCAGAAACAGGTGCACATGGCCACACCCAGCTGTTTGTGTGGGATCTGGGGATTCAAACTTGGGCAGTTTCAGGTTTTCTCAGGCCCTCATGCTTGCACAGGAAGTGAAATTAACTGCCTAGCCCTCTCTCCAACCCTAGAATCATCTCTATTGTTACCTATGGCATTGCCTGTTGGTTTGAAATAGATGTTCTCTACCATATGAAGTAAGTAGTGTTTTATTGGATGGCTGAAAGTTTTCATTGGAAATGCAAGTCAAGTTTTACCAAACGACTTCTGCTTAGCTATTGAGATCATCCTCATTGGGAAATCTGCTTCCTTCCAACGTACAGATAGCTGTGGAGGTGTTTTAGCAAGTACGAGTGCTCAGTGCATTAGCATGGGACCCTGAGTGTGATCCCCAGTCACCATGTAAAAAGCTAGGCTCACGCAACATGCCGTAACCAGAGTGCTCTGGGGACAGAGAGGGGGTAGTTTCTGGGGCTCACTGGTCGGCCAGACTGAATAATAAGCAGCACCTCCAGGTTCAGTGAGAGACGCTATTTCAAGGAAACCAACTAGTATTCAGCCTTCATTTGTAGAATAATCCTTTTTAGGCATCAGTTTATGTGTTGATATTTAAAATTGAGTTTATTTATAAGTATTTTGGCTTTGTCAAAAATTTCTTAATATTTTAATTTTTTTCATTCTAAATTATTATTGTTTCTTAAAATGTTAAGGGGAGGGCTGGAGAGATGGCTTAGCGGTTAAGTGCTTGCCTGTGAAGCCTAAGGACCCCGGTTCGAGGCTCAGTTCCCCAGGTCCCACGTTAGCCAGATGCACAAGGGGGCACATGTGTCTGGAGTTCGTTTGCAGTGGCTGGAAGCAAGCCCTGGCGTGCCCATTCTCTCCCTCTCCCTCTATCTGTGTTTCTCTCTGTGTCTGTTGCTCTCAAATAAATAAATAAATAAATAATGAACAAAAAAATATTTAAAAAAATGTTAAGGGGACTTGCTAATAAATGCTTGGGCTTTATGAAACAATTTCTTTAACAACTGTTCTTAATGTTTCCATGGTATTGGCCTGCTCTAATTTTCTACATTTCTTCCTTCTCAATAAAATTACATGGAAACCTTTCCACTTTATTAGCAAAAGCTATGCATAATAGAATTCTCTTTTAGAATATAATTTTGAAAATGGGAAAGTTTGCCTCTGCATTTGTGTTGATATATGACTCAGTCAGTTCTGGATGCTGTAGCAAAGTACCACAGGCTGGTGGCTTGTAAACCACAGCAAGGTAATCACGGTTCCCAAGGCTGGAAGAACTGATCAAGGTTCTGGCAGACCCAATCATCAGCTTGTGGCAACAGAAGGCGTGGTTGACTTGATAGAAGCAAAAACAATCAGAGTGGCTGAAAAGATGGCCGAGTGACTAAGGTACTTGCCTGCAAAGCCAAAAGATTTGGGTTTGATTCTTCATTACTCATGAAAACCCAGATGTACTAGGTGGCATATGCATCTGGAGTTTGTGTGCAGTGACTAGAGACCATAGCCTGCCCATTCTCTATCTGCCTCTTTCTCTCTCTGTCAAATAAAATAAATAAAATATTCAAATAAACAAACCAAGGGGGAGAAGGTGGTGTGCTCCACCCACAGCAGGATGTGTCCACATGGTGACTGTTGTTGCTGAAATGCAGTCATCCAAGAAAGAAAACCATCATCTTTGGTGAGCCTGAGTAATGTGAGCTTGCCAGAGGTTTTCAAAGTGTTCACAGTGCTAAGAACATGCAGAGCTTTCCTGAGTTGGGGAAATGGAAAGATGACTTTTGCATGTCAGTTTGGCTAAGGCATGATACCCAGTTATTTGGTCAAACACTTATCTAGAAAAGGCTTTAAAGATATTTATGAGATTTAATTAACATTGAAACCAGTTGACTTTGAATAAAGAAGATACTTTCATTTTCATGATGTGGGAGGACTTTGTACAATTAAGTGAAGGCCCTAAGAACCAAGCTGAGGTTCTGAGAGTGGGACTGTCGTCTAAGACTGCACCACCAACTCTCCTGAGTGAATCTGCCGCCTGCCGGACCTTTCTCTGAGAGAGAGAGAGAGAGAAAGAGAGAGAGAGAACAATGACTTCTTTCTTGGAAACAATTATTTCCCAGATGTAGGACCACTCAGCAGAGATGCTATAGAAGCAGTACTGCTCCAAATCAATAACCTTTAGTCTTTCCTGGGCTGAACTTTGATAAAAGCTAAGGATTTTCTTTCTCAGGAAAGCAAAGCAACACATACACACACATACTGTGTTCACACCCAAGTTTACTTATGATTTCAGTGACTTCACAGTCTCCCTGCAGTTTTTCCCAACACATTCTGCATGTCTTCAAGCTATGGTCCTTTTGACACTGCAATTCCGAGACCCTGCAATGTTCTGACTTTGTCACACTGTTTGGGCCACGTGGAAGAGACTAACGTGGCTGTGAATGTGATGGTCGTGATGCGGTTGAGTGTGGCAGTAGCAGAAACAGCAGGGCAGCCTCAGGGGTGGGATCCACGCTCCGAAGCCACAGACTGCTGCACGATGCCCACAGACACTCTGTGCAGCCGCTAGTGCTGCTTGCCTGTGTGGCTGTACACTGTGAAAAGGGAGCCCTGATTAGTTGAGTGTATGAGGTAAGCGTGACCTGGATGCGGAATGGCTTAGTTTCCGTTTAAGAAAGATAAACTTCCAGATCAGTTCTCCCCACGAGGGCTTCAGTGAGTGTCAGGTGTGGAGGGTAACCTTCCTACCACCTGGCTCAAACAGCCCCTGCAAGATGAGGGGCACCGACACTTACAGAAGCCTGGCCACCCTCTGCCTGCCTCAGCAGGGGGTTAGGTGAAGCCTGAGCTCTCCGTGGCTGTGCGGGGCTGCAGAGCGCCCATTCACTTTAGGTTGAGAAAATACACCACGTTTGTGAAATAGCTAGCTCGAAAAATACTTTAAGAATCTCTGTCCACAGTGATAAACCAACTTCTTTCCTGCTATTTTGACAGAAACCAGAAAGCCCATGTCTGTCTCTGAATCAGAATGCTGGGAACAACACTGAGTGTCATTGCTGTTGGTGTAGAATTAAGTAAGCTTCTGAACATGACATTTAACTGGCCCTTGTGTGGACTTTTTTGATCCCCTCTAATTCTCTAATGTGAGTCTCAGAATATTTTGGATTTTGCTTTATTTTCCTAAGCCAGTGAAGGGCCTCCTTATATTTCCACTTACTTTATTTTAATAGCAGGTTTTTCTCTTAATGAATTTTCTTCTGGAGCTATTTCCATGTGAAGGAAGTGTGCTTTAGCATCTGGAGGAAGCCATGTGTCTGAGGTCCATTTTCTTTTACTGGTAGAATCTCTCCCCCCAAAATTCCCAGCAGGGAATTACTAAAAGCCTTGTAGAAGCTTGTATTTCTCTAACATAACACTTCTCACAATTGCAATAAGCTAATTATATAATTCAAATTTAACTCTGGGTCCATCTCAAGAAGACATGATCTACTCAGGGCCAGGGTCTCAGTCTGTTAGTCTTTTTTTTGTTGCTGTAAACAAGAGAACACATAAGACTGGCATGGTGATTCAATGTAAAATGTCACCTCCCCCCCCCCCATAGATTAGTGTGTTTGAATACTTTATCCACAGTGGGAGGCACTGTTTGAGAAGTTTCCAGAGCTTCTAGAAGGTGGAACTTTGCTAGAGAAAGTATGTCACTGGGTGGGGTGGGGAGGCATGGAGCTCCAGGTGTTAAGTGGTCCAGCCCTGTTCCTGCTTAATGCTCTTTAGCTCTTTCTACTTCCTTCTGCTGACATAAAGAGATGATGCTGGCTGCCCTTCCTGCTATGCCTTCCCCGCCTTGATGAAAGCTTCCTATTGTAGCTGTGAGCTGAAATAAACCCTCTCCTTCTGTAAGCTGCTTCTGGCTGGGTGTTTTGTCTCCACCATGAGAAAGTAACTGATATAACTGGGTAATTTATGATGAACAGATCTATTTTCTCATGTTTCTATAGGACGGAAGATTTAAGGTCCAGGCACTGGCATTTGGCCAGAGTCATCTTGCTGTGTCAACCTATGGCAGAAGGCCAAAGGGGAACAAAGAGGGCCGACTTTCTCCACCTCCTAAATCTGCTACCATGCTAAATTCAATTTCCACGTAAGTTTTAGAGGCGACAGACATGCAACCCGCAGTAGCCAGCTTTCACCAGTGAGTGATCTGTGTAGCTAGCTTCACAGGGTCCAGGCCAGAAGGAACCCAGACCAAGTTAAACACTTGGTTAATGCATCCAGACAAGGGTGCTCTGTAAATCATGTAGCCATCTTTGTCCTGAGTATGAGCTCTTTAACATGTCCCAAGTCCAGATGGCAAATTTGCCATCATTGCTAACTGTGGTTGTTGATGGTACTCATGAAAACAAGCCAGGAAGGGCTGGTGTTGTTTTTCAGACACTGGTCCACAAAGCCCATGATGCCAAGTGTGTTATCTCACTGAAGTGGATTCTGGGAAAGGAGGTGCACACTGTTTTAGGTGGGGGTCTCAGAAAGCCAGCTCTGAGATGGAACCCTTCGGAGGACCTCATGGGACAGGACCTGTCAAGAAGGTAGTAAACTTTGGCAAAGATCTTTGGCTAAGCAATGGTCACCAAGAAAGGGGGTCAGTCCACAGTGCACTCCAGGGTCTGCACAGCCCTCAGAGTTACCTTGGGCCCAGCTACCTAATGGAGGCTACCCCTTGAAGGAGGTATGTTCCCTGGCAAAGCAGTTTCCAGACAGGGTGATTTTTGCTCCCAAAGGGTATTTTGAGTTGTCATGACTGAGAGGAGGGCAGGCTGGGGTAGAGTCTACAGGCATTGTTAAACACTGCACTGCACTGCACTGCACAGAATACCTGCTATAGAAAATGGTGAATGGCCTCGAATGTCAATAGTGTGCCTTGAGGAACCCCAGCCTAATAAAAATTCAAGAGGGGCCAAGGGGTGGGACTGTCTACAGGCAGGTTCCAAGACTCAGGGAAAATGTGTTGCTATGGGTTAGGTCTCGAATGTTCCCCAAAGATTCATTTGTGAGAGATCTTATCTCAAAAACAAGATGGAAACTGATTCAGGAAGCCACTTGAAATTGACCTCAGGTCTCCACAGGCCTGTGTATGTCTGTGGATATGCACACGCACATGAACACACACACACACACACACACACACACACACACACACATTCGTGCACATGTATCTGATTGAATTTGAGGCCTTCTGTATGGGAAGAAATTTATGCCAACACTGAAGCCTAGTCAAAGCTGATGGCTGGGGCAGTCACAGGGCCCAGGAAAGAAGCTGTTGCTATTGTTGGCTAAGTGGATATGCTATGCTCACCAAACTGCTCTGTAAATATTTATGTCTATGCTTGTAGATTGCTTCTCTTCTCCCTTTTGGTCAGAGAAACTTTGTTTTGCAGATTGTAACTACCGAGAAGGCTCCAAACTTGTCAAAGTGCTGAGAATAGGTGACTGTGGAGTGCTCAACACTGAATGAGACATCTCTATCAACCCATGCATGGCTCCTTGGGCAATGTAAAAGAGGGCCCAGAAAGTATGTATGGGCCAGAGAATGAGGAGGAGTGCTATGTAACACTGTCTTCCAGGTGTGACATGGCCACTGTACTCATGACCCTACAACAACTGTTGTTACCTGTATAATATTGGCCTGATCAAAATCCCTTCATAAATGATTAAGGAAAGAATGAGGTCCCCATCACTCCCTGAGAAGTTACTGGCAGTTAATAGTTGCTGGGGGTGCAGGAGACGTTTTCTGCAGTCGTGTAGCCAGTGGCAAGTTGCATATACTCTTGTAAAAGATCCCCCAGCAATGTGCATGCCAGCAACCCTATGAACCTCAGTGGGTCACACACCCATGCTCATGCAAGCAACCTTAGTAAACTCTGTGGGTCACACACACACCTAAGAAAAAACAACATCTCAAAGTGGAAAAGGGAGTAGTTTGGTAAAGGAGGGATTTGGTGTAAGGAGGTGGGGTTGGGAATCAAGAGAAGGTAACGAGAGCGAATTATTGATCACACGATGGAGTATCATAAAGCTTCGCCAGACTGCACTTGGGCGGGTGTTAAGTGACCTGGAGGTGCAGTTAACTCCAGCAAAATTGAAAGGAGCAAGAAGATGTCTTGTTTTCCTCCCTTAAGCAAGCCCCACACTTTCACACATTTTCAGGCACCTTTGTTGGCTCCAGCAATGGCAGCACCCAGCTGGGCTGTGGCAATAAAACCCTGGCCAGCAGGCATGCATGTGCCCTCCCTCCCCCCCCCCCCCCCACACACAAGAAGAGCACAACCTTGTGGACACCTGCAGAATCTGGGGACTATACACAGCAGGTAAGGGGGCAAAGTCTGCCAGGCGTGGGGGCTGGGGCTGGGGCATGGAGGGTGGGCTCTGGTTCCAAGTTGTTTTAACTCTTTTGCATATTTGCCACAGCTTGATTATATTTACTTAGGCTGATTGTAACCTTGGGTTTTACTTCTGGTGCTCTCTGGCTGAGAGAATGAAAACATGGTCAGGAGTTAGCCCAGAAGAAAAGTAGGACAAAGAGCAGATGACAGTCATGTTGATGTAATCTCAGGTCTTACTTCTCGTGGACAAGGACAAGGCTGCTTTGTTTTCAGTGCACAGATGGGCCTCGCTATCAGGCCCATGTTTTGCAGGTTGGCCACTGAAACTCCTGAACTTCAGCGCTGGAGTGTGGCTGCGATTAGACAGTGCCAGCAGTGGTGCCAGGGTCGTTCCGGGTGGGCTGAAACACTGTTTTGTTCTAATGCAAGGGGAAATGAGGCAGCAGCCTGCCGCAGACTGAGTTTTCATAGTGGTAGAAAACACGCAGTGAAAAATGACATCTTCAAGGACACATGTGACCCAGCAACCTATTCTTGATTCTATCTATCAATCAATATATTTATCTATCTTTCTTCCTTCTATCAGTCTATAGGCATATACATTTAAAACTGAAGAAACTTATTATGTCATTATTTTAATTGCACATATTTATGGGGAACAGTGTGATAATTTTTGTGTGATATCAAGTGATCAAATCAGGGTTCTTAGTATTCCCATCTTCTTAAGCATTAATGAATGAATTAATGAGGTAAAACATGATATTTCAATATTTGTATATAATGTGTGCTGATCAAATCAGGGCAATTAACATTCTATTTCCTTATCATTACTATACATTTTAATACCTACAACTCCTCTCTTTTAGTAATTTATAAAATGTATAATAGGTTATTGTGAACTACAGTCACCTCAATCATTTATATTTTCTTCACTATTTATGGGATCAGTTTGACTAGAAACTTGCACAAATAACTTGGGACCTGCCTGTCTCCCACTAACCTCCATGTTCTACTCGTTATGAGCACACATGTCAGAAATAGACAGACACATGTATGTCTTCCAACAGTGCCAGAATTTTCTGACCATAATGAAATTCACAAGAGACAACAATTTATTTGGCAGGAGTGCACCAAGTACTCCTGATTTCTCTTGGGTTTTACAGCTGCTGGCAATCACAGGATCTTTTATTCCTGTCTTAGATACTAATATTAACTCTCAGACCATACATTAAACTGCACATACAGGTTATAGAATGGCTAAGAAATGGTTAAAGTGGCTGCAGAGTTTAAAGGGGCCTTACTGAAGGCAAGAACAGATTGCTGATACTGATGCAAACAGAATCACTGCCAGGAGTTAGATAAGACACTAACTTATAAGTCAAGCCTGGTGACACAGGCCTGTAATCAGCTACTTCAAAGATCAAAGCAGGAAGACAGAAAGTTCAAGGTCAATTTGGGCTGTGGAGCGAGTTCAAGGCCAACCTGGGCAATTTGGTAAGACTTTGTTTAAAGAGGACCTGGGAAGTATCATCGTGGCAGAGTACTTGGTATCTTTGGTAGAGCACTTACTTAGCAGACACAAGGTCCTAGGTTCAACCCCAATTATTGCAGAAACATGTTAATTAATATATCATAATTCACAAAACTGTTCTAGCACAGACCTTCAAAGTGCAAAACTGGTTCCAGGATTATTGGATCTGAACTGATGAGGAGCCATCGGTGGGGCTGTGCCAAGCAGGGGGTTTATGCTAAGTGAAAGCCTGGGGCAGAGTCAGAAGTAGTTGTTTGTTGGGCCTGTGATGCATATCTTGCATGGCCTGAGGGTGGATGAGGGCTAAATGTTCTGCTGCAGTCAGGTTCACATTGCTGGTAGGAATCACCAAACCAAGAGCAGCTTGTGGGAAAAAAGAGATTTCTTTTGGTTTACAGGCTTAAGGGGGAAGCTCCCCAATGGCAGGAAAAATGGTGGCACAAGCAGAGGGTGGACATCACCCCCTGACCAACATAAAGTGGACAACAGGAACAGGAGAGTGTGCTAAACACTGGGATGAGGAAGTTGGCTCTAACACCCATAAGCCTGCCTCCAACAATACACTCCCTCCAGGAAAATTAATTCTCATATCTCCATCAGCTGGGAACCTAGCACGCAGAACACCTAAGTTTATGGGGGACAACTCAATAAAACCACCACATTCTGCTCTTGGCCCCCATAAACTGTTAACCATCCATGATGTAAAATGCAATACATTCAGTCCATCTTTAAAAGTCCCCATATTTTTAAATTAATCTTAGTGATGTTCAAATGTCCCCATAATCCAAGATCTTTTAACTGAGCCATAATGCCAAAAAATCCCCCCCAAACCCATTATGGCACAGAATAAACATTCACACTGCAAAAGATGGCATTGGGCATAGCAAAGAAATATTCAACCAATACAAGATTTAAAACAACCAGGGCAAACATCAAACTCTGTAGCTTCAAGTCCAACAACTCTAGCCAGTGACAAATCTCCAAGTCTGATAATTCTAACCAGCAAAAAGTCTCTGGAGTTCAAATTCCACCCCTCTAGCTAGGCTACTCACAGCCCTGGAAAACATCATTTGGGCCAACAGCTCCTTAGCACCCATCTCGTGGTCCCAGCCTCTCCACTGGGTCTCCACTGCAATCCACTGTTCATCCTCATGGCTCCATGGGGTCTCCATGCAGGAATCCAGCAAACCTGCTTCACACTACTCATGGCCATTTCCAAAACACAAGACCATGTTGCAAACTCAATGACCCTCTCTAGCATTTCTTATATTCCACAATACTAGGTAGGTTCCAATTTGTTAATCCGGGGGGGATAAAGCAGACTTTGAAGAACAGGACACTCTTTGAGCATTCAGGCCCCTTCAAAAGAGTCCACATTCTTTTTTTTTTTTAAATATTTATTTATTTATTTGAGAGAGACAGACACAGAGAGAAAGACAGATAGAGGGAGAGATAGAGAATGGGCGCGCCAGGGCTTCCAGCCTCTGCAAACGAACTCCAGACGCGTGCGCCCCCTTGTGCATCTGGCTAACGTGGGACCTGGGGAACCGAGCCTCGAACCGGGGTCCGTAGGCTTCACAGGCAAGCGCTTAACCGCTAAGCCATCTCTCCAGCCCGAGTCCACATTCTTTTGTTGCCCCAGTACAAGTCTAATCTCAAAGGTTGTCATCTCTTAGTTGCAGCTGAATGGGCAGCAGTTCACCCAAAGATTTTTCTTTCTGTGCCATATCCCTCTGCTTACACCATTTCTATGCAGAGCAACCCTGAACAACTTCTCAGGACACAGGCATGACAGAAACTTCCCACACAAACTGCTAGCCCAGTCCAAGCAAAGCTCTTTCTCACCCTCATAAGCCAAACCTCACAGTCCATAGTTCTTACTTCATTCAGGTCTTTCAACTCTGACCAGACTAGTCCACCAAGCTGTACTTACAGCACTGCAAGGCATCTCGTAGGCCAAAGTTTCAGTTCATTCCACATTCCTCTTGACAATCAGCTCCAAAAGGCCAAAGCCACACAGTCAGGTGTCTAGCAGCAACCCCACTCCTGGTACCACTTTACTGTTGCAGTCAGGTTCACATTGCTGGTAGAAATCACTCAACCAAGAGCAGATTGTGGGACAAAAAGAGATTTATTTTGGCTTACAGGCTCAAGGGGGAAGCTTCATGATGGCAGGGAAAACAATGGCATGAGTAGAGGGTGGACATCACCCCGTGACCAACATAAGGTGGACAACAAGAACAGGAGAGTGTGCCAAACACTGTGATGGGGAAACTGGCTATAATACCCATAAGCCACCTCCAACAATACACTACCTCCAGGAGGCATTAATTCCAAAATCTCCATCATCTGGGAACCTAGCACTCAAAATACCTAAGTTTATGGAGGACACCTCAATCAAACCACCACAGACCCCCAGGTGAAGGGGGTCAGATCATTTGTTGTTCTGGTATATTTGATAAGCTCGCTTGGATTTTTGGATATGGTTTTGATATACCCAGGTATCCATGTGTTCTTGACTTAATAAGTTCACAGAAGGTAATATTTTATTTGCAGAAGTACTTATCAGCCTGAACCTTATGGCTTACAGTGAACCGATGGTGGCTGTTTGTGTTCACAGTGAGAGGCAGCATCAGTCTGTCTGAGTATTTGCACTTAGCCTGGATCTAGCTCCTGTCTTAGAAGATGGGAGTCACTCAGGACAAGGCACAGCCTGGGAGCTACTGTGTCTACAATATAGAGTAACACAGGGCAGTCTACAGCACAGTTGCCACTCTACTGAATACTGAGACCAAAAACTATGGAGTTGAACTAAAATACAAATGTCTACAATGCCAAATGATTAGTTTACCAGTCCGGGCTGATTTTATTGACATTATTGTTCGCTTTGCAGAAGGATTTCCCACTGAGGGCATCTTTTTCTCCTGTCTTGTGGTGGGAGTCAAGACCATTGGCATTTCTACCTGCAGTGTGCATTTCTAGTTGTTTCCACTGCATTGTGGTCCCACCCCAGGGACCAACATGGAAGCTTCTGGAGGAAAGGGGCTTGCTGCCTGGAGTTTGGGCTTATTCACTGTTATCATGTGAGGAGGGAAGGAGACTGGGGACTTAGCGTAGATAATTGTTGAATTGTGGGGTAATCTTTGTAGCTGTGCCCAGATTCTGTACAATGGTGCGTTTTAGAGATAGGAAAATAAATAAAGAAGAAATGAATAAGTCAGAAGAGATAGCATCAGTGCCTGGGGGTTTGACATAGCAGGACAAGCAGGAACTCTGCTAAGTCCCAGACTGGGAACCAGTGAGGGATTTGAAGGGGGTTTGACATGGCAGGACAAGCAGGAACTCTGCTAAGCCTCAGACAGGGAAACCAGTGAGGGATTTGAAGGCTGGTTTTACTTGTCTTTTAATTTTGTTTTTAAGGCACAACATGCTAAAAGAATCTTACAGTATTTTGGTTCACTTTTCCTGTCCTTAATTCCTTTTTATTGGTTTTCCCTTTAAGTTTATACCTTTAGGTTAGACTTGTTTGATGAAATGTGGCTTTGGAATTATAGATCAGAAATGGAGGGATTCTCTATGTGTTTTGTTCCTGGACCAAATAAGATCATCAGATGGCTATTGCTAAGTGCCATTGTTTGGGGGTCTTCTCTGCCACTTTTAATTCCTTCTCACACAGGGTCTGAAATCCTAAACTGTCGTTGTCTTGTCAGTTTCTCTGTCACCTATTTTATCAATTCTGTGAAATCAAATCACATTATCTTATTCTTCCTTGGCAAGACATTTGATTAAATAACTGTGCTTCCTTATTGCCTCTCCTACAGATTGTTTGTCTTTTTTTCCCCTTGGGGCCCATGTTTCATCATTACAGATAATGAAGCCTCCATTCTTTCCCCCTTCCTGTACTTGGGTGATCATAAATTTATACTTCACAGCTCCTAGTTATTTCACCAGAAGTGTTGTGCGTGCGCTTGTGTGTGTGTGTGTGTGTGTGTGTGTGTGTGTGTGTGTGTGAGAGAGAGAGAGAGAGAGAGAGAGAGAGAGAGAGAGAGAGAGAAAGAGAGAGCGGGAAGGAGAGAGAGGACGCCAGAGCAGAACACAGTAGCATGATGAACATACAATTCCATGGGGTAGACAGGATGACCACAATGAAGCAAAGAGAGGAAAGCTGAAATGGGTGAATAAGAAAAAGCACAGCAATGGCAACAAGAATTTGTTGAACAAGTATCAGTTAATTACAGGCACTGTGCCTAGCACATTCTGTGCAATAGCCTATTAAATACTCTGTACCTTTTAAGTTATAAATAAACTGTGATTATATTCATTTTACAAGTGTGATGATCATGGCTCTGAAATGTGAAATAATGTAGCCCAAACTGCACAGCCTCTGTTCATAGATGACGTCTGGTTTTGGGATCTGAGCTTGCAAACACAGCCAGGGTGCTGCTGTAGGTATGATAGACTACTGAAGTGAAGAAGGACTCATAACAGTTGAATCAGGCCTCAAGACATACTCAGAAATCAGCGGTATAAAGGCAGGGCATGGCATAAGGCAGGAAGATGAAGAAGGATCTGAGTAGAGGCTTAGCACAGAAAGCAGGCGCAAGACATGACTTATAACGTGCAGGGGGCAGGGCTCGAGATGTAGAGATGGCACTGCCCTTGGGCTTCGGCTTGGCAAATTAGCCTAGGGGACCCATACTGTGTAGATCCTGTCCTAGGTAAAGTTTGTGCCTACAGATTGAAAGTGGGAAATTTGAGAGGGAATTACCATGGGATTTTTTTATAATCATGGAAAATGCTAATAAAAATTTAAAGAAAAGAAAATGGGAAATTTTTCAGCTTGTTCCAAATTTTGCTTAACTTCTCTTTCCTTTTTGAAGTTCATTCTCTTTTAAGTAACTTTGATTTTATTTACACCTGTGAGCAAACACTTTGAAGTCATGATTCAGAAAGTCAGAAAAAGAGACATCAGAAGAACTAGTGATCACCAAGAGAGCAGGGGAGAGATTTAGCTGGAAAAGGGTGGAAAATCAACAGTGTTCCCGAAGGTTCTGCTTTGGGTGCTTGCAAGGATGCTTCTGCTGAAAAAATTAAGAACATGAGCTAATGTGTAGGAATGGCCCCAGTTTTGGATAATTTAAGTCTAAGTGACATTAGAGAAGCCAAGCAGAGCTGAGGATACAGATGTGTCTAAGAAGTTTCATACTAACACTCCCATACTCCATGTTTTTTGATCTTTCTGTTAAATATGGCCACTAGATGTTTCTAGAACCTCCCTCCCACCCCAAGACACTTCTAGTCCTACCTCCACAGCCTTCTCACTATAATAAACCTGATACAAGTGGCCCTCCTGGGAAAGCAATAGTGATTCCTCGCTAGGATCTCCTCTCAGTAGCTACAGATTCCTTGGTATGCTGGGAACAAGGCTTATTACGGATGGCCTGTTCAAACCCTGCTATCTTTGCAGAGGGGCTCTGATTTTAGTTAGTCTGTGAAGTGCACCATCCTGGCACAGTCAGCTGCCAAGATCCGAGCAGAAATACACAGTGACAGTTTCCCTTCACAGATAATATTGTGTGCGGCTGGCTGTTAACTGGAAATATGGGTCCTGTCAGGACCACTGAAGTCACTCTGAAAACACAGCCGCAATGTGTGACTGCACAGACCCATGTTGGCCACAGGCCAGGGTCATGGCCATGTGGCAGTGGGAGCTGTGAACACACCAACTGAAATGTGGACCCTGTCAGACACATTTCATCCTTTCAGCCCATACCCCCATGAGGCCTGGAAGACTCCACCAAAGTCTTTCTGTGCTGAAACGCTATGAATACACATCCTGTATTCCAGGGTGTCCTGCCATCCTTTCCAGCCTTGGAAATGCTAAAATTTTCCCTCTTGAAGTGGGTTAGAGAAAGATGGTATTAAGCAAAAATTAAGGGAGTCCATTGTTTGGGACCAGGATTCTGCACTGGGCCCGAACAGACGAGACCAAACAAAATTGCAGTGTCTCTTGCTAAATGTCACAAATCTGAATTAAAGCTTTAAGGAACATGATAGATATGCTTGAACTCAATGCAGAAATTAACCTGATGTACTTGATGTTATAACACTGATAGGCTTCATTTCTATTAAGCTGTTTCCATATTCTTACATTCTTATATTCTATTTTGGAGAATGGGAGCTTCCATGATTCATGAACCTCAAATAAAAGTGAGCTATATATACAAATAAATCTGTTAGGATTATTATTATTTTTTTGACATCTAGCTTTATGAGGTGACTGGGGCTGGAGATGAGGGCTATCCAGCCTGTGCAGGTGAAGTTTGGCAGCCAGGACAGGGTGGATGCCACATGGTTCTCCAAGCAACAAGGGGGCCAGTCCTGGATGCTGACTTAGTCTAACCACAACAGAACAACAGACCTGTGAAGCTCTGGAGGTAGACCCAGAGGTCATGTGGCTCCGCCCTCTTCTCATACTGGTCAAATAGCTTTGCATCCTGTCCTCAGAGGTACAGAAGAGACAACTTTGACCTAAGTCTCCAGAACCACTTTTCTATCAGCAAGTCTCTTTTTCCAATTCTTTTAGAATAATCTGGAAGAAAGGTTAATCATTCATCATTAATTGTGGTCCGAAATTAGCTGATATCTTCTCTCTACAAGGCACAGCTGTGACTCCTGGTAAGAAGAAGCAGGTCATTAGTATGCATATCTCTGGTCCCTTTCTTCTGATCTACCAGAATGGTAGGCTAGATAACTTCTAAAGTTCTTCCATGATCTTAAATTGCATTATTTCAGGTAACATACCAGCCCTGTAGTGGGCCCCATCCAGAGCAGATGTTACACCTGTTAATATTCAGAGCTGGTAATGGTGATGGAGGCCCTTGAACTCTGGTGACCTGCAATTCATTGGAACTTTCTAGAAATTGAACCTGGGCCTTCATACTTTGCAAGTAGATGCCTTTAACTGCTGAGCCAACTCTCTAACCCCTCATCTTTGCTTTTTTTTTTTTTAAAAAAAAGATCAACAATTTACATGTGAACTGTAAGAAACCAAAAATAAAAGCAAATGCTAAAGTGATCATATCAGAAATTACACTTTTTTAAATTTAATTAATTATTTATTTATTTGAGAGTGACAGACACAGAGAGAAAGACAGATAGAGGGAGAGAGAGAGAATGGGCGCTCCAGGGCTTCCAGCCTCTGCAAACGAACTCCAGACGCATGTGCCCCCTTGTGCATCTGGCTAACGTGGGACCTGGGGAACCGAGCCTTGAACTGGGGTCCTTAGGCTTCTCAGGCAAGCGCTTAACCACTAAGCCACCTCTCCAGCCCAGAAATTACACTTTTGATATTTTTCTTTCAAAAAATTTTGGCAATTAATTTTTTTCTCTAATGAACATGTGCATCTTGTCTTAAAGTAAAAACATAGGACAAGCTAGGACTGTTGCTTGCAGGACTGTTTGTACTTTCTTCTAGCCCACCCTCTACTACTACTAAAAATCCAGACTTTGTCTCTGAAGACTTGAAAGATGGTGACGAGAAGTGGGACGCCGGGGCCATCAAGACCCAAGAAATAACTCTTCTAGCTTCATAAGTCCCAGCTGTGGTGCTGAGGAGAGTAAAAAACCCCAAACTTCAATACTCCCAACAAATGCCTGCTCTCTTCAGCCCAAGGACTTGGAAAAGGGCAGACTGTCCAGACAGCTTAAACAATCAGCACTCAACCCCAGCCAAACACCACAAAGAAACACTGGCCCCACCCATACTGACAAAGGCCAAGCAGGAAGCCCAGACTTCCACTCTTGTGAGGTACTAGGAGCCCCAGCCCTCCACTGAGGTGCTGACAGAGCAGGCCAAGTGGGGAGCTGCTTCTCTGGTCCACGCTGGAGGGCACTGCTTCCTGCATCCCACCCCACTTCCCAGGCCTGGGGAGGTCAGCTCCTCCCTTCTTTCACTGGTGGAGCCTCTTCTCTGAGGCCAGCTGGAACAGAAGGGTTAGATGAGGGGCAGGGTCCCATAATCCGGTGCCACAAAGGTCCAGGCTTCAATCAAAAATCACTCATCATGCTAAGAACCAGGAAAATCACTATTTGACAGAAAAAAAGATGATCAACAGCTGACCACACTGAGATCACAGAGACATGGGAATTACCTGACAGATTTTAAAGCACTCAGGACCAAAATGCTTCAGTAACAATCACAAATGCCCTTTGAAGCATTATCTTGTCTTAGAAAAGAAATAGAAAAACAGAAGGCAAAGACATAAAGAAAACTCCAACACATTTAAAAACTGGAACACAGTAATAACCAAACATTTAAAAGTAGGTAGACAGGCTCCATGGTAGAATTGAGGAGACAGAAGAAACAAATGGGTAAACTTAAAAGATTAAGTATTAGAGTTTTCCCAATTTACACAGCAGAAAGAAAATAGACCAAGCAAACAGATAAAAACAACAACAAAACCACCCCCCAAATTAGTGCGGTGGTTGATGGATCTTGTCTGTCAAGTTGATGGGACCAAGAGATACCTAGTACTGGTGGCATGCCCTTCTGTGGTGGAGTGTCCAGAGACGACTGACTTATGGGCAGTGACCGGGATAGAAAGGCCTTCCTTCGATGAGGAGGCACTTGCAATGGACGGACGCAATGAAGATGTCTGAGGAAAGGCCTGCCTTTTCCTTCTTCTCCCAGTGAGTGTGGCGGTGTGATCCTCTGCTCATGCTGGACTCCAGCCTCCCCCGCTTCTTCCCAACATAGATTCATTGCCTGACTCCAGCCTGGGAGGCCTAGGCTGTCGGCACCAGACTGGAATTGCCAAGGCGTCCAGCTTCTTGGGCTGAGTGGCTGCCGGCTTCTCTGTCTCCCCACTATACAGAGCCACTGTGGTACCACTCAGGCCCTATTGTGTAAACCAACTGAATAAGTCAGTAAGCATGCTACTTGGTATTAGTCATATGTATATGGTCCAGAAATTTTTATATATGTATGTGTGTGTGTGTTCTTGCAATTTTCCTCTAAGAGCCCTAACTAATACAGAATCTCGCAACCCTCTGGAACTATTTTAATAAAACGATGTCATATCAGACCTATTAGCATGCAGAAGAGGAGGACAAGCACCCGGTGCTAAAAGGGTAGTTGAGGAAATAATGGCTAAGACCCCTCTCATCTGGCAAAACACAAAAACCTACACATTCAAGAAGCTCAGTGAACTCCAAAGTGAATGATTCTCTCCGAATTCACACCAGTATGTCACACTGTCATGTCATACTCCTCAAATTCCTAAAGGCATCAAGAGGGAAACAACACCTTTTCTATAGGGGAAAAATCAAATGTCATCCAGTTTCTCTTTGTCTCATATATCCTACGCAGTCCTGGAGCCAAAGAAGGCAGCAATGTAGGCATAGAGGGAGCTGGGGATAGAGCTCAGTGGTTCAGCCCCAGCAATGAAACAAACAAACAAACAACAACAACAAAAAACAAAACAGGCAAAAAAACATGAACACTAGATGCTTTTTAAGAACTGCAAAAAAAAAAAAAAAAAAAAAAAAAGTCATCCCAGACTCTCTTTTTAAATACAGGGTTAAGTAAGGCCATTGTCATACAAGTATATAATGTTGTGATATTCTTGGAACATACTTCCCTCCAATACTCCACTACCATCCCTCTCTTCCCTCCTCTCCCAGCTGTTCTCTGTCTTCCTCAGTTTTCACTTCTTCATTCATGTCATTTGTACATGTATGATTTAATGTATTTATGATGACCAGAGCCTACAAATGAGAGAAGACATGTGACATTCGTCTTTGAGACTAAACTCACTGAATGATTATCTCCTGGTGCATCCATTTTCCTGCAAAGAATATAATCTCATTCTTTATGTCTGAAATGTGAATATACACATTTTCTGTGTCCATTCCTCTATTGTTGGATACCTAGGTTGGTTCCATCACCTGGCTATTGTGAATAGTGTTGCAGTAAACATGGATGTGAAAGTACCTTTGTGGTATGTTGACCTGGAGTCTCTTGGGTAAATATCCAGAGTGGTACACCTGGGTCATATGGTGGGCTAAGTTGTAGTTCATGAGGAACTGCCATAGTGATTTAAATTTTTTTCTTAACATTTTATTTATTTATTTGCAAGCAGAGAGAGATAGAGAAAGAGAAAGAGAGGAAGACAGAGGGGAGAGGGAGAGAATGTGCACTTAAGGGCCTCTAGCCACTGCAAATGAACTCTAGACACATGTGCCACTTTGTGCATCTGGCTTTATGTAAGTACTGGGGAATTGAACTGGGTCAATAGTCCTTGTAGGCAAGTGCCTTTAACCGTGGAGCCATCTCTCCAGCCCCGTGCCGATTTTCATAATGGCTGCATCATTTTCTTTCCCACCAGCTGTGTATGTGGTTCTTTCATGTGAACACCCTGACCAGCATTGGTTGTTATTTGTATTCTTGACTTCCATTCAGACTGGGTGAGATAGAATCTCAAAGTAGGTTTTATTTGAGTTTCTCTGATTGTTAGTCACGCTGAACAGTTTTTCATATGTTGATTGGTCATTTGTACTTCATATTTATAGAAGTGTCTACTGATTTCATTAGCCCATTTATTTGTTGAGTTGTTGGATTTGGGGTATTTAGTTTTTTGTATATCCTAGATATTAATCCTAGCAAATATTTTCTCCCATCCTGTAGATAGTCTTTTTTTAAAAATTTTTTTTTGTTCATTTTTTATTTATTTATTTGAGAGCGACAGACACAGAGAGAAAGACAGATGGAGGGAGAGAGAGAGAATGGGCGCGCCAGGGCTTCCAGCCTCTGCAAACGAACTCCAGATGCGTGTGCCCCCTTGTGCATTTGGCTAACGTGGGACCTGGGGAACCGAGCCTCGAACCGGGGTCCTTAGGCTTCACAGGCAAGCGCTTAACCGCTAAGCCATCTCTCCAGCCCATCTGTAGATAGTCTTTTGACTTGATTGTTTCCCTTGCTATAAAGAAGCCTTTTAAATTTCATAACATCCCGTTTGTCAACTGCTGGCGCTATTCCCTGAGTGACTGGGGTTCTGGTGATTAAGTACTCATCTATGCCAATATCTTGAGATGTTTTCCTACTTTTCCCTCTACCTGTCTTAGAATATCAGGTCTTACATTAAGGTTTTTGATTCACTTGGAGTTGACTGGCATACACATTGAGAGGAGTATTATTCTTCTACATTGGACATTCAGTTTTGCAAACACTATTTGTTGAAGAGGTTGTTTTTTCTGTAACATATTTTTTGGCATCTTTGCAAAAAGTTAGGTCAGCTCTGAATCTTATCTGGCGAAAGTATACCTTTGGGTATAAAGAATAAATAAAGTTATTTTCTGATGAAGAACAATGAATATAACTAGCCACTAATAGGCATATACTAAAAGAATGACTAAAGAAAATTCTCTACCAAATAAGAAAATGACAAGAAAAGGAAATCTTGAAATATTATGAAGAAGAAAGAGCAATGAAAGTATAAGTAGAAAATATTTCCTTCTTCTCTTGAGCTTTCTAAATTATGTACAATGACTAATATAGTTTTAAATATACTTGCAAGAAATATTTATGAAAATTAAATTATATATGAGGCAGCATAAAGGAGAGCATTGTTTTTATGTATCACTTGGGCTGACAAAGTATTGATGGCAGAAGACTGACATTACTTTTATATAATCTAATACTAGAATAACCAACAAAAGCTGAACACATTTACACATTCAAAAGCATTATAGATAAATATAAAAGAAATTATTAAAAATGTTCAAGTAATCATACTGGAAAATAGGAAAAATAGAGAAATAAGACAAAAGAAATAGGGGACAAAAATAATAAATAAACTGGTAGACTTAAAGCTGAAGGTATCAAAAGTTACACTAAGTATAAATGATCTAAAACACCAACTAAAAAGTCCAGATTGGAATTGAATTTTTCAAATGGCTATATGTAAGACTATATTTCCAGGGATCATTTCTGTAGTTCATTCAAAAGGCTATATACTACTTAAAAGGAACTCACTGGAGCTGGGGATATGTTTTAGCAGTTAAAGGCACTTGCTGGCAAAGCCTGATGGTCCAAGTTGGATTCTCTGGTACCCACATAAAGCCAGATGTACAAAGTGATGTATTCCTCTATAGTTTGTTTGCAGGGGGAAGAGTCCCTGGTGCACCTATTCTCTCTCTCTCTCTCTCACTGCTTGCAAATTAATAAATAAAATATATTTTTTTTACTATTTTTTTGAGGTAGCGTCTTATTTTAGCTCAGGCTGACCTGGAAATCACTCTGTAGTCTCAGAGTGGCCTTGAACTCATGGCAATCCTCCTATCTCTGCCTCCTGAGTGCTGGGATTAAAGGCATGCGCCACCATGCCCGGCTCTTTTTTACTGTTTTAATTTTATTTATGTTTTTTGAGAGAGAGGCAGAAAGTGAGAGGGGGGAGGGAGAGAGAAAGAGAGAGGGAGAGAGAAAGACTGGGTGTGCCAGAGCCTCTAGCCACTGCAAATGAACTGTAGACGCATGCACCACCTTGTGCATCTTGCTTATGTGGGTCCTGGGGAATCAAACCTGGGTGCTTTGGCTTTGCAGGCACGTGTCTTAACTGCTAAGCCATCTTTACAGCCCAAATAAAATAAAAGTAATTCACTTAAAATATAGAGGAAGACTGAAAGGGAAATAATGGAAAGCATATCATGTAAACATTAATGAATAGAAATCAGCTAGATGTGATGGCACATGTTTATAATCCAGCACTTGGGTGGAGGAGGGAAAAGAATCCTGAGTATGACACTTGCCTGGGTTAAATAGTGAATTCAAGATCCACCTAAGCTACATATTATGATAAGACACTCTTTTTCTCATAAGAAAAAGAAGGAAGAAAGAGAAGAAAGGAGACCAGGAGGAAGAGAAAAGAGAGAATGAAAGGAGAAGAGAAAAGAATAAAAGATCTAGGATTGATGTTCTGTAGTAAAGTGCTTTCAAGTTTTTAAATGGATTTATAAGTGTAGAGAAATGGAGAAAAGACATAATGGGCACACCAAGGCTTCTAGCCATTGCAAATAAACTTTAGATGCATGTACCACTTTGTGCACCTGGCTTTTCCTAGGTACTGGGGAATTGAACCTGGGCATTAGGCTTTACAGGCAAGTGCCATAACTGCAGAGCCATCTCTCCAACCTTAAAGTGTTTTTTAAAATATCATGTGTAAGACCTAGAATTCAATACCCATCCCTAAAAAAAAGAAAGAAGAGAAACCGGAAGTAGTCACATTAAAATCAGATAAAGTAGAATTTGAAGTAAATAAAAACTTATTAGAGACAGAAACATTGTATAAGGATAAATGTTGTCCGCCAAAAGGATACACCAATCATCATGTATTCACCAAACACTAGAGCTGCAAAATATGTGAAGGAAAAACAAGTATAATGGGGAAAATAAATACAAAATGCCAGGGATTATATGTGGAGACTTCATCCATGCTTCTTTCAACAATTGATGAAATCCCTAGACAATAAACTAACAAAGATATAGAAAACCTTTGTTATATTAGCAAGTCAGAGTTCTAATAGAAATGAAGAGAACAACAGAATTCACTGAAGTGTCCACAGAAATACAGGCAGAGAGCCTATTCCCTGAATCATCAACATATCTCAAGCTTTTTTCATTGGGGGAGATGGGGGATGGGTGTGCCAGGACCTTCAGTCTTCTGCAAATGAACTCCAGATGCATGCACTCACTCCCTTGTGTGCATGTGCAACATTGTGCACTTGTATCACAGTGCGTCTGGCTACGTGGGATCTGGAGATTTGAGCAAGAGTTCTTAGGCTTTGCAGGCAAGTGCCTTAACTGCTAAGCAATCTCTCTAGCCTTGCCTCAAGAATTTGAAAATAGTTATACGGAGCACATTTCTTCTACAATGGAATTAAATTACTAATCAGTGGCAGGAGAATAACAAAAAATTTCAAAATATTTGGAAACTAAGTGACATATATTTAAATAATATATGAATAAAAGAGGAAAAATGAAGTTAACAATAGTGTGAGAAAAAAAATTCAGTGTTATTACTCTGTTACACTTCTGTTCTTAAACTTTTACTTTTGGGTTGGAGAGATGGATCAGTGCAAGCATGAGGGCCTGAGTGGTCTTGAAATTGTCTGAGGTAAAGTTTCTAGATCCCACACAAGCATCTGGGCACAGCACACCTGTAACTCCAGTCTCATAAAGAGGATATGAGACCATGGAGACGATGATTCCAGGCACTGTGACAAGTAAAATGACCCCCAGCCCTAGAGTCTTCAGAGTCACAAGGGGACAGCCCTCTTCATTACAAGGATGCAGGCGAGTAACCTGTGGACTATTCTGAACCTGAATCTTATGTGGTTTCATGTGTTTTTCCTTTGCTTTTAATGTACTGGTTGTAATTTCACAAATTTTCAGTCTGTTGAGAGAAGAATTAGCTAGCACCTGACTAGTGAGTATCAGGACATTGTACTGATCTAACATCCACCTCTCCAGTCAATAACCAGGAGGTTAAAGAAAGTTCCAGTAGCTTCTAAAGAGCCTTTTGGGAGCTGTCTCTGGCTGCACATGTCTATGGGTGGCATTTCTTCCATATTGCTGGTTCTCTTTAGACTGAGGGTAGTGAGCCTGCTGATGCCCAACCCATTTTTGCACCATGTAACAGAAGGGTTTTCAAAACTCTTGCATGCAGAGCTCCTCAGGAGCCAAAGGAAAGGCTTAATTTGTTGAAATCTGAGTAATGTTTTGTTTGAACAGTCTCATTCCTCAGGAGTGGAACCCAAGGCCAGCAGTGCCTGCCATAGCTCACATGAGCCTGTTGTATCTTTCCTCCCAACGCTGCATTCGGTCCCACCATGTGGGTAGCTTGTAATCAGTCATGCTGGGGCCTTTATACCAGGAAAATTGGAAAGTTGGTAGTTAGAGATCCTTACCACTTCCTTCTGCCACTGCCCTTTCAGAAGCCAACTGCTAGACCAGCACACCACTCCCAAGGGTCCACAGCTAGTGCCGTGTGAGGAGTGTCTGTATCTGTGCACACCCCTGTCTTCCAGCTAGAGTGAGCTTCTGAAGAGGAAGCCTCGTCCTGTCCTTCACCCCCAGAATGTTTCCTGTTACAGAGTGAGACTCAAAGCCCTAAATGGTTTGACCCCCACATAACTCCTCATTATAGGACGACATGTTGGTCACCTTTCCATCACTGTGACAAAAATACCTGAGAAAACTGAACTTAAAAAAAAATGATTTCATTTGGCTCATAGTCTCAGAGGTTTCAGTCTGTGGTCTTTTTGCTTAAATCTTTATGTGTGTGTGTGTGTGTGCGCGTGCGTGTGTGTGGTGTGGAAGTGTGTGTAGGATGTGTGTATGTTCAGGCCTTCACATGCCACAGTGCGGGTGTGGAAGTCATAGGACAATCTTGGCTGTTCATAACCACTTCACCTTGTTGAGGCAGGGTCTCTTGCTGTTTGGTACCATGTACCCCAGGCTGGCTGTTCCATAAGCTTCCAGGGATTCTCCTGTCTCTGTCTCCTATCTTACTGAGGCATGCTGGGATTATAGACACGTGCTAGTGGGTGTGGTTTAGCACAGGTTCTGGGGATCTGAACATATATTGTCACACACGTGTGCCAGGCACTTTATCCACCAAGCCATCTCCCTAGCCCTCAGTCCATGGGCTCTCAGCCTGTTATTGTGAACCTGTGGTATCGCACTACAGTGTGGCAGAGACTGTGTGGTAGCCGAGAGGGGGGAGGGAGAGGGAATAAGAGATGTCACAGTATCCCCCCCTTTGAGGACACACTCTCAAAGACTTATCTTACTCCCACCCAAAGGCTCCGCCCTTCCCCGTCTTCCACTAGTGCACTAGGCTGGCACCCACTCGTTTAGCATGCTTTGTGAAGTACTTCAGATCCTGACTACAACAGATGGGCCACACCAACTCTTCCAGCAATCTTGGTCTTCTTTCCAGTCCTTAAATATGCCATGTTCTCTTTTGTGATGGGCTTTTTGCACACTGAAATATTTCCTATCCCAGTTTTAGCACTGTAAGTTTCTTTAGCACCAAAGACAAACCCTCCTTGTTTGAAGAAAAAAAACAAAACTCCTCAATTCTTCCCGCTGCTCTCAATCTGAGCTCCTTTCCAGTATCTTCAGCGGGGAAGTCTTCCCTGCCTCCCTGGCCTCTGCCCAGGTTCCTCAGCCAGACAAGGCTGCGGTAACAGCTCGAGGCACAGCACAGCGCTTGCCATGGCGCTCACACATGTTCGCTGGTTGTCCATGTCTTCCACTAGAGTTTCAGATTGGGGACCATGTCTGGTTTACTTAGCATTGCATTGCAAATGCCCAGCGTGCAGCTTAGCACTAAACAGGTACTCATATACGTATGCATTAAATCAATGAATAAAAGCAATCCCCGTCTAAGGACAGTTTCACAAACGTCTTAAAGGTGGAGAAAAGGAGAATGCAAAACACTATTCTCAGGGGGCGAGAAAGCGTAAGTACAGAGCTTTGCGAAGACATGCAAGAGAGGGAAGGGAATATGTCACCACATCTCTATCTTCCCCAGACTCTGTGCCTGTTTTAAGCCCCAAATATGGAGCCACCTATGTCATATTTCAATGCACCAACAACTATCTGGAGCCTCAAGCACATGCTTTCTTTCATTTCTGGCGTGACTATTTGAGGCTTATCTTATAACATTTGATTCACCACAATGTAATTGGAATAGAAAAAACCATCTCATTTTATAACCACAAACCACCCCTGACGCACATCAGCCTTCAACACAATGTGCACAGGAGCTCAACTCCCCTGGGTTGCCACTGTGCCTCTCTGCTGTGAAGTGATTGGAGCAACGTGCCCCACATCCCACTCTCAACCCACATAGAGGCTTTGGAAAACAGAACCCTTGGTACACTTTGAACCCACTGACAACAGTAGTAATTGGTACTAAGGTGGAGGCAGCAAGCACTCCTTGCTTGATGCTTGCTTCTTCACTCATTTTCCATGGCCCTCATCTAGGCCGCACGTGTGGGTGAGAAGAGCTTTTACTTTGGGAACAGTTAAAAATGGAAAGGGAATCATCTTGCATACTGCAAGGAAAAGCCATTCCCTGTCCAGCCCGATAGTCACTTCATACATTCCCATTGCCGTCTGCCGGGCTCTCGGGCGATTTGGAATCTGCCAGTTGGAAACCGTGGTTGCATTTTTAACTCACTGGGGAGTGAAGCAGGGAAAACATTTTTGTAAGGCTGTTTAAAAATTATTTGCCAGGGAAACAATTTGAAAAAATGTGTGGCCCTTTTCTTGATGTTGAAGAAATGCTATATCCAATGTCTAATTCCAGTGGGCCAATTTTCTCTTGTGAGATTTATGATGCAAGGGCTGCCAGGCAGACAGAAATCTAAACAGTAACATGCTTCCCCCCAACAGAACTCTAATTTAATAAGAATAATACGCAAAATACCCAGACAGTTTTATAGGACTCCAGTCACAGTATCCCACTTTCTCTCTGAGCCCCAGGGTCACAAACATGCTCTTGAACGTCACCACCAGCAGCTGCCTGGTGACCCGTTATCAGGATGGCCCTGGCTGGGTCCTCAATCTTCAGAAACTAATTGAAAACTTTGTTTCTCAACAAGCACGTTGATCCCACCTCTCTAGGCAATGCTGTGGTTTCTGCTCAGAAATCCCCACTTCTTGTTTGGTAAATCTCACTTTAGAGAATAATCCCCCCATCATACCTACCAACAGGCCACAAGGCATTTGCTGAGTCTTACAGTAAAGTCGTGGGAGGCCTTAGTTTCACTGTACTCTGTGGGGCAGAGAAACTGAACACAGCAAGTGGTTCTTTGTAGAGTGGCAGATGTACTGGCGTGTTGAGATGACCATCAGTGATCTAGTGTGTCACTGCTGCTGCTGTTTCTGGGGTTTGTTTATGATCTAGGAACCAGCGTTTGATTCACGGTACACCTCAGTGTAAGCAGTGTCCCTAGCACAAGGGGTTTTGCTGTCATTCGTACTTGAGGCTGGAGAGGTCTTTTGTGAGCTTGGCTTCAGCTCTACGTTGATTCATACTTGGGCAGAACTATCTTGGGAATGATACGGATGCTGTTCACTGCTACACACAAGGTGTCAACAACAGATGATTGATAACAGTACCATTTCCTGTTGAAACCAACTATATATATTGCCGAATCCTTCTCAATACAGTGTCCCCGAGAGACATCAGAGACCCATTAGATGAGCTTGGCAGTGAAACCGCCCTACCTCTTCCTGGTGTACTTAGAGTATTTAAACCAAGTGAAACAAGGAATTTCATAAAACAACTGGTATTTGGGGGAAACAACTTTGTAATCCATTAGGCAAGAAATAAGCAATTATGAATGCCTCATGTACACCTTCAGTCTCTACGTGCTCCCACCATGCTTAATCTGAGATGTTAATATGATTTATAAGCTTCTTGGGAGTGCACCTGTTTTTCCAGTTAGGTTGAGTTCCCCAAATCCATGGATATCGGGCTCTGTCCCCATCTCTAAGCATAAGACGAGAATACCGTTGGTGGCCTATGCATGCTCGGGGCTGAAGTGAAAGCGTGGGATGACCGTCCTGCACCCACCTACTGTCCAGATCTTCCATATGGGATGCCAGAAGCTTAAGAGAAACCAGGAAGCCTCAAGCCATGAGACAACCAAGGGTGGCTGAATGCAAGAAGAGGGGCAGGCCTTCCAACGCTTTAATCGCAATCAAAGCAGAAGACAGTTAGCACAGAGCGCTCGCTCTGCCGAAGTCTATCCAAACCCTGGGAATGCTGCAGTCAGCAAAGCTGCACAGGAAGCCCTCCCCAGAGCACGCCGTCTCAGAAGATTTCCGTTACCTGCTGCTCCGAGGGGGACTGAAAATACCTCCAGGGCAGCCTTTCGAAGGGCGGTTTTGGCACTTTTTCCCCCAGATGGAGCCCAGAAGTGCGGGAGTGCACAAAAACCAAATGTCCTGGGAGGGGAGTTGATTAAATGTTTTCAAACCTCAAAAAGCTGGAGGGTGGGAATGAAAAAAACGTCAGTTCAGGTAGAGTTCAAGCTTGGGGGTCAAGCTTTGCAGACCCCTTGAGACTCTTTTGTAGTGAGGCTATTAACCGACCCCTTGGAACTGTACCCTGGAGAGCTCACCGCTGCGGCAGGCAGGCAGGCAGCGCAGCTTCAGAGCACTGCCCTCTTTGTTTTGTGTGGTCCGTGTCACGAAAGGAACCCACAGTCAGTCTGTCCTCCGCCTGCAAGAGAGAAATGTGAGCCAAGTTATGGGAGAACTGAGCATCCATACCGAGGCAGAGGCTGTTTCTATTTCCACATTTCCTCCAGAAAACTTCAAATGGCCAGCCCCTGCAGGGACCTGCCTTTCCTGCTCAGATAGCATCGTTCCAAGCTGCTTTTTCACACTGGAAACCTTAAAGGCCCTTGATGACACCGCCACCCTCCCAAGATGCTGATGGATGGCGCTGGGGGGGGGGGGGGCGCTTAGTGGACCAGTGTGCACTGGGGAACTCTGCAATTCCATGACTTTTGTCTAGAGTTGACCTCATTCCAGATGCCATCCAGAATGCATGGTGGCCTCTAGGATGCAATGCTATTTTTCTGAACACAAAATAAAGCTTCATTTTCACTTGTGTGAAAGAATAATTCATGAAAAGACTCTAAAGACAAGGGAAGAGCTGCCTCACTCACGGGCTCTTCCTCCTGAGACTCTCAGTGCCTGCCCCCTCAGTTCCTCAGGGGAACTGAGCTCACCTTCTCCTTGTTGGTCTCAGAGGAGCTGGGACGTGGGGCTTTGTGTGTTTGCCTGCTTCCTTGGTTGGCTGTGTTGCTAGGCATGGAACCTGGGGCCTTGCCTCTCTTGGCTATGTGCTGTACCATTGACCTACACTCCCAGCCTGCCTTCGATTATATTTTTACAAAGGAAAGCTGTTGTCATTCCCTGAGAGAAAACAGAATCACAAAGTATCCAAATACGGTTGGCAAATTTGCCTACAGACAATCAGATAGCAAATATTTTAAGCTTTGCAATTTGTTTGTCATAACCACTAACCCACTGCCACCAAGAAAACAGCTGTAGACACTGCTTAAACAAGTGGCTTAGGCACGTTATAATCTCTTTTTCATCAAAACAGGGCACTTATTGTTCATCATTCATAGTTGCCCATTCTTGTTTTCAACTCAACTTTTTCCACATTTCCTTGTTTCTTTTTTCTTTTCTTTCTTTCTTTTTTTTATTTTTTATTTTTCAAGGTAGGGTCTCGCTCTAGCCCAGAATGACCTGGAATTCACTATGCAGTCTCAGGGTGGCCTTGAATTCATGGTGATCCTCCTATCTGCTTCCCAAGTGCTGGAATTAAAGGCATGTGCCACTACACCTGGCTTTCCTTGTTTCTTTCCTCCCTTCCTTCCTTCCTCCCTCCTTCCTTCATTCCTTCCTCCCCCTCCCTGCTCTTCCTTTTTTCTTTCCTTCATCATCCCCCCACCTTTTTTAAATTGGGGATTGAGCCTCGCTCATAAAATATAGGTGCTCATCCACTGTGTTCCACCCTCCCCAGCCCACATTGGACTTCTCTTTGCTCACTGGACTCATACTTTATTTTTTAATTTAAATATTTTATTTATTTATTTATTTGAGAGAGAAAGAGAGGGAGAGAGAATGAGAGAGAATGTGTGCCCCAGGGCTTCCATCCATTGCCAATGAACTCCAGATATATGAGCCACCTTGCACATCTGGCTTACATGGGTCTTGGGGAATCGAACCAAGGTCCTTTGATTCATCTCTCCAGCCCTGGACTCATACTTTTTGATCAAGGAATGGTAACTAACGGTAGATTTCCATTGTTTACATTTCACTTCCGTTTGCTCACAGAATGGTTAATGATAGATTACCGCTCTGGTTGCCCATGCAGCACTCAGACATACAAATTTCTTAGATTTGCTTCTATGCCGGTGTTTGTAGCTGTCCCATGGAGCTGAATAGCCCCTCATATCACCACCCAGCCTGATGGTAAATGCTCTCTCCAAACCTTGAAAATAAAAAAACAAAGGCCAAAAATGTGAATGTATTTTTAATCTAAAATCAGGGGCAATGTCAATTAGAATGGCTCACACTCGGGCTTGTCTCCTTTCCTTCTCTGTGTATGCACTTGTGACATAGAACTTTGTTTCATGTCCGGAACCGCACAATCTGAGCCTGGTCCAAGAACCCCTATCAAACCTTCCATGCCCAGAACCACCACTTGCCACATCGAGAAGAGATAGAAGAGGTCACGAAGGGGTCACCTTTGCTTGCCCCAGCAGAGCACTTGTGGAGGCTGTCTGATTGCACAGTTGCTTCCATTAGGTTAACATGTGCACATTTAGACACACAGGTGAAATTGATTTATGCCAGGCTGTAAAGACTGAGGCTGCCCACCGTGTGGGAAGACTGGGATTTCTCTGAGTTGGAAATTGTGAGAAATTCAATTTGAGTGAGCACCCTTTTCACCTCTGAGGCAAGCCTGAGGCCACCTGAATCAAAACCAGATGGCTTCTCAGGCCTAAAGATAACAAACAGCAGTTCAGAGTCCTGTCAGCAGAGGACCACCAGAGCAAGGGCCGTGCAGACACACAGCTGGCTGGTTTCTAGAGCTCTGCTGTGATGCGTCTTAGTGCTCAGCGGGTCTGGAGCAGAGCCTCTGCCCTCCTGCTACCCCCAGCGCCTCACATCCCATCATTGTAAACTGGTTATTTGAGACTGTTCAAGTGAAGCCTGGAGCTCCCTGCCCGTGGAGCCTCACTTCCTTTGCCATCTGTCCCGTGCAGGGGAGGGTTTATTTTGGCAGAGGGAGCAGGTGCCCTCCCAACACTGAGATCTGAGCTCCATCAGAGTCAGGAGTCAGCAGTGACCTGAAGTCTTGGGTGGCCGCCTTCACACGCACACTTCCCGTCAGCTGATCCATCTGCCACCCACACACTGGATGTCCTGAGCTCAGGGATTACATCCCCATCCCCCCTCCAGCCTGGCCCCCTGGACTTGCTGGGGCAGCTGAAAACCTTGGCTTGCTTTTTTACAAACAACGGAGGTGAGTATTTAAACTAGAGCTCCATGACATGTGAGCTTCCAGCTGATCTTTGAAACAGAGCCTTGCAAACAAATGATGATGGCGATGTCTACGAGTTTATTCTAAAATCATCTTTGAAGACAGAAGAGGGATCAGCAGGTTGTTTTTTCAGAGACTGGGTTTATTTGGGGGCCCCAATCACATGGGCATTACTGGAATGTAGCTTTCTCCATCCTTCCATTCTATCATTAAATTTCCTATGCATCACACCAGAAGCCCCGCAGTACCCTAAACAACTTCAGCAGTCACCAAGTCCTGGCTCTACTACCATGAAAACGAAACGGGGGAAGCCCCAGGGGCGTAGGGGGCTGCTTTCCTTTCTGTCCTCCAGGCACATGACCTGCAGTCAGATTACAGAATGACATCCCTCGATTGACTTGCAACTATGTCCCTCTCAGTTGCCCAAGTTCTGACCTTAGTCCCAGCTCTGGAAGTCATCATGAAGTCCCTGCTGGCTTCAGGGCCAGTGGGTGCTGGGCCACGAACCTGACACAGGTGACACAGGTGCCTGCCTGGCCCGGCCACCTGCTGTCTGCTCCCTGAGGAAGAAAAGCAAAGTCTGGAGTGGGGCTCTGCCCTCTCTGTATGTTCTCTTACCATATTAAGTAGGGGGACAGAACACTGGGCCCACCTGAGCAGGAAATGAAGTTGTTGGAAGGCATCCAGAATTGAAAGCAGGGTCTGGAGAGATGGCTCAGCAGTTAAAGGCACTTGTTTGCAAAGTCTGGTGGCCAGGGTTTGATTCCTCAGTACTCCTATAAAGCCAAATGCACAAAATGGTGGGCGCCTCTGGAGTTCATCTATAGAGCCAAGAGGCCTTGGAACACCCATTCTCATTCTCTTTCACCTTGCAAATAATTTTTTTTTTTTTTTGGTTTTTCGAGGTAGGGTCTCACTCTAGCCCCAGCTGACTTGGAATTCACTATGGAGTCTCAGGGTGGCCTTGAACTCACAGTGATCCTCCTACCTCTGTCTCCTGAGTGCTGGGATTAAAGGCGTGTGCCACCACGCCCTGCTAAAATAAATTTTTTGTAAAGAATTGAAAGCATGTAAGAGCCATCCCCTCCCCAAAGCAAGCCTCCTGAAGGGCCATGTCTAGACTTCACTGGAGCTGGACTTGGACGGAATCAGAGTCATCCCGAGTCCTTTGCACAGGGTGTCTAAGTGCCAAGGCAAGAGGCCACAGCCACCACCGCAGATGGAGGACTGCTGGCGTGCAGGAGCTGTGGGGAGTTTGAGGAGCAGGGGGTGCCCCTGTATTCTGCAGAACAGGAGAGGTAGGGTTCTGGTGAGGAAGTTCTGGGTCTCCCTGTGGCTCTTAATATTTCTTTTTTTAAGCTTTTTTTTTTTAAAATTATTTATTTATTTATTTGAGAGCCACAGACACAGAGAGAAAGACAGATAGAGAGAGAGAGAGAGAATGGGCGTACCAGGGCCTCCAGCCACTGCAAACGAACTCCAGACACTGGCGCCCCCTTGTGCATCTGGCTAACGTGGGACCTGGGGAACCGAGCCTCGAACCGGGGTCCTTAGGCTTCACAGGCAAGCGCTTAACCGCTAAGCCATCTCTCCAGCCCTCTTAATATTTCTTTAGTACTTACTGTGCGTCATAACATGCCCTCACAGAGGTTAACAGGCCTAAAGATGACTGGCTGGGTGAGCGAGGCTGTGTGTGCGCATGCTCGTCTTCCCGAGGAGCACCCTGTCTTGTTCACAACCACATCACTCAGGTGTCAGCCATGGCAGACAGCTTCCTCATGGGCAGCCATGTTTGCTGGCCTATTTTTTTTCTGTGACTGTGATGGTCAGGTGTCGGGCACTGCCAGGTGCAGGCTGGAGCCTTCAGGAGACCAGCCTGAGCTTTCAGGCATGGCGAAGGACCCCCCGGGCTACAGGAGGCCACTCCCTGTCCAAGCCCGGCACACCTGAATTTAGGCTTTGCCCAAAGCCTTGTGACCTTTGGCCAGTTGCCTAGGAAACTCCTTATCAGCCAGCAGCCTTCATACAGCCCATCCCCTTGGGGCCCTCTTCCTGCCACTATGGAGATCTCCTGACTGTCGCCCTACATACTGGAGAAAACATCCCTCGGCATTGGCTAGCAACCTTTGAACCCACCAATCCTCTAAGGACCCTCTTCCTGCCCTCAGCTGCTTATAAACCCATCTCCCTATTGAGTAAACGGACTGCTCTCTAACGTCGTCTTCCGGGTGTACACCCCTTGGCGCGCATGGCCGCCCCAGACCCTGCTCTCCATGGTTGCCTGGATGCCTTTGGAACTGCAGCCCCGAGGATCCAGGGACCCACAGTCAGGGTGACGGGAGTGAGAGTGCCCATGACAGGAGAAGTGTGCTGGTCACTTGCCGGCTAAGAGATCACTGAGGTGGAAGACAAAGTAGCTCCTGAAACACTGTCTTTTTGTCCTCCGCCCCCGCCCCTCCCCCACTTGTCTAGTCACACCTCATATTCCAGCTGGCGCGAGGGGAAGGTCTGGGGAAGGATGCCAGTGATCTGCAGGGCCCTTTTCTGGAGAGCGGTGATTTAAAGCCAAAAGAGTAGTGAGTACTATGTCCAGGCCGCAGGGTGGACTGAGCCCTGTCAAAGAGGGGTCCTGTGTGTACCTGTCCTTGCAGGTGGTCTCAAATCCTGCTTCCCCAGACCTCTGTGGGGTTACCAGGGAGGAACTGTGGAGGGCCAGTCAGTGTTGACAATCCCATAGGCCTGAGGATGAACCTGGAATTAAGATGCTCAAGACTCAGATCTTAGGTTAACCATAAAGTCTGTCATAGTAAGCAATGAGCCCAACCACAAGAATCACTCTATAAGAGTAGAATGCACTGAAGTTCTTACTTTAAAATTTCTCCATAATGTCCATGTGGATCTTGGAATGCGGAAGGAGCTGGACTAAATAGAAAGTAAGAACAAGCCTGAGGTTGTAGATCTTGGCTACTTGGATACCGGAGTGAGAGAAACACCTATGAAGTGGGAAGTTCTGTCCCAAACCTCAAGAAAGAGCCTTTTGTTATGGTACAGGGCACTGGGCAATTTTTAAAAAATCTTCACCCCATTTGTTCCAATTGTGCCACCAAGTAAAGGCCCATCATACAGCCTGGGTATCTGTGAGTCCTGCGGTTGGCCCAGCAGACAGGCAGGAAGAAGAAGCCAGGTAAACCCTAACCTAGGAGGAGGAAAAGAGAATTGGTGACAGATCTAAGAACTAAGTTGGAAAATCTGCTTCCCAGGAACTAAAAGTCACCTATCAAGTATGTGTGTGTTGGTAGTGTACAGGTAGAGTGTGAGGGGCCATTTAGTTTTCTTTGTTGACTAAGGTTATACGCACTGATGAAAATAGTTTCTGATTAACTGCAAGTAGGAGACATCAGCAGTATTGGTAACTACACCGGTCAGCTGCAGAGGGCCCCAGCGATCCCATGGCAAGGCTCAATGAGAAATGATCCCTGCAACTTTCAGCTCATGGGGTCTGCAGGGCAAGTCGAGAAGGTACTGCTGGGAAGGGAGGTCACAGGCCTGCGAACCTGCAGGTGATCAGAGAAGTGGCCTGCTCCAAGCTTGACACCAAGAAGCCAAATCTGTCTTCACATTATTCGAAACTTTCACATCAGGTGTTGCTTGGAGAAGTAACATCTGGCAGGCAGGGTTCTGTGTCTTTTCTTGTGTTTTGCGTGTGTGTGTGTGTGTGTGTGTGTGTGTGTGTGTCCAGTTCTGCAGTGGTTGTGTGAGGCAGAGCCAGTGTTTTCCAGAGATCCCTGCTTCATCGCCCCATCAGGAAGTGTTTGCGCTGCACTTTATAACCGCAGCATATTTCACATTGCATTACTTTTCTCCAAAACTATTTTAAAGATTCTGGTGGACAAAGTTACAAAAGTAATTTAGCCAATAGTTTCATATAAGCTCTTCATATGCTCACTCAATAACAACCCATGAAATATCTTTGCCCTTTTCCTTACAGATAAAATTAAGGACCAGGAAAATAGAAGCTTTCAATAGCAATTACGCATATTGGCTTTTGAGCCAGGCTTTGGACGTGCAGGTTTCTGGGCTTGTCTTCTATCTCTTCATCCACAGAACCATTCCTCCTCATACCTCCATGCACAGCGCCCCAGTGTCAGGGGTATTCTTTGCTTTCTTTTATGTCTTTGTAGTCACTTTGTTTATATTTTTATTTATGCATGGTACCTTTATATTTTTAACTAAGTGTCAACGGGACAAGAAGTGCCTGTTTTGATATTAAGCCAGAGTTTTAATATTCAAGAGATATATTGAAGAAATAGAAAATATTCTATAATTTTAATTTTAAAAATGTAAATTTGGGGCTGGAGAGATGGCTTAGTGGTTAAGCGCTTGCCTGTGAAGCCTAACGACCCTGGTTCGAGGCTCGATTCCCCAGAACCCATGTTAGCCAGATGTACAAGGGGGCGCATGCATCTGGAGTTTGTTTGCAGTGGCTGGAGGCCCTGGCACGCCCATTCACTCTCTCTGTGTCTCTCTTTCTCTCTGCCTCTTTTTCTTTCTGTCTGTCTCTCTGAAATGAATAGATAAAAATCGAATAACAATCTCAATTTGTTGCCATTAAGCTCTGTGGAGTAGCACTATCCCTAGCGGAGCTATCAGCCACCTCCATTCTTTCTGTGACGAGGAAATGTGTGTACACGCATGTGCATACATGTGTGTGCTCTCAATTTTACTACTGATTTCTTTATCTTCATGATATCCTACTAGGGATAGGAGAAGGGAGAGATAGCTTTATACATGTAAAGTGCAACTGAAAGCAAGACTGATTAATCAGTTGCCAAGTTTATGAGAGATCTTGGGGACATCATGTAGCACGAAGGCAAGGAGAGCCACCTAGTAATAAAGAAAGAAAGGTGGTAACCTTGAACAACTTACCTAACCTTGAGTCCTGTGAGTTTCAATAATGAACTGAAATAATATCAGCTATGCCTGGTGTTCTATCAAAAGATAGGATGGTTGAAAAATGTTCTGAAACATTCAGATAACTATGCGCTTTTGTATGTAATACTTACAATGGTATATACACATATCCTTACTCACTGCATTCTTACCAAAACCAGGATGGAACCATTTCATTTACAAAGATCGAATGTCTTTTTCAACTGGTAAAAGGAAGAATTTTCTCTTGGCCCCTTGGTACAACATAACTATTTATTAACAAGGTCCTCATTTAAGTGATAAGTGACTAAGGATGAGCTTCAAATACCTGCAAGAAAGGGTTGCTGTACAGAAAAGTACTTTTTCTCACCTCCAATGGACTTCACATGTAAAGGTGTGCGGGACAGGAGATGAGATTGCTGGAAATAAATTACTTTCTCTTTCTAGCAAAAAATACATTTCCCCCTTCCCACTTTTTGTCTTAGGATATATGTAGTGGAGATGTTCTCTTCTTTAGAGCCTTGAACTTTAAGAAACTCCAAGAAGCTCAGCAATTTCATGGGCCCATAGTCAAAGCCTCAGCTGCCCATGAGACTGGAGTTGCTGTCCAAACTGTGGTCCTGAGAGATGGACACACATGAGACCTTGCCAGAACTTCCCCAACCTCCTCTTGAAGTCTCAAGTGTGGGACTGCTTTTTGGAAAGCTTTTTCCACTTTCTAGGAAAGTACCCCAAGAAAATCATCAGAATGTGGGCAAGGCTCGCACACAAGGGCAGTTCTAGAGCATGTCCAGAACAGTAAGAAGAGAAGGATGTTCAGACATGTTCTTGTATGCACTTGTGCAGTCACTGATGCTATGTTTTCAAAAAATGTTTATTAAGGTTGGAAAAGACTTCTCACTCCATAAAATCAGGAATGCAATGATTCTGAGGTTATAAATGCATATGTGCAGAAAAAAGGCTTAAAAATATTTATCCAAGCTGGGCGTGGTGGTGCATGCCTTTAATCCCAGCACTCAGGAGGCAGAGGTAGGAGGATCACCGTGAGTTCGAGGCCACCTTGATACTACATAGTGAATTCCAGGTCAGCCTGGGCTAGAGTGAGACCCTACCTCAAAAAACCAAAAAAAAAAAAAAAGTGTTTATCCAAAAGTAGTTCTTCAAAAGTGGGTGAGATTACAGATTTTATTGCTGAAAAATATGTTTTAATATAATTAAAATATAAGTGGGATGGCTCATGCTTGTAAAGCCAATACTGAAGAGGTACGAGGATTGTAAGCTGAGCTGGAGACTAGATAGATAGATGATACTATATATATATATGAATATATTTAGTGAGGGATAGATACATGAAGACAGAAAGGCAGAAAGAGACAGAGAGAGGAAGAGGCGGGAGAGAGATTGCCTTTTGAGGCTGATTTCTTCTCTGTGTAGTGGGGCTTGAACACAAGGAATAAAAAATGCTAACCAAGCACTCTGCCATTGAACCGTCTCCCAACCCTCTTTCTTACACTGGTATTTCTAGACAGGGCCCCGGGACTTCCCTGCATAGCCCGGGCTGTTTTCACCCTCAATGTGCCTGCCACTGCCTCCTGAGCCTGGGGCTGCAGGAGGACTCAGCCCGCTTGCCTGAGCCTTCTTTCCCAGATCCAGGTAGCATTCCTGAAGAGTGGCAGTTCTCATTCTGGACAAATTAGTACATCTCTCTGACAAATGACTGAGTTCGTAAATTCAGAATGTATCCCACGAGCATGTTTCGTATGTCAAGCACTATGGTGGGCTAAGCAAGAGAAGGGTAAGGAATGGACCCATCTCTAAACAACACCATGGCATCTCATACATAGTCGACTGTGCAGAGGAGAAGGAAATACTTCATTACTCTCTGGGCTGCTTCAAGCTTGCCATTGTTAGTTTCTAGCAGCTACTTGGTATCCCAGACCTGTCTTCCTAACCCATCTGCTAAACTTTACTTAAACCCTACCCAGTAACAGTGGATTTCTCTTCTGTTTGTAAATCATGTGAAACTTATGTAGTCAAGAGGATATGCATGTGGACAAGAGGACATTGAAGTCTCTAGCAGCATTCGGTCCATACATAATGTCAGTCTAGAACATTAGCATTGTGTCACTCAGGATTATTAGATTTTCCCTGAACAATACACAAAAGTTGTGCATAACTTCCCCTGATACTCCTACTTCACAAGACTTCTTGAGATCAGTGATTTCTGCAATACAGACTAAATATCCTGAATAGTAGCCAGAACGCACCCTGTCAATATCAGTAACCTAGCAAAGCTAGAAAATATATGGTATGAAGGCTTATGACAAATTTACCTGAAAACTTTTACATATTGTTATTTATCTGTGTGTGTGTGTGTGTGTGTGTGTGTGTGTGTGTGTGTGTCTGAGAGAGAGAGAGAGGGGGGGGAGGGGAAAGAAAATGGGTATACCAGGGCCTCCAGCCACTACAAATGAACTCCAGACACTTGTAGCACCTGGCTTTACATAGCTACTAGGGAATCAAGCCTGGCTTTTAGGCTGTGCAAGTACCTTTAATCGCTAAGCCATCTCCCCAGTCCCATGCATGCTAAACATTTTTTATGTATGTACCATGTAAGTATTTTCATGTATATATAATGTAGATAACAACGTGTGTTCAGTGTATATAGCAATGCATGTACAAGATATACAGTCTATGTCTAGTTGCATTATATATATGGAGATATATATATATATATATATATATATATATATATATATAAACATACATTGTATGTAGTCATGTGTAAAATGTGTGTGTATATATGCAATGGGTGTAAAGTATACATAACAGAACTTCTCAAGTTTTAATGCGCACATAAATCTCTGGGAGCCAAGCAGGTCTGTGACATGAGGCCTGGGTCTCAATTTAACAAGGCCCCAGATGTGGCTCATGCTGCTGTCCATGGACCACACTTTGAGGAACAAGGATTTGGGGGTTTATCTCATAAAGAGATATATGAGCACTGGAGAAAAATTCTGAGCTATTGAAAATAGAGAAACCCTCTTGTGGAGGGAGATAATATGCCTTGGGGAACACTTTGAGGCGCACATGGGGTTGGTCTTTGGAAGGCTGGGCATGGTGAGTCAGTGTTATGGCCCATGTGAGCCTAAGGCGCTATACAGGTCCTTGGGGGTGGGAGTTGCAATGAATAAGGGATGGTTTGGCAGCTTAAAGCTTTGCAGGTGGGGTGTGGAAGCAACATGCCTCCAAACACACAGGCCAACTGAGATATGAAGTGTGAAAATGCTTTACAAAATGCACTATAAATGTCAGGTGATAATTACCATCTTCATTATTTTGCATCATGTGCTGGATCCTGAGGCACAGTGTTAAGTGGGTGTGGCAAGTAAGATCCACAACCTGTACTCCAGAAAGCACTGGATGGCACTGGAGATCTGCAACAAAGGTTTAATGTGGCAGACAAAAGCTTTGGCCACAGTGCAGGGAAAAGAGAATGGGATGCTCTGTTCCTGCCAACTCCATCTCCCCTCCACCTTTGTGTCAAATCAGCTCTGCACTTAGACCACGATCTTCCAGTGTTGTTTTCCTACCCATGAGTCCCAAGCTGGTGCCAGTGCAGACTGGCTCTGTCCAAAGGAGCTGGAAGGAGGGGCTTGGCCTTTCTGCAGAGTTCAGCCCCGTACCCAATGGTGCTTCTACCTCCTCATGAAACGGAGTATAAAGTTATTGCTAATTTTATTTATTTATTTACTTATTTTTAATATTTTCTTTATGTATTTATTTATTTGGCAGAGAAAGAGGGAGAGAGACAGAGAGAAAGAGAGAGAGAAAGAGAGAATGGGTGTGCCAGGGCTTTCAACCACTGCAAACAAACTCCAGATGCTTGAGCCCCCTTGATTATCTGGCTAACGTGGCTCCTGAGGAATCAAACCTGGGTCCTTTGACTTTGCAGGCAAATGCCTTAGATGCTCTGCCATCCCTCCAGCCCTAATTTTATTGTCAGTCTTAAATAAACAGGCTGGTGACTTATTACATTTTAGATTTCTTATCCATCCATCTGTTCCTCTAGTTATTAGTTATCACTCAAGTACCCATGTATGAACATATTTTTTCTGTATTTGCCATGTTCATGAGGATGAAATTTCTTAATCTTGTTGCTGTGTGTGGTTCAAAGTGTTATTTTGCTCTGTTGCTTTCATCTGTTTGTGGGTTGGCCTTGAGCAATGAGCACTAACACAACTTCCCTCGGTGGTCTCTGCAGGTCTATCTCTGTGCCTGTAGACCCTTCAATGTCAACCATGTCTGCTCAGGACTGGGACGTTTGTTTTCATCTGCTCGAGTCTGTGACGGACCCTGGAGGATTGAATTACCTTGTACTTGACAGAATCCTTGAAATTTATCTGATCGAGTATGTTTAGAGAACTGTGGAGAATAAGTTGGGCTTCAAAGTCCATGCTGTTATCAGTGGTCTCACGGGAATCAAAAAGAACAGGATATTCTGATCAGAACATGGCAGCAGTTGGCAGTGAGATGTGTGTGTCTAGAGGTCGTCCCTCACCCACATCTACCGGCTAGTTACTGACTATGAGCAAGGGTCTTGCTTCCATTAGTGGATTAACAATGTCTTCACCCTTGATGTGCTCACAACATGTGTGCAAGTTGTGCCAATGCATGAGTGTGTATCTAACTAGGAATGTATGTCCCAATATATAAGTGCATGCATGTGTTGGTCAGTGAACAGGTGTGAGAATGTGCATCCATGTAAATGGGGAGAGTTCTCACATGATGGATGGAGAAACACATGTGTCTAAAACACTATGTTAGGGAACTACATAGGTAAGGCCAGAGCGCTGAGAGGGATGTGGGAGGAGCACCTCATACAGGTTTGGAGGATAAAGGACCCCATAGTACATAAGAGCTTGAAGGACAGGACAAACAGGAACACAGCCAGGTAATGCACAGGGAGAGCGCAGAGCTTCATCAAAAGGAGAAGTGCATGAGAGGCCCAGCGAGAGATTATTTTGCTTGAGCATGGCTATATGTAGGGGACAGGAGGACCTATGAGGCTCAGCATAAGAGATGCAGGCAGAGACAGACCCACCTCAGAAGTGTCAAGAGTAAAAAATGGGGCTGGAGAGATGGCTTAGCGGTTAAGCACTTGCCTGTGAAGCCTAACGACCCCGGTTCGAGGCTCGGTTCCCCAGGTCCCACGTTAGCCAGATGCACAGGGGGGCGCACGCGTCTGGAGTTCGTTTGCAGAGGCTGGAAGCCCTGGCGCGCCCATTCTCTCTTTCTCCCTCTATCTGTCTTTCTCTCTGTGTCTGTCGCTCTCAAATAAATAAACAAAAAAAAAAAACAAAACAAAAAAGAGTAAAAAATGCATTCCACCACTCACCCTCAGCTAGAACAAGATCATAGTCCATCCTCAATCTCATCTAGAACAAGATCACACTCCACCCTCACCATCACCTAGAACAAGATCACACTCCACCCTCACCTTCACCTAGAACAAGATCACACTCCACCCTCACCCTCACCTAGAACAAGATCATACTCCATCCTCACCCCCACCTAGAACAAGATCACACTCCACCCTCACCCTCACCTAGAACAAGATCACACTCCATCCCCACCCTCACCTAGAACAAGATCACACTCCATCCTCATCCTCCCCTAGAACTACATTACAGTTCATCCTCACTCTTACCTACAACAACATCACACACCATTTTTACCCTCACCTAGAACAACATCACACTCCATCCTCACCCTCAGCTATAACAAGAATCTTTTGTGGTTCACTCCCTGGTTGAACCTGAAAATCCTCAATCCTTTTCTCTACTTCATTGCCTCCTCTTTGGCATAAGTAGGTTGTCACACACACCATGACCTACTTGTGATAGGTGTGAGAACGAAGAGACTTGATCTCTCCCTCTGCTGAAACCATAAGCTCTTCACACACAATAACATTTTTATTTCCAACTTACAGCTAAGATGTAGATATAATTCATGGTAGTGTTCTTATGTGGCCTGCACAAGACCTTTGGTCTAGCATCACAAAAATAAAGAAATAGGACCTAAAATACCCAAGCAATCGAGGCATTGGAAGCAATGCTTTAATAGATCCTGCTCTCCAGAGATGCTGCAGAACGCTCAACCGCTTCCCTGTAGACGCTGGCTTGGACTGCAAGTGAGCGGGCATACAGGGTCAGATGAGGTGTTGGGCAGACTTTCACGTAAGCAATTTCCTGTGAATATGGAGCATAATGATGCGGACACCAATGTGCATGACGAAAGAACCCCCAGGACAGCCTCAGAAATGACCCGATTCAAAGGGAACCTGGGTGGAGCTGATCAGCACCCCAGCCTTTGCTGAGTTACCACAACTAGCCAAGTAAGAGAAGTCATTATGGAGAAAATGTGGAAGTCTAGCCAAGAGTTGGGGTGATGGAAAATTAAATATAGTTGAGACATAAAATTTTACAATACAGGGATTGTAGGGCAATTGGATATCTTTCATAGTTTAAGAATGCAGTTCAATGGACCATCTCTTAGCATTATCCTGAAAGCTTATACTTTTGATTAAAACCATAAAATCTATCTTAGAGATCCAGGAAAGAGTGAGCATACCTTAAACCCAAACATTCTACCACCTGGACGACTAGTATTTTCATTTTCCTTCTACCTTTAATTTAATTAAGGCAACCATGGCCAAGTTGTAATTTTTGTATGTGAACTTTGTGTAGGAAATACAAAGAAATCTGAGACTTTTAAAGATTATTTAAGAGTTTACACATAGGATCATTTTCAAGGGATACATGCCAGACCCAAATTTAGCCCAGGGCTTGGAAAAACGACCATCAATATGCCTTGTTACTGTTTACCTGGAGGGGTAGAGGGTTGTGTGGGGACACCAGCTCAGCCCATGGGTCACCCTGCGCTGGTGTGGAGAGCTGGCACTCGAGGAGGAGGACGAGGCCAGTCAGAGTCAGGCTGGATTTGCGTCCTGGCCGTGGTCCTGTTCAGCTGTCGTTTAGTTCATTTCTACCTTGTCTGCTTCACTTACATTCACTTTCCTGACTCAGCCAGAATCACACGTTCTCATGTAATTGCACTGGGATAGATGATGGAGCTCAGTGAGGTCTGGAATTACTAATGCCAAGATCTGTCACACTGGCGAGCATTGCGTACTGTGAACAAGAAGCCCGAAGGAATAAGAAAGTCATAAAATAATAATCACAGTTATGAGGTGTTTAGCAAATCCAAATTTCTATGAGATGCTAAATAATAAAACCTCTTCTCAAGATACATCTATGCTAATAGGACGGACTCTGGTGTCCTTAATTTCCAGAGCATTTATTGAGATGCTTTAGTATTTGAGGTACTGTAAACAAACAAACCAACAAACCAGGAGTAAAAATGACAAATCACACATGATCCCACTGGTGAGGGCTGAGCCCCTTTCCATGTTTCACACGAACGAAATAGCAACGTATCCAGGGGAGTGGCAGACGTCAGTTGGTTGCCAATTCTGGGCCAGGCACTGTGGTAGGGCCCAAGACTACTAAGTTTCTTAGACAATGTTAAACACTCATCCTAGGATCTTACAGGCTATGGGACTATGGCCTTTGTCTCCGCTGCTTTCAAAGTGCAATCCCCAGCACTTGGGAGGCAGGGGTAGGAGGATCGCTGTGTGAGTTCAAGGTTACCCTGAGACTACAGAGTAAATTCCATAGTAAACTCTACCTTGAAAAACAAACAAACAAACCAACAAAAAAAAGTGCATAAACTCTCAGAATTAATAATAGCCACAGACCCTCTGCAGGGGAGCTCTTGTCTCCCAAGGCTAGTTTTACCCTACACTCTCCGAAAGGCTGTAAGATTTAGCAAACTGCCACAAAGGCAAAAGCAAAAACAAAGAATGCAGTGAGATGTGAATTCCTGATGAAGTCACTCATTAACCACAATTCAAATTGAACTGAGGTCATAAATTTTATCTAGTAACCCTAATTAGAATTAGGCAGGATGCACCAAGTTCCGGTGGGGAATGTGGTGTTTGAATAAGTTCTCGGCTTGAGGGTTTCTCTCTATCATTGACTTAGTCTTGCTTTAACAAACATTCATTTTATCCACTTGTGGTTTAAGCCAAAATGGTTGCCTGTTTCTTGAGACTCTAAGTAGCTTCTGATTAGTTTTTCCTAGCCATCTCTCATGCTTGTAAATTTTATTTGGTCTCCATCAAAATAATACTTTCATACTTGGTTTTATTTTGGAAAATCTATTGTTGAATATTAAGGTGCCACATGGGAAATTAGTAAATCATGTGATGCAGTACAGCGAATACCCTGGAAAATAATTCATTGTTGGCCTAAATTTCTCTACTTAAGATAGAACAAGCAAGGAGGAAATAAAAAAAGGGGATATTCTGCTGAGTGTGTGAGGCCAGGGAAATATTCTTCATATAGGACATTTGGTTTCAGATATATAACTACTGCTCAAATTATTATTAATTAAATTTATTTTTCACGTTCATATTTTTTATTACTCAAGTGGGAGACACAATCTCTCTCTCTCTCTCTCTCTCTCTCTCTCTCTCTCTCTCTCTCACACACACACACACACACACACACAGGCAACAGAATCTGACACCTGCCTTTGCAGAGAGGGTGAACCAGAGCCATGAAACAGCCTGGTGGCCACCAGCCACATGTGACTACTTTAAACTTAATACAGTTGCACTGGGGCTGGGGGTGAAGCACAGTGGTAGAGTCCTAAGCAGACAGATGCAAAGTTCTGAGTTTCATCCTAAAAACAAACAAGCAAGCCACATGGAGTACTAGTCCCATTTCAGGTTCTCAATAGATGGTCACATGAGGCTAATTGTGACTGTTTTAGCATACATTTTAGAAAATAGTCTATAGCCATACCATCCTGAATGTTCCTGATTGTGTCTGATATCAGAAGTTAAGCAAAGTTAGGTCTGGTTGATACTTGGATAGGAATAAATTTCAAAGGGTGCCAAAGATCTACGGAAAGGTCTCTAGGAATAATGAATGTGGAATGGTTGATTTTTCAACTTATTTATAGTAATTACAATTATGTTATATCACATGAAGCTGTCAGTCACAAAGTTATAGGACCACTTTATGAGGGAAGCCTCTCTGGGGGAGAGATGTTTGATGAGAAGTGAGAATGATGGGTAGAAAGTAACACACAAGTAGCAAAGGAGCAAAGAGCCGTCTGGGCAGAGGGCCAGCATGTGCTAATGTCCTGGGGGACAGGAAGAGGGAGCATTTATGCAATAGACAGTGGCAAGAGGAAGAAGGAGAGGGAGGTATAAAGGAGCCTAGACAAGCAACTAGAAGATGTGGTGAAGAGCCTTGAAGGATCAGAAGCAGAAGAGTGAGATGTTGAGAGCCACCCCTACTTGACCCCAAGTTAATTGTCTGAAATACACTGGTATGTTATGCTACGTTAATGAAACCAGAGTAGACTTCCTTTATTCAATGTAAGTGGTTGTTACATGGGAAAGAGTGAGACATTTTTCAGCAATGTGGCTAAAATAAAACATACTTACTAGGATTGGGGTTAGATAGATGATAGATAGATGATAGGTAGATAGATGATAGATGATAGGTGGCTTATTTAGCAAAGCACTTGCTGTGCAAGCATGAGGAGCAGAGTTCAGATCCCCAGTGCCCACATAAGTGCTGAACAGATGTGGCAGCCTACCTGTAATCCCAATGCTTGGGAGGCACAGGCATGGGGACCCCAGGACAAGCTGTCTGGCTAGACTATGTAAATGGTGAGCTCTGGGTTCAAGTGAGAGACCCTGTTTTAGTAGAGAGCGATGGAAGAAGACATTTGATACCAGTCTCTGGCCTCCACATGCACATACAAGTTTATGTACCCACATACATATGCACACCACACACAAGTAAAACTTTTAATAAATTATCTAGCAGAAGAACTGCCTTTCTGTCTGGAGTGACAGGTTGAAATAAAAGGAATGGTTGCTATGAAAGCTAGATATGTTGCCTCCCAGGCATGAGAGGACCTAGGTTCTTGCTGTGGCCCTAGAGAGCCAGAGAACAAGACATGTTCCAGACCAGATCAAAGTCCAGCTAAGCCAACTGCACATCCAGCCAGCCCCATGGGGTGACGCCTGGTCTGTCACTCCCACCTGGCCAGACACAGTGCCATTCACATTCCAAGAGTTCATGGAGCCACTGGTCTGGGACTCATCTCAGTCCTGGGCTCACCTCAGACCTGCTTGTGAAGGTTAAGATGCCTCCCCAAAGACCCTCTTGACTTCGTGGTGCTCCTCAGTAAGGGCTGGGAGTTCCTGCCCAGGAAATAAGAGATCTGAGTTAGAAATAGAATAATCAAGAATATAATATGGGTGTGCCTGTAGTCCCAGCCCTTGGGAGGTAGAGGCAGGAAGAATGTACATTTGAGGCCAGCCAGGGCTTTATGGAGAAACCCTGGGTCAAAAACAGAGAGAGAAAGAGAAAGAGAGAGAGAGAGAGAGCAAGTATGGAATACAGGTAGCACAGAGGTTTGAACAATGTCTACTTTTCTTTCTATGCGCATGCTTGAAACACTGTCCCCAGTGCTCTAATATTAGCATGATAAAGCCTCTGACGATAGCAAGCAAATGTGAGTATAAGGAAATAGAAGACAGGAGAACAAGCAAGCTGCATGTTTTAGTTCTAATATAGAAACACACTTGATGGTTCTGAGTCTTGAAGTGAAATGCAAGGGTACAATAACATGAAGTGTTTTCCTGCATTTCTACCTACAGAGTGAGTATAATAGCTGCCTGTTGACCTAACCCTGGAGATGTTATGGACAAAAGTAATGAAATTTGGGATTTACACAGGAAGAAATGAGGGAAAAATCCAATTCCCAACAAGTATATTGGTAATCACCAAGTATCTAGGTTATCTCTCTAGAAAAATGCTTATATTTTTCTTAAACGTCTGTGGACTTCTCAGTCTGGCCAGACATAGATATCCCATGTTTACTCTCTATAAATATTTCTGTACCAAGTAAAATAGTTGGTAAATTGGGGCTGAGAGATTGCTCAGTGGTTAAGGTGCTACAAAAAGTTAAACCTTGGTTAAGTTCCCCAGTACCCACATAAAGCCAGATACACAAAGTGCTGCATGTATCTGGAATTTGTTTACAGCATCTAGAGGCCCTGGTATGCCCATCCTCTCTCTGTCTCTTGTTGCTTGCAAATTAATAAAAAATATAATAATAAAAACAGTTTATGACTTATTAAATACTAACCAGGCATTGTTCAAAAATTTATGCATATTAACTTATTTAATTCCCACAACAGTGGTATGGGATAAGAATTCTTATTAATGTGGCAATTATAAGTCATTATAAATACCAACTCTAAAAATAATATCAAGAATCTTGGAAATATTAAGCTTAGTGTATGAAGCTAGTCATGAAAGGCCACATATTACATGACTGCATTTATATGGAAACATCCAGGGTAGGGAAATCTATGGAGACAGAAATGTATTTGTGGTTGCCAGGGGCTGAGAAGAAAGAGAAGTATATGGAAGGATTGCCAGTGAGCTCAGGGTTTCTTTTGAGAATGATTAAAATATTTGTGGCGATGGCTGTGTGACTGAAAATATGCTAAAAGTCATTGAACTATATACTTTAAATGGGTGAATTTGATGGCATGTGAATTATATATCAATAAAGAAGTTTAAAACATACCAATTACAATTTCATGATCACTTACAGATACCAAGATGGTAGCAACTTGCTATAGTTTGGATCTTACACATCCCTAAGAGCGGTGTCTTCAGCAGAGCTATGGGGAAGTTTTGGAACTTTTAAGGGTTAGGGCCTAGGAAGGAAGTTAGATCATTGAAGCCATGCCCTCAGTGGGGATATTGGAATAATGTTCTCTTTTTAAAATTATTCTTTACTTAGCTATGAGAGAGAGGGAGAGAGAGAGAGAGAGGCAGATAGAGAGAGAAAATGGGTGTGCCTCCAGCCACTGCAAATGTACTCCAGATGCATGGGCCACCTTGTGTATCTGGCTTTCATGGGTACTAGGGAATGGAACCTGTGTCCTTAGGCTTTTCAGACACGTGCCTTAGCTGCTAAGCCATCTCTCTAGTCCTCTTTTCTCTTTTGTTCCCAGCCATGAAATAAACAGGCTTCCTCTGTCCTGTGCTGTTACTATGGTGCACAGTGCCACCATGACCCAAAATAATAGGATCAATCAGTCATAGACTAACATTGAAATTGTGAACCAAAATAAATCTTACCTCTTTTTAAGTTGATTTAGCTCAGTTACTTTTTATAGAAAGCAATCACAGGATATATATTATACAAGTTTTTTTTTTTTTTGAGAGAGAGAGAGAGTGGGGAGAGAGAGGGGGAGAATGGGCATGCCAGTGCCTTTCAGCTGCTGTGAATGAATTCCAGATATGTGTGCTCCCTTCCTTGTGTGCATGTGTGACATTGAATGCTTGCATTACTTTTTGCTTCTGGCTACTACCTGGGACCTGGAGATTGGAACAAGTATTCTTAGGCTTCACAGGCAAGTGCCTTAACTGCTAAGCCATCTCTCAAGCCCTTATACAAGTTTTGATTTCAGGCAACTTGACAATCTACCCTGTAAATAAAATTACATTAAGAGAAACTGTTGCAGACTTTCAGGAGTAGTTAATATAGCCATAAATGGATGGTGTGTCTGGTTGGATAAGAGGAGAAAGTGCAGCTTTGATTGTTCCAATCATAGTTTCATCTGGTCAGATAGAAATGTAGAACCAGTTTGGTCCAGTATAGTGCCACTTTCTTTTTTGTTGCTGTAGTGTGCTTGGTTTTCTGACAGTCATAAACTCACGGTAATACTCCTGCCTCAGCCTTCCAAGTATGGGAATTACAGGTATGTGATACCGTACCTAGTCTGGTGCTATGGTTGAATTATTTTAATGTATGGGAAGTTTGATCCCAAGCTTTAGTGATTTTAAGAGACAGGGTCTAGAGGGAAGCCCTTGAGAATTTGAAGGGTGTCCTTGGAATGGATTTTGGGATCTCAGCCTCTCTCTGGCTCCCCAGTCTGGGAAAGAAAAGAGATTCTCTGAAGGAACAAGCTCAGAAGGAACAAGGCCTGATAATGTGTTGATGTTGGGCTTCTAGCCTCCAGAATTGTGAAGAAATAGGTGTGCTCTGTAAGCCACCCATCACAAGGTACTCTGATGTAGCCCTTCCTTCCGACTCTGCCGTGAACTCCATCACGTGGTACTCTGTGGTGGGGCCCTTCCTCCCAACTCTGCCGTGAACTCCAGCTTGGCTATGATGCTCAATCCTGTGGAGGGAGTGCTTCTGCAGATTCTGTTTGCCTTTTTAGTTTTCTAGGTCACAAGTTTATATACCAAGTCAAAGATACTTCATTTTGAACTCTGTTTAAATACTTTATTAAGTTTTCTCTAACTCTACTGAAGTGTGATTTACAAACATTAGATATATTTGAGAGTACAATGTGATATCTTGGTACACATGTAAGTGGTGAAATGATTATCATAATCAAGCTAATTAACATAGGTACCTCACATAGTTACCTTTGTGTATTTACATGAGTGTGTATATGTAGGAAAAATGTATGATACCCATCACATCAGATTTCATATACTCAATGCATTATTATTGGCTATAGTTACCATGCTAGACAGCAAGTCTCCAGAGTTACTGATACGGCAAGTTCGTTCCTTTTGACCGACCTTTCCTTTTTCCTCCAGCCCTCAGGTGCTCATAGCCATTTCCCACTCTCAGCTTCTAGGAGTCCAGCATTTTAGATTTCATATCATATGTGGAATGAGACAGTGTAGCATTTATCTTTCTGGGTGTTGTGGTCAGGTTTGCATTGCTGGAAAAAATCACTTGAACAAGAGCAGCTTTTGGGGGAAAAGGGTTTATTTTGGCTTATGGACTTGAGGGGCCACTCCATGATGGCAGGGCAGATGGCATGAGCAGATGGTGGACATCAACTCCTAGCCAGCATAAGGAGGGCAATAGCAACAGGAGTATGCATTAAACACTGGAAAGGGGAAACTGGCTATAACAACCATAAGCCCACCCCCAACAATACACTGTATCCAGGAGGCTTTAATTGCCAAATCTCTATCAGCTGAGAACCTTGCATTCAGAACACCTAAGTTTATGGGGACACCTGAATCAAAACACCACATTCTTCCCTGGCCCCCATAAACATTTAACCATCCATGATGTAAAATGTAATACATTAAGTACAACTTTAAAAGTCCCCACAATTTTTACCAATCCCAATGCTGTTTAAACATTCCCATCATCCGAGATCTTTTAACTGAGCCATAATAAAAAAAAAAAAAAAGAACCTCCAAAAACCCATAATGTCACAGAATAATTGGGCATATCAAAGAAATGTTCAAGCAATACATGATTTAAACAGGGTACACATCAAATTCTGTAGCTCCAAGTCCAACAACTCTAGCCAGTGACATCCCCAAGTCCGATAATTCTAACCAGCAACAAGTCTCTGCAGTTCCAATTCCACCCATCTAGCCAGGCTGCGCACAGTCCTGGAAAACTGCATCTGGGACCAGCAGCTTTCCTTAGCAGCCATCTTGTGGTCCTGGCATCTCCCCTGGGTCTCCATTGTAACCTATGACCCATCCTCATGGCTCCATTGGGTCTCCATGCAGGCATCCCGCAAACCTGCTTCATACTGGCCATGACCATTTCCAAAACACAAGACCATGTTTCAAATTCAATGACCCTCTCTTTCCTGCATTTCTTTTACTCCACAATACCAGGTAGGGTGCCAATTTGTTAATCCAGTTGGGGGTGGGAATAAAGTAGATGTTGAAGAATAGGACACTCCTTCAGCATTCAGGCCCCTTCAAAAGACTACATTCTTTCTGTCATCCCAATGCAGGTCAACTGCCCCAATTGCAATGGTTGTAATCTCTCATACAATTGCAGCTGAATGGGTAGAAGTTTTAGCCCAAAGATTTCATTTTTTTATGTGCCATATCCTTCTGCTCACACCAGTCCATTTCTACACAAAGCAGCCCTGCACACCTTCTCAGGACATGGGCATAGCAACAAGCCTCTCACACAAACTGCTTCTAGCCCAGTCCAGACAAAGCTGTTTCTCACCCTCACAAGCCAAACCTGATAGTCCATAGTTCTTACTGCATTCAGGTCTTACTGAACAGAATAGTCCATCAAGCTGTACTTATAGCACTGCAAGGTGTCTCTTAGGCCAAGGTTTCAAATCCCACATTCCTTTTGGAAGTCAGCTCCAAAAGGCCAAAGCCACAGTCAGGTGTCTAGCAGCAATTCCACTCCTCAATACCAACTTTACTGTTGTAGTCAGGTTTGCATTACTGGCAGAAATCACCCAAACAAAAGCTGCTTTTGGGAAAAAAGAGCTTATTTTTGCTTACAGACTCTAGGGGAAGTTTCATGATAGCAGGAGGAAACAATGGCATGAGCAGAGGGTGGATGTCACCCCCTGGCCAGCATCAGGTAGGCAATAGCAACAGGAGAGTGTGAGAGTGTGCCATACACTGGCAAGGGGACACTGGCTATAATATCCATAAGCCCACCCCAACAATACACTGTCTCCAGGAGGTGATAATTCCCAAATCTCCATCAGCTGGTAACCTAGCATTCAGAACACCTAAGTTTATGGGGGACATGTGAATCAAACCACCACACTGGCCCATAGGTCATTTCGCTAAGCAAAATGTTGTCTGGGTTCACCCATGTTGTTACGAGCAGGGAGATTTCTTTATTTTTAAATATTTTTATTTATTTAAGAGAGAGAGAGTGTGTATGGGCATGCCAGAACCTCTTGTCACTGCAATGAACTTGAGACACATGCAGCACTTTTTGCATCTGGCTTTATGTGGACACTGCAGAATTGATCCTAGGTAAGCAGGCTTTGAATGAAAATGCCCTGAACCGTTCAGCAATCTTCCCAGCCCTCCTTGGTTTTTAAAATTTTATTTTATTTTCATTAACATACAACACATTGTTTCATTATGGCACTTTAAGCAAAATTTTTAAAAACCTCCTTGAGTCCTGTTCCTTGTTATTGTGACTAGATCAGCAACAAACATGGAACAGCAAGCATCTCTGTGACAGAATATGAATCTTCTGGGTGTATAGTGTGTATACACAGTGTATATACTGCGGCAATGCTGGATCATATAATACTCCTATTTTTTAATTTTTTGAGAAACCTCTGTACTGATTTCTATAATGGCTGTACCAGTTTACATTCAAATGAACAGTGGTTAATTGTTCCTCTCTCCCCACATCTTATCCAGCATTTGTTGTCATATATTTTCTTTCTTTGTGTGTGTGGGGGGGTGTATACATTGCACATGCCATCTTGCACATGTGGAGGTCAGAGAATAACCTGGGAGTGTCAGTTTTCTCTTCCTACTTGTTTGACAGAAGGTGTCTCATCGTTTTTTTGCCATTGTGTATGCCAGACTTGCTGGAATTTTCCTAATTCTGTCTCCCATTGCTATAGGTGCCTTGAGATTGCATTGCTACTGTTATCTGGAGATGTGGAACCTAGGTCTGGACTCATGATTGTCAGGCTTGCACAGGAAGCACTTCTAACCACTGAGTCCTGTTCCCATCCTATCACCTATTTTCTTGCTGATAGTCCTTCTGACTATGGTGAGATAGAAACAGAGTCATTTTGACGAGGATGGTATAGAAACTTCACTAGGGAGAGATTGAAACAGAGTCATTTTGATGAGGATGGTATAGAAACTTCACTAGGGAGAGATAGAACCCTAAAGTAGTTTTAAGTTGCATTTTCCTGATGGCAAAGGATGTTGAACACTTAAAAATACTACTTGACCATTTTTGGTTTCTTCCTTAATGAACTGTTTGTTCTTTTATTAGCCTGTTTATTCATTTGGCAGTATTTTTGGATTAGTTTTAAATCTCTTTACATATTCTGATACAAGCCCCTGTCTGTAGTACAGCTGGCCAACATTTTCTTCTAGTCTTGGGCTGTCAGTTTACTCTGTTGATAGTTTCCTTGGCTGTGCAAAAAAATTTTAAGCTTTTTGTAGACTCATTTGTTAATTCTTAGAGAGTTCCCTTTTGAATTTTTAATTTCTTTGTTGTTATTTTTATTTATTTATTTGAAAGCGACAGAGAAAGAGAGAGAGAGAGAGAGAATGGGCGCTCCAGGGCTTCCAGCCACTGCAAACAAACTCCAGACATGTGCACCCCCTTGTGCATCTGGCTAACATGGGTCCTGGGTAATCAAGCCTTGAACTGGGCTCCTTAGGCTTCACAGGCAAGCGCTTAACCACTAAGCCATCTCTCCAGCCCCCCTTTTGCATTTTTAAACATACAATATTCCATTTTTGTACATATGCCACATTTTATTTACCCATTCTTAATTTTTAGACATTTTTCTCATTTCTGTATTTTGGCTATAGTGACTAATACATGAGAGAACACCAGATCAGAGATATCTTGTTGACATAGAAACTGCATTTCTTTGGGTATATACTCAGAAGTGGACCAATGGATCATATGGTAGTTCTATTTTTAATATTTTGAGGAAACTTTACACTATTTTCCATAAAGACTGTTCCAATTTACATTCCCAACTACCATGTTCCCTTTTCTCCACATCCTCAACAATATTTGCTGTCGTTTTGACTTTTTAATAATAGCCATCATAGGAGATGTACAAAGATATCTCATTGAAGTTTTGATTAAAAAGACACAAATAAGTGAAAACATATATCCATGTTAATGAAATAAGTGAATATTACAAAAATATTCATACTCTCCAAAGAGATCTACAGATTCAATGCAACTGAAATTAAAATTCCATAAAATTCCATCAAAATTCCAATGGCAGCTGAAAACTCATCTGAAACCACAAAGGGCCCAAATATCTAAAGCCTTCTTAAGCAAGAATAACAAAGTTTAAAGGTATCATACTTACCAATTTCAAATTACATTACAAAGCCATAGTAATCAGCTGTTATGTTATTGGCATCAAAACAGATATATAGGACAGAATAAAAAGTCAGAAATAAATCCATGCATATTCAGTCAATTAAAAGTCAAAAGTACCAAGAACATGCAATGAAGAACAGACAGTATCTTGGTAAATGTTGCTCAGAAATCTGCAAATGGAAAAGAGTGAAACTGAACTGTATTCCTAGAGTATACATAAAGATGAGTCCAAGTAAATTCAGGACTTACATCTAAGACCTGAAACAATAAAATTTCCTAGAAGAAAACCCTGGGGGAAGCCCTGACATTTGTTTTGGCATGATTTCTTGGATACGACACCCAAGCAAAAATAACAAAAGCAAAAATAAAGAGCATGACTACATCAAACTGCAAGTTTTTGCACAGCAAAGGAAACAATCAGTGTGGTGAAGAGGCAGCCTATGGGAGAAGAGAAAAAGTTTGCAAATCATTTATCCAGTAGCAGTCATTATCAATCATGTCTAAAGAACTCACGCAACTCAACAGAAAAAGAATAACACATTTTTTTTTAAAAAGGGCAAAGACCTGGATAGACATTTTTTTCCACAGAAAATGTACACATGACCAACAATCTTTTATCAATATTGTGTCTTATCAAGGAAATGCAAATCAATACCTGAGCACTTCCTTCCTCCTGCCAGAACCTTGGCTGAATATGTACTTTTCAGACAAGAAAAGTAATCATGAAGGGGTTAACAAACCTCTTCCTAGTCAAAACCCCAGTGAATACCAAGGCTATAACACTACAAGCAATGCTTCAAGCCACAACACCCAAAACAATCAGAACTGACTGACTGTTGCACAGGTGCAATGTAAGACAGACCAGTACCTTCCCTCCCAAAGATGATGACTGATTCGTCTTAGCTACTTTCTTACCTGTGTAGACATTTTTAACCTGCAGCAGTTCAGGTCCTCCAGGAAGCCGACTTTTCCTGCAGCTGCTTGTTGGCAGAGTCCCACTTCTGGAAGGAGTGAGCAAGTGTGAGAATCTCATCCACGCTGAGTCAATGGCATGTAGCCATGGATTTGGAAAAACACAGTGCTGGCAGTGCCCGCACAGTAAGATTCACTGAAGCGATGTTTTGAGGCTAGGATTCAAGTGGGCTCCCCACAGCAGCCCTCCTTGAAGGTCCCACCTCAGGAGGGTTTCTCCATGCTCCTGCCCCACGAACCTACCACATGCATGTTTGAGGTGCGGCTTTTCTGTGGTTCCTGTGGGATTTTCCTGAGAGGGGGACTTGGAGCAAAGGGATTATTGAGGTGTCATGCCTAACTTTACCTGTCAGCTTGACTGCATCACAGGGGCCCATTTCTATAATCTGTGAGATTAATAATTGAGTGGATCAGTTGTCCTCCATATAAGGGTGAGTAACGTCCAACCCACTGAGGACCTGAATAGAACAAAAGGTGGAGGGAAGAATTCGTGCCTTTTTTTCCTGCTTTACTTCTTAGGCTAGGAAATCATTTCATCTCATCTCAGTCTTTAGCAGCCCCAGCCTCTGCGATTATAAGGGCCAACTCCTTATCATCAGTCTGTCTGTTTGTTCACCCAACAGACTGATTCTGATTTTCTGGAGAACTCTGACTGATAGATGGAATGAGCTACAACCTCTAATGTGGTTGGTTGCAGGTTGTCCCAGTTGATGCTCATAACCTCTTCTCCATCCATTCTATGTTACCCTCACCCCTGGATTCATGATGGCATGGTGGCCTTGGTGGACTGGTCATGTGACTCAAACCTTTGCTTTTAAGGTATCAGAGGCTTTGTTTATCTCACTCTTTTTCAAATCTCAATTACATTTGGGTATCTGAATGGATCACTTGAGCTCTACACAAATCCTGTATAACAGTCTTTCTTCCTATTATTGGAGAAATGGTATGATACCAGGCTGTGTTAGATATGTTTGTGTAGCAGGAGCTACCCTGGCCTTGCTAAGGGAAATTTAAGCACTTAAGTCTACTGTGGCCATTCCATTCATGTGCTTTGAAGAGGACAATAACAAAGGCTGGCCGCCCTGACTTGGATGAGTGATCCATCTATTTCTTTGGAATATAATTGATAGTAGACACTAACAGGGATCACACAACCTTCATTCTTTGTGCCTAATCTTCACATCCAGACCTCTTTGTCTCTGACCTTGCCTTCTTCTCCCACGTCCTCATCCACCTGGTGAAACCATATGTCACCTACTAGAACACTATATATTCCCACTTCAGGCCACATAAGCAGATGAGCATACGTGCCACTCACATCTCAGCCTGCTGGGAGGCTGCACTGACCTGAAAGTGACTGCAGTGCAGCCACCGTCAGTTTCTTTCTCATTGCATACTAAGTTGGACCAAGCAGTGCCCTCAGCTGGTCAGAGTCCCCACAACCCATAGACATGAGTGGAGCATGGTGTAGACATGTGTGGTTGGTGACACATGGGTCTGGCTACCTGCTCATGCAGCTTTCTGACCTGATTTAGCCTTGAGTCCCAGAAGTTCCAGCCCCATCCAGTGACGGACAGATAGACAGCTGCTGGGAGCATTCAACATTATGACTTACTGGGTTTGGTGGACTAGGGGATAGCAGGCAGCCCTCTCATGGCCAGGAATCTGTCTACGAGATCCTGGTAGCCTTTTAAGAGCAGCCTCTCAGGAGCTGTTCAATGTCACACTATAAACACAGCCATCATGGCTTCACTCGAGAGCCCATGGGACACTTTCTGATGCCTCTGTTGCGGGGCAACACAAATTCTCACAGCATGTTGCCTTATGGATTCCTTTCACATATCATAAGGTCTGCCGGATTGAATATTCCCAGTGGCAAGGCTGAATGCTTCATGGGCATGGGCTGGAACACTGTTACTTGAAGAACTCAGAGGCCTTCCACACAATGTACTCCCTCCTTGATGGTCAGAATACAAGATAAAACCACTTATTTGTTTCTTTGGAGAAAATATCTGGGCATTCCACTGACCCATGGACTCCTGAAAACTTAACTTACTAGGAAGTCCTCTGAACTTTTGATTCTCCCCACCCTGGCCGGGTATGTGTGTGTGTGTGTGTAGTGTAGGGTGTGATATCTGTGATGTTATATGTGGCATATGGATGTGTCTGTACAAACGTGAGCACAAGTATATAGCAGCCAGAAGAGACCTTTGGGTGTCTTTATCATTTAGCCCAAGTATTTCCTTGACACGAATCTCTTCCTCAACTTGGAGGTGTCATCAGTCAGTGAGCCCGTGTGACGATCTGGACCTTGTCCCTGCCTCCACGTGTGCATAGCCACAGCCAGCTTTCTACAGGAGTACTGGGAAGTCAACTTTTCAGTCTTTGGCTTGTGATGCTTAAGCAACAAACACTCTTAATCACCAAGCCATCTCCCTAGCCCAAGTCCCCTGGATTGTCTTGTGATTTAGCCTCTACTGCTCGAAGCACATGTATGAGGCCCTCCAGTGAATTAGCCACCTTTTACTTGTTCTGAGAAGAACATGAGATCATAAAAAAATTCAATATTTCATTTTGAAGGATGGCCATAGTCTGTAATTCCTTGTTTAAAGAGGGGGCAGGAATCGTAGATATATCTGGGGCAAAATTATAAATGCATAAATTGTCTATTTTACATGAATAAAATTGTTTCTGAGCTGTCATTTCTGATGGAAACAGAAGACACATCTATCAATTCAATGCAGAATGCCTGATGTCTTACAGATCTCCTCTAGCAGTATTTGCAGATGAAGCTGCTACTTGGTTGAGCTTGGGAAGTCTCTACAATAGCAGAGAGGTAGGAAACGGGTGCAAATTTCCACAGGAAATTGTGGAACACAGAAACAGACATGTTCTTTCCAGTGTGGTATGAAAGCTTGTAACATGTGTAACTGCTTGTAGATGGCAGTCCTGCAACACCTTCCTCCTCCCCATCCTTGGCTGGAAGCCTACTTTCATTCCTTTGAGGAGATTTCTACTTCCATCCCTTTGGGGGAATCCTACTTCCATCTCTTTGAGGAGATTTCTCTAGCAAGACTTGCTGCTCGCATGGTCACTAGTTTCCTCTGCCTTTTTAACAGGAACCCTTGGCTTGTGCATGTCCAGTCTCTAAGTTGCCTTGATAAAAACCATATGAAAATACCACAAAGCCAAAGGGCAATACTGCTGCACAGAGCACGTTCTGTTGAAAAACCACAGCTTTACCAGTTTTGAAAATATCTCTTCCTAAGGCGTGTTCACTAAACCCAGACTGTACAACCTAAGTCCAGCTTTTGTGAGAGTTCTACTGCTAGACCCGGGATACCAATGTAACATCTGATATCAGTCAGAACTTTAAAAAGAGAAAGGAGATAAACTTAGAACAGATGACTTCTGGAGTTGGGTTAGCGCCAACCCTGAGGCAGTTCAGAGTCAGGGGCCTCCACATTCGCAGAAAAAGGGGACACCACCTTTACCTCCAAGATGCCTTGAATAGACAAAGGCCCTGATAGGTGGAGAGGGTGGCCTCATATTCTCAGCCTCCCTTGATTACCTTTCACAAATTATGTCCCATCATTCAAATGCCCACCTCGTTCTCTTGTCAAAGGGAGAATTATTAGGTGCCAGCACATTCAATACAGTCGGTTGCACTTGAAGATGTTTGTTTACAGTAATATGGCATTCTTCTAGGAATGTAAGTGGAACCCAGACTGTGACCTCAGGAAATAGGATGTAACAAAGCTATGCAGAAATATTAACTTTGCTCCAAAGCAGGGCAGCCCTTTCCTTGAGAAAAGTGGAAGGATGTATCCCCTCACCTTCCTGTTCTTTAGAAAACCCACAGACAGTTGACTCTTGGGAAGTTCAGAAGATTTCTAAGCAATACAATTGATACCCTCCTAGGGAATTATTTTTCAGAGACCACTAACATTTGGAGTAGACAACAGCTATGCAGGGACAGCTTTGGCATACGACATGGAAACTGACTGGACTTACAAACCAGATATTTTGATGTCAAGGGCTGAAAACAGAAAAAGTCAAAGAAAAAATTAAGTGGGGAGAGAGAGGTAAAAAGTAAAACCCGTAATAAAAGCCTATAAAATGACAAGGGTCAATTCCAGCTCTGACATTCTGCTTCATGATGTTTATTATGTTTTTGAAAATTATTAATAAAATGGAGCTTAATATAAATGTAACACACTGTATACTATTCAAAAAGCCGAGGCAGAAATCTGGCTTGATATTAATGATTTAGAATAAAAATTCTTCAACAAATGGCCTTAAAATAATTAGAAATGTTATCCCCAGTAAGTGAGCAAGGCCCAGGCTAATCTGGCCCTTACTTTTAAGCCTCAGAATAGCTGTGTCTTAGAGACCTCATTTGAGTTTGGTTTCCCTTTTTGGCATAAAGTTTTATGGCCACATGTGACTTTATAAGAAGGACATCATTATATGCACTCACACATGCATATGAGCCATATTTGAAATTTCTAATTCCAACCTGAACAAAGCATATTTTGTAGTATAGTAAGACATATTTACTAGTATTAAAATGGTAGACTTACTATAAGTTTTATAACATTAAAACTGCTGTGGGAGTTTTTTAGACTCAAAATAATTTATTATGCTTGACATTTTTCATGTTGGATTAAAAAAGCAACTTGAACTAAGGATATGAGCATACAATTCACAAAAAAAGAAAAATAATTTTATCTTAAACATAAGGAAAGATGGTCCTTTCACTTTTTATAAGAAAACATTCAAATTAAAACTATAGCGATGGGCTGGAGAGATGGCTTAGTTGTTAAGGCACTTGATGGCAAAGCCAAAGGACCCAGGTTCAATTTCTCAGTGCCAGTGTAAGGCCAGATGCACAAACTGGCACATGCATCTCAAGTTTGTTTGCAGTGGCTAGAGGCCCTGCCACACCCATTCTTTCTCTCTCTTTGCCTCTTTCTCTCTCAAATAAATAAGTAAAATATTTTTTAAAAACTATAGTGAGATGTTACTTCACAAATCAGATTAGCAAAATTCCACAAGTTATGGAGGTACTGGCACTTTGTGCTAGTGAGGTATGGGAAAGAGGCTCATGTACATTGATGGTGGGAAGGTGATAGCCCAAGTAAGGGTCATGTGACTGTGTACGTATATGGGAATCTCTTTGCCTCTAAAATAAAATTTCTACATGTTTGTTGGATTTGGTTTGCGTTTATTATTATTATTATTATCATTATTTTTGTGTTTTCAAGGTAGGGTCTCACTCTAGCTCAGGCTAACCTGGAATTCACTATGTAGTCTCAGGGTGGCCCTGAACTCTAGGCAATCTTCCTACCTCTGTCTCCTGAGTGCTGGGATTATTAAAGGCATACACCACCATGCCTCCTGGTTTTGAGATTTTTTTCTTGTTTGTTCTTTTTAAGGTAGGGTCTCACTCTAGCCTAGGCTGACCTGGAATTCATTGTGTATGCTCAGGGTGGTCTCGAACTCACAGCAATCCTCCTACCTCTGCCTCCCAACAGCTGGGATTAAAGGCGTGCACCATCACGCCCAGCTGAATTTATTTTTAATATGATTACTATTATAAAAATCAGGATTCACTTCATGACTATTGTGTTTGTTCTTTTTAAAATTTTTATTCATTGATTAGCAGGTCTCTCTGTGTGTGTGTGTGTGTGTGTGTGCCAGGATCTTTTGCTGCTGCAAACAAATGCTGGTCTGGCTTTACAAGGGTGGCTGGAGAACTGAGCCCTGGTCTGTAGGTTCTGCATGGCAATGCCTTTGCCTGCTGGATATCTTTTTAGCTCTGTGGTTATTCTTTTATTGCTTTGCTTAAAATACATTTTTTTCTTTATGTAGACCTCAAGTTGTAGGGATAGTCAAGATATAATAATCCTAGTAGGGATATTTTTATTACACAAACACTAAACAACATGCTAATTCCTATTACAACATTATCACAGCTGTCTTCTAGCCAGCTTCCATGTTGCCTTCCTACCTTATGCTATCCATCCAGCAACTAAAACATCCTGCTAAAATTATGAATAATACCTTCTACTCAAAGCTCTCTGTTGGGGCTGGGGGGTGGCTCAGTAGGTGAAGTGCTTGCTGTGCAAGTGTGATGATATGAATGTTATGTAGGTGGGGTTTAGGAAAGTCCGTGAACTCCAAGTCCTAAGTTTGTGTCGGTTATTTAACCAGAGAATTGGCAATCCAGACTGAGAAGAATGATTTTTTAAACCAGCACGTTTTATTCAAACATATCAGGGATGCAGGGAACAGGAAGGGTTTAAGCAAGGGAAAAGTGGTCTGGAGCCCATGTGAAAGATTAAGCATGGGCCCTGGAAACAGAGCCACTGCGGAATCTAGCTGGTGCTGAGCAGAAAACCTTTCTCCTGTAGCCCAGCCAACTGAAAGAAGGAAAAAGCTGCACTGTATGCAGCCTTATGGGAGACAGAAGTCATCAGTGGTGAAAACAGTGGACACTGAAGCTTCAAGTTTGGCCAGACAGGCCAAATGTCTGAACGAGTGCAGTAGTTGCATGTGTGCTCTGGGGAAACCAACTGCTCTCTAATTGGACTGAAGGCCTGCTCTATGAGAGGGAATACATGTCTGATACTGAAAAACTAATCAAAAGCCTAAGCAGGGGAGGTCTTGAGTCTTAGGGGTATAATGCCTGCTCTTGTCTGGATAAATGCATATATTATACTCTGACCAAATTGCCTTGAAAGCACTACACTTAATATTCATATTCATATATTAATGCTAATCTCACTTCTGGTTAGAGAAGCTTCTCTTTTCAGATGGCAATGACCACTGGGATGACCCAAAAGGCAGCATAGTGCTGAGAAGAAGGGACGGAGGAGTGTCCAGCACTGAAACATCTCTATCACATCCTCCAAGGCTCAGGGTCCATTGCTGAAGAGGTGGTGGAAAGAATGTAAGAGCCAAAGGAAGTACTGGTACCACTCCTTACATACAACTGTCTGGACAGAACTTGGCCCCGATATCCAAGACCTCACAGTGCCTAGCAATACGTACACAAGGCCCTCATAATGGGAGAAAAAGATGATGACATCAAATTAAAAGAGAGACTAATGGAGAGAGGGAGGGGCTATAAGGGGAAGGAAATACCATGGTTTGTTGTCTACAAGTATAGAAGTTGTCAATAAAATGTGCAAAGGGGTTTTTCTAAAAATGTGTATGCTTTCAAAAAGACTAAAAGGCTATAAAAACAGTAACAAAGAAATATCCCTTTCCACCCTGGCAGCCTGGCTGCCCCAGTAGGAGAGATGTAGTCTTGCAGTGCGGGGGAGGGAGAAGGAAACCTTTTTTTTTTTTTTTTTTTTTGTGAAGGTATGCTGGAATTACAGAACTCGAGAGGGCCTAAGGTAGCCTGATAGCTTTGAATCAGGCAGGTAGACAGAAAATAAACTCTCAAGGGAGGAACCTTCCATCACATCCTCCTCATGCCTTCCTCAGCTCTCTCTGCCTGCTCAGAGTTAGAACTCAGCATCTGCTAGCCTCATTTAATCAAATCTCTCCTGGGCAAGCACCCTGCCCACGTGTGGGTGGTCCCCTTCTCTGAGCTTAGTCCAATCATCTGACACCTGGTGCACACGTGCCAATTTCTTCCAGAGCACTGAATCCACACAGCTTACTTGAGCAGCAGCTTATTTTTAAGATATTTCTGAGAATCTATTCATTAGGCCCTATTGAGATTACAAATGGTCTTTCCTATCCTTATCCTATTCTGATATTATTAAATCAAGTAAGAGTTTAGTAACTACAGGTGATATGTATATAAAATAAAGTTTTATTTCTCCTAAAATGTTCAATAAAAAAGAACTTGTAAAAATAACAGAACAAATCTAAAGAAAGAAGAGAGAAATAATTTCTACAGGTTAAAACAGAGATAACTCGGGCTGGGCGTGGTGGGGCACACCTTTAATCTCAGCACTCGGGAAGCAGAGGTAGGAGGATTGCCATGAATTTGAGGCCACCCTGAGACTACATAGTGAATTTCAGGTCAGCTTGAGCTAGAGTGAGAAACTACCTCAAAAAACCAAAACCAAAGCAGATAAACAAACAAAAACACCCAGAGATAACTCAATTAAAATATAGAAAATCAGCAATACCAATAAATATACCCAATTGTTGCTTTCAGTAAATCTCATATCAAGAAACCCACAGGAAAGAATGATGAGAGAATTATAAAAATAAACATGAGAAATGATAATGCAAACACAACACAACTTTTTAAATTATGATACTAATTTTAAAGCTTCATGCAAGTTTATTTTAATAATCCTACAAATTGTATTGGTTACTAAAACCCCAAATAAAAAATGTATTGAGGCCAATTGAACATAGATAGAATACAAGTAATTAGATATCTTCTCCTTAAAACATCTCAAATTTGGAGAGTTAAGTAAATTGCCCACTTCTTTTCTTTTCTTTTCTTTTCTTTTCTTTTCTTTTCTTTTCTTTTCTTTTCTTTTCTTTTCTTTCCTTTCCTTTCCTTTCCTTTTTCCTTCCTTCCTTCCTTCCTTCTTTCCTTCCTTCCTTCCTTCCTTCCTTCCTTCCTTCCTTCCTTCCTTCCTTTCTTTCTTTCTTTCTTTCTTTCTTTCTTTCTTCTTTCCTTCTGACTGGCCTTGAACTCAAGATCCTCCTTGCTCAGCCTCCCACATGTTGAGATTATGGACACCGTCTCAGAGGAAAGATGTCATTTTTAGGTATCACTCAAACTCAAGACTGAACCAAAAGGTCAGTGAATCCTACTATAAGAAGCGCTAAAGGAATGTTTGTCCAACATTCCCAGAGCATGTTCCTTCTTACCTGTAGCCCATGTCACTAAGCTAGAGATAACATAAAAATCTTCCTCAGACTTGGTCCTTGCCTAAGAGGAGATAGCTAGCTAGTAACACGATAACTATGCTTTAGCATTTTACATATTTGAAAGGCTTACATGCATAGCTTTATGGTAATGCTATGAGAACTGTTTTATCCCCACTTTATAGCAGGACAACTGAGGTCCAGAGAGGCAAAGTAACTTGCTCTGGATGCTATAGCTAATGAGCTGGAGCCAGGGTAGCCTGGATATTCAGAAGCCAAGTCCTCAGCATTCTGTAACCCAGGCTGTCTAGACACGCACAGGTACAGAATTGCTCCCGGAACCCAACACATTGCGCAAGTGCAAGTCGTGGAAGTCACAGTGGCCCTGTGTGGTTTGGCTTTATTCTGTTTTAATTACCTAAGGTCAACCACAGTGCAAAAATAGCACATGGAAAAGTTCTAGAAATATACAATTCATGAGTTTTAATAGCTTGTATTATAGCATGTGATAATAATTATTTTATTTTATTAGTTACTGTTGTTAATCTTTTATTATGCCTCATTTATAAATTAAGCCTTATCATAGTTGTATATAAGCAGGAATAAAATGGGATCTATCTATAGGACTCTGTGTTACCTACCACTTAAGTCACACACTGGGAGTCCTGGACTATGTCTCCATAGAGAAGGAGGGACAAGTGCATTGACAAGTGTCTATCCCCAGGCAGCAAGATTCTCCTTTAATTTGGTGGATAGAAAGTGAAGGAGCCATCTTGCCAGCCTCATCTTTTCTTTTCTTTTTTTTTTTTTTTTTTGTACTCCTAAGAAATACCACTGGGAGCACTAGACTCTGAAGTAAAGTCACTATGTTAAAATCTTCTTGTTTTCTAAATGCCAATGCCTTCTACAAGTCAAAAATGAGATTTGAGGGCTGCAGAGAGGCTTTGTGGTTAAGATGCTTGCCTGCAAAGCCTAAGGACCCAGTACCCATGTAAGCCAGATGCACAAGGTGGTTCATGCATGTGGAGTTACTTTGCAGTGGCTAGAGGCCCTGGCATGCCCATTTCTCTTTCCATCTATATATGCCACTTTCTTTCTCAAATAAATTAATAAAACTATTTACTAAAAATCAGCCTTGAAATGCAAATTATTTGAAAGCCCAAATGAGCAATGCAGATATCACCGATTGCGTATGTCTTGTATGGAGGCCCGGGAAGCATTTAGTTAACGGAACATGTTTAATTACCCTACAGAATCTCCAGGCCAGGTGAGGGTCCACCTCTGCTGATGGGAGACCAGAAGTCTGGGGTTCACTGCTGAGGGACTGCCTGGGGGCACCCAAGTAAGAAGTGGGCTTCCACTGCTCTTCCTGACACAGATGTTGGGGAAAGAGAGGCCAGCTTCCTGTTCTCCACGCCCACGTGAAGCTTCTGGTCTCCATTTTCCTTCTCACCATCTGCATATGAGGTAGGCACTCAACATTCTTTCACTTCATTTTCTTTTCCAAATCCAGGCAATGAGAGACACCAGGGAGGATGACAAAAGCTCCCTGACAGACCAGAGAAGCGTATGTGTTCTGTCCCTTGGGATAGTTCAAGGAAAGACAAAGTCCTTGTCTGACAGATATCAAAGACATGGGAAGTGTGACTATGGAATTTCAGGCCTCAGTGAGCAAAGCACAAAGTACTTTGAAAGTCAAGGAGGTTCAAAAGTCACAGCATTTACCAATTCCCTCAGGGTCACACTGTCTTCTTTGACACGGTCATTTCTGCACCTTGCTTCCCTGCCCACCTCACTTATGAGCTGTGCATATGGCTCCTAGCCTGCTGGACTAAGCCCCAAGATTTTTTTGTTTTGTTTTTTGTTAATGTTTGCTTGGTTTTTTTAAAATTATTTATTTATTTATTTGAGAGGGACAGACACAGAGAGAAAGACAGATAGAGGGAGAGAGAGAGAATGGGCGCGCCAGGGCTTCCAGCCTCTGCAAACAAACTCCAGACGTGTGTGCCCCCTTGTGCATCTGGCTAACGTGGGACCTGGGGAAATGAGCCTCGAACCAGGGTCCTCAGGCTTCACAGGCAAGCACTTAACCGCTAAGCCATCTCTCCAGCCCTGTTGTTTGTTTTTTAAGAAATCCTTATGTCATCACACACTAGCCACTGTTCTAAGCACATACTGATACATGTGCTTTTCCTACTAATCCTAAGAGATACAAGCTATGTGTGTTTCCCAGATAAGGAAACTGAAGGACACGTAGGCTATGCAACTTCACAGTGGGCTGAGGCGGGAGGCAGAAGTTTGAGCCCAGTGTATGGTCTTGTTTCATTCTGACAGTCAAGGGCAAGATTAACCCTTGCTTGCTAACCTGTGAGTGGTTTCCAGACGGCTGTGTAAAAGAGGACCATTGTGGAAGGAGGATCAGGGTTGGTATTAGCTCATCAAAAATGGGGAACTGGGGCTGGAGAGATGGCTTAGTGGTTAAGCGCTTGCCTGTGAAGCCTAAGGACCCCGGTTCGAGGCTCAGTTCCCCAGGTCCCACATTAGCCAGATGCACAAGGGGGCGCACGCGTCTGGAGTTCGTTTGCAGAGGCTGGAAGCCCTGGCGCGCCCATCCTCTCTCTCTCCCTCTATCTGTCTTTCTCTCTGTGTCTGTCGCTCTCAAATAAATAAAGAATGAATGAACAAAAAATATTTTAAAAAAATGGGGGACTGTGGTGGAGATTGCAATTGCTTGCCCAAATTTCTCATCAATAATGTTTAAACCACAGGGTAAGCTTAAGGAGCCACCCTCCTTCTTTTCTGCTCCCCTAGATCTGCATTTGTACAACTCTGCAAAAGCATATTATAGGGAATATAAACATAATGAGATATCAAAAAATAATGATGGCACATGGTTCTTCTGTTTAAGGACAGCAATCGACTCAGGAGACAAAACAACAAAAGACAAAAAAAGGGGTGGAGGGAATAAGACAAGTCACTCTGTAGAACTGACAATAGCGCTGTCCCAGAGAGCTGCTTAGTGAAGAGGAGCTCGAGCCCACAGGGCAGGGAAGCTGTTTGGTACTCCGCTGCACCTCTTTATCTATCTACCAGAGACAGGCCAGTCCCTCCCCTTAGCCCTAGTTCTCATGAGTACTTATTTCAGTGGTGAAAAGCTTTGGGAGAAGGAGTTGAAGCAAATAGTGTTGGTAAAGATAGGTCTGTAGGTTATGGTAAGAATCTTATTTACAATTTCCCATGACAGCTTTAATCCTATTGGCCCTCTTTACCTTACTTTTCAGAGAATTTTTATCCATGAAACATAGTAAATTGTTCATTCTGTGACTCTGAGAGCATAATGGAGATTATAAATGATAAAGAGACTCAGGGCCAAATTTAAGTTTTCTGTGACTCTCCAAGAATCATAGAGGATGGGAGTCTGATCCCTGGAGAGTTACAAATGTTCCTGAAATGAGAAGACTTGATGTGCAGAAGCTAGCTTGCATTAAATCACACTGGTGGTGCAATTATCTCCCAGCAAAGATCTGTGAGTTGAAGGTCGAGCTGTGGGTTGAGAGGATGGTTAGGGAAACAGGGTCTCTCTTGTTAAAATGAAGCAATTAGTTTAATATATACTGTAGGGAAAGTAGAGAAGGGAAGGGAAATTCCCCTTGTCAAATGTCTAACATTTAGAATACCGCTTAGAGCAAAAGTAATAAGGCTCTCTTCATGAAAAAATTGGCCATATACCATGTCTAAATGCAAACATGTGTGTTCTTTATGTCTTTAATTCATTTCAAATTCTGTTAACTGGGAACATTTTATGTGCACTCTCAGCTGCTCTCTTTCTCACTAGAACAAAGTGTGTCCGAGAACAGAAATGGTGCCCGTGGTCCTGAGTAGTTTAGATACCATAAAACATTTAGTACTTTTCCTAGAGCGGCTAAGTGCCACCAAACACCTAAACAAACTTGAGCTTACAGTCCACAGGCTGCACTATGCATTGTGCTGCTATTAATTTAGATCTCTTAGAGAGATGTCCTATTTAAATGGTTCATTTTAAATTGTTGTGACTTGAAGTACCACATATATTTTTACATTTGGGGGTTTGTATACTTTGTCACTGAGGGGAGCAGAATTCACATAAGGGTTTTAGGGGTCTTTGCCCGCTATAGAGATTTTAAAAATTGCCCTGAAGACAGATTATTTGGGTTCAACAAGGATCTGACTTTCATGGGTTCTTACAGAATTTTTTTTAAAGCTTCTGTATAATACATGCAATAAGAATGTATTCCAAAAAACCTATGCTAAGAAAAGAGGTCTTTCTCAAACAAATATCCACTCCATTTACCTGAGGTTCTAGAACATGTGAAATAATCTCTATTGGAAAACAACCACAATCACAACAAAAATAACTCACAACAATGGATTAGTCTGGGTGGAAGGAGGAGAACTGGACTGGGAAATGCTGGGAGAATATTCTGGGCTGATAGCTGGTCCTACCTAGTTTACAACTTCTTAGGGATCCATCCAGATTACACGTTTGTCAGCACACCTGGATTACACATTCTGCAATATGCACTTAGCATGCATTGTCATCTTATATTCATTTTATTTCAGAAGAGAAAAAGTAAATAAATGTAAGACCCCAGTTCATGACTTAATTAAGAAGTGTACTGACTATCTGTATGTACTATGAAATGCATCCAGAAATAAAATGGTTAGCCAGCGCTCAATTTATAATAGCTGGGAAACAGAACCAGACTAGATGTCCCTCAACTGATGAGTGGATAATGAAGATATGGCACATTTATACAATGGAGTTCTACTCAGCAATAAAGAAAAATGAAGTTATGAAATTTGCAGAAAATGGATGGATCTGGAAAGGATTATACTAAGTGAGGTAACCGAGGCCCACAAAGCCAAGTGCCACATGTTCTCTCTCATATGTGGATCCTAGCTACAGATGATTGGGCTTCTGTGTGAGAAGGAAAAAACTCAGTAGCAGAGGCCAGTAAGTTAAAAAGGAGATATAAAGGGAACAGAAAGGGAGGAGGGTACTTAATAGGTTGGTATTGTATATATGTAAGTAGAATGATTGAGATGGGGAGGGGATATGTTGGAGAATGGAATTTCAAAGGGGAAAGGGGGGAAGGAGGGTATCACTATGGGATATTTTTTGTAATCATGAAAAATGTTAATAAAAATTGAGAAAAAAATAAATAAATTTAAAAAAATGTTTAGCTAGACAGAGAGAAATAAGCAGAATACAGTAAATTGTTAATAGTGCATATATGCTATTCCATAAATCTTTCCAAGATGATCATGATAAGATGAAATGTCTCTTAATGAAAAGTAAGAGAGAAAAAGCAAACTCACATGGGTAGTAATTAGTTCTTAGTTCAGTCAAGCTTGAACACAGAGCTGCTCTAGGCATGGGAGATCTGCTCCTTCATTCAGACCTTCCTCAAAGCCACTTTCTGAAACTAAAATATGTATTTCGTTTGAACTACCTTAAGCAGTGTTCAAAGCCTTCATGAAGCTATTGCAAAGCCAGTTGTTGGTCACGAGATGTGAGCGCATGTGTGAGGGCTGAGTATAAAGGAAGCTTTTAAAGAGGAAAGACTCTGTAGATTCACCCTTTTTGCTGTTTCTCAGCCATCTGGTCCTCTTATTTCCTCTTCCTTCTATCTGCCTAGAAGGCTCCCAGTGCCTGGAAGTACAGCAGCCATCTTGCAGTAATGCAGATGAAAGTCACACACACTGCACTCCCAGTAGAGCAGGAAGATGGTGGGTGGAGCCCAAGTATCAGTCAAGTTCATGCTACACTAAGATTTCATAATTCCTGCCACAAACAACTTATTTATTATGTAAATGTTCTCAGGTTTTGTTATCTTCAAGCAAAACATATATGCTTAACTGATATTCAGGTTATCTTAGATAAGATCTCAAACTTCTTGGTTTTGATTTACAATAACTTGAGCAGTTCATCATACTGAAAATTTTGAATAGGAAGGAGGAAAGATGGAATATCACCAATTAAATGAAAAGAGGCTGGAAAAATGGCTTAGCAGTTAAAGCACTTGCCTGCCAAGCCTAAGGGCCCATGTTCTATTCTCCAGACCCCATGTTAACCAGATGCACAAAGGTAAGGCAAATACAAGGTCCCACATGCCCACAAGGTGGCGCAAGCATCCGGACTTTGATTGCAGTGTCTGAGGCCTTGGTGTGCCAAATTGTTTCTCTCCCTCCCTCTCTCTCTCTAAAATAAAAAGAAAAGAAAAAAAGATGTGTTGTGTACCTGGGCATGAGGGCCAGTTTCAAACAAACCAGCTCGTGTCCTCCAGTTCATCCACTTTCCTCCTGTACTGATTTCTCACTGTGACAGAGCACCCAAGGGAAGTAACTCAAAGGAGGAAAGACTCATTCCGGCATGGTTTCAGAGCACTCAGTCTATCTCAGCAGAAAGACATGGCTGAGAACGTGGGGAGTACATGGGGGAGCTGTCCACCTCGCTGAGGTCCAGGAAGCAGAACAAAGCAAAAACCGCAGGTCATGCTTGACCTTTGAGGGCTGCCACCGAGGACCTACTCTGCCAGCCAGGACCCACATCCTAACTCTCCCATGGCTGTCCAAAACAGTGCCACCAGCTGGAGAAGAAGTACTCAAAACAAGAGGCTGTGGGAGGACCTTTCAGATCCAAACTATGACACCTCCTTAGCATTTTTACACCATGTCTGGTTAAAAGGGAAGCAAAAGACAGGCTTCAGATGAAAAGAGACTTTCCCAAAGAACAGCCAGGGATGGATGTTAATAAATGCTGGCCCCAGGTTCCATTAGTCGTGTGCATGTGTACACATGAGGATCTCAGGGGAGTTCCAGGGATCTGGAGGTGACCACATGCCAGGCCCATGGACATCTTGGTGACAGTGATGGGGACTCTTACCTGCATCCAGGGTTGGAGTCATCAGGATAAAACAAATTAAGATGGCCAGGTTATCTGGCCTCTGCTTTCTAACCTCAGGCTCTTAAACCAGGTGTTAAGTGTAACAATTTGAGCAAAATGAGTTTGCACCACATGAAAGAAGAGATATAGATCTGTACCTTTTTTTATGTTCCCAGAAACTTCTGGCTCCCTGCCCATGTCATGAGTAAAACTCCGGTTTCACTGAGTGTAGTGGTTATATTAGGTGTTTCCCCCAAAATTGTGTGTTTTTTATGCTTGGTGCCCAGCTAATGGCAACTTGGGAGGTGGGGCCTTGCTGGAGGAAATCTGTTGTTGGGCATGGACCTTGAGGGTTATTAGCCTCTACCTTGCCAGGGTTAGTTCTTACACACAGGTGATGTCCAGCCTCCACTTATGTTGTGCTTGAGACTGTAAGCCAAAGCCTTCCACCCATTGGCTGACTTTGGTTTCGTGTTTTGTCCCAACAATGCAAAGGTAACCCCACACCGAGCATCTGTGTGGAGAGCATTTCAGGTAAGTCTCAACATCTTGTAGCTAAGCATCACGTCATTCTGGTATTGTTTGAAGCTGTCATCAAGAGAGGTGGCAAGACTTGGCTAGACATGGGAAGGGAGAGATAGGACACAGAAGAGCATGTCAGATGGTGGGGACATCTTTGTGTCCACATGGAGAATATCACGGGGCACTTGCTTATTGCAGAGCCTGAAAAATATTGTAAACACCCTTCAAAGGCAAACCTGGCCCACTTCAGCAACAAGAGTGATGTGAGTGGCCTGTGAGGTCATAAATCTGGAAGACACATTCAGTCACTGGCAAGGAGGCAGGCTACGCTCATGGCCAAGCCTGTTTTCTGTTTAGGTCAAGTTTTTTTAAAGTCCTAGTGAAAATTGCTCTGCACAGATGGAAAGTTGTCAGAAAAAAACTAATGGTGTACTTTGTGGCAATGATTTTCCCTCTTTTGGTTTTTAAAATAACAACTTTTTTAAAAATGGGAAATTGTATGTCTTTAGCCTGAACATTTTTTCCTGGCATTAGTTTGCACACAAGGTTTACAATGAGCCATTTTATCTTAAGGACTGTACCCATTTGAAGCAGACATGAGGGAACATGTGAGAGGAGTCACCCTCTGCATGATGACCTTTTGCTCCGCTCCATGGTGAATGCATGGGCAACAGGTGGTCACAGGAGACTGTAATGGCGCTGGAAATTCCCATTGCTTAGTGACGTCAGAGCTGTCATAACATTGTGGTAAGACGCATTCTTCATGTGCGGTGACGCTGCTGTGAGCATACTCACTGTGCCATATAAAACTGTAGCACATCTGATTACACATTGTATGCAGTACTCAACAATAAACAACTCTTTTGCCAGTTTATGTATTTACTCTATTATGCTTTATGTCATTATTTTAGAGTGTGCCTTTTCTACTTGTAAAGAAATTTGACTGTAGGACTGGTGACATTGTTGAGTGAATAAAGCGCTTGCCACATAAATGAGAGGTCCTGGGTTGGGCTTCAGTGAGCCCATATAAAGACACGTGTAGTAGTGCCCATCGGTAATCCTGGCCCACCCACAGTGACATGAGACGTGGTGACAGAAAACACTTCAGAAATTTGCAGGTCAGCTAGCCTGCCATACACAGCGATGAGCGACAGATCCTGCCTCAAACAGAGACCAACATTTGAGGTTGTCCTCTGACCTCCACACACCCACCACGGCATGTGCATACACACATGCGCACAAACACAAAACAAAAGGGAAGTTTTCTATAAAATCTGCAGTATGGCACCAGCAGAAGACTGGGTCATCTTGGTTTACCATGTCTTTTATTACACCATTTTCTTGCATATGCCACTTAAATTTATGCTATTTGTTCATCATAGCCATGAGAGAATTGGCTGTATTCTATGTGGTGTGTGTGTGTTGGGGGGACGGGGTGTTTCATAGAGCCTACATAGTGGGAGGCTGCTGTCTGGGTTTGTATAAATACTGTTCACACCACAGCAGTGTCCTAATGGATTTCTTAAGGCAAATCCTACCATTAAGTGATGTGTGACTACATTTTTGCCTCTGTTGTGTTATTCCAACCATTTCTGGAGCCCTGATTCCTGTGACTTAGTGGATATCTACACAACCAGTATGCCAAAGTTGCACGTGAGAAGCTGAGCTTGGCACAATGCAGTCACTGGGGCATGCAGGTCTTAAGTCGCTGCTGCCCACTTACCTCTGATATTCAGTGTCCTTTGGACATGGCCTGTTACCTATGTCACCAACATGAACTCTGTCACCTTATCATTCATTTTTAGTAAGCTTTGAATATAAGGAAATGTTAAGACAGTATAAGTTAGAAAAACAATTAAGAACAATTAAAATGTCTAAAATATGTTTTGTTAGAATGTCTTAAGATGCAATAAAGAATTCTATTCACTAGGGCTAGAAAGATGGCTTAGTGGTTAAGGCTCATGCCTGCGAAGGCTACGGACCCAAGTTTGATTCTCCAGGTCCCATGTAAGATACACATGGTGGTGCATGCGTCTGCAGTTCATTTGCAGTGGCTAAAGGCCCTGGAGCAACTATTCTCTCTCTCTCTCTCCCTCTCTCTGTTTCTAATAAATAAATAAAAATAAATCTTAGAAAGAATTCTATTCATTGAAGAAGTGAAACAACAGCTCTCGGGAGGCAGAGGTAGGAGGATCGTCTTGAGTTCAAGGCCACCCTGAGACTACATAGTGAATTCCAGGTCAGCCTGGGCTAGAGCGAGACCCTACCTTGAAAAACCAGAAAAAAAAAAAAAAAGCGAAACAAAAACATGTAATAGACTTAGGCAAATCTCCACAGAACTCTTTTTATTGTCCTAATCATATGTTAATTTCCCTTAAAGTTTCTCACCTGCTTTTCTGCAAAATATTCCTTCACATGAAGATTAATTAATACTTTCTTTCCTCTGGCCAAACCATTTTGTTTCTCTCTTCCTATAATTGTGTGGAAATCAAACAACTTCCCCCAGGTTCTCCATTCCCCTCATGCTCCCAGTACTTCATCCCTGCCCAAGATAAGCTCAGAAGAACAGTGGGCTAAGACAGCTTCCCTGTCAGGGAGTGGGAGTCAGGGAGAAGGGGCAAATGCGTGTGAATAATTTCCCCATCTCATCCATGTTGAAGGGGATGAAGACGCCACAGTTACGGGGATATCACCATGTACCTTAGTAACAGGACTTTGTTCTGATAAGGGTGCCATTGGGCCCTTGTGTGATGAGGGACTGCCTCCACAAATACCTGTGACGTAGCTGTGCACACAGTCTTCTATCAACCAAAACTATTGTATATAGATATTATAAACTTTTATGTAGCCAAATTCCATTCTTTTCTAAGAAACCAGAACTAATCGTATCAGGATTAAAGGACTAGACTTCAGTTCCATCTTCTAACTTCCCCTTCTGCCTGTATCCCACAGGAGTGACTACAGGGGGACAATGGGAACCCCCGCCCCCATGTTCCTAACCCAATACTGTGCCTGGCCACCCTTAGCACTGGAGCAAGGAGATGGGCACAAGGACTTCAGCATGGTCAGTGGTCCTCGGGGCCATCCACAGTGACAGCACCAGTGGTCCTCGGGGCCATCCACAGGGACAGCACCATTTATTTTTTGTAAAATTTTCCATTTGCTCAGTCAAAATGGCTGTTCTAGCCTCACATATAACTTAGAGATGCAAGGGTGTGTGTGTGGGTGTGTGTGTGTGTGTGCACGCGTGAGCACGATGTTGTTGTTTTGGAGAAATATGTAGCTTCAGTAAAATCCACAATGCATTACCTGGGGTCTGTGTGCAGGCATGCATGTATATGTTTGCTACTGGAATACAGAGGGTCTACTCCATAAAGCTTTTTCAGTAAGTAACTTGAATGGTCATTTACTCATTCCTCTGTCTTCCCTGTCTGAGTAATACAATATACAAAGTCAAAAAAGAAATTGAGTAGAAATACTCTGGAGTGTTATATTGTTGTTTTCATAAGAGACAGACAAATTGTCGCTCCGTGTGCTAAAAAATGCCAGTGTGCGGCAGTGGGCATTTGATACTGAGGTCCCCTCCTGTCCTCCAGTTACACACTGGCCAGAGGTCAACCGCCCTGAGCAGACTCGCCAGCATTGCACCTCATTATGTGCTGTGGAGCAGCCAGCTGATCTGCGCCCTCCTCATCTTTCTGTCATTAGTGATTGGCGCTCATTCTGGCAGCTTTTTGGCTCAAAACTGAACACTTCTGACAAGTTCTACAAAGATGAGAATTTAGCCAAGGGGCTCTTTCATCAATTAAGACATTTCATCCCACAATTGCCACCAGGGGCTTTCCAGAACTCATGAGGTTCCCATTGCTGTCTGGGTTTCAAGAATGCAGAGGAAGACGTGAGACCTGAGAGTGTTATTCCATGACAGGAAAGGTGATGTCTTACCCTCTCACATTTAAAAAATCGCCCAGGAAGGAGACATCCACACAAGACTTGCTCCACGAGCGATCGTCTAGTGACTTGGAATGATCTAAGCAGCCAAAGAAAATAAATCAGACATGAGACATCACTTTGGGGTCTGAATTATCCAAATTGGCTGTCTAACCAAGCTGTTAATTCAGAGGGGTCCCAAGTCACACGAAAATTGTTGAAACTTCTGCTTCAGCTGTTGAAAGTCAGCCTTGATTTCCTTAAGGTAAAGTCGCACAGAGAACTACCAGATGAGCTTCTGAAGCACAATGTACTTGCTATTGTATGGTGATAAGCATGTGCCTTAAATTTAAAGGAAGTCTGAAATGACCCTCTGTGGCTTTATTTATTTATTTATTTTGAGGTAGGGTCTCACTATGCCCAGGCTGACCTGGAATTCACTATGGAGTCTCAGGGTGGCCTCAAACTCACGGCAATCCTCCTACTTCTGCCCCTCCAGTGCTGGAATTAAAAGCTTGCTCCACCATGCCTGGCTTTATTTTATTTATTTTTTTGAAGACCAATTCACAATTAATTGTTTAGTGTAAAACACCAGGCTTTGTTCTGATATGCACTAAAGAAAAATTACTTTTCTCAGGTTGTATTTCCCTTTCTGAGATGTTTTAGGAATTTTCATAAACTCTGTGGACCTTCCTCATGTTCTGGGAGAAGACACGCAGATGGACACAGGCTGAAAGTGAATTATGTTCAAATGCAAAGGCCAGGCAGCCTGGTCAGCCCAGGGAGCCAGAGCGGCAGATTTACAGGATCACACCAATCCCCATGGATATGTAGTCACCTCTCTTTCCCACTGCATTTGTAAATTGTGTGTAAATTGAGGAGTTTAATGTAGATACAGAATTTGAGGCAAACACAAATCAAGCTTTGCCCCAGGCATCAGCTCTCCTCAATGAATGTCTCCAAGTAGACCAACCCCCATGGCCAGCAAGCTGGGGGAACTACATACACACTAGCTAGTCAACTTGGTTTCATTGACTAAACTTCGGCAGAAAACTTCATACAGGTTATGTGAGGGACTTTGGTGAAATCCAGTCGAAATCTCAGCGTCAGCTGAGGTGGCTGTGAGCAGAATTTTCTCCCTGGACTTTAAGATACTTCGAGCTGGGTCTTGTCCAAACCTCTTCTCAAACCTGGTGTGTGCAGGCTTGTGCAGAGTCGCGCTTTCCGAGTGCTCTCAAGCGAGGCCGAGCTGTGCGGAGCAGAGGCAGCTAAACTTTAAAAGAAAACCAAACAAAAAACAGGGTGACGAGTCAGTAGGAAATCCTCAAATGCAGAATGCACGCCTGTCTCTGTTTATGTTAAGATGATTGACAAGAGGAAGTTAAGAGGTCTAGGTAACGTTTCAAAGTTAAAATGATTAGAGGGATCCATTTGCCAGTGATGTGCTAGTGCGGGGGTTTTAAATTTTTTTTTGTTTTTAGGTTTGAACTTTCAAGGTCATTCTTAGCACAACGATTTCCCTATTTCTTTTTTTCTAAATTCAGGCAAACCACAATGGGTGAGCAAGAGGGACCTAAGTGTGGTGGGGACTGAAAGGCCAAGCTTTTCATAGGCACAGTGGCCACAAAAATGCCATTAGCAATTTCCTACTCAGTTATGATCTCACTTATTATTTGTTCTTTCAATCCAAAAATATAGAGAGCAAAACCAGGAACTGTCTGTGCCCATGTGGGACTTACATTCTTAAGATAAAGACAGTCATTCTGTGTGACAGAAATGCGGGTTAAATTACAGTTATGAAAGGGCTTCAAAGAAGTCCAGAGAGCTCCAAGGTCTCCCATTGTGGAGCTTGCCCCACAGGGAAGTCAGGAAAGGACTCTAGGCTGAGGTCTGTAGGACAGGGAGGGACAGGAGTAAATTAGATAAAGCTAGGGGAAAAAAAAAAAAATCTCTGTTCAGGCAGAGGTTAACATTGAGAGACCCCTGGGCTCGAGAGATGTTTTAGCTGTTAAGGCGCTTGCCCATGAAGCCTAAGGACCCAGTTCAATTCCCCAGTACCCACTAGGCTAGATCAACATGGTGGCGTCAGGAATTCCCTGTAATGGCTGGAGGCCCTGGCATGCCCATTCTCTGTCTCTGTCTCTCTTTCTCTATCTGCCTCTCTCTTTCTTTCACACACATACATGCACACACACATGACAGAATCCCCAACAGAGGAGGGCGGACCTAGAACTCACTCTGTAGACCAAACTCACAGCAATCTCCTTACTTCAGCCTCTTGAAGCTGGCCTGAGTCTAGGAGAAGGTTCCAGCCAGAGGGTAGAAAGGATGTCACATAACCTAGTGGAGTTTGACACAAAGAGCCCAGATTATTAATCTCTGCACTGATAAAGCAGAAACTAAATCCTAAAGTGACAAAACCACCTAGCCACCTCTAAATATTACCTGTCAGCCTGTAAGGCCAGGTCATTCCTCTCACAGACCAGGTCACGAGAAGTCTATTTGACTCCGTTTTCACACATAAAAATCATTTTCTCATTCCTGGTTGGGAACAGGAATTAGGATTGTTTAGTTCTGTTTTTCAAGTTGGACTCTGTTGATTTCCACAGAAAGTTGCTGAATTCTAGCAAGACCTTGACCTACATTCATGCAAAGGCTTTTCTTAGCCTTTAGAAAGCACTTAGCAAGACTGTCCAAAAGAAGAAGGCCAAGAGGAAGAGTGTGTGCTGGATAATTGAGAACCTCGTGACTTTCCCAATGTCCACTTCCTGGGCTCATCTCCGTCTTCCCGCCACTCCTAACTGTTCTTGCAAGGTTAGTGACAGGAGTCACAATCCTCTTAGGTTTGGATCTGGAAATCTAAGTTTATTAGGTAATAAGTGCTTTTTAAGGTTTTCATTTAAATCTTTTTTGAAAGGCTTGGGCATGTAGCTCAGTAGTCGAGCCCTTGCCTGGTATGCACAAGCCCTGGGCTGCTTTCACAGCAGTGGAAAAAAAAAAAAAAACTTTTAAAAGTTATTTTTATTTATTTATTTATTTAGGGTTTGTTTTTGTGCACTTGTGTCTGTGTATATAGCGTGGTGTATGTGTGTGGTGTGTACACATGTGTGTGTGCATAGATGTGCATGTTCTGTGTACACACGTGCAAAGGCCAGTGGACAATGCCAGGTGGCTTCCTCTCTTGCCAGTCCACATGTTTCCTTGAGATCTCTAAGGCTGATCAGCAAGCCCTGGAGATTCTCGGAGTCTGGCTCCCCACAGGACTTGGCTTCCAGGTGAGGTTGGCTACGCTCAGCTATTCACTTGGGTGCTAGGAACCAAATTCAGGGAACATCAGGCCTTCTCATGACCTCATGTTTGTAACAGCAAGTGCTGTAATCCATTGACCCCTTGCCCTAGCATCGAAAATAATTTTTAAAAAAAAATAGATTCTCAGGCAGACAAAACTATAATTTAACCACTAATGGCTACTTTTTGTTCAATTCATATTTAAAATACACTGATTTACTCATAAAGAGTGGGTTATTACAAGAATAACATCTTTTTCTAGAGTTAGTTCTTCATTTATGAACCAAGGGAAGTCAATTATCCTCCTCCTCCTCCCCTTTCCCACCTCTTCCTTCCCTTCCCCCTCTTTCCGCTCCTCTTCTTCTCCCTCTTCCCCTCTCTTCCTCCCGCCTCCTCTTCCTCCTTTCTCCCCCTCCTCCTCTTCCCCCCTCTTTCCCCTTCATCCTCTTCCCCTTCCCCTCCCCCTTCCTCCTTTTCCACCTCTTCCTCCTCTTGGCCCTCCTCCCCTCCTCTTCCTTCTTCCCCCTCTTCCTCCCTTGCTCTTCCTCCTCCTCCTCCTTCACTCCTCTCCTCCTCTTTCATTCCTTCCCCCTTCCCCTCTCCCTCCTTCTCCCCTCCTCCTTCCTCCTCGTCTTCCTTTTCCTCTCCCCCTCATCTTCCTTCTCTTTCTCCTCATCTTCTTCCTGCTCTCCTTCTCTTCCTTCTTCTTTGAAATGGGTCGTTATGTGTTGCCCAGGCTAACCTCAAACTCCTGGGCTCAAGTCATACTCTTGCCTCAGCCTCTCAAGCAATTGGGATGACAGACACCCCCCCCCCCATGCCTGACTTAAGTTCTTTGACTTCAATATCTGCTTCTGTAAAGCATGAATGTTAATGCTGGCTTCATAGGACAGGTTCTTTAAAAGTGCATATTTATATAAATTCTATTAGATTTATGTGTAAATCACTAAGTCACTATATTAATGCAAGCCATTGTTATTGCTATACCTTTCAAAAAATCTTTTCTTATACCTTTCTTAATGCCCATTTCTTTTTGACACAATCTAAGATTTTTAAAATTATTATTAGTATTCTTCCTAAAGCTACAAGTAGGGTGCTCAGAGGGCCTAGGCTGTTTTGCAACACGGTGGTACTAAAAGGCTGTAACCTATGATGTCAAGGAGACAGTGCTTAGAAACTGTGAACCCTTCAACAAGAGATTTGGCCTCCTTTGAGGGTTCATAAATGACAACCCATCCTCAGGCGACCTTATAATTTAGCCGAGTATCTTGTATACAGCAAGTGCACCATTACTGATGCTCAACTAACCCTTTTTCATTTCCCCTACTACTTTTTCAGTTTCTTTTTACAATCTGTGCTGTGCTGTGTGTGTGTGTGTGTGTGTGTGTGTGTGTGTGTGTTTCCCACGACAGCAGATGTTTCACAATGCTAGGAGACCTCAGGAGGTGTCAGTCTTCATGGGCCCTTAATTGCTGACCACAATTTCTACACATGGTGTGCTGAGCTCCCTGAGGGGGGTCACTAACCCCACAAGGCTCCTGGAGCAATTCCAGATTAAAAAAAAAAAGCATGAGACATTAGATTTAGTTTTCAGAAAATAATGTCTAAGTGTCTTGAACTTTCCAGAAATACTGCACCCTGGTGCCACACCTTCCTCTCCTGTGATCCCAGGAGACCCAGAGTGACCAGGAGCCACCATCCTCTTAAGCCACGTAGTGCAAGAGCTAGAGCAGGGTGCATTTTCTTGAAGGTCCTTGGCCACCGGGCCTCAATTGAACCTGCTCTGGGCTCAGTGTGCTCTCTGCCATTTCACTGGGATGCTCTGCCCCTACTCTGAATGACTTCTCAAACAGCAGAACGAGTGCCCGACTCCACAAGACGCTGCCTCCGGAGCACTGCTGACTTTAAGCAGAGCTCTCCAAGACTCTGACCCAGCATAAATCCACATAACCCAATGGGCAGGGTGGTTATTTTTGGAAGGGCACTGATGTTTGCTTTGGAAAAAAAACTCACCAGAGTAGGATTGAGAAATACTTTTTCCCTTTGCTCCAAGATCACTTCATTTTGGCAATATGGCAAGAGCCAAATACTGAGGTTATTTCTTTTTAAAGGGTCAGTGTATGAAATATACATGTTGTGTGTTCCCCTGGTCCTAAGAGGGACTAATAAGAGTCAGTAATATTTTTCATGTTTCCCAAATTTCACATGTCAGACAGAAATTTAATTCCTAAATTCGTAGTTATGGTGTGACAGGATCCCCGTGGCTCAACCCTGGTGAATAGATTCATTTGTGGCTTCATAGGTTGATGGATTTTCAAAGAAGTATCTTTTTTATTTTTATTTATGTAGTTTTTGTTTGTTTTTTCAAGATAGGGTCTCACTCTAGCCCAGGCCGACCTGGAATTCCCTATGTAGTTTCAGGGTGGCCTCAAACTCATGGTGATCCTCCTACCTCTACCTCCCAAGTGCTGAGATTAAAGGCATGCATCACCATGCCCAGCCAAAGAAGTATCTTTATTATCAAAGTAAGTTCTGTCTAGCTGTATGATGTTCCCACCATGTTGTGACCCAGCAGGAAGACCATTACCATATATGACTTCCCAGTCTCCAGAACCATGAACCAGTAAATTTCTATTCTTTATGTTACCCAGTTATAGGTATTTTGTTATAGAAACAACAGAAACCCAGACTAAGACAGTCAAGTTGGAGAAATCCAAAGGAAGATGCTAACCCCTGTGCCAAGATGTTCTGGAACCAGGTAACGAGGGACAGAAGCCTATGAGGAAAAGGGAGCAAAGCAGACCTTTCCCCTTTAAGCTGTCCTCTCTGTTACTCTGGTTAAAGCTTCAGTAAAGTAATAACATAGCCTCCTTCACACTGTTCCACAGGGAACGCTGGGTCACAGAAGCGTGCACACCATAGCCAGCTCCTCCTGATGGGTGGGAGTCGCACTTGAGCTCCTGTCCTCCCAGGTTCCCAAGTGAGCTGCTTCATAACTGACCTTCCCATGCACTCAAACCTTGCATGTCACTTTCATCTGTCATCATCCACAGCTTACCTGCTTTCCCACAGAAAATGAAAGGTGTCTCATTGGTACAGAAGTCTATTTGAGGGAGATGGAAAGGTTCTGGAGATGGTGTGGTAGTGGGTTCATGGCATGGTAAATCTGCTCAGTGTGCTGCTCAGAACTTTATAAAAGGTTAAAGTGTGGGCTGGAGAGATGGCTTAGCAGTTAAGGCACTTGTCTGCAAAGCCTCAGGACCCAGGTTTGATTCTCCAGCACCTATATAAGCCAGGTGCACAGGGAGGTGCATGTGTCTCCAGTTAGTTTGCAGTGGCTAGAGGCCCTGACATACCCATTCTCTCTCTCTTTCTCTCTGCCTCTCCCTCTAAAATAAATAAATACATACAAAAATAAAACCTTTTAAAAATAAATAAATAAATTTTTAAAAACAACTTTAAAGTGGTAAAGTTGATGTTTGCATGTGTTACTGTGTCTGATTCTGGGTTTGTTTTTATTATTTAGAACAAAAATAAACCCTTCCTATCACCAAAATAATCCTGCCACAGTTCAGAGCACAACGTTCCAACTTAATGTCAACTTTTTCAATCCCCATGGATTTCTCTCCATCATCTTCCTTACTTGTAGGAACATATGTGCAAGGGCTTTGTCTGTGGTGGGCACTGGGATGAGAGGGAAGGAATCCTCCACGAGATGGGGAATGAGGAGCGGAGCACACAGAGTGGAAAGTGACATTCAGTAAGCCCTATCACCAGGGCTGCTTGGAGACAGCAGGATCACTGACCTCAGGTTCTTCAGAGCTCATATGTCACTCAGACTTCTCAGGAGGTGGCTTAAACTTGTTATTGGCTATTCAGGAATCCTCTAGAAGCCATTAGCTTATATTGATTTAAAGCCACTAAATTCTTTCCTAATGACAGAGTCACTCAGAGTGGCTGCTCTAAGACACATATGGCTAACTTTGCACTGGGGACATTTTATGGGGAAACTAGACCCAGGCTCTGCCTTCCTTAAGCAGCCTGGTTAATCACCAAGAAGGACTTCTCTTAAGGATTGCTGGGAAAGAATGTCAGCTACTCTAGTGAACAGCAATGATTTTCACTTTCCCTCTGCTCAAGAACTCCTAATTTCACCAATGACCAGCTACTTTACTGTTGAATTGTGACAGCTTAAGATTATTAGTGACTAAAGAAAGCAGAAGTATATGTTACATCTGTAAATCGCCTTGCATCGTCAAGATACTTAGATACCTTGAAGAAATTTCATCCACTTCATTGTGTGGCTGGAGAAGTTCTTGAAGAAATGATTGCTCCTGAATAACACTAGATGAGGATGAGCCCGGTTAACATTTTTCCCTGTGGAATGGGCTGCTGTTTCACATGGGCCTTCCTTACACATTCCAAGCTGAATCACACAAATCACCAAAGCAGAACAAATCATTCCTGTTAGAGAGGTGAAAAGCTAAGGACCAGGGAGTAAGAATTCCACCCAAATATCTATACCTTAACCCCACCTCTAAACTCAGACACACTCATTTTAAGGTGACTTGGGGATTTTACTGGCCTGTGATTTCTCCGAGACATTTTGGGCTTCTCTGGGCAACATTTGATTAAGCCTCAAATGATCAGCCAGCGTTTAAGGATTGTGTAGCATGATATGGAAGCTACAGAAAGAAGAGGACTTTGCTCTTGGGCCAAGCAGGAGATGTGTAATGCCGTTCCATGAATCATCTTGACATTCCACTTCTGTTTGTTACAATAGTACTGGGAATGACATTCAGTGAGCATGTAGTACCAAGCAGTCTTCAAAGCACATCAGCTATATTATTTTACCTCATCTCACCACCACCCACGATGAACATCACCAAATGCAATATTATAAATGGAAAAGAAGGCACAGAAGGTATTGTAGTTGCCTTCTCCTTTCTGGGAAAAAGCACTTGACCAAAAATAGCTAGTTGGAGGACAGTCATTTATTGTGGCTTACAGACTTGAGGGGAAGCTCCATGAAGGCAGAGGAAGCATGGCGTGAGCAGAGGCTGGACATCACCTCTGCCACAGCAGATGGAAAACAGTGGCAGGAGAGTGAAGCTGGACTCTGGCAAAAAGTAAGTGGCTGTATAGCAGCTCTAAGCCCAACCCCCAACAACACACCTCCTTCCAGCAGGGCTCCACTCCCAAAATTGCTATCATCTGGGAACCAAGCATCTCAAACACTTGAGTTTATGGGGAATACATAATTCAAACCACTACATTCTGCTCCTGACCTCCATAAGCTGATGACCTTCCATAATATGAAATGCAATGCATTCAGTCCAACTTTAAAAATCCCCATAGTTTTTTTTATCAGTCCTAACACTGTTCAAACATTTCCATAGTCCAAAGTCTCTTAACTGTGGGCTATAAAATCAAGTCATATAATGGCACAGAGTAAACATTCACACTGCAAATGATGGCACTGGGTATAGCAAGGAAACATTTAACCAATGCAAGATCTCAAACAAACAGGACAAGCATTGAATTCTGTATCTCCAAGTCTGACATTTGTAACCAGTGACAAAGTCTCTGGAATTTCAATTCCATCTCTCTATCTGGGCTGCTCACAGCCTGGGGAATAATACATCCTGCAACAGCAGTTCTTTTTGGCAGTCATCCCATAGATCCACTTGGGTCTCCACTGGATCCCATGGTTCATATTCATGGCTCTATCAGGCTTCCATGCAGGGACTCTCAAAAATCCTGCCTCATACTGCCCAGTGACCATTTCCAAAAAAAAAAAAAAAAAAAAAAAAAAAAAAAGGTATGTTTGCTTGGAGTGGTGGTACACACCTTTAATCCCAGCACTCAGGAGGAAGAGGAAGTAGGATCCCTGTGAGTTCAAGGCCAGCTTGAGACTAAATAGTGAACCTAGACAGATACCCTGCCTCAAAGAACCAAAAAATAAAAAATGGATTCAGTTCCTGGAGAAAAGGCTCAGCAGCTAATTTCAGGTGCTTGCAAATTGTGCACACTCTTGTTTAATTCCCCAGAACCCACATAAGCCAGATGCACAAAGTGGTACATGAATCTGAAGTGTGTTTGCGGCAGCAAGAGGCCCTGGTGCACCCGCTTTAGTTCTCTCTCTACCTCCCTGTCTCTATCTTTCTAGCTTGAATAAATAAATATGTTTTCAAATGCATTGAATAGGACTGTGGAGATTGCTCAGTGGTTAAAGGCACAGGCTTACAAAGCCTGTTGGCCTGGGTTCAATTCTCAAGCACCCATGTAAAGCCAGATGCACAAAGTGCACATATACCTGGAGTTTGTTTGCAGTGGCAAGAGGCCTTGGTGTGTCCACCATCTGCCCGTTTGTACTGTTTTGCTCACAAATAAATACAATAAAATAAACACTTTTTGAGTGCATTGAATATACCCAACCTACCAAGCATCACAGCTTAGCAGAGTTGGTCCTAACTGTTCAGAACACGTGTTGCATTGAGCTAAGTCACTTAATACAGAGTTTATTTTACAATAACGTGTAGGATGCCTCATGTAACTTACTGAATACCATGCTGAAATTGAAATGCTGTTCTTGTGTGAGTTTGTTGTTGTACCATCACAAACTTTAAAAATCTTAAGTTGGAGACCATCTTATTCTTAACCACAGTTGTACTGTACTACTAGTAAGATTTTTGTTTTATAAAAAAATCAAAATATTCCAGAAATGTGTTTATAAAAGCACCTTCTAGTCACCCTCCTCACATTATCTTAATTGTTTCCATAGCAAAGCATTGAGATGACTCTCAAAAAGCTGCGCCATGCTTGGGTATGTACAACTGTCCTTTTCCTCAGTGTTTCTCTCTGATTAGTGTCCATGGTTATATCTATAAAATAAACTTTTTATTACTAAGCTCCAATTAGCACTATTAAATAAATAAATGCATAAATCAGTTAATTAAAAATAAATGAGATAGCCAGGTGTGGTGGTGCATGCCTTTAATCCCAGTGCTCGGGAGGCAGAGGTAGGAGGATCACCATGAATTCCAGGTCAGCCTGATCTAGAGTGAGACCCCACCTCAAAACAAAACAAAACAAAACAAAACAAAAAAAAAAAGGAGCGAGATTCGGGACACACAAATTTTCTACTGAAGAAGGTAAGAAAAGCGTGTGGTGTGTGTGTATGCATGTATGTGGTGTGTGTGTGTGTGTGTGTGTGTGTGTGTGTGTGTGTGTGGTGGGTGTGTCCCACTGCTTGCAGACGAGTGCTGGCGGGGAGGAAATGCATGAGGCTGGCATTCACATCCACTTCCAGGTTCGGCTGCTTTTTGACATCTCAAGTCCTTGCAGAAGTGGAGAGGGAGGAGGAGCTGGGAGGACTTTTTAAAGACTCTCTCTTCAAATCACTTTCCATGCTCTCCTTTCTCTGCCTGGCTCACATCAACCCAATGTGGAAGTCTCAGCCCACATGTCCCTTCCTTTAGATAAGATTCCTGAAGCCAAATCAGGCCCATAAGTCACAGGCAACAGAGAGCAGACTATTTATGAGGGAGATAGAGAAGATTAGAGGTATGCAGGGTAACTGGTCAGTTGTGGAAAATCCCTCCAAGGTTGAGCAAACCCCTGTGCTTCCTAGTCTTGGTGCTGGGCACAGGGACACAGTCCCCAGCACCAGAATTCTGAGGGAGGTTATGGGCAGGGGTGAATGTAGACGAAGCCCCTGGGTGCCTGTCATATCCTGTTTGCATCCACAGTGACACTAAATGCCGGTACATGGAGATCCCGGTTTCTTTACCCCTTGTGTCCACTTTTGGCAGGATATGAAGGGTAGAGATTGTGCAACATGGGAGTCAGCTGGGGTTGCCAGGTCCTTGACGACTCAAACAGAATTGGCAGAGCCTCCACTCCACATCCTGTGGGAAGTCCAGGGCCCTGCCCAAGATTTCTGCAGACTTCATGGGGGTGACATTCCCATGGCCCCCACTTACTGCGATTCCCTGTCCTGCTGACTGCCTCAATCCACTCAGTACTCACCCCTTGCCACTGTTCTTCACTCTGCTCTGAGAAACCCCAGACCTGGCCCAAAGCTTTGCTGAACTGTACCCAACACCAGTGGCACTGGTCAGCTGGCATGGAAAGATGACAGCCACTTGGTTTATGACATCTTATTTCAACAGCTATTATGGATGCAGGAAGGTAGGCATCCTCTTATACAGCTGCACACTGGCATCTCTAGTTGAGGTTGTCTCTGTCATCTCTAGTCTCCCCACACAGTAGAAACAGTTTAATCACAAAAGCCTGTTCTTGGGCTGGAGAGTTGGCTTAGTTGCTAAGACCCTGCCTGTGAAGCCTAAGGACCTAGGTTCAACTCCCCATACACATAAACCAGATGACATGTATCTTGAGTTCATTTGCAGTGGATAGAAGCCCTGGCTCACCCATTCTCTCCCTTTCTCTCTCTCCTAAATAAGTAAATAAATAAATAAAAAAATAAAATATATATGATAAAAATAAATAAATAATATATTTTAAAACACTATTCTTTTCTCACACTAGGCCCATTCTTCACTTCATACCCTGGCCTATAGCCATATCTTCCTTTCCATAATCCAGCATGCCCCAGCTAGATATGTGTCCCAAGAGAAATTTTGCAATCGATTCTCAAGTAACAATCTCCCTGCCTTCTCTAGCAGAAGTTGTGTAGGTCAGGGATACCAGTAAGAGAATGGGTGATTAAGGAAGTAGGTGAGACTTAGCATGAGGTGTGTCTGGTGATTGGATTGTGGGCAAAGCCACATTTTAGTTGGTTCACAAAATGTTATTCCATGTCTAGAACTCAATGGTCAAAGGGAAATGCTAACTCACAAGCTCTCCTGTCCTTTCAAAGAAAGAGGGGTGAGCGCACAGACTGCAGGGTGGCTGATCTCCACTCTGTTTATGTCTGCTTTCTGCCTGACCCCACCACAACCTGAGCATCAGCATGCTGTCAGGGTCTCAGTACAATGTCTAAGTTACAGCTCACCACCCCTTTGCTTTCTTACAGACTTTCCATTCTTGTAATTATCCACCTGTGGTGGAGTCATCTCTTACTCTTACTGTGGTCTGACTGCATCTTCCTAAAATATATATGTTGAAACCAGTCCCCAAGGTGAAGGTCTTAAGAGAAGGGGCTTTGGAGGGATCAGATTGTGAGTATGAAAGTGTCATTAATAGCCAGGCGTGGTGGCGCACGCCTTTAATCCCAGCACTTGGGAGGCAGAGGTAGGAGGATCGCCCTGAGTTGGAGGCCACCCTGAGACTCCATAGTGAATTCCAGGTCAGCCTGGGCTAGAGTGAAACCTTACCTCGAAAAACCAAAAAAAAAAAAAAAGTGTCATTAATGGCATCAAAAGTTTTGATAAAAGCCACAGAGAAGGCTGGAAATATAGCTTAACAGTTATGGCACTTGCCCGTGAAACCCAAGGACCCAGGTTTGACACCCCAGAACCTGTGTAAGCCAGACTCACAAGGTGATGCATGAGCACAAGGTCACACATGTGCACAAGGTCACATATGTGCACAAGGTGGTGCAGTTGTCTGGAGTTTGAATGCAGTGGCTAGAGGCCCTAGCAAGTCTCTCTCTCTCTTTCTGTCTTTCTCATTAAAAAGCCACAGAGAGACCCCTTATCTCTCAGGTTCATGGGGATACAGTGAGAAGGTAGCCATCCATGAGTGAAGCAAGGATCCTCAAGACACCAGGTCTTCTAGCATCTGGACCATGGATATCTAGATTCCCACATTGTGAGAAATAAGTCCCTGTTGGTTTGTGATATTTCACCATAGCAGACCTAATGCACCCAGGGAATATTCGGTCCCATCATGTTTGTTCTGCTTCCCCTGAGAGGGCTGAGCAAATGACAGGAGACCACAGAGAGGTGTCTTTGAGATGTTAACTTATCTTCAGGGTATATCCATGTCTGGCTTGTGCTGGACTATGCAGCCAGCCTGAAGCTGAACAGAGGGTGGCAAGGCAGATAGGAAAGGGACCCAGTTCTCCAATGAACTTGTGGAGCTGCCATTCCATGAGACTGTAGATTATTCGGTTGCTCAAACTAGTTCAAGCCAGCGCTTCTTGCTGTTTACCACCAGAAGCAATTTAACACAAGCAGAGCACAAGACTGCTTCTATGAAACACGGATTGCATTGTATCAGTGCACTCCAAGAGAATGATGGTCTCAATTGGAGCAGACTGTACCCAAAATATTTTTATCTCACTTTCTACAAGATTCTAGAATGTACTACAGTACAGCCATGTAAGTAAAAAGCCTTCTGATAACATTGGACATGCCTAAAATTTAACTATATTCTACATATATAGTAATAACCCTTGCTGAGGTTTAATTTTCCATAGTCTTAGTCACACGCATTTGGAAAACAACTAAAAAATTTTAGACAACAATAATTAATGTTTTAAGTTTTAAATATTTCATTACAGAATATTATCATTGTTCTATTTTATCTTTAGTTATTGTTGTTAATCTCCTTCTGTGTCTGTATATTAAACTTTATTATAAGTATATATAGAGAAAAAAACAGTATTATATACAACTGGGCACTTTGACAAAATTTACAGCCACTAGATTAGGTCAATCTAAAATTTCACAAAACCACATGAGGAAGCTTGGGACAGAAACTATAAACAGATAAGCAATTTATAGACAGGTATATACATGGAAAGCTCAAGTGACCTCTTCTGGCTTATATTTCTATTTAAGTATGCTGTTTGAGAAGGTTCAGGATAAATGTTGTCTCATGCAAGAGCCTGATCACTGTGGTGTGATTTTTACAGGCGTTACTAAATAATACTCTCACTTTGCCAAAGAAAATTTTTAGGAAATCTGAAAAATCTGAATGTGAAAATAACTTCCTTGGGCTGGAGAGATGGCTCATTGATTAAGGCGCTTGCCTGCATATCCTAACAACCCAAGTTCAATTCCCCAATACCCATGAAAAAGTGGATGTACAAGGTGGTACATGAACCTAGAGTTTGTTTGCAGCAGCTAGAGGCCCCGACATGCCCATAATCTCTCTCTTTCTCTCCTCTCTCTCTTTTCCTTGCAAGTAAATTAATTAAAATGTTTAATAGAAAAATAACTTTCTGACCCTTTCTGTTCCACTCCCAAATCTGACTTCATTTCTTCTAAGCCCTGACGCTCTTGTGCTGAGTTTCTTTGGACTTGGAAGTGGGTACTAGTTCCAGGCCAGTGATGTGGCTCCCATTGGCTTTTCAGACAGTTATAAGCTGCTTTTCCACCTCAGCATTGAGTGGCTTTATGGTAATAGCTTGAAATTAACTGTGGAGGGAGTTTTAACATTGCAGAAAGGGACAAATGCTCCCGACTCCTGGAGAGCCAGTTCAACACTACACAGCACACCAGTGCCCAGAACTTGGGTTGATGCCCTCTTCCTGTGTGTGCCTAACTGCACATCTCACCATCTAAGGTGTCCTGAAAAGTCCACACAAATCCTAGCTTTCTTTTGAAGACTAGAATCTGCCTGTCTGGTAGTCAGAAGGCAAGGGATATATTCTAGACCCGGACCTTTCCCGGGAGGAAGTAAAACATCTGTAGAGGGCTGCTGGGAATGTGGATTCATGAATGGGTGAGTAGCAGGAAAGTGAAAAATGTCACATCAAGTGATATGCGTGTGGGTGTGTGGTATGTATGTGGGTGTGTTGTATGTGCGTGTGTGTGAAAACTGGCTGGAAATCAGAGCTAACAAGCTTTGGCTCCAGCTACCAGGTCTGACACATACAGGCCCATTGGTGGAAGTTCATTAGCGCTCTCTTACTGAATGGGGCTTGGCAGTGGGCTTGTTTTCCATTGGCATGAATTGTTACGAAAGAAGCTGCCAACATGTGTTGTAGCCAACCAGATTGTGATCGGCATGCTCCACCTGAGGCTCATGCCAGCTCAGCCCTTGCAATTAACACCTGAAGTCGCTAGCACTGGGTGGAAGGCGGATGGAAAGAAAGGGTTGGGGGAAAACTCGGGAAGGGGCCGGACAGACTCCAAGGGCAGCCCTGAGAGGTGAAGCAAAGCTCCTGTCAGGAGGCAGGGAAGGGTGCCCTGTGCGTCAGTCCCACTGACAAACACAGGCCCTCCATAACCACAGCAACTCCGCAGCCCGGAGACACCGAGAGGGCTTTCCAGGCATCTGGAGCACGGTGCGCCCGAGTTCCAGGGAACGAACGCGTTTCCCTCTTGGCCATCCTCCGGGACCCTCTGCACTCTATTTTCCTATCTGTGTCTCCAGACTTCCTCAGGCACACATTCAGTCAGAACATTCCTTCTTCTATGGACCATGACCTCCCTCTATGTCGGCTCCACATTTAAACACTCTCCAATCTCAAGCCCAGACACACCCAATCAAAAGAGATGCCCATGGGACACATGTCCAGGCAGCCTAGGACTTGGGCTGGAGCGTCATTCATTACTGCATAACTGGTCTGATTGAGTTTCACTTCCTCAGCCTGGCCCTGGTATTGATGTGCTGTGAGGAACTTTCTAGTTCCTTTGTGGATGCAATGGTTTGACTCCAGATGAAATCAAGCCCTCCTTTGAGTCTCTGATTTCTGCAAATGATGAGTGTGTTGTCTTTTTCTGAGTTTCTAGGATACACAGCAAAGATGGGGCAGTGTATTCACAAAAAGAAAAGGCAAAGAGAAGAAATCAGTGAAATCAACAAACATGATTTGGACAATTTCTGCTTAGAAAGAGTTCTTAGGGATAGAATATCAAGCCATTGCATCAGCCTCTGTGTTGGGGGACATTAGACAGTGTCTCAGAGTCAGTAGAGCTCTGCCATTGGAGGCTAAAGTGGTTTCGTGTGTTTGCAATCACAATGATGTTAATGACTTAAAAGTCCTGTTTTCTTTTTTTTTTTATGATTTTGGAGCCAGAATCTCACATATACCTCAGGATGGCCTGCAACTCACTAGCAGTGCAAGCTGGCCTTGAATTGCCACAATCCTCTGACTCGGGTTCCCAAGTGCTAGGACTACATGTGTGGACCACTATGGCTGGCATGCGTGTGAATGACTGGGTAATTCTGAACAAAGGAAACATTAGGGGCCAGGTCTTCTCCACATACATGAACTTCCTACACACTTTTACAAGTACCTGGAGGAACTTTTCACCTATTTAGCCCTCTGTTTGGAAGAGAACGTAATGTATTTGTTCTGGAACAAATTAGCACTATGTCATGATGGAAAAAGCAAAACAAATTGATTGTTTGTTAGTCAAAAAAAAGACACCCAATTCCAAATTCAAAAGTAAAAATCACACGGTAAGGTTGCTTTATGTCATAATATATAAAACTACATATTAATATATATCACAATATTTAAAAGATAAAATCATTATGGCTTTCATGAAATGAACACATCAGAGATTTTTAAAAATATTTATTTGAGAGAGAGAGAAAACGAGGCAGATAGAAAAAGAGAGAATGGGTAAGCCAGGGCTTCTAGCCATTGCAAATAAACTCCAGATGCATGTGCCACCTTGTGCATCTGGCTTTACATGGGTACTGGAGAATCAAACCTGGGTCCCTTGGCTTTGCAGGCAACCACCTCAACTACTAAGCCATCTCTCCAGCCCCCATCAAAGATTTTATTTACATCAATAATTAATGGAAGTACCAAGGAAATGCTAATTGTGATTAGATCAAAATAGAATTTAACAATGAAGGGAAGCAAAAAGGAGAGGCTAAGACATTGCAATGTCTTTCAAGTGAGAACATCCTCATTGTCACAAAAAAAACAACAGCAGCCTCATCATTTATAGAAGCCTTAACATTCCCTTTAGAAATGTTTTCAGAGGACTGGAGTGATGGCTTAGCAGTTAAGGTGCTTACCTATGAAGCCTAAGGACCAATTCCCCAGAACCCACATAAGTCAGATGCATGTAGTGGCACATGTGTCTGGGGGGGATAAAAGGAATAAAACAAAGAAATGATTTTTAGTAAACCTACAAATGATACACGATTAGCCCTTCCCATGAGAACTAACTGGATCACCGATGGACATAACTCTGCATTTCTTTGATAAAGAATTACTCATATTGTGTCACTTATTTAATTTATAGAGTCCTAAACTTAGCACAAATACAATAAAACTCAGAGATTATTTGGAAATGTATTCTATAAATAATACCCAATAACACTTTTGCCCATTTCAAACTTGTCAAAACTTTTCCAGTATGTTTTTGTAACTTTTAATTGAATGGGCATTCCTAGACAATAGCTACTTATTGTTGGAACAAGAAAAAAACATAGTAATAATTCTTTATACTACTTTTGGCTTTAGACATTAAAAAAATAAAGAAATCTATTCACAAAAAAGAATAAAGTTGTCATTTTCAGGAAAATGTATAGAAATATATAGAAGCACCATGTCAAGTGAAATCAATAAAACTCAAAAAGACAAATATCAGATGTGGAAAATCTCGGCTTATATATGCGTGTACAGGGATGAGAATGGTGGCACATGCCTGTCATCCCAGTGCTTGGGAGGCAGTCGTAGGAGGATCACCCCAAAACTGAAACCACCCTGGGCCACACAGTGATCCCAGGACATCCAGAGCTGTATGGGATGAAAGCAGAAAGGGGACTATTTGGGGGAGAGGGGGACAAATAGCAGGGTAAGGGGCAAAGCGATAATGGAAGAATGAATAAAGACCTGTACATGTTTGAAAATGTCAATGATACATTCATCTGTACTCTAAAAAATAATAAGGAAAAATAAAACCTTACTCACATAAGCAAGTCAAGGGAAGTGAATTGAAGCAAAGTTATTCAATTCTTTAAAATTCTGAGTTATATGCCGAAAACCATACCATGATCCATAATCAAAATTCCTTCAGGATTCATCAATCGAGATGCCGGGCTTGTCTTTTCACTAAAAGAATTAGAAGTCATCTGCTTGTTTTCTCTGAGTCATTGATTTTGCAGCAATGTGTTGGTGCCCCAGGGAGCTGCATCCCTGTGCGCAGGCCTGGCTTCTGTGAGACGGGAGCAAGGAGCGTCATTCGCTCGCTGAGTTCTACTTCTCTTGATATCTCCCTGGGTCTGGCATACAGTGGGCTTTTGTTGAAAACAAAAAACAACAACACAAGCAAAACTTAGTAATAAAAATAATGAACTGGTGTTGCGAACAGACTTACTATAAACAGGCACAGCTCAAGTGTCAGGGCCTCCATCACATAGACACCCTCCAGGGCCTTACTGGACACTGTAAGAAAGTGCCTACGTGAACTTAGTTATTGAGGGATCCCAAATGCCGTGCTCATATGTTCATGTGTTACAACATTTGCAAAAGGAAGGTTCTTCAACAGCAATGAATCAAGCTCTTTCCTGGGGATGCCTGGTGGCCAGCCACTTGGAATCCGGTCAGAGGACAGGTGCACTGGCTCCAGTGGGATGCATTTATGGGATTATTGTTACTAACCCTAATGAAGGGGTGGTGTCTATGAATGTCTCTAGGGCACACTGTGTCTTTCCATCCATCAGGAAGACCTGAAGGTGCAAGAGCAGAGATGAGGACAAGGTGAAGTCAGTTCCCACAAGTGCAGATCCAGAGGTGAATGGGAGGAAGCTGTCTCCCCCATTGCTTATGTGATGTTGGTCACCAAGGTTGTTAGCATTTAAAATATGTTTTATTTATTTATTTGAGAGAGAGACAGAGGGAGAGAGAGAGAGAATAGGAGAGCCACTGCAAATGAACTCCAGACACATGCTCCTTCTTGTGCATCTGGCTTATGTGGATCCTGGGGAATCAAACCAGCTTCCTTTGGCTTTGCAGGCAAGTGCTTTAATGGCTAAGCCATCTCTCTAGCCCTTGCTAGCATTTTAACATGACAAAAGTTCACTATGCTTTCATTTTCCTTTTTGGATGGGAGTGACATATTTCATAAGTTGTGAACACATTTTCACTTGCAATTTAGAAAGAGTAAGTGTGTGTGTATGTGTGTGTTCCTTTTGGTTTTGTTTTGTTTTCTGAGGGAGGGTCTCATTATAGTCCAGGCTGACCTGGAATTCACTATGTGCTCTTAGGATGGCCTCAAACTCATGGCGATCCTCTTACCTCTGCCTCCCAAGGGATGGGATTAAAGACATGCACCACCACACCTGGCTAGAAAGAGTAAATGCTTAATAAAGCAAACGAAGCTTTGATTTGGACATATATTGTAGCAGTTACCTTTTCGTTGCTGGTATGTTGGCTTACAGTTTCAAGGGGGAGTTCCATCATGGCAGGAAAACTCAGTGTGAGCAGGAAGCTGGGTCATGTTGTCACATAGCAGCAAGAGTGGATAACTGACCACCTCAAGGCCTGTCTCCAGAGACCTCCCTCCTTCAACAAGGCTCCACCTGCCCACTGGGGACTAAGCACGAGGCTTAATCACAAGCACATGAGGCTGTGGAGGACACTGTACATTCCATTTACCATATAGATGAAGTGTGACGTCTTTCTTTAAGCTTAAATTTGGTAGAATTAAAAGACAGTGTGGACAAGATATAGAATGAATGTGAATTATTCTAATCTAGACAGTTGAATTTTAATTAAAGAATGTTCAGAACACTCAAAAAATAACTCATTAGAATGAACAGATTCTAGTTTAAAAATCATGAACTGGTCTTCAGAAATTTAAGCAAAGAAGATGCAAGAACCATGTGAACATATTAAAGAGAAAATTTAAGTGCTGTATTGATTGGAGACAAATTAGTTACATCAATGAAAATAACACCAAATTGTTAAATAAGGATTGTAAAGCTGGGCGTGGTGGCACACGCCTTTAATCCCAGCACTTGGAAGGACAGGTAGGAGGATTGCCATGAGTTTGAGGCCACCCTGAAACTACATAGTAAATTCCAGGTCAGCCTGCTGGGTCTCAATAGGCCAAAACAGAGTCATGCTAAAACTCATGGACCCCAGTTGAAAGTAAGTTGTTTAACTGAACTGCTAAGAGAAACGGGGTTAGAGAGACAACAGGCAAATTTCTTAAGTGGGGCCAATGTCAAGCAGCATGATGATGAATTTATGTGCTCTAACCCTTACACAGAAGTAACCTAAAATGACCTCTTGTCCTTCCTGTCCCAGCACTACAAAGAAATTAACTTTGAAATGACCAATCTATTTTTATTTTTGTTTCTGCTTTCTCTGTTTATAAAACCAAACTTTTCCTAATGTGTTCTCTTTTATGGAAAAAGTGTTGCCTAATTCTAGAATTAAAAATAAAGCCAAATAATATCTTTAAATTGTTTTTATGTTTGTCTTTTGACAAGGCTCACAAGTTTTGCAACTAGTAGCTATCAGTGAATGAAAATAGTTAGTTCATGTCACTAATCTGAAGAAAACTTAAAAGGCACAAGAAAAATGAAATGCCTTGGAATATTTTAAAAATTTATTTATTATTTGAGAGAGAGAATGGCTGCTCTTGCCACTGCACATGAGGTCCATATGCATGTGCCATTTTGTGTGTCTGCTTCAAATTGGGTACTGAGGAATGGAGCCCGGGCCAGCAGGCTTTGCAAACAAGTAACTTGAACCAATGAGCCATTTTCCCAGCCCTGAAACCTTAAAGTTTACATATGATAAAAGATTTTCCAAATTTTGGCAACAATCCTGGACTTCTTACTACACAACCAAAACTGAGTTGAAACCTAAAAGTGAAATTTTTCTAAATCTTCAATAATCAAAACTAAATTTATCTCAACCATGCCAGAAGAACATCTGAGTTCTCTTAGTATCCTCTGTGTAGAAAATGATACTAAGCAACTGTAGTGTGCTAAGGAGATGGACAGAAAGAGCAAACTAAATAGGCAGGGAAAGCGGCTTTGAGGTATACCAGGAGGCTAAGAAATAACAATTTTTTAACATTTAGTGACATTTCATGAATAGCTTATTTAGTTTTTTTTTTACATTTGGGAACTTCTTAATCTTATGACTTCCTATTATACTATAACCATCTGACAAAATAGAGGCTATTCTAAAGTAAGATATTTGTACCCTGTCTTTTGGCTCTCAGACTTTTGAAATGATGAGCTTCAAAAGAATAAAAATTTCTCCCAGAATCACATGATTGAGGAAAGGAATGCTTGGTTCCAGCCAGAGGAGGAACTTGCCTCCCAGGAAGAGATTTTAGAACTCTGAGAATGTGTAGGACCTCCGTGCGGCACAGCTTAGAGCTCCAACAAGGATGGGCACTGATGGGCAGGGAGCACACCTTGACCAGGACTGCTTATTTTTGCATACCTTCTGCCCAGTATTTAAGCCTAAGCCTCGTGTCAGTATCCCAAAGATGTTTTGGGGGTCACTGGACACAATTATTCCTATTCCCAATGTGACCACTTTGAACAAATTTCCTCTCTTTGCTTTTCACCATTACTTTGCTCTTTAATTGGCATATTGGGAACAGGTGGCAGAGCTTAGCTTGCTGGGTCTTACCATACAAAGTTTAAGAACAACTTTGGTGAGTCAGCCATGGTTCCAGCCACTTTCACACTGAAGGTCCCACGCAGCGGGAAATCGCTTTATTCTGGGGATTATTTTTTCTTATCGTTCCACTTTGACCAGCACAATTGTTTTCTACTACTGTTCAAAGAAGGGGAGAAATGAAGGGATTCTGTGGATCCTGACTGATAAGTTCTTTCAGAGCACACAGGGGCACGCTTGCCTTCTCTTTCTCTGTCACTTTGGAGGCTCTTTTGGGCTATTTTGGTTCTTTTTGAACTATTTTGAATTTCTGTAGTTTGACAGGAAGTGTGGGGTTTTTGTCTTCCAGGGCTCTTCTGAGCCACTGAGATTCTAATTAGCCATTTGAATGGAGTGACTGTTTTTAGTGAGAAAAGTCTTGTCTTTTGGAGCTCTTTTGAGCAACTCTGGAATTTTGTTGAACAATTTGGTCTATACCATATGACAGGGACACTTGAATTGTGTTGATGACTAGCTGGGAAGTGATATAAAGAGGATAAAGAAACAAGGTGTTGAGGAGATCTCTATTATAATTTATGTAACCATAAAACATTAAGTCTGTACAATCTTGCTGCCCCTAAGGAGACTTCTAGTAGCGTAGTCTTTTGTGCATGTACGATGACTTATCTAAGAGCATACTCTGGGTTAACATAATTGTTTCTGTGTGTCACTTTGTGTCTAAAATAGTGTGGGGCCAAACTTAACCTGCCCCTAGAATTCCTAAAGACAACTAAATAATGTACCTGTGGCCATTTTATTTTTGCTATCTTTGAGCTTATTGGACACTAAAGTTAGTTTTCTTGGCATAGCTAATTTGGAACATGTGTATATGTGTGTGTACATATGTGGATATTTGTGTATATGTGTGTGAATGAATGTATTTGGGGATGACGTTTGGACTACATTAATATATAGGAGCTAAGGCCTCCTGGTTTTTTCTTTTTGTTTTTCCCCCATCTTATTGTGAAAAAAAAAAAAAAAAAACAGCTGAAATGCATGCATTTAGAGTTAACTATATAGCTTGGAACTGAAGGAAAAAACTGCTTTGTGTATATCTCATTCAGGCCTAATTAAAATATAAATATTGAAATGTTATTTTGGGGCAGGGGCAATGGCTCAGTCAGTAAAGTGCTTGCCTTATTAGCATGAGGACCTGAGTTCAGATCCTCTGCATCCACGTTGAATCTGGGCAGAGGGGCATGTGATCTGGTGGCAGAGATAGGAGGATCTCTGGTGACTGTTGGAAGGCCCATTTAGGCTGATCATTGAGCTCCAGATTCAGTAAGACCTTGTCTCAAAGAGAAGGTGAAGAGTAATTGAAGAAGTCTTCTGGCCTCATCATACATGTGCACACACATTCTCACACACACGTGCACCTACATGCACATAAACATACATACACACATGTACACATGCTATACACATGCAAAAAATAACTTAATAAAATGAAATGTTAATTAGCTTCCTGGTAAAATGGTTTGGATCTAAAACTCTCAAAATTAATTCTGAAATCATGTTTAAGAGAGGTAATGATTTAAAATAAAATCAGATGATCATAATTTGCAATAAATACACTTGGAAATTAACTCTGTGTTCACAGATCTGATAAATCTGTAATTCATTATAGCTTAGGTACTTCTGACTGCTTGAAAATTATTTTGGAGTCTATTAAATATTCCATAAAACATTAAAATATTTTGACACAACATTAAAAGATCTTCTAAAGCAAGTATTTTGGAAAGACAATAAGCACCTAAAATACTTTACTGAAAGTATGGTTTGTTTCTATAAAACAGCATATAGTAACTTGTAAAATAAAAGTGTTGTTGTTTCAAAATTTTTATATTGGTTACATAGATTTTGATAAGGATTTCCTTCCAAAACAGATTTTAGAAAAAAATTAAATTGTATTCATATTTAAATAGTAAAGGGTAACAGAGAATAAGAAGATATTAAAAAGTTTTATAGAAACTAAAATATTTCTAAATAGTATACATTAAAATCCTTTTGTTATATTATTGTTCTGGGTTTCTGTGCCAGGAACACTCTTCTATATTCAATTAATAAATATAAAATTTTTAATATTTTATTTATTTAAGAGAGAAAGAGGCAGATAGAGAGAGAGAGAGAGAAAGGGCATGCCAGGGCCTCAAGCCACTGCAAACGAACTGCAGACGCATGCACCCCCTTGCCCATCTGGCTTACGTGGGTCCTAGGGAATTGAACTGGGGTCCTTAGGCTTCGCAGGCCAGTGCCTTAACCACTAAGCCATTTCCTCAGCCCTGAAATTTTTATTAAGGGTGTGATAATATAAAAGAATGGATATATATGTTTGTAAAATATATTTATGCTAAATTTCCTTTCAAAATGGGAACTACAGGGCTACAACTCCTAAAAACATTCACAGGGTCTGAGTAAACTTTGATATTATTCTATTTTAGAAATTTATTTAGTTAAGTGTGTGTGTGTGTGTGTGTGTGTGTGTGTGTGTGTGTGTTTACCACAGCAGATGAATTTCAGATGCATGGACCACTGATTTTTGAGTCTGGCTTTATGAGGGAGCTGGGGAATTGAAGTCAGGCTGGTACCTTTAAAACTCTAAAAGCAAGGACCTCTAACTTCTGAGTCATCTCTTCAGTCCCACTTTGGTATTATTATATATGCAATAGACAAAAATAACTAGTTTATTAAGTTTTACCAAAAGAGAGTTAACTAATAACTTGCATTTAAAGTGTGATTAAATTGTTAAAATATGTGTTTGTTAAATCCTCAAAAAATTTGGAATGGCTTTTTTTTGCTAGGCAAATTTAAAATGTAAGTCCAAAACATTAACTCTAGGGTCTATGTGCACAAACACATTTGCATGTTTCTGGGTTTTTCTCTACATGAAATATATTGAGATGTGCTAATTTTGTTACTGGGATGATAAATTTGTCACTTAACATGCTAATATGGTACATTGTTATATATAACAGATATGAGATTAGTTTATAATCTGTTTTGTGTAAAGTATAAAATTATCAAGATAAAACCAGTATCATTTACCATAAGTCAATGTTAGGTTTAGAATTTCTAATTTCATTTGATCACTATAACAGAAAATATTCTTATTATATAAGTATCTGACAGATGCAACATGGTGAAAATGTCATGAGAAATTTTGATCTTAGTGGAAGGGTGGTGTGAGTGGAAAAAAGAGTAAGTAACAGGAGGGGATTATGTCAAATACATTCTACACATGTATGAAAACTGTCAACAAATACAAAAAAAAAAGAAATTTAAATCTTGATGGCTGAGGAGATGGCTCAGCAGGTAAAAGTGCTTGCTGTGAAAGCAGGAGGACCTGAGTTCTAATTTCAGCACTCTAAAAAGCCAGCCATGGACACGCCTGCCTGCATCTTCAGAGGTAAGGAGGGTGGGAGCGGAGGAGCCATTGCTGGGGCTCCCTGTCAGCCAGCCGAACTGAGCAATGGGAAGGTCCAGGGGCGTGAGACACTCTGTTTCATTGAAACAATATGGAAAAGTAGTAGAGGGGTACAGCTGATGGCTTCCTAGGAACTCTGTGTGCATACATGACATATGTACATCTGTACAGACACGTGTACATACCGTACAGTACAAACACACACCAAGAAAAAAATTTGAGTTTTCAAATATGTTATGTTTTTAAACTTTTTGTTGTTGTTGTTGTTTATTTATTTGAGAGCGACAGAGAGAGAAAGAGTGAGAGAGAGAAAGAGAATGGGCGCGCCAGGGCTTCCAGCCACTGCAAACAAACTCCAGACGCCTGCGCCCCCTTGGGCATCTGGCTAACGTGGGTCCTGGGGAATTGAGCCTTGAACCAGGGTCCTTAGGCTTCACAGGCAAGCGCTTAACCACTAAGCCATCTCTCCAGCCCTATGTTTTTAATTAATATACCATGACTATATATATAGAGAGACTGATATTCACAACTTGTACGAAATATAGATATAAATTTATATGAGGCTTATACAAATAAATCTTAAAAGATTTGTAGGTAATTGGGTTGATCATGAGCAAAATGTGACTTGCAAGGGATTTTTAAATGTTTTATATTCAAAGTGTTGATCTACATTTATTAAAATTTAAGAGGACTACCTTAAAAAGATAGAATTTAATGTTTTATGTTTCCTATTTATTTCATCAGGCTTTTAACAGAGTCAGGCCTCATTTAAGTTTCTGTTTTGGCTAAAATCTGTTTAATGACTACTTTATAGCTCTTGTTTAAAACGCCTATCATATATATGTGAGATACACTTACACACCAGGTGTTAAGTCTCTTTATGATCATTGATGTTGTTTCCAAATTTTTTGTAAAAGTGGTTTCAAAGGTAAATTTATATGAGGCTTTGTAAGGTCAACATTGAATACACCAACATAAAACTAGTACCTGATCCTCTGTGTCTCAAGAACAAGTCTTTTATCAAAATGTAATTTTGCTCTTTATGACATTTATATAAAAGAATTTGTTTAGAGGACGAAACTTTTTGTTTTATTAAGATACTTGTGTTTCCCACTGATTTCGCCAGGTTTTTAGCTACTTAAGAAACTCATTCTTCATAAATTTAGGATTCACTCAAGTACCTGTTTATGTTGAAGTCTTTTAAATGATCACTTTATAAATGACCATCACTTTATGGTGGTTCTGTTACATTTACTACCCTGGGATTCCTTAACTGGAAGGTATAGAGCTATATGTCTAGATTTTACCTCTACATTATACAAACCTTTGTGAGGTTAAAGGCATGAAGGTTTAATACATCAAAGTAACTAACCAAATGCTCTTTTTTATACACTATACGTCACATCTGGACTGTCAACATGTAAACAGGCAAAAACAAATTTTAACATCTTTGCTGCTTTTAGTTAGTTCCATTCAGGTAAAAAACCTGCCATTTGAGAACTGGCCATTTGAAACCCCGGTTTTCATCAGTTTGTTTGAATAAGTATTTTGTTATTATGTATTTCAGATGCACTTGTACTCAGAAAATGAGTCTTTCAGTCATCACTAGCACAATTCCCTAACTTCTAAAAACTTTTGTGGTGGTTTAGATTGATTATCAACCTGACCGGAGCTAAACTCACTAATGAGGGATTAGGTATATTACATTATCCTCTACCTACAACTTTGATGGATTTTCTAGATTAGTTTAGCTGAGTTGGGAGGACTCACCCTAACTGGGCGTAGCACCATTCCCTGGGCTGGGCTCCTGGACAGTATAAAAAGGAAAAAGCTAGCTGAGCACGAGGGATTCCCCCAGCCCTGCCATGCTGATGTGATACTGTGTTAGAAAGCATACAGCCGGTGTCTGCTGGAGAAGCAGTTGGAGTTTCTTGGTGTGTGGGGAGGTTCAGCACACATCTGGAGTCACAGCTGTGCTGTGCACTGCAGAGTACAGTGGAGGACGCTGCTTTTGTTTTTCATGTAGCTCTATACATGAGTGTTTCTTTTGCATATCCTCTTATATTTTGCTGATGTTGAACCTTTTCACTGTACCTTTTCTCTCTTACCCCTCTGCATGTTCCCATCAGTTGTATTTCCATGTTTTACTCTATTTTCTTCTGACCTAAGTTCCTGCTTACTGAATCTCTGGTTTATGGTGACTAAGCTGTTATTAAGTCCACCCACTGAGTTTCTTTATTTTGATTATTGAATTTTCAGTTCTGGAAACATATGCTATATCCTGACCCATCTGCCAACCTTTCTAAACACAGTTCTTTATCTCTCTGGACATAGTAAGAGAAGTAATATAAGAGATTGTATTTCATTAAATTTTCTAGTTTTCTTATTTCTATTCCTATTAATTTTTAGTTCCTTCCTTCCTTCCTTCCTTCCCTCCTTCCTCCCTCCCTCCCTCCCTTCCTTCCTTCCTCTCTTCCTTCCTTCCTTCCTTCCTATCACAGAGAAAGAGGGATAGAGAGAGAGAAAAAAATGGATGTGCCAGGGCCTGCAGTCACTGCAAATGAACTCCAGATGTATGTGCCCCCTTGTGCATCTGGCTAATGTGGGTCCTGGGGAATCAAACCTGGGTCCTTTGGCTTTGCAGGTAAATGCCTTAACCATTAAGCAATACCTCCAACCCTAATTTTTATTTTCTATTTCATTTAAAATTCATAATTCCACTTCCAGAGGCTGGATCTGCTGCTCTTGTTAGATGTTTCAGCTGATGTTTGAACATGCCTCACTTCGAAGAAGTCTGGTTATTTTTAATGCGTGCTGGATATTGCAAGCCAAAATTGGTTGTGGTAGTGATTTAAGGCAGAGAACTGAGGCACAGGTGCTAACAAAATGGTAAGAAGTTACAGAGCCCGGGTCTAGAAGAGGAGAGTGAGTTCAGTGTTTGCTCTCAACCTTGCTTGGAGGATAACACATTGGGCAAAGCAACTCAGGGCCTCCTTGGTCCCAGCCCGGGACAGACTCAGAGTCCAGAGCTGCAGAGGCATCTGCATGGGAGCTTGTGTGCGCCCGGTCACCTGGGCGCTGCCCCTCAGGACTCCAGATCAAAGTGAGTGACGAGGGCAAGGGTACACTTAGTTCGCGTTATGTCCACAAAGTTCACTACTACTTCCATGTGCGATTATGTCCCTGCTGCCGTCCTAGTGTCAACCTGGCTTCCAAGAATGCCCCACAGAGTCCATTACACTGATGGATGCAGCATAGTCATCTCACAGTCCCAACATCTTCCATGGTGTACACACACACACACACACACACACACACACACACACACACACGGCCTATCTTTTCTAAATTGTACAGCTTGCATGTGAAACAAACCTGACAGACATCATGCACAACTTAATAGCGTCACCGAAGTTTGCATGTTATCAAAAATAGCCTGAAAGGGCTGGAAAGATGGCTTAGTGGTTAAGCGCTTGCCTGTGAAGTAAGGACCCCAGTTCAAGGCTCGATTCCCCAGGACCCATGTTAGCCAGATGCACAAGGGGGCACAAGCATCTGGAGTTCGTTTGCAGTGGCTGGAGGCCTTGGCGTGCCCACTCTCCTCTCTCTGTCTCTTTCTCTTGCTGTGTGTTGCTCTCAAATAAATAAATAAAAATAAACAAACAAACAAACAAACAAAAATAGCCTGCAAGATTTAAAGAAAGCTTACGGTCAATGGTGAACATGTCGATGAACGACACTAGAAGGAAGGCTGAGCTCTTTTATTCTCATGCACAGTTTGGTTCCACAAATCTGTAGTCTTAGGGAAAGGCAATCAAAGAATATGAGGTCAGAATTATAAGGAGAAAACAAATACAGATTTGTAGTAAAGTAGTAAAGATCATTTTCCTGGATTTTATGCTATGTGGTAATTTGCAGGTTTTTAAATATTGTGATTCCATTACCTATCCAATTGTTTAAAATTTTGGCCTTAACCTTTTATATATTATTTTTGAAACAGGGCTCCAAATTATGCTCTTGGCTCCTCCCAGATTGTGCTAAACCAGCGCACACTGTCACCAAAGCTTTTCCTCAGTTATTTAAGAAGAGATTCTCTAGCTCTCACTTAAATGCCTTAAATTTTATTTCACTCATCTGAAAAATGAAGGAATTAGCCTAAAAAATCGCTAAGATCTGATGTAGCTTTCAAGGGAGGGGCTCTGTATTGCTATGAATCATAGAGGCAACATGTACTGGGCTTTTCTTACAGTGTGACCTTATAAAATTGTATGTCCTCATTTGACAGAAGAGAAAGAAATGGCCCCGAATGAAACCAGGCAGATAGGCAACAATAGAACTCTGCAAAAAGAGAAATGGAAATGAAATATTAGGGGCTAATTTGCTCACAAGGGGGGGTCAGTGCACTATGGTACCCGGGGAAGACCCTCATGGAAGGCAGACAAGGCTTAGCCTGCAACTCTCCACCCAACACAGCTCAGTGGTGCAAAACAGTGCCATAGAAAGCACCAGAGAGAAGTTCTTTGGGTAAAGTTTTTGAAATGCCTCACATTTTCTTTTTCTACCCCAGAGAGTTGGTAATTTTTAAAAAAATGCTTATTTTTTATTTATTTGAGAGTGGCAGGCAGAAAGAGAAAGAAGGAGAGAGAAAATGAGAGAGAGAGAGAGACTGGAAGCGCCAGGGCCTTCAGCCACTGAAAACAAACTCCAGACGCATGCCCTCCCCCCCCCCCCCGACTCCATGTGCATCTGACTAACGTGGGTCCTGGGGAATTGAACCTTGAACTGGGGTCCTTAGGCTTCACAGGCAAGTGCTTAACTGCTAAGCCATCTCTCCAGCCCCAGAGGGGGTAATTTTTGCCTAAGACTAGGCCATTAAATTATTAAACTGAGGGACTAATGTTTTAATTTATTTCTGGGAGATACAGCTAGAATGAGGGAGAGAGAACATGGGTGCTCCAAGGCTTCTTCTTGCTGTAAATGAACTCCAGAGATGTGTGCCACTTTGTGCATCTGGCTGCATGTGGGTACTGGGAATCAAACCTAGGCCACAGGCTTTGCTAGTAAGTGTGTTTAACCACTGAGCTACCTCCCCAGCCCAGTTTTTTTTTTTTTTTTGATGTAGTGTTGTAGTGTGATAATAGAAACAGTACAGGATTTGCCCCAGGTTTGCCAGACACCAAAACCTGGTTTGCAGACAATCATGGAAAAGCATAAAGCACTGCAGGTTGGCCATGTTGTTCCACTCACAATGCTTAAAAACACAAGAGACAGAGGTGTGAACTTGGGAATGCTCTACTCATTTTGACCTAGCCTACAGTGGATATATGATTTATCAGACTAAAGGATCTCACATTAAATAGACACTATAGGTAACTAAGCCTGAGAAATATTTTGCAACATAAGTGGTTTTCAAATCTGTATTTTGCCAAATGAAAATATCTGTATATCCCACCAGGTAAAATCAGTAATATTTCACATAATGAAGAAAAAATATCAAAAAAATATGCAAAATATAAAACTATGTTATCAGAATCAAAACAGTGCTTGAAATATAATAAATTTAGCTTTATAAATGTTTCTCATAATTGTGTCTCCCGTAGATTCAAAGCTATTTTACTTGACAACAAGACACAAAGTGAAGTGTGAATTGAACTGAACCTTTTTTATTTTCTCACATAATCACACACAGTATTTGTGTACCATAGGGTTGACAGTAAAGCTCAATGACACGAGGCCCTGGGTACCATCCCCTGTAGTGCAGAGAGAATCAAATCTTGCTCCCCATGCACCCTAAAGATATACTAAGCCCAAGGTGAAGGCTGATCCCATGGCCTCCTGTAACAGCAGCTCAAGAGAGGAGATCCGGGCTGGAGAGATGGCTTAGCCGTTAAGCGCTTGCCTGTGAAGCCCAAGAACCCCGGTTCGAGGCTCGGTTCCCCAGGTCCCACGTTAGCCAGATGCACAAGGGGGCACACGCGTCTGGAGTTCGTTTGCAGTGGCTGGAAGCCCTGGCGCGCCCATTCTCTCTCTCTCCCTCTATCTGTCTTTCTCTCTGTATCTGCTGCTCTCAAATAAATTTAAAAAAAAATTAAAAAAAAAAAGAGAGGAGATCCCACCCCACCCGGGAAAGCCACCACTGCAGTTGCTTCTTCTGCCACATGGCACTGCTTAGAGCATGGTGCTCCAGGACCCAGGGCCATGAAAGCCTGTTCTGATTACAGAGGTCTTCAGTGGAAGACACTTCTACAAACGTTCTGCTTTTAGCCTCAGGGTTACAACTCTCAAGAGATGAGCTCTTGTTCATCTCTTGAAGTTGCCCTAAACAGTGGTTGGCACAGGAAGCAGTGAACCCCAGCTCACAGCAGCATCGCCAGGAAACTCCTGTAAACACCTCTGTCCAGCACTTCCCACAACCTATGAAATCTTCCTTGAACGTGCTACATGAAAGCTGTCAGCCCTAGCTCATTCCTCTTCCCTTTGGCAAATGGACCATTGGAAACCACACCACATCCCAAACCGACACCGTTCATGTGATGGGTAATGTGCCCAAAGCCTCCTCCTAGATGAGAGGACCAGAAGCAGGAAACAGTCCTGGGTGTCCTCCACCTCCTGCTGACCTCCAGCTATTGAGTACTGACTCAACTCAGCCAACTCTGCTCGTGTGTTTGACATCAAAGTTTCTCCAAAAGGCTGTGTAAAATCTTTCTTTCAACAGGCTTCTTTGGCTCAGAGAAAAAAAGCTGCAGTACGTGTGCCCTGTGGCACTGCCCAGAGGACTCAGCCCGGCGCCCTGCTGGCCAGAAGATGACAGATGGCACCCCTTCCCTTGTGGGCCAGGAGGCTGCTTTTGGCCTCTTTCTGCCCAGTTAGCAAAACAGGGAGAACTGCCAAGACAAGCAGCCGAGGTATGAAAGTTAACAGCTTGCGATCACCGTGGTGTGACGCGGACCCATGAAATGAGACGTCAAGGATGCTGCTTGGAATAGCTTGAATGTCGAACATTCTTTCCCAGTAGAGGGACAGAGGGAGGGCTGCATGCAGCAGTGTGGGAGACTTGGACTGGGGGCTGAGCAGGGAAACGACCCCAGGCCTCCCCTTGGAAGGTCAGGAGGCAAAACCTAGTTCTCATCCACCCCATGCCCAACGCTCCCTGCCACAGCCATCAAAAAATAACATGGCTATTAAAAGTTCCTATCAAAAGAGCCCTTGTAGTTTATAATCGCTTTCATCTGGCTTAGGGAAATGCGAGCATAAAATGTGTGCCTGGTGACTGCTGGGGCCAAGGAGGCAGGTTTATATTAGCCAGGGCTGAGGACATCAGAGCAACTGACAGGCGAGGCAGACGATGGTTTATGGTCTTTAATGCCCATGCTGACATGGAGGATTGAGACAAGATTTATTTTATGCTTGGGCCATCACCGAACACTGAAAAGCAGTCATTACAAGCCAGATGACAACTGGAATGCAGTAATCACTTGAAGGAATATTTATTTGGTTTTTAAAGTTTTGGATGAATCTGGTTTTCAGAGAGTGAGAGAACACTAGCAAGTCAGACTATGCCATTATTACATCCAAACCATTATACATTCTCTAGCCAATTATGTAATCCTATATGGAAAACATGACCAGAAGAAGGGCTAGCCCGAGACCCAGGGCTCGTTATTATAGACCTGCCACCATAACTTCATCTGCGGTTACTACACACCCTAAATATTATTAATGGGCCGAAAGAAACCAATACTTGTAAGGTCTGGTCACTTTCCTTAAACCCATAGCCCGCTGTGACAGTGAATTTGATGGAGTGGCAATATGTATTAGATTACTTTTCTTCTGAATCTTTCCACTAAATTTCAGGTGATGAAATAGCAGAAATCAAGCTGGACACTTTTATTAAGCCATTGTCAGCCTAAAGATTTCAATTCAGTTTCTGTAAACACATCTTCCTTTTACATTAAAGCACCCCGAATGTTAACATTTCTGCCCAACATGCCTTAGAATTAACTACGTTGACACATGACATTTTTAATGCTTCTTGGTTCTTCTAGATAAGTAAGGGAGGCCAGACGCGAGTGACTGGTATGCCATTATGCCTATAAAATATGGCATAACGCTTCCTTGTATAATCTTTGGCTCATTCCAACCCACTTAACTATCTTGTTTTTCTTTCCTTTACCGAACTCTAGGAAAGCACAGTTCGTTGGCCATTTTTCTCTTCGGGAAAACCCATCATTTTCTGAGAGTTCCAGACACAAGGCCAGTCTGATTTATGCCCCTCCACCCCACATGGTGGCTGATACCTTCCACCCCTGCATGGCTCCAGGTCGAAGTTGTCGGCTGAACGCCTATAGGCTGTGAACGATGTCAACGCCTGATGCCTGTCTCTTCAGGCATGCATGTGGTATGAGAATCCATTGAGCTGTGTGCTTACATGGGCACATGGGTGAATATATTTCATACCCCAACAAAAAAATTCATGGCTTAAATATACAAGAACCAGAACCATAGAAATGCCCTCCATTTCTTCTCTGGTAGTAAGGCTGAGATAATCTGACACAGGCCTTCAGCAGCTGCTAAAAATCCTTGGCATCCCTTGCCTTATAGAAGTGTTATTCCAATCTCACCTCCTTCTTCTCATGGTGTGTGTATGTGTGTGACCAAAGTCCCTTCTTAGAAGGGCACCAGGTGGGGTGGGTTCAGGTCCCACCCTCTCCTATAGGACCTCAACTTAAACTTGATCACATTTGCAAAGACCCTATGTCCAAATAGAGTCAAATCCATAGGTCCCAGGTGGACCTGAATTTGGGAAAGATTTTTTTTTAATTAATTAATTTATTTATTTGAGAGTGACAGACACAGAGAGAAAGACAGATAGAAGGGGAGAGAGAGAGAATGGGCCCGCCAGGGCTTCCAGCCTCTGCAAACAAACTCCAGACGCCTGCGTCCCCTTGTGCATCTGGCTAATGTGGGACCTGGGGAACTGAGCCTCGAACTGGGGTCCTTAGGCTTCACAGGCAAGCGCTTAACCGCTAAGCCATCTCTCCAGCCCGGGAAAGATATTTTTGAAATTGATGTAAGTCTTACATGATCCCCCTAAAAAAATCTTAAAGCACACACACTCCTATACACATGCAGATGTTCAGGAACATTGCTGTGGTTCTTAAGAGGGGAAACCAGATGGATGTAATGAGCCTTGCGTTGGAACAAGATGAGCTGAAAGCAGAGCAGCGGGCCAGCAGACCCCCAGAAGTACACGTAGACATTGTGTTACAATTCAGGAGACAGGTGCTTGGTGGACAAGGGAACCAAACTCACGAGACAGCTTCTGGTGACGCTGGCCAAGGTCTTACATCACAAGGAAGTGCTCGCGAACCCAGATGGGGACTGTCCACAAGGGAAGACGCTCCCTCCCTGTATCCAGGATGGTTTGTTTTAGTGGCTAATCAAAACTTGCCAATGGCCTGGTTCTGGACAGTTCAGAGGTCCCAACTCCCCACAGGACAGAACATCTGTGTATGAAGACAGTCTCATCCACAGAAACTGTGTAAAACTTTGGGTTTTGGCCTCTGAGGCAGACTTGATGTTTTTAATGAACTTGTCTGGAAATGTCTCTTTTCATTCAGATGTCTATGGTCCGGAAAGCTAGACACTCCCGTCCAGGTAATGTCAAGACTGCCACTGCCTTCTCCCCACTCCCGCCTATGCCACCACAGCCCAGTGTCCAGAACTGCACGGCGTAGTCATCTTGATGCAACTGCTTTGGTTCATTGGATGCACATGAGAATTTAGACTCAAATGATTATCAGGTCCAGTAAGATGGAAATCGGAGTGTTTCAACTTGTCATTGTACTGAAAGATCACATGGGGTTGAGGTTGCTCATTGGTATGCTTAGCACTGTTCTATTCCCCACACGCATGTATACACACACACCACACACACACACACAACCATTACCACCTTGTTTTACTTACCTCCTCTTTGCTGGGACAAAACACCCAACCAAAAGTGGCTTATGGGGGGGGGGTATTTATTTTGGCTTATAGTCTTGAGGGGAAGCTCCGTGACGGCAGGAGACAGCATGACATGAACAGAGGCTGGACATCATCACCTCTGCCACAGCAGGTGGAAATAGCAGCAGGAGAGTGAGCCCATCTCTGGCAAGGGGGAGCTGGCTAAAACACCCTTGAGCCAACCCCAAGCAACACACCTCCTCCATCAAGCCCCACCTCCCAAATTCCTGTCAGTTGGGAGCCAAGCCTTCAAAACACGTGAATATTATGTCCACTCAGAGATGCCAGTATTCACTATATAATTTTTAATGATGTATTTGAATATTTGGTTATTACTAGAAACTTCAGAAAACTGAAGCTAATTTTGATGAATAGCTGCTATAACGAAGGATAAAAATCCATAGTCCCAGGTTGGCTCAGAGCAAAGAATATTTCCATTGAGGGATGAGACAAAGCTAGGGTAGGCTTAATACTCATGCAGGGCATGTCTCCTTCCTTAGGAACTTGGACAGCGGTCCTTGGGACCAAGGTTGTTTGTGCAAGAATTTCATGTAAAGCAGAAAAGAACTGTTTTTTGAAAACAGCTTTTGGGGGCTGGGGTATTGCTTATGGGTAAAGTGCTTGCCACACCATCATGAGCCACTGAGTTAGAATCGCTGGGACCCATGTAAACCTGGGCATTGTGGGGCACACCTGTACTTCACCTGACATCCCCTGAGGATTTCTGGATAGCTGGGCCTGTGCAGTAAGACCCAGGTCCAGGGGGAGACCTGCAGAGTCCTTGCTGTACAGGAACAAGGGCCTGAGAGAGCAGAGACCTGCAGAGCTTGATCTCCAGCGCCCACATAAAAAGCAGGGCTGGCCACGCATGCTTACAACCCCAGTCCTGTTGGAAGGTGGGTGACAGGCAGAGATAGAATCACTGGGCTCACTATCAGCCAGTCTGACCAAAAGCAGAATCATTGGGTTCAGCTTTGTCTCAGGGAAATGTTGTGTAAGAACCATGGAGGAGGACACCCAGCTCCTCAGTCCTCCTTGTGTGTGTGGTGTATGTGTGGGGCATGAACAAAGGCACGTGCAGGTGCATACATCACACCACAGACTACACACACACTGCATCACGTGTATTATAAACACTCGCAAACAAATGAAACAAGGTGCAGAGTGGCTGAAAAAGTCATCTGACATTAACCCCTTCCACACTCATATTCATGACCAGGCACACACTTATGAGCATGCATATGTGCACGCACATCACCCACACATGCTACAACAAAACAACCAAGAATGAGCAGCTGTCACCAGATGAAGGTGGAGCCATGCGAAGCCCTGGATTCTTGCTGAATTTTGGGTTCTGACTCTAATACCCCATCTCTCAGTCTTGGGTGTTCTCAGCTGGCAGAGGCACATGTTCAGTGAGGCTGAAATTCAGGATAGGATCACAGAAACATCAGAGGAATGAGCATGAGAAACGAGCCAGGAAATCAAGTTGTCCTGAAAATACCATGCACCTGTCATGAATGCTGTGGTGGCGGCACGGCTCACCACAGCCCCTCTGTCCATCCACAAGTGGAAGGAGGGCAAAACACTGAGCCGCTTCAGGTGCACTTACGGTGCGCTGTCAGGAGTCTAGAGGTTTCTTTGAACACGGTCATGGACACAGTTCAGAGGTCTTTTCTCTCTAAGCCCTCGACTCATCCCAGCTCAGGCATGTTTTTCCACGAGACACTCATGATCTCTCATCTGCTAGCAGTTCCTGCCTCTAGAACCTTCCACTGAACCCACCCTGGTACATATTCATAGGTGAGTTTAAGTAACCATAACATATATATTTCTTTCTGTTAAATTCATAAAATTTAATTCATGGATGTAAAATGTAATCTAATACAATTTCACTCTATTCCAAACAGGCATTCCCATCTGAGTAATGATAAAGGCGTACAAAGTTCTGTATTGACGTAGTTGGTGTGCAATTAGTAGTTACATAGTTAATGCAGTCATGGAAAAAGAGTGAACAGACCTATTTGTGTTATGAGGTTTAATGAGTTTCCGAGTGGTAGAAACACATCTAAAATTAAAAATAATGAGCTTAAGTAATCATTGGTTTGTGATGGCTCTAAATCTAGAGGCTGTCAGGGATAAGCTCTTCTAAGAAATGTTTTATGGCTGTGGGCAGAGCTCGGTGGTACAGTGCTTGCCTAATATGTTCACAGTCCTGAGTATATCCTAGCATGGGAGGGCGAGGGGCAGGTTTGAGGAAGATCATGTTGCCTCAAGTTGAAGGGAAGCAAAGACGAAGGAAATAACTTCTATCATTGTGAAAATAATGGGGGAGGTGGACATAGGTGCATATTTATTGTTAGCAGATAGTAAAATAAACTCAACTGCAATGTTTATATACCAAATAAATAATAACAAATTAGGTCAATGGAGAAACTCCAGCAAAGCTTTCTAGTAAAAGAAAAGGGGGTCTGGGAAGATAGTGTAGTGGCACTCAGGCTTGCCACTGAAGCCTCAGGACCTCTTGGCCAGAGATGGCCAAGTCTGATTCATCAGAACCCACTTAGGAAACTGGGTGGAGTTACGTATTCGGTAACCCCAGTCCACCAAGGGCAGAGACAGGAGAGTCACTGGGGCAGGCTAATGGGCAGCAGCTCCAGGTTGAGGGAGAGACTGTGGCATAAGGAAATACACAGATCGGTGATATGAGAATGACACCCTTTTTTATCTTCTAGTTTCTATACACCACACATCGCACACACCACATATATACATTATACACACATATGCATATGAACATTAATTAAAGAGGCCTAGTAATTATTGCACATCCATTTTTATGTGTGGTGTCCAACCCACGACCTTGAACATGCTAGGCAAGCACTCTACTACTGAGCTATATCACCCCAGACCTTTACTTGTAAGATTTTGCCATCTTAAAGCAAACCATTCAATTGAGGATCAACTTCAGCAAATTCTTCCAGAAACAGATGCAGGCTTTGGCCAGCCTTCTGATTCCTACAATATTCTCTGTCCACCCCCAAGCCATGAAAGAGAAGCTTCATGGAACAGTATTAGCATGTCTTGTTTTCTTTCTCCCCAGCACACTTTCCTTACTCCTTTTCTTGTGGAGGACCCAACATACTCTCATCAAGGTTTGCCTCAGAAACCAGTCAGAAAAGCCTTCGAGGTCCAACTTAGCTATATTACATAGAAAATCAAATCAAAACCAAATTTTTCCCTGAATTTACAATATTGGAGTTATGTTCATAGGAGAAAAAAATGACTACCTGCCAGAACTTTCTTCCAGACGCTTCCTTGATCCCAGACTTCCTGTGCTATGCAAGTACCTGGTATGTGCCAGCCCCAGTACATCTTAGGAGAGGAAGCTAGTGTGTGTGTATGTGTGTACAACACCTGCTTAGACATGTGAACATGTGCATGGGGGGAAAAAATGCCCCGATCACTGCGTCAACACTGCTAGCCTTGTTTCCCCTTCTGAATCAACCAGAACTTGAATTTGGGTCTCCAGAGGGGTATCTGTGCCAAACCACCCCTGTCCTCTAATAATACAGGCCATGTCCATGGCACGCTGAGGTTCTGGGAACAGACATGAGAGCTGGGAGCAAAGAGCAGGCTCAGCGTTCCAAAGCCAGGCTGGCCATTCCTTTGGCTCCCTGGAGGAACACTTCTTTATTTGCTGTCCACATCTCTTGGTTTGCTGCTTTTACTCCAAATCAGAGAAAAGGACAGAAGATGCTATGGCACATTCTTACCATATTTCTCATTTCTCCCCCATTCAGAACCAGAGTGTCAGCGCTGCTGTGGGAAAGCTGCTCGTCAGAGACTCCCCTCAGCTTCCGAACTACCATGGTCTACAGGGTTTCGCCCAAGTCCTAGATAAGGTCACCATTCCTGGCTGCTTGGCTGGTCAAGTTCAAATTCTTCTCAGGTTCATATCAACATTCCCAGAGACAAGAAAAACATTGCACATAACAAAATGTGTTGGTTTTAATATGGCTTTGTTCTGAATGAGTAGGACTTCTGTCTGAGGAAACACAGATCTCCAAAACATACATGGGTTTCTCTCTCTCTCTCTGTCTCATTTACTCTTTCTCTCTCCCATTCTCTCCTATCCCTGCCTCTCTCTTCCTATGATCTGAGTTTTCTCCCCTTCCCTCTTCTTTCTTTCCCCCCTCTTTGCTTGTCTATATCTCTCTCCTTTGTTTTTCTCCTCTCTCTCTCTCTCTCTCTCTCTCTGTCTCCTCCTCTTTCCCAATTTCTCTCTTCTTATCTCTCTCTACCTTTCCATTTTTCTTTTCCTTTGTCCTCTATTTTTTCTTTCTTTCTCCATGCACTTAAATCTCGCTGCCTGTCACATCATCTCTATCTCCATTTATCTTTCATTTTTTCTTCTGGACACCCTTCTTTCTGTCTGTCCTGTCTTCCCTGCCCCCCATCTCTTTTTTCCCTTCTCTTCCCCTCCTTTTCCTCCTATCTCTTTCTCTGTGTCTCTGTCTCTCTCCTCCCACTGTCTTTCTCCCCTCTCCCCAAACCTGAAGCCTGGCCCCACCACCACTGCAGGCCCCATCAAGTACATTGCGCTCTGAACAATGCACTAGGAAACCGCAGGAAGGAGGCTAATTACAGCAAATAAGATCCAGTGATCAAATGCAGCTAATTTGTATCCATAATATTTGGAAGTGACTTGGTCTGCTTCAATTTGAAAGATCGCTTCCAGACCACACTGGTTCTTTTCCATGGAGGCTGACTTTTGCTTTTAATTATTGAACCTTAAGAATTCTTGCTGTAATTTAGGGTTAGCTTATAATACTTAAAGAAAAAAAAATCTAGTCCATAAATCCTGCTGTATTCCATCACTTCCAATAATAGGCTCCTGTGGTCAAACTCACCATCAATTAGCCATGTTCTTCACAGAGAGGGTGAAGCCAGGAGAGGAGTCGCAGACACTAAGCCCAAAGCAAGCGTGACCTCAAGTGGGGAGGGGTGGAAATCCCTGGCAAAGAGCCTCAGTGGAATAAAATGTATAAGAAGGGCCTCAAAAATAGAATGTGTGGTAAGGAAAAACAAACTCAAAATAGCAGGGCTTCACCCTCCTGTTTGAAAGATTTCCAGTGCTCCTGGCTGGCAAATGTGAAGTAGGAGCTTGATAACACTGTTCATGGATTTTAACATGAATTCTGAGGCCACGACTAATCGATCCTGCAGGAAAGAGGGAGGAGGTACTTTTTGTCCTGCCCAAGTGTGAGGGGTGCACGTGGGGACTCTGAAACAAGTTGTGGGTTGTTCCCAATCTAGACCTGTGGTGATGCTGACAAGTACCAAAGAGGGGCGCACCCTGATCACCCGTGGGACACTTCGCACACTCAACCACACACTGTTGACAAACCCCATCTAGGAGCCTCAGCATGCTGTCACGCTCTCACTTTCCACACTCTGCTGTTTCTACACACGGGGCCTCCCTGACCAGAGGCCCCCCCGCCATTAGTTCATGCCTAGAGCACATCTGTCACAGGCAAACCGACCATGCTGGAGCCCACATCCAGGCTTCTCCTGCATTGGCTGCCATACTTTGGGACACTATTCACCTGTCCCAGCCCATGGCCCAGAGGCCCGCAGTCATTCACTAGCCCATGCTAAGCTTGCTTCCCTGCTTGTCTGTTCTTCCCACTTCCCACAAACACTCCACTACTGGCCCTTGCTACATCTCCCCACTTACTTCTTCTGCCTCTCAAGGACCCTGTGCTTCCCTTCATGCCCCATAATGTTGTACACCCCTCTTCTGGGAACTATGATCACTAATATATCTCTGCAATGACAGTCATTTCCTGATCTGGTGGCCTCACCATCCCTGAGTAATAATAAAACCCACATTTGAAAACATGGGCATGTCTAGCCACAGACATCAAAGCCCCAGAAACTAATTTCTTAGGAAGAAAAAGTATACTTTCCAGCAAACCTATCTGGGAAAAATAAAAAAGGTAGCCAGGGAAAAAGTACATCCTGAGTTCTAAACACTTTCTATTAACGTGGCAGTAACAGAGTCTGGGCAGATGTTTGTCAGGAAAGCCCTAGCCTTGCAAACACGAGGATCTGACTTTGATCCCCAGAAGCTATTTAAAAATGCCACCTGTGATGGAATGCTCAGTAATCCCAGAAGAAAGGAGGTGAGACAGGCAGAACCCTGGGGCTTGCTGGCCAGCCAGTCTAGCCTAAGTGGTGGCCAATCAGAGAACGTGTCACATGCATGCACACACAAATGTGCACCTGCATACACATGAACACACACCATTACAATCATGTAGACACTGCAAGAACATGTTGTAGATGAACACAGGCTCTTGTGGGCCATTGTGATAATGTTAATAAGAACAGTTCTTCTAGGTGGCTGTTTGAACAAAGTACTTAAAGAAGCCTCAAAAATGTACAGAAATGTTCCTTGGCAGAATATTTCCTAGACAAAAGCTCAATGGTTTAGCAAAATGATTTTCCTAGAAGTGTAGTTTGCAATTGAAAACCTTGGAGGAAAGATCAACAAATGGATGTCTAAAATAGACAACTCAGTAACATAGAACATTGGGCGCCATTGTCCCATTAAAATGTGTTCACAGCTGTTCTCAGTATAATTTTAAATTTAAAAAAAGGCATTACAAAGCAGTCTGTACAAAATGATATAATAAAAAAAATAGTTGTGTGTAAACACAGAGAATCCCAAGTCGAGAGATGAAAAATTTGCCACTATCTGTTCTGACCAGTGGAAAAGCAGATATCAATCAATGTCTATTCTGAATAGCTCATGACCACAACTCATACCTGCAGAACCCATGCCTAGGGCTCTGAAAGACTGTCACAAGACCAGGGTTGGAAAGGGACCACTAAAGATAATAGTGGTTATTTTTGGATGGTGAGATCATGTGTATTTTAAATTCTCTCCATTTTATTTGCTTATATATATGTAATATGTCTACAGAAAATATCTTTCTTTTATATTCAGAAAAATAATGATGATATACTTTTTAAGTAGTAATTCCAAAGTTATGTAAAGGAGAGTTGATTCAGAAGTGGTACTGGTGCTAGGCATGGTGACACATGTCATTAACCCCAATGCTCAGGAGAGTGAAGTAATAGGGTTACTGTGAGTTTGAGGCCATCCTGGGGTACAGAATGAGATCCATGTCAGCCTGAGCTAGAGTGAGACCCTTATTGGAAAAAGAAAATCACCATCTGCCCAGTGCAGACATTTTCCCATCTTCTCACCAGGTGAGACAGAGATGAATACAGGGAGATTAGACAAAACAGGCATGGGGCCAAACCACTGGCCAGCTCTGAAAATGAACCAGACTGAGCCTCCATTTCAATATCTCTAAAGTGGGGTTAATATTGAATACTTCATAAAGAGACTATGAGAATCACACCTATGAGGTGACAAGGTAGGATGTCCCCCATAGGCTCATGTTTTCTGAACACTTGGTCCCCAGCTGGAGGCAGTTTGGTAAAGTAGTGGTGCCTTTGGGAAGTGAAGCCTTGCTGGAGGAGGTGTGCCTCTGCTGACAGACCTTGAGGTTTATTAGTATAACCCACTGGGGGCTCAGCAGCTGCTCACTCTCTCTGCTCCCGTACCTGCTGGTGGTAGTGATGTGAGCCCACTTCCTGCTCATGCCATGTGTTATCTGCCAGGATGACGTGTCCTCTCAAAACTGTCAGCCAAAGTAAACCCTTTCCTTCCATGAGCTGCTTTTGGCCAGGCGTTTTGTCCCAGCAGCGAGAAAGTAAGTGCTACAGAACCCCAGCGAACAGACCCTCACACCCACTGAAGTAGTCCACGCTCTGCCGCAGGCCCACCATGCTCATGCTCACTGGGTGACTTAGAACTCCTTTCTCCGCGAACCTGTGGCTGTCACACACTACTATATATGCTCTGCTCAGAACAGCCTTTACTTGATCACCTGGATTTCCTGTGAGCTTTTCCCACGAAGTTTTGTGGAGTAAATGTTTGAGCTAACTGAAAGAAAAGACTGTGACATGTTTGTCACATATGTTCACAGATCGGGTGGGTTTCCAGTTTTAAAGAAAATAAGGCTCAAATAATGAACAAGGCAGGTTTTTTTAGTCCTTTTCTGGAATATACGATCATATTTATTCTCTACATTTTTCTTATGCATATTTAAGGAATTTTTAAACACATTGCAAACCTAATTATCTTGTCACTTCAATAGCCATCACCTTTGTCATCAGGAGTGAAAAACAAAAGGTACCTGGAGACTCATCACAGAAATCAAGAGCCATTTCAAAGTCCTGGGGCTGGTACTGTGCCTGATGAGACTTAGTCCAGCTTTAAAGCTGGTTGTGTTCATCCAGGTCTGACTGAGTCAGCTTTCTGTTACTGTCCTCATTATCTGAGATAATGAGCTTCTAAAGAGAAAAGGTTTGCTTGGCTCACAGGTTTAGAGGTTTCAGTGCATGGTCAGTTGATCCTACTGTAGGACACAAATGAGGACAGGAAGGGACTGGGATCCAAACATCCTTTCACTGGACTGTCCCCAGGGACTGGAAGGCCTTCTGTTAGACATGGCTCCGGAAGGTTCTACCACCTCCCAGTAGTGTCACAGCCTAGAGACATGCCCTGAACACAGAGAACACCGAGGGACACTCACCCAAACCATAACAATGACCTCAGAGGAGTAGAGGCAAGGAACACCTGTACTAGCTGTGGTGGGACCAAGATGAAAGTCTGTCTCTCAGTAAGGCATGCGGGAATCTAAGTTGGATGGGGACTTCCTGGATATCTTCCTAGTTTAAGGACATTTGGCAAGGCTATCACTGAATCCTCAAGGCAACATTGCCCATCAGAGAAGTCACACAAGAAGAGGTCTGTCTTAGTATCTCTGCTACTCAGTCATGACACAGAACAGCTGGTGAGCATGGCTTCCAAGGACTCTCGAGTCAGCAGCTAGGCCCTCAGCTCATAGCCTTGTAATTGGAGGTCTATGGCACGCAGTCCCACAGCCACCACATCTGCATTCAGGGAAGCTTATTGCTCTCCAAGCATTTACCTGCTTGCAACATTACACTCTAATGTCACCAGATGATCCAAGGCTATGGCTAGATTTGAACATTCCTTTTCCATGATATTTCATACTTCATCATGTGTTTCCCTTCCTCCTCAGCTAAATCCAGAAAATTTCAAGCAGGCATGAGGTACACTGCTGGTTGGCCCAAAGCTCATGGAATGTACTATTTGTCCTGGATCAGTGAGACTTAGGAAGTGACCTAGAGAAGTAGGAGGGGTGTGAAGGAGGCAGATGGCAGAAAAGGCAAGCGTCATCTGTGTGAGGTGAAATCAAACCAGCACACACATGTGGAAGTGGGGGACCAACAAGCAGACAGAAGAAGAGGAGCCAAGAAATGCTGTTTTTTATTATGTCAATGATACCTAAAGGCCTGGAGCATCTTTGCTTGAGGGAGTGCAGGGCAGAATCAGGTCCCATGCTGGGGCTCATGCTGTCCCTTTGCCCCCTGAGCACTCCTTTGTGTACTCTGCACTTCCTCAGGAGAAAATGCCCACTGAGCAACATCAGCAACCCAAACCTGGAGGTAACAGACACCTGCAGGGAATTTGTGTCTTCTGCAGCCAGAGGAACCCCACCCCAAGGGAGGCATCTTGGCACAGATCCTGTTGTGAGAGGGTTAGAGGAGCCCCTGCACGGCTCTCACACCCACAATGTTTCCAGGCAAGCTTGCTCATTGCACCACAGATCCTAGCTAAAATAACTATGTTACTAAAATCATAGGTGGCATCAGAAATAAGTGCTGTGCAAATAGAGTGGCTGTTCTAAACCTGGAACGAGCTTCAGCACATCAGACTGTTGAGTCCGGGCTTTGCAAAAGAGAGAGTTTGGTTAGGAAACTAAGGGGTTAATGTGAGCCCATGGAGAGCAGATAGGAGAGTGGTGCCCACATCAGAGCACAGGGTCATGAACACTGCCTAAAGTACCCCACATGGGGGTCAGTTCACCAAATACCAGGGGTCGTTCCCTCCTGAGATGCCAAGTTGGAATCTGGGGATTTCATTGGGCTCATGTGGGGTACAGCACAGGGAGCCTCTCAATGAGAGCATCCTGGTGACTGTGTGATGGCTCTCATGCAGATTGGTTTTGTGGCACTGAAATTCAACGGCATTTTTTAAAACATTGTTTATGTATTTGCTAAAGTGAGGAGAGAGAGAAAGAAAGAGTGAGTGAGCATGATGCCTGGGCCTCCTGCCACTAACAATGAACTCCAGATGCATGCACCACTTTGTACATCTGGCTTTACATGAGTATTGGGGAATTGAACCTGGGCCAACAGGCTTTACCAGCAAGTGACAATAACCACTGAACTATCTCCTCAGGCCCTGACCATTTTTTTGACTTTTTATGATTATAGGCCTCTAATTTTGCTCCTTATTTTGCTTAGACACACATATAACAAAATCTTCTTCCCCCAAATGGTATTCTCCTCAGTTCAATTTAGATGTTGGAATTCCAAATGCTGATATATATGTATTTGCAAGGAGAGAGAGATAGAAATAAGAGATGCAGAGAGAGAATGGGCAGATGAGGGCCCCCAGCCATAGCAAGTAAACTCTAGATGCATGCGTCACTCTGCATCTGGCTATACATGAGTACTGGAGAACTGAACCTAGGCTATTAAGATTTGCATATAAACACCTTAACTGCTGAGCAATTTCTCCAGCCCTCAAATGTTTCTTGATATTGGGAATAAGGTGCCAGGTTTGGAGATTTGGCAGAATGAAGAAGTTCTGGGACAAAAAGTTATTTCCAAATTCTGACATGGAATGCTTACCAAAGGGGCTTTTATCAGGAAAGAAGGGACTAGAGGTCCAGAGACAAGAAGCCTGGCCTCCCACTTCCTCCTCTGCTCCGCGGCATTCAAGCCGTGCCGCAGTACTGCCAAATGACCCCAGGATGTTTTCGCTCCCTGATGTTGCTTTCTTGGGGTAGACTGGGTGTTAAAGATAAGCCAGACTGGAAACCAAGTGTGACTAATCACTGGGCACTCGTGCAAGGAATCCCCTCTCTCCCATGTGCCAGAACCTCCCCTCTTCTCATTCTCTATCCAGCGATGAGCAGTCCCATCTACCTCCAAGATCAGGCCTCTGGATAGGGCCATAGCTCTGGCATGTCATGGGCTTTGCCACTGTCCATGTATCCTGCTCTAAAGGCCCGAAAACTACATGAGGAGAGACTTCCTGGAGCCTAGGGCATCCTGCTATTGATTGGTGATAAATGGCTTCTGGGTAACTCTGTCCATTTACTCAAGTCCCTTAAGAAACAGCCTTGACCAAGTGTGGGCATTAGCCTACACTTGGAGATGCGTGAGTGCGCACCTCCAGTGCTAAATGGCAAAAAGATTCCAGACATTCTTTCTTCCTTTGACTTTGTTCCTGGAAACCTAAACCTGAAGATTGCTTCCAGGTTACTCTGTAGTGTCTTTTAGAACTGGCCACCCCTCCAGCCATGGCTCCATGTCCAGAGGCGTCGGGGAGGGGCCTTTGAAGAATCCATACCAGACCTAGAACCATTCTGGTCTTGACCTTTATGCAGAGCACATCAACTTGAAATGGCCAAACCCCTAGAATGCTCATGAGAACACCTGGCACCTTATCGGGGATTTATCACACTTTTTCTATGCTGATTCAAGCTTGGTTTAATGGAAATCTCCTGTCAATGGACAATGAATGCCAAGAATTCTTCCTTTTCTTCCACCCCCACTGCCATCTCATGCTTCTCCCTCTCCTTCCCTGGCTTACATTGCCATAAAGGTTAATTCTGAAAGAGTGAAGAGGACTCATCTTTCCAGGCCCCTATACGCACCATTCTCAAACAGCTGTGCTGAAGGTTAGCCCTCTAAGTCAACACAAAGTGGGTGTCACAGCCATCCACCATCCCAGCTTGAGATGGAGAACTGTGTGAGGTTGAATTACCCTTGACTTTTGCAACTGGCTTCTGGGCCAAGACAACATAACCCTTCGATCTACATTTGTGTAAGTAAGGAAGATCTTCATACATTTTACTGAGTTTTAAACGGGTAACTTTATACCACTCATGTGTTTCAATTATCTAATTGTTATTCCTCTGCATTTGTGTGTGTGAGATGACCTAACTCTAGAAGTTGAAAGCATAAAATAAAAATAAATAACTGTATTCCAACAGAACACTGCCCATCCACACAAATCCACAACCTTTGTCCATAGCCTTGGGGAAAGTGATGCCCTTTGAACAATGAAAACACCCTGACCATATGCTTACCATACATTCCCGCCTGCTGGGCTCTGCTTTCCCACTCCTTCATTTACATGAATGAATTAACATCTGATAGAAGTCACCGAGACCAAGAAGAGGGAACTCAACTGGAGATTGAGTAGGGGATAAAATGACTTTAGGATCAGAATTCCCAAGGGCCTAAAGGTCTAATGATGGAAACTCGGGTCCCTGTGGTCTGGAATACATAACAGATGCCAGAGAATGGAAAGCATTCCGAGCCCAGGATCTGGAAGGCCACGAGATGGAGGGTGGCAGGGATGAGTGGGCAGAGCCCGGAGGGGTCTTGGATCATCCCGACTCCTAGCCCTGCAATAGTGGGCACACACCATAGACAGGACTCCAAAGCCACACACTGGTGGGACCAGGAGCAAGCCCGGGGTAAGCAGTGACCCTGGACCACAGTGTGCGCATAGGCAGTCACCAGGGGCAGTGAGTGCCGCGCTGGGTGGAGTGGGTGTGGGCAGTGGGGAGGTTGGGCCCACTGCAGGCTGGAAACACTTTGTTGTACTTTTTGCTCAATATTGCTGTGACTCTAAAAATTTCCTAAGAAATTTTTTCTTAAATCTAATATTCCTCATCCTGACACAGAATAATCTAAAAACCTGGGGAAAGAGACTAGGTATGAGTTTGTCTAGGAGATATGGCGACCCCTACCCACTAAAACTACTGCTCCATAACAGAAAAACTGGAGCTCATTCACTATCTCATGTGTTCGTTCAACAAAGATTAATTGTGAGAAAAAGCCAACTGGTAAACTGAATATAAGAACATACATTGAATTTAAAAGACAAGATGAGGACCTGAGATTAACGGATTACCGGGTCTCATCCCGCAGAGGTGATAAAAAAAAAATCCATAGAAGGAAAACAGTGAGGCCCAACCTAACCACTTTGAAATCTGGGGTGACACAGTGGTAATCAAATTCTGCTGAGAACCAAGGGGCAGGGATAGGATTCTATGCACACAGCAAGGCAGAGGGTCAAACGCCATGTGCATGGCTGGGAAATGATAGCTGAGTGGTTACAGTGCTTGCTGCCTAAGCATGAGAAGCTGGGTTCCACTCCCCAACACCCATGATGACAGCTGGGCATGGACATGCACACATGCAGATCCAGTCTGTGGGGAGCAGAGCCCAGAGAATCTCTGGGGAGAGCAAAACCAGTAAACCGCAGTATCAGTGAGAGACCCCATGTCAGGGAAATGTGCGGATGAGTGATGGAGGGGCACCCGCGTTCCCCTGCGGCCTCCACATGTGCACACATGCATACAGTACACACATGCGGACAAACATACGGGAGAACAACAACTGAAGACATCTGTCTCTCACACACACACAAAAGCATGCATACACACATGCCTGCATGCTACACACACAAACACACATGTGCAAAAAATGTGCCTGCAGTGGTACATCCCCAGCCGCGAGAAAGGAGCAGGAGCTGTGTGATGTGCTTGGGGAGCAAGAACTACAGGCTCCCCCGCTCAGCCCACAGAAGAGAGAGACAGGGCAGGGCGCTGCCCATCCTTCCCTCGGCCCACAGTCTCTCCCTTTTCCTCATCAACCTACACGTCCATCCTTGTCTCCACCCAATCTACATTGCTGGTGCATGCCTTTTTTTCTATTCCCCTTCATTTTTAAACGTTGAAACCTTTCTACCAATCATACATATTCACATTATAAAGACTTCAGACACTACAAAGTGAACCCCCCAAACATCCTGCAATTCCTCTACCTTAATATTTTCTGAGTGCTAAGACCTGCAAACTTCCCCTGAAGACCCTCCTCGGGGACTCAGCTATGAGGAGACCTACTTCTGAATTCATGATATGCTGCCTCTTCCTCAAGTACCAAAAGAGGCTAAGTTAAAAAACAGATCAGGAGCTGGGAAGAAGGCTTGGCAGTTAAAGACACTTGCTTGCAAACCTGGCAGGCCAGGTTCAGTTCCCCAGCACTCACATGCAGCCAGATATACAGTGGTCCATGCATCTGGAGTTAGTTTGCAGCAGCAAGAGGGTCTGGCATGCCCATTCTCTCTCTTTCTCTCTCTCCTTGCAAATAAATTAAAAAAAAAAATTCTACAAATAAAAAAAAGATCAATAAAAGAATGATATTGAGTAAGTGCAATGCATGTGCCTCTTGCATGACTCAACAAAGCAGCAACAGGGTAATTAGAAGATCAGGATGAGGCCAGTGGACATGCATGCCAGGGCTGGATATGGGGTGACAACAAGGAATGATTGCTAATCCTGTTGACATGTGATAATGGATTCATATTTGCATGTTTATGAGGCCCTATGTTTTAGAGGAACAATCTGACACCTTTCTGAGTGAAATTACATGAGGCCTGGCATTGTTTTCAAACTGGCCCTAGGCAAGGGAAAATGGGTGGGAATAAGACTGAACCAGGGCTGTCCATGGTGGATGATGGTCCTTGACACTGGCTGAAGGGTCCCCAGAGGTTTTATTTTGTATGTGCTCAGAATTTTCCATAACAACATTTAAAAGAAAAAAAAAAACTAGTATGAAGCTCTGGCTGAGTTCCTCTGGCCCCATCCTAAAGGAACAGACTCATTCCTGCTGTCTTCAGGATCCATGGAGTTGGAAATGGCTGAGGAGGAGGAGGCTGGTGAGTGACCCTGACTCCCTCTGGTGGGAACCTGTGTTGAGGCTCTTGTCATTTCTGGCAGGATAAGTTCCCACACCCTGACTTAATTCAAAACACCCACGCATGGCTCTGCCCCAGTGTGAAGAGGTGAGGACGAGGGCCTTTACAGCAAGGAGACGACTCTGGGAGTGAGCTCAGGGGCTGGAATGTGGCATCCTGACACTTGAAGCTGGGAGCAGATGTGGCTGAGCAGGCCTCAGGACTTTACCCAGGAGTGTACAGATGACTGGAATATTTACTTTGAAAAGTACCCTCTGTGGATGGGAAATGATTAATTCAACCACGAGGAATTTTATATTGTACAGGGCAATGCCCTCAGGAAGAAGGGCTCTGAGAAGAGCTGATTGAGACGGCTCCCTTGGTGTCTGGCACACAGACACCCTTCCCTCCCACACCCTCTGGGCTGAGTCCGAGTAGAGAAAAGGGGCACCAGGAAGCAAGTGAGGACCCACTTACCTGCTCTGAGAACAGTATGAAATGTATCAAGAGACATTTCAGGAAGGTGAGGGCCCAGAAAACGTTAGGGAATGTCTGGAAGTCATCCCCCCAGCAAGGGTTTAATATCCAGAATATCCAAAGAACTCCTACAACTCATGAAAGAAATAATCTAATTTAAGATGAGCAAGGAGCTCAAATGCATATTTCTCAGAGGAAGATATGTAAATGGCCAGTCTGTGCTTGAAATGAGGCATCAAAGGTCACCAGGGAAAAACAAACCAAAGCCACGGGATGGATCACTTTACACCCTCAAAAATGATTGTAGCAATAGTTTTTAAACATCAGAAATAAGTAATGGTGAGGATATAGGGAGATTTGAATATCAGTATATTACTGGAGTACATGTAAAATGTTGTAGCTGCTGTGAAAAATAGTATAGTAGTTCCCCCAGAAACGAAATAGAATTATTGTCGGACCAAAATTTCTACCCTTAAGAATCTATTCAAAGGAACTGAAAGCTACAACTTCAACAGATAATTATACACCAGTGTTCACAGAAGCATTATTCCCAAATGTCCATGAACAAATAAACAGGTAAACAAAACGTAGACCATATGTATAATGGACTATCATTCAGCCACTAAAAAGAATGAGCTGACACATGCACTGAGGGTGAGCCTTACAACACATGCACAGAAGTGCAAGTGTTATATGACTGCACCTATATGAGATACCTAGAACAGACAAATTCATAGGCAGAAAGTAAGGACTGTCAGTGGGCAAGGAAAGGAGGAAATGTGAATTTGTTACTTAATAACCACTAAGCAGAGCCTCCCTGTGTGATGATGAAAAGGTATTTCAAGAAGATATGGTGATGATGGTCCACAAACTACAAATATTATTTATTACACTTCAAGACTGTTAAAATGTCAAGTTTAGTAACATGTATTTACTACAATGCTTTTAAAATTTATAAGCTATTATACTAAACCTATACAATAATGACACTCAAAATGGGTAAATTTTATGGGATGTGAGTTATATCTCAATAAAGCTGAAAACACAAACACCTAGGACCAACCTGATGCCACCAAGGCTGCGGCAGCTGGAGGCGATGAAGCCACCCAATACCCCATGTTAAATAATGTGATGTCAGTCCCCAAAGTGTCACTTCTGGTCACTAGCATGCTGTGTGGACAGCTGTCCATGCTCTGGACTGGCCAGAGCCAGCCTGTGCCTTGTCTTGAGACAGCCTTGGTGCCAGGATCCAGGGCATCCCCATGTGGTCACATTTCTCGTGTGTGAGGAGAAAGGGCTCACTCTGGCAGCACAGGCCAGCATGATAAAGCCCCATGTAGCAGTCACTTCCTTGTTGCTGGGGAAAAAAACATCCAACCAGAGGCAGTTTATGGAAAGAAGGGGTTTATTTCTGGCTTATAGTTTCATGGGGAAGTTTCATCATGGTGGGAAAAACATGGGAGAAGCAGGCAGCTGGACAGCCCATTTTCACATCAGCAGAGAGCAAGGAGCAAAAAGGAGCTGGCAAGAGGGGCTGGATTCCAGAAAGGCTCTACCTGCCAAAGGCTCCACAAACTTCCCAAATAGCACCACCAACTGGAGCTTAAGCATCCAAATGCATGAGGCTATGCAGGACATTTTACATTCAAACCACCACACACAGCTTGCCATTCCCCTATTGCTCCGTGAATTAAGACAACCCAGCTGTTTGCTCATCCCTAAACAAAATGAGTGAGTAGCAAGACAGTGGACACCTCCACTGGTCTCCGCTGAGCAATACAGGCTGGGTGGGTATAAACCAGACACCCTATGAAGATAGAGCTTATCATCTCACCACGGCCCGCGGACTTCACCAGCCTCCTCTCTCATCACCACTCTTCCTCACACACTCAGCCTCTCCTCTAAAACTGCCTTCCCCAGTGGGCACTGGGCTCTGCTCTGCCTCCAGGCTTGCAGGAGACTGGCAGTGCATAAATGTCTCCTGCCTCCTCTCCCTGGCTGACACCACCCTGTTCAGGACCCAGCCACTGTTTGCTTGTACTTAACCCTTTCAATATGCTGAGTCCCAGTCAGTTGACACCTTGTGGCTCTCTTTGGTCAGACACACGTGTCCATAATCCTGATCAGCTGGCATCTCCTGTGTGGTGACCTTCCACACAAAGCTCACACCATTCTCGTGTCTCTCTTTGGTTGGTGGAGACACAAAGTATAGGCAAACGTCTCCGTGTCCCCATTGCTTGGCACAGCAGCTGGCACATCATAAACTCCCGTGCATGGATGAATGAGTGAATGAGTGGGAGACACGACCACAGCCTGTTCTGCCTGGGAGACAACACACTCTGGAGGAGGAGATGAGGTCACTCGCTGCGTGCCCAGAGGAAATGGTGTGAGAGACTCTGCAGCTGCATAGCTGGGACATGGTGGGTGAAAGCTCCTCCATGTCCCTGTCCATTTGGCAGCAATGGTGTAGACTCACATCCTCTTCAGACATCGCAAAGTTTGCCTTCCCCAGCTTTCAGATTTTCCAAGACGCCCCAGAAGATGTGCCATCCATTAACACAAACTAGGCTCCGCCATGCCTGCTGTACAGAGTGGGTTCTACTCTCTGAGCATCTCTGTTTCAAACAAAAGCAAGAAAGAAAAACCTATATTTTCTAATTTTCCTGTTTTTGAATATTACAGATGAATGTAGAAAGCACCTGTGGTGGCTATGTGCCTATTTCTCCCTGAAATGCCATAGGTATTTTAATAGGCTATGAACTATATATCAAACAGCCTCGCAAATCAAGGAAGCTTGACTTGACAATCAGGACTAATCTGATTCCTACTGTGTCTTCATGTTCCAATCTGAGACCTCCCCCTGGGGTCTCCTAGTGCGTCTCTGGGTTCCTGACTAATTCGAATATGTGCCTCTTCGTGCTAATATGGAAACTGCAATCAAGTGAACATTTATTGTTTTCCTTTTAGTAAATGAGTATGTGTTGGAGACTTTACTGCATAATAAAACCAGCATAAAGTGTACTGCTTCAGCGCGTCCTTCCTCTCTCAAACCACTGGCCTTCCTCTGCTCGTCCTGCTCACCTGGCATCCTGCCGAAACTTCAACTGGGTGACCAGCCAAGGAATGGCCACAGCTTTGAGCCAGGAATTTCCGCTGGACCTGGGTGTCCTGCTGTTTGCCCGTTCAGGGGTCTGTGTGGTATGGATGGATTCTGGGATCAATTTGTGCCCCTAAGGAGGCTTGGCCTCTGTGGATCTTGCTTTTATAGACTCTGCTTGTTTCTGACTCTGTGTTTTTTATTACATTCCTTTGCAATTCTAGCAGCTGTTTTTGTCAAGAGTCTTAATAAAGTCTGAACTGCTAAATGAACTTTATGGAAATTGGTCACAGAAGTGTATGCAGCACCTTTTAGAAAAGTGGAGGCCAGCTTGCCCCTCGGCTATCTTTCACAGTAACAGCAGTGATGAAATAATCCGAAAGTGTGGGTGAAAGATGATGGCTTAGCAATGAGGCTTCTAACCAGGTTGCCTAAGTAGATTTCTAAAAGCCTGCCATCTCAAAACAAGTGGTTTAAGTCTATTTACTAAAATGTCTCAGAAATGCTTGGTTGGTTCCATTTAGGAAGGCGCTTTAAGGACTTTTAAAGAGTCAACTTGTTTGTTTTTTGTTTTTGTTTATTTGCTTTTTTTTTTCAAGGTAGGGTCTCACTCTAGCTCAGGCTAACCTGGAACTCACTATGTAGTTTTAGGATGGTATCAAACTCACAGTGACCCTCCTACCTCTACCTCCCAAGTGAGGGGATTAAAGGCATGTGCCATCATTTGCTTTGGTTTTTATTTCAGACTTGGAGACATAGAGTTCTTGAGTCTAGAAGAGAAATAAAGTAGCCAAGATACTACCAGAATCTTTCTTTAACTAAATGCACTAAACATGACTACATTTTGTTCAGAATATTGTTCTCACCTGAACTTGGTCCAGCATCCCAGCCGGGGAAGAACCCAGCCTCCTTGGGAGTCCTGGCTCAGGTGTGACTCCCCAGCATGTCACAGGCCATTATGAGCAAGGGCAGCTCACCAACAGACCCAAACTGCTCATCTGTTTCAGTGTGACTTCACATATTTCTCTAAATAAAACAGACTCAGAAGCTAACAAGCCAAAGTGTGCTTGGTTTTACCAAACAGCTGAGAAACTACCTTCCCAAGTCCCCCCCACACAAGGAGACCTGGATGGAATAGCTCTTCGAACATTCATTTTGCCACCAACACAAACAGCAAACAGTCAGTCACCAACAGTGCTATAGCTAGTTAAATGATGTTTAACGTTCGCTGATGTTCAACGACGTTCGTGCTTAGACGAGTCACTTCAGACTATGAAGTGTCAGTGGCAGGGCTGGACTGGCGGCTCTTTGAAGGCCCTTGTCTCCCATAGCAGCCATTCATCTTAGGATGCAAGATAATTATAGAGTGACCCAGGGGACCAGTCAGTCCAGGTTGTCACCGTGGAGAGAAGGCACGCTGCAAGTCCTCAGTCATGGTGGAATAAAAGACACACACGTCTGTTGTCCTTCCTGGTGGGCTGGGGACACAGCAGACACTCGAATGCTGCGGGATTGAGGTCAGCATTCCCTAACACCTGAGAATTGCATTGGCTCTCGTTTTGCTTCCGTCTGTGGGCATCGATCACAACAGAAAGGACAGGGGGCAAAGGCAAGGTAAAGGTCTGGCACCCTTGTAACGACAGAACACTGAAACCCATGTGACTAAGGGGACGGTTCACAGTGCCATGCTTAGTGCCTTTCCAAAGTCAGTGGGCACATCTTCGTGTTGACTTTGCTCTGTTTTTTTGTTTTTAAATAATTAACGAACGATCTGATTCCAGCCACTTACTTCTGTTGATGTGCTCACACCTGTGCTTCCAGAGAAGCTGCCTGTAGCTGGGAAGCTCTCTTTGACAGGATCCTGGGCACCCCTCCTTTCTTCTCCAGGCACAAAGCATGCACTCCCTAAAATGGACAGTGGAGGGCGCTGTGGCACTGTAGTGATTCCACATACTAGTCTCAGGAAATTGCTCCTTTCCAGGGGAAAAAGGGCTCTTTCCCATAGTAATATGAACATGATATCCGATAATGAAAACAGTAAGTACATCAACATATTTTCCCCAAAGGTTCTTTTTGTTGTTGCTGCTCAGAGTGTGAATGCAGGACTCAAGTATAAGACAAATGAACGGATTTTCAAAAGGGGTAGAAGACGCTGAAAAGTACTTTCAAGATGAGCACGGGCTTCCCAGACCTTGTAACTTGATGAGTTTGACTACTGCATATTAGCAGGTTCATTACAAGCTGTTGTTCAGCAGTTTAAAGGTAATATATCAGCAATAAAATATAGGAACACTAAGATTAACACCCAGCCACAATCAGTCTGCTGTCACAAAGTAGATGTTGACTGTGTTTCTCAAGGCACTGACCTGGCAAGAATGATACAAGTGAGTTATGACAGCTGAATATTATTTTCAACCACTACACTTGCAGCCTGTGCTAGACACTTCTCTATTCCTTCCCTGAAGCCTAAACTCCAAAGACCCAATTTAATCCCCGCTTTTTCCATTCCCATGGCGAGTTTCTCCTGTGACAGTGCCTTTTATAGTTGCAGATATGGCTGCACACCACACAGGTAACCTAATAAACCAATTTCAGAAGTTTATAGCATGTGCAGAAGATTCTAGAACTACAAGTTAAGAAACCTGGCATTGTTTCAGTATACTTTTATAAGTTCTAGGAGGGTTGCCAGCTAGAATACGGAACAAGTAATTAAATTTGATTTTCACATAAATATCTTTAAAGATTATTTTTTAGCAAAAGTGTGTCCTATGCAACCTTTGGGCCACAGCTGTTCTTTGAAAGCATTTGTTGTTTGTCTGGAACCCAGTTTGAGTGCTGCTTCCTCTGGCAAGAAAGTGACTCACAAGGATGGAAGTTAAGCAGAACAGTGTGATACAGTCTCTACAGAATTTCATGCTTCAGTCCTACTTGTCTGTCTTACAGACACAAGTAAAGCAGGACAGTATGACAAATCTCTCCAGAATTTCTTGTTTCAGTCCTACTTGTGTATCTTACATGGAACTAGAAAGAAAAGACTGAACTCACATACATGTTTTCCAAGATGCTGCTACTGCACAGGTTTGGGAAGACATGGAGGAAAGGCTTGGCTCCTACATGACTTGGAAAATATGTTGCTACTAAAAGTCGGGTGGAGATAATCTGGCTAATTAAATCTTATCAGGATTTGAATGCAAAATGTCCCCTATATACTCATGTTTGTAACGCTTGTTCCTTGGTTGGTGACACTATTTTGAGGAGGCTGTGAAACCTTCAGGACCTGGGGCTTCGGTGTCAGGAGCCTGGTCTAAGCTCCTGCTTCATTCTCTGCTTCCTGCCCCATGGTGGTGAAGAGCTTCCACCACATACTGCTGCTGAGCCTCTGAACCCATGGACCAAAATCAACAAACCAACATTTCCTGCCTCAAGCTGTTTCTGTCAGACAGTGTGCCCACAGCAATGCCAGAGTAACTAATACCCTATTTGTTTGATGGAACTCAGCAGAGACAACCATGATTGTATGAACCAAGCCAACAGCGAACCACAGGCTTCAGCCCAGGTCACATAAGAGTATAGGACATGGCTGCTCATCCACCAGGCAGGTGAGCAGAGAAAATGGCCCTCATCAAAGAAGCCCAGTGGGGCATCTGTTACCCGTGAAGCTGTTTGCTTTGTGCTGATTTTCTGGGTACAACATGCTGCTGCAGCACATGGAAGTGATGAGGGAGGAGTCAGCCCGTCCCCAGGAGCCAGGTACGTGGAGCATTTCGGGCTGTCCCTTGTGGCTTTCGGCCAATAGCAAACAAGAGACAACCCAACCCATGCGGCGCGCCCTGGACTACTGGCCACGCTTCTCCCTCACAAACTGAACTTCCTGCTGTGGCTGTGGAGAAAAGGGAACTCTTGGGTACTATTGGTGGGAATGGACACTAAGAAAAACAGAGGTACCTAGGACCCTAAAAGTAGAGCAATCAATAAACCCACTTCTGGGTCTTCATGCGAGGGAACTGCATCGTTCAGGTGGACATCTTCACTGCTGCGTTCACTGCTGCATTGCTCACAGCAGCTGAGAGATGGAACCAACCTGGACGTCCCTTGACAGGAGACTAGATGATGAAAATGTGATGCATTTACCCAATGGCACAGTATTCAATATCAAGAAGGAAATTCTGCTAATTGTGACCACATGGATGAACCCGGGGACATTATGTTAAGTAGAATAAAACACACAAAAAAAGAAACACTGTATAGTCTCGTATATGTGGAATCTAAAAACATCAAACTCAGAGTCGATAGTAGAGTGGTGATTGCCCCAGGTGAGAGATCCTGAGAAGGGCTGGAGAGTAGTTAAAGGGAACAAACTTCAGCCGGGGAAGACAAGGTTCTTGAGGTCTGGGATGCAGCATATGCTGTAGTTATAATCCACGCTCCAGACTTCAAAATTGCTGAGTAAAGCTCACATGATCTCATTCAAAGAAAACAAGTATAAAGCATATTTTAACTGGATGATTTAATTACGTAGCATCACACCATACCCTGACAAATATATATAATTATACTTTGCCTATTAAAAATAAATTTTAAATATTTGAAAAAATTAAAACACTTGATAAAGAAAAATAAAATTTTATTATAGACAATAGAAGTTCAATAAATAGATAAAGGTGTAGACTTTCCATATCATGTTTCTTCTTTCTTTTCAGTGCTAGAGATTAAACCCAGGGCCTCACACATGCTAGGCAAGTACTCTACTCCTGAGCTCTAAACCCAACTCTTCCTTTAAAACAGAGAAGAAAAAAAGAAAAGAGAAAAGAGGTAGTGGTAGTTATTAGTCAGTGGTTAAAGATACCTACTTGCAAAGACTGCTGGCCCAGAGTTCAAATCCCAAGCCTCCTGCATAAGCCAGAATAAACAATGGCTATGGTAAGAGGCCCTGACACACAGATACATACATGTATGCACACACACACACACACATAAACACTTAAACAAATCATTTCAAAAACCCCAACTTAATAAATTCAGAGTGGCTCAGTGCCTGAGCATTACCAAAGCTGTTGCTGCTCCCATACAAATAATATATAAATCCAAGGGCTCAAAACCTACCATATAATATGACCACTGAATGCCCCAAAACATCATGGGGCAATTAATTGTAAATTAAAGAGAATCAAATGTATTTGTGCTCACTGCAATAAGGAAGACCACCTTCTTGACAGTATTGCTATAGTCTTGGAGAGATGTCAGGAGTAGAACATTTATAGGTCTTGGAGTCCTGGGTGAAGGTTGGTTAAGGAGTGAACTTATGTAGGGCTGGTTCTGTGGGTGCAGATTGGTTAGGGCAGATTTTTGAAGGCAAGAAACTGGTCAGTTGGTGTTGGTGGACTTCATGGAATAAATGACTTGAAGTGAGTCTCAGTGAGTAAATTGTCCTAGCAAATAAGCTGTTTGCTTAGGTGACTAGAGGACTTTCTCCAATAAATTGATGGTGGAAGTTTCATGAAGGAAACAGGAAACTTAAGCTCTTATTGAAGTCTTGTCCTTCTCAGACAATTTTCCAGTTTTCTTGGAACAACCTAGTCCTTATGACAACATAGGGGGACCCAGGTTTGTCAGCATCTGGAAACCTTCAAGTTCATGGGGCCCAGACACAGAATCACTGCTCCAGTGACCACCTTCTATGTGCCAAGCTCTTTCTACATGTCATAGATAAAGGTGGCCTTGGTAACCACTGATTATTAAGGAAAGAGACTGGATGACACTAGCTCATGGGCAAAAACCTTTAGATCAATGATCAGCTAAAAGAAAGTGCACCGAGACAATTTTATCCAGCATAGAGACAGATGCTGGCTGTTAGGCATTCCTCTGATGTCTGCAGTGACGCTTAGCACATCATCAAAGTCTGTGGGGTTGGCTCCCCCAGACCTTGGTTGAGATTCCTTCCTCCCATTGACGTGCCCCTTCCAGTGGAAGGAATCACTTAATTCAATGTCTGAACCACAGTCCCAGAATGCTACCAACACCCCAAAGCACAGCCCCCAAACCCAACTCACTGCTCAGCAGGTTGCCTCATGGGCATCTCCTTAGGCTTGAGAAGCTGACACATCACTTTCCAAAGGAGCTAAATGGTCTGAGGACCGCAGCAGCCCTGTGTCCCAGGATAATCCATCAAAACATGGCCTAAGTCATGATAACACCAAGCCTCAACTCTCAAAGTAGGGCATGAAATTATATCTCAGTAACTTCCTCTGACCCAAGTGAAAAATGCAAACTGGCCTTACAAGGTTTATCTTCATGTTAATCATGAAGGAAGAGTGTGTTTCAAACATCAGGCAGATTAATGCCATTTTTCAATCTTTTCCTCACAATGTTAGGTGCCTTTTGAACTGCGGTATTTGTTTAAGTCATCAGCTCCAGTGACCTCACTTTCTATATTTATTATGCTTTGGATGCAATAATATTGTAGGTGTTCCCATTTTTAAATTCCATGCTACTAGAAAATACACACTAGGTCTATCACTATTTCACCCATATGCTCAGGACTTTGAACTCATACATGAGTTAATTTCAAATCTTCCCTTTCTGGGAAAAAAATCAGATAAACTTTATCATTTACTTTGGAAAGTGCCATCTTCTTTGTTTTAAATACATAGCTCAGACTTATGTTTTGTTTTTAATAGAATTTTCTGTTTTTCTTATGCCTCGCCCGATGAGCTACCATGGAAAACAGAAGTGCATTTGAACAAATACTGATATTATGAACTTTAAAAATTTTTTATTTTATGAGAGACAGAAAGAGAATGAATTGGCATGCCAAGACCTCCAACTACAGACATATGTGCCACTTTGTGCACATGCATGAACTTGTGTACATGCATGATTGTGTGCATCTGGCTTATGCGGGTTTTGGGGAGTTGAACCTGGGTCCTTAAGCTTCATAGGCAAGCACATTAACTGCAAAGTCATCTCTCCAGCCCTCTTCCTGTGCATTTTTAAAGTACATGATTCTTTATGTACAACAAGGAAGATTTTTCTCAGCTCTTCACTTAACAAAAACAGCAATAATATTGTTTATCCAGAAGCTATATTACTCTATTTCAGCATGATGTTTGTATAATAGAGATAACTTAATTTTTAATTATTCAGAAATAAAATATCTATTACTACGTTGGAACAAGTATTATCTGAAATAAAAAGGCCTAGGACAGCCAGGCGTGGTTGTGCACTCCTTTAATCCTAGCACTTGGAGGCAAAGGTAGGAGGATTGCCAAGAGTTCGAGGCCACCCTGAGTCTACATAGTGAATTCCAGGTCAGGCTGAGCTAGAGTGAGATCCTACCTGTAAACTCCCCCACCCCTCCCCCCCAAAAAAAGAAAGAGAGAAAGAAAAGGCCTAAGATTTGCCATTCTTTCATTTTTTTCAAAAAAGTTATATTGACTTAAACATTATAGTAGAAACATGCTTTATTTACACAGACAAATACCAATGTTACATAAGTGATATTTAAACTTGTAAATTATTAGCTATACTGAAGCTAACTGAAATAGTCACATTATGTCCATTAAGGCAGACAAGAATAATAAGCATTTTATATAAACCTATGACTAGTACTACAAGTAGCAAGTTATTAAAAATATGTCCACTTAGAACCTTTATTTATTATTACCCTTAAGGAGTCCTTTATAGATATTTTCCCTAACAAATCCTCCCATAAATTTTGGAAAGCAAAGATACTATGTTCGTATTTTGTATCATCTTTGTTGTACACAAAAGGAAGATTTTCACCACTACCCTCAAATATCAATTTTCACTCCACTGGAGAAAGTATTTTTACCTCAGTTGAGTTTGAAGGTTTTAAAATGTAGATGAAAATAGACAAAGAACTTTATTTTGCTTTTCTTGAATCAGAGCCAAAAGAATTTGGATAAATTAGAATAAATTTTAAATCATTTTCTGAGATTGCACAGACAAGGGAAATTTTAATTCTGGGCTGATTTTCTTTTCCTAGGTAGATATCAGCTGTACTTGAAGACCAGTGAGTCTGTTACTGACTAAAAGAAAATGTTGACCTTGGGCTGAAAACAACTACAACTACAAACACACTTCCCCTTAGTTCATTCTTAACTCACTCATTGACTTGTGTCCCTCACGAGCTCTGTCTTAAGAGACAGAGATGTAAAGACGGACTGAACTCAAACTTACCCAAGGCACTGAGGGTACCACTGTTGAAGCTGTTTAGAGATAAGCCCTTGAGTACTCTGAAGCACCTTGAGAAGGTGGCTGCCTAGGGGCTGAGACTCACACCTAACCCAGGATGAGATGCAAATTCAGAACACCAGCTATGGTTTGCCCTAAACACTATTCCTTGTGTGTCACCGTTAAAGGAAAAACAACAGCAAGCGCAACCATCCAGGTAACATGGACCCATCATGTTACTACCTACAAGAGGCACAGGTTCAAGTGACAGTGATTCTGAACCACATCCCACTCGATGTGGCCTGTTCTTTTGTATAAGCAAACCAACAGCCTAACTTGTCCATCCACAAGTGGATTACAAATCTGTCTTAAAACCAGCTGGCCAGTGTTCCGTTGACGACTGCAAAGTGCCCATAAAGGAATGGCAAGACTGTGCTGTGGCAGTCAGCCTCTCCTTTGGACTTAAGAATTTCCACCATTCTGAGTTAAAACGAGTTCTCAAACAGGGACAGGCAAGGTTGTAGTTTTTTAAACCAGTTGCCTCCTCTGTTTATTTTCCTCTCCAGCCAGCCTTAAACCTCAGGCACCACTTGTAAAAATTCACTTCGGTATCCCTGATGTGGGAGGACCGGCAGCTTTGGCAAGCCCGTGGCTCACTGCAAAGCTGTTTCACACCAGCTTTGGCTCCACAAGGGGCAACATTTTTCTGCAGGAAAATTGTCAACACAGGTAAAACAGCTGTGTGCAAATTAAGAGAAATTAGCTATCGAGTCAAATTCCTGGGGGTTGAGGTGATTTTCACTGATATAAACAGACTGCATTCTAAAGTCACAAAATTAGTGTTTTCCAAATGAGACTCAGGGACACCAGCGACAGTGCATGTGAGATCTACAGCCCGTCTGAGAGTGAAAGGAGAAATCAACCCTAAGTACTTTGTTGTTCCCACTCTTCTTCCATGGGCATAGGCTCAGGCAATTAAGTGGTAGGATAAAGGTCACCCCAGATGGAGATATGAGGACACATTATATGTATTTGACCCCCCAGAAAGGAAGCTGATTTATGGCATGGTCCCAGAGGTTGACCTTGCCAAATGTACACAGCAGTCTCCAGTTCTCCTATGATTTAATAGCTGCAAAGAACAGGAATGTCGCGAGAGACAATTTTGAAGAGTATGTATAAGATTTGCAAAAGTCTGGGGACAAAAGCAGTGGGAGAAGCCCTTCTGGCCAACAAAGAAAGAAAATACAGTAATGTTTTATTAGTAAGTCCGCATTTTAAACTTGAAGACTGTCTGTGAGGGAAAAGGATACTGGTAATACGGACTTGCTTTGTGCCACAAGGCGAGTTACCAGGAAGAGGGTGGCGAAGGTGGAGGGGGACGTCGGGAAGGGTTCCCGGTTAGAGCTGAGGTGCTGTTAGTGCTCAGCCTTCTCTGAAGCAGGGGTTCAAGTGAAACCAAAGGAGCCATAGCATCCGGGTTCAACTATTTGCTTACACCCTCATTTCTGAAACTTCCTCCTCTCCAGACCTCAGCTTAGCTCTCTACTCCATGGATGTCCTGCCACACGCCTCAGGGCTGGTTTCTCTAAGCCATACACTGTGAGGTTTCACTGTTTTTCTTCTTCTATTTTACTGGTGTGGGGGGCGCAGGGGGGCATATGCATGTGTATGTGACCCATGCACTTGCCACAGGCGGGCTGTGTTTGCGGAGGTAGCCAGAGCAGAGCATCAGGTATCCCACCCCATCACTCTTCTGCCCCTTCTTATTTGAGCTGGAGGATCGTACTGATCCTGGAGACGGCCATTCGGTCAGGAGCTGTAGTGATTCTTGGCTGTCTGGCCCCTACAGGGTTACAGATATGTCTGGCCGCAGGCAGCTGTTTATGTGGGTCCTAGAGATCAAAATCAAGCAGTCTCTCTAGCCTCCTCAGGCCCTCGTGCTTGCGCAGGATGCTTCTTTAATAATTGAAACTCTCTCTCCAACCTGTTCTTTGTTTTAAAATATCTGTGATTCCTGGAAAGATTAAACCTGAACCCGGCATTGTGGTTGATGAGGTCTGCCCTTATTCAGAACTTATAAATGACCCCAATTTGGAACGTAAGAAGGATTTGCCCTCTCCTGCCTTCTCATGGGCAGGATCTCTTCATATACTTTCCTCCTTCCTGTTAATTTAATGGTGTCTTTCTAAACTTAAAAAAAAATTTTAATTAATTTGAGAGGGGGAGAGAGAGAGCATGCATTGGGGCCGGTAGTTACTGCAAACAAATTCCAGAAGCATGCACGACTTTGTGCATCTGGCTATATGTGGGTACTGGGGAATCAAACGAAGGCTTTGCAGGCAAGCACCTTTCACCAAGAAGCCATTCTGCAGCTGTGCTATTCTTAAACACTGACTATTCATGGTTCGTGTCAATTTTATTGTAAGGGCTGCCTGGAGTCAATTCATCACAATTGGATGTTAAATTTTCAGGAATTTTCAAATAAGTTTTCAAGAATACCCATCATTTTTTTGTTAAAAAAATCACTAGAATAAATAAATTATATTAAAAACAAGTATCAACATCATCTAGTAAGTGTTTAATTTTAGTTGCCGTATTTTTCAGTCTAATCTTTCAGTTTTACTTCAAGTCTATTCATAACCAACCAGCTTTTGGACCACTTAGTAATAGTCTCTGTCACACCTCAGTTCCAAAATTTGTCACTTCTGTAGCATGGGTGGATGACTTTTTTCCATCTGAGGTGAAGTTTTGTCTTATTCTTCTAATGCAAATTCTGAGTTGTGTCACATTTTGACTTTTATGCCATGAGGCATCAGTTCTTGTTTGCATTCTATAGGAAATGTTGACATTTTTTGCCATAGGAGACAATCAAAATGTAGGCAGATGCAAGTGTAAGTTCTAAAGCAGTATTTTTGACTTGACTTTTCAAAGTTAACCTTGTTTTTGAGGCTTCTACAGGAGTGGGTGGCCAGGCCCTGCATGTAGGCTATGCAGTGGCTGCTTTCAGGCCTAGACCATGGTCTCACATGTCAGTTCTCATCCTTTGCGCTGATTAGAATCAGATTCAAACCTGCAAAGCCTAAAATCTATTCATGGCTTGACGGGGTTACTTTCCAAGACACCTCTCCTGGGCTAAGTCCTCTCCGGTTCCCTGGGGCTCTGCATTTGATTATCCTTCTGGAACAAAGGATGGCACACTGCAAAGCCCTTTCACAGCTGCAGCCACTGTGGGGCCAAACGGGAAGAAAACTGGACAAAATATCATAAACAGACTCTTGCTTAGGGTTCTGGTCTTCCACAACCATGCCCACTGCTTATCTTCAGTCCCAGTCAAGAACCATCTGTACCTCCCACTACTTATCTTAGGATCCACTGAAGGACCATCCATACCTCCCACTGTTTATCTCAGGGCCCCTTGAAGGACCATCCACACTTTCCACTGCATATCTTCTGTCTCACTGAAAAGCCATTCACACTGACCACTATTGATCTTAAGTTCCACTGAAGGACCATCCACACCTCCCACTACTTATCTTAGGTTCCACTGAAGGAACATCCACACCTTCCACTGTTTATCTCAGGTCCCATTGAAGGACCTCCCACTGGTTATCTTCTGTTTCACTGAGAGACCATCCACATCTCCCACTGGTTATCTTCAGACTCACTGAAGGACCATCCACACCTCCCACTGGTTATCTTCAGACTCACTGAAGGACCATCCACAACTCCAACTGCATATCTTCTGTCTCACTGAAGGACCATCCACACGTCCCACTGCTTATTTTCAGCCTCACTGAATGGTCATCTATGTTTTCCACTGCTTTTCTTCAGTCTCACTGAGGGACCATCCACACCTCCCACTGCTTTTCTTCAGTCTCACTGAGGGACCATCCAACCTCCCACTGCTTATCTTTTGTCTCACTGAGGGACCATCCAACCTCCCACTGCTTTTCTTCAGTCTCACTGAGGGACCATCCACACCTCTCACTGTTTATCTTCTGTGTCACTGAGAGGTTCGGCCTCTCCTTCCTGACTCAATAGCTGTGTTAGGAGTGGGGTTGGTATGGGGCTTTCTGCGTTGTATCTGCACCATTCACCCTCTTTACTGGAGCACCTTCTATTCCATCCTACTTTGGATGTGATCCCTCTTTTTTTTTTTTTTTTTTTTTTTTTTTTTTTTTAGGTAGGGTCTAACTCCAGCCCAGGCTGACCTGGAATTCACTATGGAGTCTCAGGGTGGCCTCGAACTCACGGCAATCCTCCTACTTCTGCCTCCTGAGCGATGTGTTTTCTTTGTTGTTGTTGTTGTTGTTGTTTGTTTGGTTTTTTGTAGTGATTAGTTGTAGTTTATTCTCTCTAGATTCCATACATTCTCCTCACTCTGGATCTTTCCCAAATGTTGATGTCCATAATACAATGAACTTGTTTCCCTTACTGGGGATGTAGTAAATCTATTAATGTAGTTGAAAGAGACTAGCTTTGTCTTTTATTTTACTTCGATAATGGCTGGACTCTGTTTTTAGAAATCCCAGGTCTTCTGCATATAAATATCAGGTCTTTGCCATTCTATTGTATTTGATCATTTTCTCCCATTTGCAGGAATTTGAAACTATGACTACTTAGTGGTTGGCTCTTGTTTGTCATTTTTGCCTATGGAAATCTGGCAGCGTTAACTATCTTTGTTTGCTGTCCATCTTAACTTTTATGTTGAGAACAGAAGCAAGTCTTATGGTGCTCCAAGGAAGCTGGAGAGCACTTTCAGAAAGTAGCATCCTGTCTGTGAATTCTGACTTCACACACAATACCTGCCAGCGACACATCCCATTAGTTCTGCCTGAACATGTCTGATTGCTAGAACCCCAAGTTATTTCCCTTGAAGTTCCCCTGCCCTGTGTCAAACAGGCCTAAGAGCAGACTGCTGTTTCATTGCATTAAGTGTTTCAGAAGACGGCTTAGTTTTAGACTGCAGCAGGTTGGTAGATGCCGGACAATGGGCTGTGGCCCACCTATTGTATAGAAATTGAACTTGAGAAATAGCTAGGGGATGAACTTCTCATGTGAGTCACAGGACAGTAAAACTGGTAATAAATGATAGGAACAAGAAATTGTGAGGGGAGACAGAGAGAAGGGAAGGGAAGGAGAAGGAAATGGAAGGTGCAAAATGAGATCCAGGGAGCAGTGTAAAGAAGGAGGAGGAGGAGAAGTGAGAACAAAACCCAGACTGACCAGAGCCATGCAGTGCTGCACCTCACATTCAGCATCTATGTTCTCCACTGCCACTGCCACGCCCGAAGAAAAGGCTGAAGGCACCCATAAAGGAAATGCAGTGGAGGAGGAGCCATAGCGAAGATCACAGGGCTGTGGAGGGAAGGTTTGCAAAGAGAAAAGGAAGGTTGATTCCGGCAGGGAGGGGAGCAGCCACGCAGAAATGGAGGTACACGACAGAGCGGCCTCGGAAGCTGAAGAGCTGGATAGCTAGTGATGTGGGTGCCCTCTGGGAACTGTGGACTTTTGGTGACTGAAGAGTTTGAAAGGCTTTTTGTTGTTGTTGTTGTTGTTTGTTTTGTGTTTTTCGAGGTAGGATCTCACTTTCGCTCAGTCTGTCCTGAAATTCAGTATGTAGTCTCTCAGGGTGGCCTTGAACTCTTGGAGATCCTCCTACCTCTGTCTTCCATACAAACATACACATAATTGGGTTTCATTATGGCATTTTCCATGCAATTTTTATTTCTATCAAATTTTGTAGAAATGGAGAATTTTGATCTGGGGAGATAGTTTAGCAGTTAAAGGCTCTTGCTTGCAAAGCCTGCGAGCCCGGGGTCTGATTCCCCAGTATCCAGGTAAAGCCAGATGCACAAAGTGGTGTGTACATCTGGAGCTTGTGTGGCAAGAGGTCCTGGTACATCATTCTCTTTCTCTTCTTGCAAATATTTTTTAAATTTTTTGTTATATTTAATTTTGAAGCTTGTGGACAATTTTATTAGAGTTTGAGAAAAAAACCTTAGGCCAAGGAAGCCACAAAGGTCAGCAGCTTCCAGGGTACAGAAAGAAGGGTAAGAGGAAGAGAGGAAGGCGTGCTTCTGACGTGGGTCTAGGAAGCAGGTAGGTTCCACAATGGAGGCCGGCAAGCAGTTGCATAAGGAAAGGGTTTGTCACAGAAAGAGCAAGAAAACCTAGAGGGCCAGGGAAGCCATGTCTGGGTTTTTAATTTGTGTATTTATGTGCACATATGTACATAAGTGGGGGGCACATGTACCATGGCACGCACGTGAAAGTCAGGAAATAGCCTCAAGCTGCCCCTGCTCCTCTTCTGCCTTCTTCAAAACAGGGTCTTCGCCAGTGCAAAAGGGCACCAGTTGAGGTAGCCCTTGGGTTTTGGGTTCTTCTGGCTCTGCCTCCCGCTGTTGTGGGTGGATTGCATGGGTCACTTTGGTACTGGCCTGCGTGGGTACTGGAGAGGGCTGAACTGGCCTCAGCAAGTTTTGTAAGCAGGGGCCGTACAGCCACTGAGCTATCTCCTCAGCCCGCCCTGCTTGTTTTGAGAGACTCCTCACGGCTTCCAGGAGGAGGGATACCAATGTTAACTAATCACCCTGGCACAAACATCTAGTGATGTGGGAACACTCAAAATTCATTTGTATGTCTCCCTCCACCATCAACATAGACTTTACTCTCTTAAAATGAGACCAGTTGGAACCTGACCCCTAACATTGGTTTTGCTTGTATGTCAGGAGATAGAGGTCTTACAGGAACATCACCGAGATGGTATCTCTCAAAAGAGTAGAGGTTCCTTTCTTAAGAGACTGTCAAGCTTCAGGCTGGAAATTCTGACATCTCACTTCATTTCCTAAAAGTCAGAGTCAGCTTGTGAAAAGTTGTTAAACAACAAGCTTAATGTGAAATGTCAACTTTTACTTGAAACTTCCTCTAGTCTTCATCACAGGAAGACTTCATTGTCACTTATAATGGCTTTCTGATTTTGATAATTATACAAGGAGGGAGTTTGAAAGTTTTTGTATATTGTTGATGGTTACCTGTCCATGTTCTGCCTGAAATACCATCAGTGTTTCTGAAAAATTTCTTTAATAAAGTTGCATGCAATTGGTTTGGGGACAAAAACAGACCTAGAAGGGAAGTAGTTTATGATTCCACAGAACCTAGCTCTGATCCCATCAACCTAGGCTTTGTGGGACCAAGAGAGCTGGAATCAGAACATTCGCCCAGCATTATTAACTCTGTCTTACCCTGTTGAGATGTCTTTGTCAGAGATAGTGAACTGGGCAAAATGATTACCTCCAGATAAAAACAGTAGGAGTCTTGAGGAGAGAATTATAGATTAATAAACCAGGACTTGGCAAAAGAAAATCAGTGGATCCTGAAGAGAATTAAATAATAGATTCTTGGGCTGGAGAGATGGCTTAGCGGTTAAGCACTTGTCTGTGAAGCCTTAGGACCCCGGCTTGAGGCTATATTCCCCAGGTCCCACATTAGCCAGATGCACAAGGGGGCGCATGCGTCTGGAGTTCGTTTGCAGTGGCTGGAAGCCCTGGCGCACCCATTCTCTCTCTATCTGTCTCTTTCTCTCTCCCTTTCTCTCTGTCACTCTCAAATAAATAAATAAAATGAACAAAAAATATTTTAAAAAATAATAGATTCTTTGAAGAGAAAACCTTCATCATATCAAAAGCATTTCACATAATAAAACCTACATGTGCCCAAAAGGCTTTAATAACAATTATTGGTGACCAAGCTCGTCCTGCCCAGACCCTCCCTTTCTGGAGCCACACACAGCACCTCACCCACCAGAGTGTTTTGAAGTGTATCCCAGACCTGGAGCCATTTGCTTCAATCACCTGCAAAACATAGAAGGAAATCTACTGTGAGGAGACACATGTGTGCTCCACGAGCCAGTGGCACCTGAGAAAGGCAAAGTAAAGCCACTGGGGGAATCTGAGGCATCAAATGAGGGAGAAATGGATTCATTCTTGGAATCAGCCTCAGATAAATAGGTTCTATTATTACTCCTTAAAAAAAAAATAGAGAGAGCCGGGCGTGGTAGCGCATGCCTTTAATCCCAGCACTCAGGAGGCAGAGGTAGGAGGATTGCCATGAGTTCAAGGCCACCCTGAGACTACATAGTGAATCCCAGGTCATCCCTGGGCCAGAGTGAGACCCTACCTTGAAAAACCAGAAAAAAAAAAAATAGAGAAACCATACAGCAGAAATAAAGCAGTTCACAAAGGAATAGGAGTGATATTGAGGTGAAATCTATCCACCCCATCTGGTTAAACATGAAACATGTTTGAGCTGCATGGGTCCATGGTGACAGTACTTTTTGAAATATATGGGCCGTGACAATATTTTTAGAGTTTGTATTTGTTTTTCTCTGTTCCATGAGATGTAAACTGGGATATTCAGTTATAAAATGCCATTTTATTACTTCCTAAGAGAGGAGAAGACAATTTCTGTTTCTCTAAAAAAGTGATGCACGTTTAATAAAACATCTAGACCTTTTTGCCTTAAAGGTTAGGCATGGCTTTGGAATATTGTTTATAAGCACCTGGTATTCCACCTAAACTTAGCTGATGAGCCAGAGTCCAGGTATGAGTATGAAAAGAGCACCAATATTTGCAGCGTCTAAGACCACTGCCCACCCAGTGCATGCCCTGTCATTAGGAGGTAGCCCGAGAGAGTGCGGGCTGGCATGTCGCACAGCGGGTCTGCCCTAGACTGAGCGCAAACGCTGCTGGAAAAGAGAAGCACGGCTTCCCTTCATGCTCAGACACAGCCACGAGCGTTGTCTGTCTGCAACAGGGCTTGCAGCACCATGTGTTCTTTTAAACTCAACTACCTGAAACGTGTGAAATAAACCAGAAACAAATATGAGAAAAGTGACTTAAAATATACAAATACTTCTAAGCCAGAGAAAAACTGACAAGGTCAGTTTAGACTTTGGCTGAAGCTTAGACCTCTCTCAACAGGTTCTAGAGCCGGTTCCAAATACCTGTGCTGTCAAGGTGCGTGCTGTGCAGCGTGGGCTCTCCTCCACATTTCCTGTTATGGTGTTATTTGCTGCCTTAATTTTATACCTCTGGTTTTCATTAAATAAAGCTTGGGAGAAGAAGACTAAGACTCTTTATGTTGTATGAGCTCTGTGGCAGTGGGTCCACATACTGCCTCAGGACCTCAGTGCCAAAGTATTGTTTCAGCCCCAAGGGAGAGGCAGGTAGAAGGGGAAGGAAGCTTTTTTGCCTGGGGTCAGTGGACCTGAGTGGACTTTTCTCTCTCTTGGGTTTGTTTTCTCAGCTGGGTTTACATATGCTGCTCCAGGACCACTGAGGCTGGTAGAAAACGTCCTCCAAGCAGGACCAGTCTGTTCTAAAGACGAAGCCTGGAGCTAAGAAGGGGGCTTGGTTGGAGCTGGGTTGGAGCTCTGAGCTAGGCTTTCCTCTGTTTTCTGTTTTTCTTCATGCTTGGAAATGTGACTCATATGAACAGATCATATTTCATGCTTCACCTGTGGCACAACCTGCAATGCATATAAGGAAGGCTCTCCAGGCCTCTCCCCATCTCAGTGAGATGGATGTCTTCCCACCTTCTCCTTATTTCCCCACTATCTACACACACACACACACACACACACACACACACACACACACACACACACACTCACCTGTCTATATTCCAAGGGAAAATGTGTTTCTTACTAAAATACATCCTCTTCACAATGTCCTGTGACTTGCCACAGCCCTCAGCCTTTTTCCCTCTGAGCATTAACATAATGTTGACTTTCCAGAACCTCACTAATAATTTCTCCTGAGGGGGTGGGGCTGGTGGTTAAAGAGAGGAGGCTCAAAGGCAACAGAGAAGAAACCATCCTCTTCCATAGTCCCTTCCTCCTCCACTGGCAATAGTCCCAGAGCTTAGGTGAGCAGAGCTGCCTCCACACCAGCCTCTCACATAGCAGATACCCAACTAGGCCCCTGTCATTCAACCTCCGAAAACTGCCATGGCAAAGAATGAGCGGCCAGAGGTGACACCAGCAGCTTTTCAACGTTGGTAATTAGCAAAGAGACCGAGAAGCCAGTTCCACAGGGGCGCAAGGTCTCCCTCTCTAGCTGGCACTCCACACTCAGCAAAGGCCAATGTGTACTGGAATTTAGGTGTCTCTAGGGAGGAGGTAAACCCCGCCCCACTACTGAGCAGCCGGGGTCTCAGGAGGAGCCCAGAGGAAGCCCTAGGAGTCCGTGATGCCGACACCCCATTCCAGGTGGCCTCTTTTTGAGTTGGAAGCAGGCAGGGAGGGGGAACCTCTCCATCTTACAAGGTCCAAGGAAATGTTTCCATGAAAGAGAGAGAGCGAGCGATTCTGAGGGAGACAGAGAGGAAAAGAAAGGAGGGAGAAAGGGGACAGAGAGAGAAAGGGCTGCAGGAGGGCCTGAAGGAGCGCTCTGGCCCTGGGGCGCGAAACTCCAGCTTCAAAAGTCTACTTGTTGGGGTCCATCTCTCAGAAAAGTAAAAGCTGAAACAAACATGTTCTCTTCTTGAGAGAGCCCTCCGCACCTCCAGATGTTTTGGGTTATGCTCTGGGGAGGAGAAAAGCCTGGGCTGAGAGAAGTAAATGTGTTCATTCCCTGCAAGGAGAAAGGTCACCAAGTGGGGCGCTTCCACGCCTTTGGAAGTATCGCGTTTCAGCAGAGGAGCCAGGAATAAGATATCACTTGTTAACTCTGCTAATCCATTAGGTAGACATCAGACAAATGAGCCATTATTTGGAGCTCTCTGCTCTGCATCCCCTGACAAGGAAACAACGTCCTGCTGAGGTTAGGTGTGGTGTGTGTGCTAAGACGACATAAAGCTTTCAGCAGCTTTGGAAGAAATTGATTTTTATTTCATGGAACACCACACACTGACCCAGTAAAAGACAGAAACCACAGCCAGCCACCCCTTCTCAGAAATATATCACTAGGAAATTACTGGATGGCTTAAATGGTAGATGTGATTTTTATCAAACCTACCCCAAAATATAGAGTTTATATCATGTGAGGGGGTGCAGGGAAAGTGCATGCATAAGATGGGGTTTTCATGTCTCCCTAGTAAAATAACTAGAATTCATAGAAGCTTTTTGAGTTAAAAGTGTATTTCTGCCCCATGTTCTTTTTTAACTGATTTAAGAAAACCCAAAGCCTGGAGAGTCGGCAGACACCCAGGCACACAGGTTCATGGGGCAACATCGTCAGGGCTAGAAATATGGCCAGCATATAGAAATCCCGGCCAGCTAGGGCAGGAACACATGGTGGAGTGGTGGTCTGGCCACCACAGGATTTTGCCCATTGCTGCATCTCATCTAGGCTTTGGGCTCAGAAAAGCCACTTTTCTTGTCCCCAAGCATCCCTTACAGGTTGAACAACAATGAGGGGTGAGGAACAGAGGTGGGGGTCAGAGGTTTGGGTCTGATCCCATGTGGAATAGGAAGGATAAGTGAGTCCAGGTTCCTGGAAACCTGAGATCTCAGTAGCATTGTTCTGCATGACTTACAGGTGATTCGCTTAGACTAGCCAGAGCCGGCTGGCTGTCCCATCCTTCCTCATTCCCATGACACAGGACGGGGCATGACAGGCAAAGACAGAGGGTGAATTGAAAGTATGAGTTCAATGGCTCCCTTTCTTTGGTTCCTGGTTCCCTGACAATTACCCACTGACTAGGAAGTATGAGGCTGATGGGAGAGACAAGCTGACAGACAGAGTGAATCAGGGCCTAAACCACAATCAAGAAGCCAGCGCTGAGCAGCACCTTGAGCATGCGATGGCCCAATGCCTACTCCCATGGGGATTCTGATAGACAAGGGTTATTTTGCCTAGCCAACATTCATTCTTTCTCCTGTGTACAGCACCTCACTTCTCTTGAAGGGACCCATCCTACGCTAGGTTCAGGTGTTTTGAGGGTTGGCTGGACATCCAACTCTTGGGGTAGGTGGTTTGCAAGACACATGTTAGGACCTCCAAAGCATTCTACCTGCCTTGCTTTCGTGATGAGCTTAAGGGTGAGTTAATGAGTCAAGTCAGGTCAGAAACTCTCTCTTCAGATGTTTGTTGGAGAGAAATTTCTACCAGCCATGAAGGCAATGTGAGGTCTCAGCTATACTGAGAACAAGGCCAAAAGGTAGAAGGGCAGACAGACCTTAGGCTTTGGCTTGCGAATCTCAGGGCCAGAACTGCATTGCCCCCCACAGTGGGCAGTTGGCCAGGGTGATCCATGAGGTCTCCAAAACAATGTAGGCCATTGCCAAGCACTTGGCTACCCAACAGAGCTAAAAGATGAGACCCTATTGCAAAAAACACCATAGGCTACCATCTCAGGACAGTAAGAGGCCACATGGGAAATGAGAGGACAGCCAGTCCTCTTCTGGAAAACTCTCAGGACACTGGAAAGTGATATGGAAGCTACTCGGTGATAATGATCACCAGCAGCATGAATAAGCAGGAGACCCTACAAGTTACATACTCCACCAGCCAGACAAGAACTACACGTTCGTGCAAAAGTGGCACACAGTCTTTGTGGGTAACCAACAGCCCTCCCATGGTACATGAGGCCTGCTCAGTGGGAGATAACTAATAACTGATACTGGGAACACAGTCAACACCACACAGGCAGGAAACTCAGAACCTTGAGAAAGAAGCCCCCACTGTTCTTTGAACAATTTGAGTGGTTGTACTAATCAAAATGTTTCTCAAAATTATATTCATATCCCCCATAATCAAAGCTGTTCCCATCCATCGTTGGAGAATCTGTTTTATTTTATACATGGCAGAGAATACTGGGGAGACCCAAGATCCATCAATTTCATAAGAGAAGACAGCTGACTGCTCACCACGATATGTGCCGCTTCTATCACATTTACCAGGGTCCAGAAGGAGCCGCTGAGGACGCAGTGACAGGACTAGTGTTCCCATTGCTAGCCTGACAACCACCTCCAGGGCAATAGCAACAGACACTGAGGTGAACCTAAACACATCATAACAGAAATGCAGAGGCTACAGAGAACTTAACACTGAAACAAACTGCTAACATACCCACCAAGGCTCAGGGATTGTTTCAGAAGAGGGGCTGGGAAGATTGTAAGAGCCACAGGGTAGAAATATCCTGAGGCACAGCCTCCCCCCCACCACATACCAAAGCCTAACAAAACCAGTTACCCCACAGTGAACACCGAGGGTCTTACCAAGAAAGGCTCTCAGGAAAATGGGGACCAGAGAATGAGGGGATATAAGACTATAACCTATGTAAAAAATATATATATATATGGTAGAAGGGTAGAGCCAAGGGTAGAGGGCAGAAGGACAAGGAGAGGGCATTTATACATGACACCAACAAAGCCTGCTATGGTTCAAATATGTCTCCAAAAGTTCACATGTTGACAACTTAGTCCTCAACTTAATTCCAAATTCACATTCTTATATATGGAGATTAGGAATTTGGGAGATCATTAGAATTAAACAGGGTCAGAAGAACTGGGTCTCCATCATATTAGCAACTTTCAAAGAAGAAGAGAGACTGAGCTAGCACGCCTGCTCTCACCATGTGATACCCTCTAATGATACCATGATGCAGCAAGAAAGTCCCCACAAATGCCAGGACTAAGCTCTCAGCCTTCCCAGAGCCCAGAACCATGAGTCAAATAAAAGTCTTCTTATTAATTACCTGGTCTCAAGTATTTTGTAATAGCAACAGAGAACAGACCAAGACAAAGTCCCTGTATTTGAGCATACCCAAAGTCAAGTCCAATCTATTCAGTATATTCTTTTGCTTAAGTCAATAATTGCATTTCTGTCATTTGATCAAATTAATTCAGGGTTTATAATGCCAGCACTGCTACACATTAGGGGAACAAACAGGGAAAGTAAATCAATTTCAAATCCTGTCAAAAGAATAGAGAACTTTAACCTAATTATCCCAAACGTTAGTAGGGCTGGCTTTCTTCCCAAGCCACTTGCAGGCTCACAAAGCAGAGCCTCGCTTACAGGTGAAGTACAACCACTGTTACTTCCAGTGTACAGCAGAGTGTGAACTGTGCTGTGGTGGCAGGTAGACAGAAAGTACAACAGGAGGGTAGAGGCAGACACCTTGACTGAGCCTGGGGAAGACCAGCTGCTCGGTGAGGAGGAAGAAATAAGAGCGGTGGGGGGGTTGCTGAACGCAGGTGAGCCATGTTGAATTCCAAGCTTTCTGCAGGATAGCCAAATGTTGGTGTCCAGGTGGCGTACACATGCTTCATCCTGCAGGTAAGGATGAGAGTGTAAGGTCAAGATGTCAAATTTGGAGTCAGTGACATTGGGCAATGGAGGTTAAGTCAATGGTAGAGGTGGGTGATGCTACTGGAGGCAAGTGTTAGAGAGGAAGATGACCAAGAGGGTCCCTCCAGGACAGCGTATTTACCAGTCAGCTGGAGGGCAAGGAACCAGGAAGGAAAAGAAAAGGAGTGTGTGTGTGTGTGTGTGTGTGTGTGTGTGTGTGTGTAAGAGAGAGGGAGAGGGTGGGAGGGAGGGAGAGAAGGCAGTAGGAAATATCACTGAAGTCTATCTTGAGCATATGTCCAAAAGTGAAATCCATTAGCAAATTCAAGTGTCACCGAAAAAAAAAATACAAATGCTGTGAACTATGCCCTGGATTTTCCTTGGTGTGCTGATGCCACAACTCACACTGGGTATACTGAGCTGCCATGTCCAGAAATCCCTCCACCTCTTCCAAGAGCAGTCTCACTGTCTCATCCTCTCTTTTTCCTGCCCTTTCTTTCTCACTCTCTTTCCTTCCCTGTGTCTCTTATGTATGTCTTTGTTTCTCCCTGGGTTAGAAGGCCCTGTCTCTCTGTGGCAGCAGCTACAGTTCCTCTTAATCTTTTCTTCTCTTACTAGACTGTGTGCGATGCCCAGCTAGGAATTCCATGTTGATCATCTTTTTCTTTTAAGTTGTTAAATTTAAGTATGATTTATAAATGTTGACAAAATGTACATGAACTGACTTTTACATATGTGTCAGACTTTGTAGCCCCACCTAGATCCAAGCATATCCCCCCCCCCACGCGCCCTCTCTTCCTTTCTTTCAAAAGGGTCTAGTTATAGCCAGGCTGGCCTCAAGCTCATGGCAATCCCCCTCTCCTCAGTTCTGGGATTAAAGGTATGAGCCACCATGCCTGGCTCAGTCATACACATTTTATAGGCCCCAGACTTCTACCCATGACCCTGCCCAGTCAACACAATTAGGAATGTTGAATTTTGAGCCATCTGCAGGACACTTATGTCATGGTGTGCACTGGGCAGGAATATATGAAGTTCTCAAGTTAGGATGGAAATACAACTGCAAGATATTAAATTTTGAGTCCATGCTAATGAGGTGGAGGAGCATGAAACTGATCTATCACTTTAGCTTGGTTTTACCTAGTTTTGAACTGAAACTACATGGAATCATAGAGTCTGCACTACTTTGAGGTGTCAGCTTTCATTAAACATTTGTCACCCAGGCTGTGGCCTAGCCGACAACACCATCTATTCCCTCACCTAGCTGTGGGTTGAGTGAGTATGCTACATTCATTTATCCTTTCTTTTGTAGCTAGACATTTGTTCCCAGAGTGTGGTTATGAAGAGCAGTGTTGGTTCGAGCTCTCTGATCCTTTCCTTACAATGGACACAGAACTCATTTTGTGGGTGTAAGACGAAGAAAGCAACTTTTGTATCTGTTTGGATCCTCAGAATGTCCCCTTTGCCTTGTACACAGAGCTAATGAAGTCTACAACTAATAAGTACAGTTGTCTTTGGAGTTGTAAGCACCTCTCTGGCAAGTCTCTTGAAGGGAGTCATAGTAATGCTATAATAAGATCTTGTGGTAACATCAAGTCCTGAGTAAATGGTACCAAAGGCAAAAATGTAGACCAAAGGTTTAGTTATCAGAAGATACAAGAGTCTTTAAAGAAGTAAAGGAACCTGGGATGTAGCTCAGTTATTGCTTGACTACTATGCATGAAGCCGTGGGTTCAATTCCCAAAACCAGGTAAGCCATGCATGGCTTACACACCTGCAATCCCAACTCTCAAGAGGTGAGGCAGGAAGGTCAGAAGTTCAGGGCCATCTTCAACTATGTGAAACTTAAGGCCAGCCTATGCTATAAGAAATCCAGTTTCAAAGAAAAAAGGTCAGAATACATAGGATGAGGATTTGGTTGACTAGTAGAGTACTTTCCAAGCATATACTAGGCCCTGGGTTTGATCTTAAGTGCTGTCAAAATAAAATAAAATAAATGGTCATAAGCCGGAAGCAAATTGGTTAACATATTTTTTCAATAAATAACTAGCACAGTAATGAGTAACAGACAATAGGAAGAACTGGCATTCGAGGACTCAGTAGACCTGCCGAGGAAGATGAGACGGACAAGAGAGAGCTGGTGCTCCCATTCTGTCCTCAGGTGGAAGGAGGTGTGGGTTAATATCACTAGTTTTTCACACACAAAATATGCCCAGGCCAAGGTCTTGGCAAATGCCCCAGAACTAACATGACATTCACAACATAAGATTTTGTTTTTTTTGTGAGTCGCTGTTCCAGTTTTCACTGGCTAGAAGCAAACACTGCCAGGAGGCTGGGGAAGCCCAGACGTCAGCCTCCACCATGGGGAGGTATGCTTGGACAATGCCAGGGTCTGAAGGTGCCACCACTTCCTTCCCCTCCCCATCTCTCTTCACGAACAGAATTTGACCGCAAGCTTGGCCTGAGTTTGTGAGAAAAGATGTGAAATCTACCTGAAAGAGAGGATGAAAGTTACTGTGACACAATGTGACTTCTGGTTTGGACCAAAGCCCTTTCCTTTATCCCACCTCACTGCTCCTGATGGCTGCCCAGCCCAGAGCCCCGCCGCACAGCGCAGAGCCAAACTTGAAGCCAGTAGGATTTATTGGTGTTTTTCTAAGTCTGCTCAACCCCCTTGGAAACCTTCCCAAGAGAGAGAAGTGACTCCCTGAGCTTAAAATATCGACACAAAATGATTAGAGAAATAATTTAGGCAGGAGGTGCTGGTGAGGGTGAGTTCAAGGCCACGCATCCTTCATGGCTAGCAGATGTGGGTGAGGCACAGAGGCCAAGTTGAAGAGGAAATAGCAGTAAGGTCAGCGTAGGCCTCAGGGGGCTGGGTCTGCCCCAGAGGGAGCTGTGGTGTGTCCCTCTCAACACCCAACTGCTCTTATCCCTTGTCAGCTTAGCCAATGACACACTCACCTACTCCACCATCTCACAGTGATAAGACATGGGCGCTTCTGCAGAAAATGGCCTGAGCATGCTAAATGGGAAACTGAGACATTGTTTTCACCTGCAGCAGAAATATCTAAGCAACTGGCGACCTTGAGATACACAAGGAGAGTAAGTGAGCAGCTTGCTGGTGTCCGGGGCCACCTTCCAGAGGGTACAGAAACGTCCATGAGGGCCACTGTGCTCACAGCTCTGCAGACATCCTTCACACGGGGGGTGCTGGAGGACAGGCAAGAATGCACATTGTGTTTTCTTACTGAACACTTGGATTTAAAGTCACTGACTTTGTTGTCTTGATGGATTTACTCAAAAGTGTTGGGGATCACACCTCCTGTGACCTGGAGTTTATATATATATATATATATGTATATATTTGACAAAGAAAGTGGGGGAAAGAGAGAGAGAGAGACTGGGTGTGCCAAAGCCTCCAGCCATTGCAAACGAACTCCAGATGTGTGTGCCCCCTTGTGTATCTTACTAACGTGGGTCCTGAGAAATTGAACCTGTGTTCTTCAACTTTTCTGCCAGATATGATGCATCAGGAGACACTCAATAGATGTGGCCATTTAGTCTTGAACTTCCAACCTCAATTATCATGAGCTACATGAATTTCTTTTCTTATAAAGAACCAGCCTCAGGCATCTCATTACAGTAGCAGAAAGTGGACTCAGGCAGTGCACAACAGGCATCACTTTATATCTCCACTGTGTCTTTCAGAGATTTCCCTGGCCCAGAAGTCATTCTCCAACTAGTTCCCTGGGGGTGACCCATATACCCCAAGCAGTTTCCCTGAGCAGTCTGCAATGTCGGCCAAGCCACTGTGAGTTTGCTTTTCCTTCTTCAGGCACAGTGTCTTTCTGAATATGAATAGTATATATTTACAGAGGAAAAATGACAGTATGCTTTCTGTGAATAGCTACATCATTTTTATTCCACTTCCTGTTTCCACCATTTGGAGTATTTATAAAGTTTTCCATTTGAGCCATTTTTGGACCGACTGTTCGTTTAGAAAGGGAGAAAGGACAGTTGAATAAAATGGAGCACCCGCAGCCTCATCAGTGGCACAGCTCTCTGCCCAAGGGTGGAGTGAACCAATGGGACTCTGGGAGCCAGGGCACACAACCTGCGTGAGGCCTGCACAGATCACACAGCACATGGCACACAGATTTCAGCACTGGCCAGAACTCGTTTGTATCCATTACTCTCTCTCCCTCTCTCTCTCTCTCTCTCTCTCTCTCTCTCTCTCTCTGTGTGTGTGTGTGTGTGTGTGTGTGTGTGTGTGTGTGTGTGTGTGCACAAAGAGAAAAACCATTGCCCTGAAAAGGGGTTGGAGAGCAAAGCTATCACACTCATTATCAACAACTCTGTGGTTTCTGTCCCAAAGGAATCCAAAAAGGGGATGCTTCTTGTAACGCTGTTTCCATGTAGTCTCAAAAGAGACTCTATTGGCAGAAACTGAGCCCTGATAATCTGAGCAGTGAAGAAAGCCATCAGGTGAGGAGATCAAGGAGTCTGTTGGACAGCAAAAATGAGGGTGCCTGTTCCAGGTACTTTGCCAATGGCCCATTTCTCAAGGCACGGTGACGTTCCATGCCTGGAACAAATGATTCAGTGCATTTCCCAGAATGATTTTTCAAGCTGGCTTCTTTGCTGGATGGGAGGCCCAACCCATCCATTTATAACATGTTAATTTCAGGGCAGAGTGAAAGCCACAGATCCAAAGCTAGTCCAGAACTAAAATAGAACACACTAATACAGGAAGGTTGGGTGCTTCCCTGTCTGAGCTGTCCATATTCCTTACAGCTGTTGTTCCTCAGAAGAAAGTTTCTGGTTTCATCAGAAACTTTTTAGATGGTGGGATATATCTTGGTTTCTTTCTTGCTTTCTTATGTTTAATCTATCTGACTTTTAAGAACAAAAAGTACCTCTGGAATTGGTTCCCAACCAGTCTCAACAGAACAAGTATCAGAGTGCCCAACTTCAGTTGAAGCACTTGCCTATTGAAATTATTTTTTCTTTAAAAATACGTTTTGAACAATGGTTTACACAGAAGTAACTGGAGGAGGTATGACTTGCCATGGAGGTCAAAGAAGAGAGTGAGTCCTTGTTAAAGGTGGAGTTGTAGCCATGAGTGACCCTATGGATTTTCCCAGAATACCAGACTCCTAGGACTACCAAGAGCTGTGGTTTGGACGTGTTTGTCCCCATGTGCTAGAAGATTGGTCCCCAGTGTGGTGATGCTGAGACAGTGGGTCTTAGAGGTAAAGGCAGAGCTCAGAAGTTGGTCATGGGATCGCCACTGGAGGGAATGATGCATTTAAAAACATAGGTCAGGTCTGGTGGGACTGGATCTGCTTCTCAAAATGAGCTGGTATGAATCAAGTTTAACTTTCTTGACTCACAAATATGCCCCTTTCTGCACTCACTGGCTTATCCATCAAAGTGTGACTCACCCAGATCACTGCTACTGAGTACTTTTGGACTTTCTAGACACCAGGATCATGAACTAGTAAAAACTCTCCTCCTTGTTAAGTGCCTTGTCTCATTATGTTTTGTGGCAAGAAACAATGGTCAAAGACACAGAGCATTGTCAAGAACAGCTATGAGGGCCGGTCGTGGTGGCACGCTCCTTTAATCCTAGCGCTCAGGAGGCAGAGGTAGGAGGATTGCCGTGAGTTCGAGGCCACCCTGAGACTCCATAGTGAATTCCAGGTCAGCCTGGGCTAGAGTGAGACCCTATCTCGAAAAACCAAAAAACAAAACAAAACCAGCTATAAAAGAGTGTCGGTATAGTTTGCAAAAATGATCTTCAGGATGCCTAAGAGAGGAGCCAGAATGACCTTAGAATGGACTTCCACAGCCATCACCCTCAGGATGTACAAGTGAGGAGCCAGGATGTCATTGCAGAGAAATTCTGCTACCATCACTCTCAGGGTGTACAAGTGAGAAGCCAGGAGGAACTTAGAAAGAACATCCACAAATATCATCCTCAGGAAGTACAAGTGAGGAGCCAGGATGAACTTAGAGAGGAATTCCATGAACATCACCCTCGGGATGTACAAGTGAGGAGCCAGGAAGACCTTAGAGAGAACTTCTACAACCATCACCCCTCGGGATGTACAAGAGGAGCTGGTATGACCTTGAGGGAACTTCTATGACCGTCATCTTCAGGATGTATAAGGGAGGAGCCAGGATGACCTTAGTGAGAACTTCCACAACTATCAACCTTGTGAAGTATAAGTGAGAAGCCAGGAGAACCTTAGAGAGGACTTCCACAACCATTAGTAGCCAGGTGTTCTCATGAGCTCAGGTATCTCCCAGAAAAGCTGGGGAATGCTCACACATGACTTCTTTGAGATTTTATTCAAATGATGGTATACAATCACAGCAAAATAGTTAGCCCCATTAAGTAACTTAATCATTTATCATAGTAATGAAAAGGGAATTGGAGGTTAATGTACTTCTAAGCATTTCATTCAAGGCAGAAAGATGAGGGAAAACACATAATATATCTTAGAAGCAGTAAAGTCCTGTTATTGTTAAAAACTTCTGGGACCTCATTAGAGCCTATGAAAACATCCTCTGTAAGCACTGAGAGGCATAAATCTTTAATGGTCAAAAAAGAAAGTGGGCAAAAGGGAGGAAGAAAAAGAAGAGGAAAAAAATGAAAATAAAACACAGAAGAGAATCAACATCACCTGCTGGTCTTCTTCCTACCCAGCTATGAGCCAACAGTTCCAACTTTTCCAGACAATGGGCTTCCCAAAATTATTGAACTCTTGGGCATGCATGCATGATCAAGTAGAATAGCATATCAAATATTTGAAGTGATGTTAACTACTAATAAGTGCTATGTACAAACTCTTTTCTCCTCATCATTCACACAATTGCCTCTCAAAGATCTCATTCCTTCCTTGGACATAGACACTGCTTCTTATAAATTTCATTCTGTGACTAAAGTGAGCCAATTTTTTTTTAAGTTGAGCCAATTCTTAAAAATTAAGCAAATGTTTTACAATAAAAGTTAGAGTTGCTCATTTCTGTCTTCCTAAATAAGATCCCTATAGCCTTTGTTATTGGCACACACCCAAGTGCATCTTCCAGTCCAAACACATTTACAAAATGTAGTGGTTGCACAGTTCATTTGTTTCCTTATGCAAATGTAAAATGGTCACAGACAATAAGTAATCTCTCCCTCCCTCTCTCTCTCTCTCTCTCTCTCTCTCTCTCTCTCTCTCTCTCTCTCTCTCTTTCTCTCCTTCTTTTTTTGTGAACAGAAAAGAATTACAACTTGGGTAGTGTGCTATGAGGGAAGTATACACCTGCAAAACTTGCATGGAAATCACATGAACAGAAAGTTACCCTTAAGAAATATCTTGACGATGAGAGGGCATGTATATTCAGTGTTCAATGAACATTATCCTTTTCTCGGTAGAAGAGAATAATTGGCCCCTCAATGGGCCCATCTGCATGATGCTGCAATTCTTCTATGGGCTTTCACATGTACAGCAACAAATATTCTCACTGCCATTTGTACTTTTTTGTCTATTGATTTTCAAAACAACCCTTAAATTTATCTAAGTATTTACAATTCTTATATACAGCAGCTAAATAAAAACAAAACTATTAATTAATTATGAAATATAAAGCTGTATGTAGTAAAGTGTACTTAGTGGAACATTTGCTTACTATATGCCAGACTCTAGGGTCCAGTTACAGTAGTGAAAAAATAAGCACATAAGTAAACAGCTACTGGCTAGAGAGATGGCTTAGTGGCTAAGGTGCTTGCCTGCAAAGCTTAAGGACCCATGTTCAACTCTCTCATGTAAGCCAGATGCACAAAGGTGAGGCAAGCACAGGGTCGCACATACCCTCTAACTGGCACAAACATCTGGAGTGAGATTGCAGTGGCTCAGGGCCTGGCATCCCTCCCTCTCTCTCTGTCACTCTCCCTTAAATAAAATTTTAAAAACTGAAAAAAACAAAAAGCTGTAAGTATAATGAATTTGACTTCTCTATATACTTAGTCATTGATTTATATTTTAAAAAAATTGGATTTCCAAATTAGATGATCCTTTAGGAGTCTCACCATGAAAACAAAAGAGGCAAAGTGATACACAATATTCTTTTTCTGCAAGAGACCAGATCTGTAAATGAACCTAGTAAGCTTGGTGAGATCTCCACACAGAAGCAGGAGAGAACTAATCAATGTGAATCTGCTTGCTTGCTCAGCACTAAGCAAGCCAGCTGCCAGGAAATGCCTCTGCTCACACAGAAATGGCCTTGCTGCTGAGAACAGTGGAAACTGTGGACAAGTGCTTCTCCCTATACACACCAGCCTTGCAAGATCAGAACCTGAAGGAGAGGATGGGAGACCCATTGTGCTCCATGCAAACACCATCCCTTCACTACAGGCCAGTACTAGAAGCACCAAGACTGCAGGAAGACAGGGGTTCCCATTACCCTATACCCAACACAGCACCAGGCCCAGTCAGGCTAAACCAAGCCGAGAGTGTACCAGAGGAACAGTATTCACAACTCATATCTCAAAGGACTCAACTCGGAAATCATAAGAATCAAGCAGGAAACAAAATTTCTGAAGGAATCCCAAGAGAACACAGAAAGTCAATGGTATGAAATATGGAGGTTGATACAAGATATTAGTAAAGATATAGAAATAGTAAAGAAAAAAATCAATCTGAAACACTGCGAATAAAAACCACAATAAAACAAATTCAAAGTTGTGAACTAGAAACCCACTCCATAAGAAAACTGGTCTGATCTCCACTGGGTCAATACATACCCCAAATATGGTTCCATAGGTTTTAACTAGAAGTGATAATTATGCCTCCAATACCAGGGCAGGTGGCTTAAGGAAACATCACAGGGAGAGAAAGAATTCAAAACTCAGCCCACAAAAGTGCCAATAATGACCAACGTGATAACTTTATTTTTAAAGTTAAGATACATGTGGTTTTTGTCTTTTCCAATCATTTGTACTTAGGGTTAACATGTCAGGCTTTTACATTTTTTAATTTTTTAGTGCCTCTTTTTCTAATTCTCCACTCTTGTGTGTGTATTTCTTGATGATTTTGTTTGTGCTTGCATATTGCTAAGTTGGATTTTAGGATTATTCTGTGTTTTTCTATACCCAGCCTACCATTATGATCTCTCTACTACTTTTCCCATACACAACTCATATACTTTCCCTCTCAGTCCAACTTTTTTTTCCTTATTCTCTCGTCTTTACCCCTCTTCTTTATTTAATATAACTACAAACTTCTATAGCCTTGAAACACCCTAAAATCTGTGGAACCTAACAGTATCCCAGTTTTCCTGTCTCAGATACTTTTCCAACCATCTTTTTTTGTTATTGTTGTAGTTTTGTTTTGTTTTGTTTTGAGGTAGGGTTTCAAACCAGCACAGGCTGACATAGAACTCACTATGTAGCCTCAGGGTGGCCTTGAACTCACAGCGATCCTCCTACCCCTGCCTTCCAAGTGCTGGGGTTAAACTTTTCATGGAAAAAGTCAACTGTGATTATATGAAGCCAAACCTACAGAGAATACTTGAGGGAATACTTCACACAGAACATTCAACCAACCAATCCCAAGAGCCAACAAGAAGATCACAATAACCAAAATAAACCAGGTTCAAACAGTACTTAACACAAGTAAGCACCCAACACCATAGAACACCTCATCATGGCAGGGATTAATTCAAACATCACAGTAATAACCTTAAATAGTGATGGTCTTAACTCACCCATCAAAAGACACAGGTTATCAGGGTGGATCAAAAAACTGGACCCTTTGCTGTCTTCAAGAAACCCACCTTACCATTAAAGATAGACATCTCCTCAAGGTGAAAGGTTGGAAAATGATCTTCCAAGAAAATTGAAGTAAAAAAACAAGCAGGTGTTGCTATATTAATATCTGAGAAAATAGGCTTCAAACCAAAAGTAATGAAAAAGGACAAAGAAGGCCACTTCTTACTCATCAAGGGAATGATCCAACATGAACACATTACAATCATAAATATATATGTACCAAACATAGAATGCACCACAGTTTATAAAACAAAATCTACTTGACGATAAAACAGAAATAAACACCAATACCACCATAGTTGGAGACTTCAATATTCCACCATCATCAATAGACAGATCATCCAAGCAGAAAATAAACAGGGAAATAATAGATCTCAACAACATGGTAGATCAAGTAGCCCTAACAAATATCTATAGAACTTTCCATCCCAACTCTACAGAATATATATTCTTCTCAGCAGCCCATGGAACCTTCTCCAAAATTGACCATGTATTAGGCCATAAAGCATGACTCCATAATATGTAGTCTCAGAGTGGCCTCGAACTCAGGAAAATTGAAGTAACTTCCTATATAATGTCAGATCACAATGCTTTAAAGCTAGAAATTAACAACAGGGGACACATAATGAACTCCACCAGCTCCTGGAGACTAAACAACACACTTTTAAACAATGAATGGGCTGTGGGAGAAATCAAAAAAGAAATTTTAAAATTACTAGAATTGAATGATAATGGAAATACAACCAACCAAAACTTATAGGACACAATGAAAGCCATCCTAAGGGGAAAATTCATAGCCCTAAATGCCTTCATTACAAAGACAGAGATATCCCAAATTAATAACCTGACTGTCCACTGAAAGGCATTGGAAAAACAAGAAGTATCCAGCCCAAAGAGCTCCAGATGGAAAGAAATAGTCAAGATTAGAGCAGAAATTAACAAACTGGAAACTAAGAAAAAAATTTAAAAGATCAATGAAATGAAGAGCCGGATTGACAAATCCCTGGCCAATTTGATCAAGAAAAAAAAGAGAGCACGAGAGAGAAGTCTCAAATTAGCAACATCATAACTGGAAAAGGAAAGATTACAACAGACAACAATGAAATTGGAAGAATCATCAGGGCATATTTCCAAAACCTCTACTCCACAAAATTGAATATTCAGGAAGAAATGGATGAATTCCTAGTCACATACCACCTACCAAAACTAAACTCAGAGCAGATTAATCTCCTAAACAAACCTGTCACCTCCATGGAGATTGAAAGGTAATCCAAAGCCTCCCTAAAAAGAAAAGCCCAGGACCAGATAGCTTCTCAACTGAATTATATCAAACCTTCATTGAAGAAATGGAACCAATTTTTTTTTAAACTGTTTCACATATTTGGAGACCAAGGAATCCTCCCCGACTCCTTTTATGAAGCTAACATCACCCTAATGCCAAAACCAGACAGAGATGCAACAAGGCAAGAAAACCCTAGGCCTGTATCCCCAATGCACTTTGATGCAAAGGTCCTGAACAAAATCCTTGCAAACAGAATTCAACAACACATCATAAGTATTATCTACCTTGATCAAGTAGGCTTCTTTCCGGGGATGCAGAGATGGTTTAACATATGGAAATTGGTCAACATAATGTACTACATAAATAAACTGAACCATAAGAACCACACGATCATGTCGGTTGATGCAGAGAATACCTTTGACAAAATACAGCACCACTTCATGAACAAAACATTGGACAGAATAGGCATGGAAGGTTTGTATCTCAACACAATAAAGACTATATATATAAATCTCCTAGCTCCCAAATAATTCTTTTTTTAATTTTTTTTAATTTAAAAACCATCTTTTGGGTCTTCTCTATTTTGTGTCCTATCACTTTATTTTCTTATCTCATAGTCCTCACTCCTTTCTATTAAAACTAACTTCTAAGACAATGCTCTTTTATGAGTTAGTGGGTACGGGAATGTTCATGCCAGGGCTCATGTCCAAGGACAGAGGACATGTTTGGGGGCTGGTCCTCACCTTCCATCTCATTTGAGGCAGGGTCTCCTACTGTTCACCGCTTCATTCTCAGGCTGGTTGGCCTGTGCTTCCAGCCGAGTCTCCCATCTCCACCTCCCTTATCCCCATGCGTGTTGAGCATGCGTATGCTTGCACTTAGAGTCTGGCTTTCTGTGGGTTCTGGGGACCTGAACTCAGGTCCTCAGGCTTGCATGGCAACTGCTTTATCCACTGAGCCATCTCCCCAGCTGTAAGATAATACTTTTTATTTTAAGGTAGTGTCTCACTTTAGCCCAGGCTGACCTGCAATTCACTATGTAGTCTCAGAGTGGCCTCGAACTCATGGCAATCCTCCAACCTCTGCCTCCCTAATTCTGGGATTAAAGGTGTACATCACCACGCCCAGCTTAATGCTTTCTTTTTTAAAGTTTGTTTTTTGCATATAGATTTTTTTAGACCATCCCTCCCTCCCTCAAATTAGGCAACTGCTCTACCACCACATGCCTACTTTTTATTTATTTGTTTTTTTTGAAGTTACTACTTAATAGTTTGGATGGACTTGGTTCTCACTGAATATCATAGCCTGAAAATAAGTGTTTTGGAGACTTTTTTTGCAGTTTCTTTTTCTGTGGTTTTCACTTTGAAGTGACTACTATAAATTTGAGAAATAGGCTTTATTTATCATAAAACAATAATCTTAAATACCTTTTGGGATCTCTGTATGTAGTCTCTTGACCTGCAGAGCTGTGAGGGTCGGCATGTTGTGGGTACAGGGTCTGGCCCTGTGCATCTCCATGGTCAGCCTCAACACACACTGGCTGCTGTGTTTACTGCCCTCCCAGCTGCCAGCTATGGGCTTGGCTTCATTTGCTTCCATTGCCAATGTCTCTTGCTGATGTTTTCACCTTCCCAGCCAGACCCTGTTCTTTAGCCTGTTGAAAATATCTGCCTGGATGCTTGATGAGTCCTTTGAGGGAGCAGATCCAATATTTAAAAGAAGAATCTTAGAGTAAAATACCTTGGAATTGTTGCCCTTTAATTGCAGTGTCTTCCTTTGAACTTTTATGTTCCTTTTAGCTCCCCTTGGGCAGCCTAGAGTCCTTATCTCCTTGTGTTTGCATTGCTGTCTTGGGCTTCCTTTGGGTCTCCCCATGAATTATCCCTCTTTCTTCCACATTTATGCTCTACTCTTGACACTGTCACCAGCCTAAGGTTTCTAAAGCCACCACTGAACCTCTTTAATCTTCTTAAAATTTACTTACATTGGCTCATTGATACCAAATATGAACTCCTTTGCCTAAAGCTCATGCATGGTCCATTGTTCTCTCGGTCCCTATTATTTCTTTTCAATTCATTTTGTTTATTGAGAACTTTAATATACAAACATGTTGCAAACTGGTTCATTGGGTTATACTCTTAAGTCCTCCTTTTCCCCACCCCCATTCCATTGAGGGCCCTCCTCAGTGGGGTAATCACTGTGGGGTTATGAATATAGCAGTCAGCCTCTGTGTGTTGGAGGGGTTAACAATGCCTCAAGATACTCTTTCCCACCCTGTGACTCTTACATGCATTCTTCTCCCTTCTATAATTTATTTTTCAACTTCCATGATTACTGAACCAACCATTCTTAATAATTCTTAATGGGGAAAATCTCAAGGAGTTCCCACTGAGACCAGGAACAAGACAGGGGTGGCCACTCTCACCACTGCTCTTCAACATAGTACTAGAAGTACTAGCCCAAGCAATAAGACAGGAGAAAGAAATAAAAGAGATTCAAATTGTAAAGGAAGAAGTCAAGTTAGCTCTATTTGCAGATGACATAATCCTATATAGAACTGACCTGAAAATCTCAATCTGAAGACTTCTAAAGGTGATAAATTCCTTTAGCAAAGTGGTAGGACACAAAATAAATGCACAAAAATAGTAGCTTTTATATTTTCAAAGGACAAATATACAGAGAAAGAAATCAGTGAGGCTATTCCATTTTCAATAGCAAAAAAAAAAAACCTTGGAATAACACCAGCCAAGGATGTAAAAGACCTATATAATTAACACATTAAAAAAACTCAAGAAAGAAATTGAGGAGGACTTGAGAAGATGGAAAGACCTCCCATGTTCCTGGATAGGTAGAATTAATATTCCCCATGGGGTTGGCCTGAATCCCCAATAAGGAAGGCCTCTTCAGCAAAGAGGCAGGGAGAACAGAAAGGATTGCACCAACATGTGTTGTTTACATACTAAATATGTCCATATCTAATAAAAATAAATTATAAAAAACGAAAAGAAAGAAATATACAAGCTGGGGATGCATATCAAAAGTAGAATGCTTTGGTTAGCATACAACAAGTCCTGAGTTCAATCTTCAGTATCACAAAAATAAAAATATGGTTCAGTCATACACGTGTATGCATAAATATTTATGTGAATATTCATGTAACACTCAGTTCCAGGTAATGTTTTTATTACCAATATTTTATTGTGATAAATATCAGGGTACAGAGAGGTCAATCAACTTATGAGGTTGAGCTGAGCAGAGAAGAAAATAAAACAGGTCAGGTTGCTAGTGAAAGTTTCCAGTAATTTCCCAAGAGTTCCAGTCCCTAGGTTCTGATTATTGTTTTTTTCATGCTACTTATTCTTCAACACAGTTTTCACTTGAGAGTCCATAACATTCCTTATCCTTGCTTCCTACAGCCTTAAACCTTATGGTGCATACTGGTTTGAGTCTGTAAAATCTAATAGCACCTATTATGTTAAGAGAAGAAAATGCTTTGCTACTTAACTAAATTAGCTATTATTTGCCAAAATGAATCTGCAATTTGTACAGAGAAATCCTTTAACTTCCTCTAAGAAGTATATGTGCTATATAGATCTATATTCCAGAAACTAAAGTAACAGCAGTAAAAAAGATTAACCTTGTATCTTGTTAAATATCTAGTGCCTAGCACAAACTAAGAAACAAGTTAAAGTAATAGCTTTTGAATATTAGTCATTTTAAGTGACTCACTCCTTAAAAGAATTCACATGGGAATCAAAGCAAGTTGACTTCAGGTATCTCAGAAATAAAACCTGTATCAATTTGTTCATCCAAAAAAAAAAAAAAAAAGAAACCATTGTTAATTCACCATTATGACACTTGCATAGAAAACATATCCACCAATTTTTATTACTTCTGCTATTAGTATTCTACTCTGGGAATAATATAGAGACCATATCTGATGCTTAGAACTTCTAGATTGAGGTTATAACTTCTGAATTGTATGCCTAAGACTATATCTGATTAAACAAATAGAAAATTAAAGCATTGAAATAACCCAATATCTAAAAATCTCAACACAATTGTATATGAAACATGAAAAGTCAAGACAACATAACTGTACCACAAACTATGAATCCCACAGTAGTGTCCTCCAGTGAACATTAATTAGATGAAATGTAAGCCATAAATATTAAGATAATGATTATAAGAATGTTTAAAGAACTCAAAGAAGAAATCAAAGAAAATTAAGAAGAAAACAAATTCAAAAAGTAATCCCAAGAAAATACTGAGTGCAATATGGATGTCAATATAAGATATGAGTAAAGAGAGAGAGTTACTGAACAAAAATCAATCTGAAACTTTAGAAATAGAACAAGCACAAGTCAAGCTGGAGAGATGGCTTATCAATTAAGTTGCTTACCTGCAAAGCCTAAGGACCCATGTTTGACCCTCCAGGTCCCATGTAAGCCAGATGCACAAGGTAATGCAAGATTGCACATGTGTACAAGGTGGTGGTCTGGAGTTTGATTGCAGCAGTTGGAGGCCCTGGCACACAAATTCTCTCTCTCTCTCTGTCTTACTCTCATTCTTGCTTTTGTGCTCTCTGTCTCTCATAAAAAATATGAATAGTGGGCTGGAGAGATGGCTTAGCGGTTAAGCGCTTGCCTGTGAAGCCTAAGGACCCCGGTTCGAGGCTCGGTTCCCCAGGTCCCACGTTAGCCAGATGCACAAGGGGGCGCACGCGTCTGGAGTTCGTTTGCAGAGGCTGGAAGCCCTGGCGTGCCCATTCTCTCTCTCTCCCTCTATCTGTCTTTCTCTCTGTGTCTGTCGCTCTCAAATAAATAAATAAAAATTTTAAAAAAAATATGAATAGTTACAAAAAAAGCATAAATCAAATTAGAAAACTTCTATCAGCATCCTCACCAATAGAATGGATTAAAGATAGGACAGACTCTTTGAGCTTAAAGACGTGGTGGAAGAAGTTAAACATTCCAATAAAAATAAAGATAATATTAAATTATCTCCACATGACCTGCACAATACTGAGCCCATCAACATTTTGACAAGGACAGTGGAAGAAGGCAAAAGTAAAGAGACATCAAAATTGAAGGAAGAATAATTACAAAAGGGGACAGTAATTAAACCCAGCTTGTGTTTGCTTTTTTTTAAGATATATTTTTATTTATTTATTAGATAGAGAGAGAGAGAGAGAATGATGAGCACACCAGGGTTTCTAGCCACTGAAAATGAACTCCAGACACATGTGCTACCATGTGAATCTAGCTTATGTGGGACCTGGAGAATTGAACCTGGGTCCTTAGGCTTCACAGGCATGTGCCTTAACCACTATGCCATCTCTCCAGCACCTTGTGTTTGCTTTTTATAAAGATAGAACACTAGTCAGAAAGAGGAAGGGATTCAGTGGAATGGGGACAGGGGAGGAGGAAACAAAAGACAACAATACATGTTCATGTATGAAAATTCTCAAAAAATTAAGAGGGTGCAAATGGGACTTTCAAGACACCATAAAGAGATCAAATCTAAAAATTCTAGATATAGAAGAAATAGAAGAATTTCAGTCTAAAAGCATAATAAATATTTTCCACAAACTCATAAAATTTCTCAAAATTAGGAAGATACCAATACAGATAGAGGAAGCACAGACAGGGCCAGAAAACAATCTCCCCTTTGCATAATTAAACTACTCAATGTATAAACCAAAGAAAATAGCAAGAGAGCAAAGAAAGCAACAAGATAGAAGCACTAACTTACTTGTAAAGGCACACATATTGGAATCACAACCGGTTTCTTAACAGAAACTTTAAAAGTCAAGAAAGCTTGGAATGACATAGTTTGAGGTCTGAAAGAAGACTGCCAGCCCAGAATACTATTCTTAACAGAGCCATCTGTCATAATTCAAGAAGAAAGTGTAACTTTCCATGATAAAAACAGGTTAAATAAATTCAAGACCACTAAGCCAGTTCTATAGAAAAATACTTAAAGGAATCCTTTGGGTTGAAGAGGAGGGAAAGCACCCACATGAGGCCACAGGAAAGAATGTACTATGCTTGAGTAATAGTTAATACAAAACATGAATAGGCAATCACCAGGCAGTAAAAAATCAATAAGAATGGCAGGTAATGTATACTTTTAAATAATAACTCTTAAAGTGAATGGTCTCAGCTCCCCAGTCAAATGGTACAGACTAGCAGAAAGGATTAAAAGGCAGGATCTTTCTGTTTGTCACTTCCAAAAAACACAATTCTCCATAAAATACAGATACTACCTTAGGGTGAGAGGGTGGAAAATTGGATTTCAAGCAAATGTGTCTAGGAAACAGGCAGGTGTAGCTGTTCTAGTATCTGACAGGATAGACTTCAAGTCAATATTAATCAGAGAGATTGTAAACACAATGTTACTTTGTACTGATTAAGGGATCAGTTCCACAAAAGGATTTTAAAATTCTAAACTCAAACACCAGTAGACATAAAGTCACAGATTACCACCTGCCCCATAGTAGTAGGTGACTTCAATATCCCACTCTCACTAATTGACAGATAGTCTTGGCAAAATAAATAAATAAATAAATAAACAGAGAAGCATCTAGATTAAAGGACAACACAGAACACATTGACCCAATAGATATCTATGGAACAGTCTGCCTAGACACTGCAGAAAACACATTCTTGTGGACAGCACATGGTACTTTTTCTAAAGTAGATCATACATTAGGACATAGCACAAATCTTAACAAATATAGGAAAACTGAAGTGATCCTTTGTACCCCATCTGATCATAATGAAATAAAACTACTAATCCATGGCCAGAGAATCTACAGACCAATCTACAAGATAAATATAGGTACAAAATTCTTAGCAAAATATTTCAAACTGAATACAGGAAACATCAAAAATATCATTTGCAGTGATCTAGGTGTTTTTTTTTCAGAGAATAAGGGGTGATTCAAAATATACAAATGGATAAATGTAAGATATCATATAAATGGACACAGAACAAAAATCACATGATAATTTCAATAGATACAGAAAAGACTTTTAACAAAATCCAACATACTTTCATGATAAAAGTCCTGGAGAAGGGCTGAGAGATGACTTAGCAGTTAAGGAGATTGCCTGCAAAACCTAAGGACCCAGGTTCAATTCCCCAGTACCCATGTAAGCTACATGCACACATAGCATATGCATCTGGAGTTCGTTTGCATGCCCATGTTCTCTATCTATTTGCCTCTCTCTCTCTCTCTCTCAAATAAATAAATAAATAAATAAATAAATAAATAAATAAATTATTTTTAAAAGCCCTTAAGAAACTGATCTCAGCATGGAAAAGGCCACATTTGACAAACCCAAGGCCAACATACTGAATGGGAAAAACAAGCGTCCCAGTGAAATCAAGACAAGATGCCCACTTTCTCTACTTTTAGTCAATTTAGTACTGGAAGGCTTAGCTAGGGCAATAAGACAAGAGAAGTAAATTAAAGGAATAAATGTAGGAAAGGAACAAGTCAACTTACCCTTATTTGCAGGCTCCTATATCACCCTCTCCAAGTCTGAAGAAACATATGGAAAGATGGGCAGGAAGAATGTAAAAGCCAGAGCAGTATGGTGGAACGCTGTCATCCAAGCATGGCATAACTTCACAGTGACTTTTGTGACCTTCAGAAGACACACGTAGTCTGGGTTCATCAACATTCTGTCATGGATGATGGAGGAGATCATGAAAGCTCCATTTCTCACTGAGGAGTTATTGGAAACCGGTGCTTGCCAGAGGAGATATTTTGTGCCATGGTATAGCCACTGGTAAACTGCACATGCTGACAGATAATTTCACACCCATGCTAATGCAAGCAGCCCTAATTTAACTCAGTGAGTCATATGCATACACAAGAGGGGGGAAAAGATACCAACCTAGGACTATTTGGGAAAAAAGAAGGGTTCAGAGAAAGGAGGACAGGAAGAGGGACAAGAAAAGGTGATGAGATGGGATTATCATTATGATACATTATACATGCATACATATATATTCAACAAAAACAGTAATTGGGGCTGGACAGATTGCTCAGTGATTAAAAAGTAGTGGCTTGCAAAGCCTGCTGGCCTGGGTGCAATTCCTCATCATCCACATAAAGCCAGATGCAAAAAGTGGAATATGTATCTTTCATTCATTTGCAATGGAAAGGGACCCTGCACACACACACACACACACACACACACACACGTTCAAAGAAATACATTTAAAAAACTAATTGGGGAGGGGGATTGGAGAGATGACTTAGCAGTTAAAGTACTTGCCTGAAAGACCTGCAGGCCCAGGTTTAATTCCCCAGGACCCCCCTGGAGCCAGATACATAATGTGGTGCATGTATCTGGAGTTTGTGTGCAGAGGCAAGAGTCTCTGGAGTGCCCAATCTCTCTCTATTCTTCTCTCCCTCTCTCTTTCTTTCCCTCTCTGTTAAATAAATATAAAACATTAATTGGACTATTCCAAATGTGTAATAAGCATTAAGTTTTTGAAAATAATTTTGTGTATTTACCTGCAAGCAGATAGCAGAGTGGGACAGAGAGAAAGAGAGTGGCTTCTAGCCACTGCAAACACTTTAAGTATATGCACATGCAAACACTTTAAGTATATGGCTTTATGTGGGTATGGCAAGCTCCTTAACTGCTGAGCAATCTCTCTAGCCTATATGTTTTATTAGTATTTTAGTTACATTAAAAAGATATTGTCAAAATGGGTCCGGACAGTTACACCTAAACTGTTCCATTACAAATTTAATTTTTGCATTTATTTTTACTTTCTAATATTTTATTTTACTTTATTTTATTTATTTGCAGAGAGAGAGAGAGAGGGAGAGGGAGAGAAAATGACAATGGGCTTTTCCAGAACATCTTGTCACTGAAGATGAACTCCAGGAGCATCTGGCTTTACAGGGGTACTAGAGAATTGAACCAAGGCTGTCAGGCTTTGCAAGAAAGCACCTTTAGCTGTGGAGCCATCACTCTAGCCATAATTCTTGGGTTTAAATTTGTTTCTCTATTATTCTTGTTTGTATTTTAATTTCTCCATAGAGTACAAATTGCAGTCTTATAGCCAAGAAAGTCAGGCCTTTTTAGATTAGATGTGATGGTAGACATGAGCTTTAAGACCAAAGACAAAATTAAGTAATTTCCCAGAAAACTGTGGCCCAAATTTCTCAAGCTCCTTTGAGACCATTGCACTTGATCTGTTCATATAGAAATTCTTTATATCATGGGCTTTGGAAAATGTGCTGGGATTTGACTATTGATGACATTCGTCATCTTCTTTATCAATATTGACACAGCGATTGTGCAGCCTGGCTGGCTGCCCTGAACTCACCCTGGTTGCATGTTGTCCGCAGATGCGAGCTGCGGTGCCTGGCTGTCCACTCTGGCTGTGCCATGTGCAACTTTCCCCTTGAAACTTTAAGCTGGAAACAAACCCCTGTTGTCCATAAGTGTGTCTGGTCAGGTGTTCGTCCACTGTCAAAATGAACCCGACACTTACACCTAAACTGTCTCATGACAAATTTAATTCTTGGGTTTACTTTTGCTTTTTAAAAATGTATATCCAGCTGGGCATTGCGGCACATGCCTTTAATCCCAGTACTTGGGAGGCAGAGGTAGGAGGATCGCCGTGAGTTCGAGGCTGCCCTGAGACCACATGGTGATAGTGAATTTCAGGTCAGCCTGAGCTAGAGTGAAACCCTACCTCCCAAAACATTCTTCTTTCTGTCCTTAGTCTGCTGGCTCCTCTCTTTCATGTGGTCTTGACTTCTCTATAACTTGTCAACCCATCACCCAGCCCTTCATTGTCGAAATGTGACACCTCCCCACTTCAAAGACAAAAGAAGTCACTCAAGTTATACCAGAAATCTTTCAAATTTCTACCACAAAATATACAGATTTAACTTGAAAGTTCACTGGCTCTTTATACTTCCTTCCTTTCAAACTGAAATAAATGATGCCTCTTTGTGAAATTACCTGCACCTGAGAGGTAGTGACAGTCCTTGTGTGCCTAGAGAAATTCCTCTCTCCTGATTATTCCTCTCCTAGTTCTTTGCTGCTTTCTTCTATGTAAGCTCATTCAAACCACTTGAGAATGTACACAGACCACTCTTGCTCTAAGAAAAGATCACCTTTCACCCCATACTTACTCCAACTATGGCTATTCTAATATGAACCCTAGGTGGCCAGGCAGGTGGTGTATGCCATTCCAAAGGTTGAAGCAACAAAATAAGATTATGAACTTGAGGCCAGCCTGGGTACATAGTGAGATCCTGTCAAAAAGAAAAAAAAAGGCTGGAGAGATGACTTAGCAGTTGAGGCACTTGCCTGCAAAGCCTAAGGATCCATGTTTGACTCTCCAGATCCCACATAAGCCAGCTGCACAAAGGTCAGGCAAGTGCAAGGTCACACATGCCCACTCAGTGGCAGAAGTGTCAAGAGTTTGATTTCTCTGGCTGAGGCTCTGGCATACCAGTTCTCTCTCCCTCTCTCTATCATGCTTTCTCTAAAATAAAAGAAATTATAAAAAAACAACAAAATTAACAAAAGGAAAACTTGAGATGGGGTTGTATGCTTTAAAATACATATTTTTTGCCAGGTGTGGTGATGTATGCCTTTAATCCCAGCACTTGGGAGGCAGAGGTAGTAGGATCACTGTGAGTTTGAGGCCAGTCAAACCAGGTAGTAAATAGAAGGTCAGCCTGGGTTAGAGAAAGACCCTACCATGAAAAAAGAAAAATTAAAGTAGATTAATTCTACCAGTTCATTCTGATCTGTTCTGCCATTTCTTTTGCCTACTGGAAGGATTGAATAAATGCATGCATAGCTTCTCTGTTCACATGAGGTTGTGAGAATACGCATCTATGATCTTATTTGGGCCACTGAGCATGTGTTTGCTCCTCAGTAGTAAAAAAGCTGAACTGTAAAGGGCTCCTCTGCACTCTCTGGACTGTGTTGAACAGGCCTGGGGAATGTTGCCCTTTGTTTAGGAGCTCCCACTTGTGCTTTTTGTTCTCTCCTCAGGGGAAGGGAAGCTCTTATGACAAGCATGTATCTTCTAAGACAGTGCCCCCACCCACAGGCAGTACATTTCATGACCTCCAGTGGATGCCTGGAACCTCTGACAGTACTTGCAGTGTTGTTGGGGGCGTCTATGCAGACAAATGTGCAGTGAAGTGCAATTCATGACGTGTGCATGGAAAGATAACAGCAGTAATAACCAAATAGAACAATTATAATAAAAGTTACCTGACTGACCTCTCCCTCCCCCCCTTCAAGTTAAGACCAGCCTTAATATCTGTGGACCACGCTAACCAGTTAACTCCCTCCCCCAGGCTTTAGGACAAAGCTGAAAGAGCAAAGGAGCTCTAAAGCTCAGAATTTAATTTTTTCTATGGAAAGGACCAAATAAAAAGGCTTCAGAGAGTAAAACTGTGGGTAATGGAGATTTCTGTGGCATTCTTTGGTCTTCATGACACTCAAAACTGACAATTTTCTTGGTGTCCATTTGTGGGTTCCCAGGAGACAGTTTTACCTGTGTGTCTATCAGAAACACCTCCCTGCTCCCTCTGTGGAGCCACTTTCAACACCCCATTATTTCTGACCATCCAGTCACCCCAGACTGTCTCTCTGCTGGGGTCTCCCATCCTGCTTGCAAAGTCCACTTAAATGTGTTTATCTCTATCCAGATGGGGGGCTAGAAACCCTAAATGACCTAGCTCCTACTTCAGAAAAGGAAAATAAATGAAGTCTGGATAAATATAAACCAAAAGAAAATAACTTTTTAATGAATCAACATGCTGGCAATAAAGTGAGGAGTCTATCTTACTTTGAAACTTGGAACCATCCGTGAGTTTCCAGTTTCAAAGTAAGACACAGAGCCTGGGAACCATGGAAAGTAAGCCAGATCCAAACCAGCCTTCATCCGAAACTATGTACTGAACTCTGATGACCTTTAGTTTCCATCTGAGAGCTACACAGTGACATGAGAAACAGGAAATTAAGCCTTGAGCCCACCCAAGGTGAAGAGACCACCACATACAGTGAGGTCTGTAATGTCACAGCCTTGGACAGCGATCCAGGAAACAAACCCAGCAAAGAAAGAGAAAGTCAAAAGCAAACCTATGGAGAAGTCTTAACTCCAATCCTCTCATCCACAACTGCATAGATATTTTTGAATGCAGACAATTTTAACTCGAACTGGTCCCAAGTCTATCATGCCTCTAAGGCAACTGGTAGGAAAAAATTCCATATACTCCTTAAAAAAAAAAAAAAAGAATCTTACCCCTCAATAAATATCAAAAAATCTTAACAGGTAAAGTTTCAAGAAACATAAACACAGAAGTTGAGCAAGTTACTGTTAAATTGAATTAAAGTTGGCTTAAGGCCACCCCCACATATTTTATAATTTGGGCCCAAAGGCTTCTCTGTACATAATGAACTGTAACCTAGCTTGACCTATAAAATGACTATAACCTAACAGGAAAGCATGTTTCTGTAACAAATGGCTGAGTCTTGGCCAATCAGAGAAGCTGAAACCCCAGCCAACCAGAGGCTGAAAGTTGCCAAGATAAGACCATATATAACAAATGCTAGGTAACCAATCAGGTAGTTTCTGTATTTTTCTCTGTTTATAAATAAACATATACAAGTAGTGAGGGGGTTCTGAATTGGTTTTTAGTCTAAGATACTGCTGGGTTCACGAATTATATAAATCAAGTAAATTCTGCTAAATGTAATTTGTCTAAATTTTTAAGTTTTTAAAACTTATTTATTGGTGTGTGTGTGTGCGTGTGTGTGTGTGTGTGTGCATGCGTGCACACACGCGCCAGGGATCTTGCCATTGCAGATGAACACTAGACATGTTGGCTACTTTTCTGTCTGGCCTTATGTGGATGTTGGGGAATTGATCCCAGGCTAGCAGGCTTTGCAACCAAGCACTTCTAACCAGAGTAAACTCCCAAGCCCATGATATCTTAATTTTAATAGCAACATATGCAATGGCAGAGCATACGTATATAACACACACATATGGACTCTCACACATGTTGAAGATTGGGTCCTTTGAAAGCAACTATCAGGTCAGAACTTGGGATGGTAGATGGTTGTTGCTATCAGCAATTCTGAAAGGAAGAGGGAAGAAGCAAGGTTAAACAAAAGGAGCCCTTTAATGAGGTGCTAATGGAATCTGTGGCCAGCAGTGAGAAATATTGTCAGATTCCTACATCAGACTAAAATAGCCATGAGAGCCCCAGCCAGTCCCTGCCCCCAGCCACTGTGGGCAAGAACTTATATCTGGTTCTAGAAATCAAGTCAGAATCCCATGGTCAAAAAACTCAGATTCAGAAAGAAGCCCCCACTGCTCTCTGGAAAAAAATAGTGGTCTCTCAAATAACTGCATATTCCCATTAGCTCAAGCTGCTCTCACTCTTGTTTGGAAAATCAACCTTATTTTACAGATGGCAGAGAACATGGAGTAGAACTAAGATCCATTGATAAGACAAGAAGATATCTGACTGCCCACCACAAGACATACCATCTCTCCCATACCTGCCAGGGCTCAGGAGAAATTTCAGAGTAAGTGGTGACATGAATGCTGCTCTTACTGCTAACCTGACAACCTGTTCCAGGGCAATGGTGACAGATACAGTGATCAATAAATACCTATCAAAGCAGAAATCCAGAGGCTACATAGAGCTCAACACTAGATCAGACTGCCAACAAGCCTATCATGGCTCAGGGAACATTGTGTAAGAGGAGGTAGAAAGAATGCAAGAGACACAGAGTGGGTAGGAATACTCTGAGGCACAGTCTCCATGGTACCCCCCAGGAACAGAGTAGACCTCTTTGACCCCAAGTGACGATCATAACACCACTGAGGAGGGGTCCAGGATGAATGGAGCAGGGACAAGGGGATAAAAGTGTATAACCTGTGTGTATATATATGATTAAAAGGTTAACCTTTGTTTACTTTATTTCTCTTGAAGGTTTATTGCTTTGGTTTGGTTTTTGAGACAGGGTCTTCCTCAAAGTCCTTCTTTCTCATCCTCCTATGTGCCAAGATCGCAGGCATGTGCTACCATAGACATCTTATTTGAAGGATTTTGTCTTTTCACTCTGGCTTGCTTGTTTTGTCTTTGATGGTCTTCAGATATAGTATGATGTGGCTGCCTTGGGATTTATTTATCTCACTAGGAATCAGTTTAGCTTCCTTAATCTTTCAACCTGTCTGATTGGTTATCTTCAGAGGCTGTGTGCCACTATTGTATAAACATGTACTTCTTGCCCAGCTGGTTGATTTCATAGTGTGCAGGGTCCCCTGCTTATTCATGTTGTTGGTGGGCATTGTCCTCCAGGGGCTCCCATAGGGCTTTCCCGCACTACGAGGGTTAGCCAGGAAGAAGCAAGTTTCCCTTTTGGTTCGAGTGCGATATTCCAATGTCCTGCAACTGCAGCCTGTGGTTTTCTCAACAATGGGATTTTACCATTTAGCTCTGGCAGGTAATCAAGTGTTTTGGCAATGGCCTACATTGCTTTGGAGACCTCATGGGTCTCCCTGTCCAACAGTTCACTGGGGAGGGGGGGCAATCCAACTCTGTGCCTGGGATTTACCAGCTAGAATAAAAGGTTAACTTTTTTTTTTTTTTTTTTTTTTTTTTGGTTTTCGAGGTAGGGTCTAGCTCTAGCCCAGGCTGACCTGGAACTCACTGTGGAGTCTCAGGGTGGCCTTGAACTCACGGCAATCCTCCTACCTCTGCCTCCCAAGTGCTGGAATTGAAGGTATGTGCCACCATGCCCGGCTTAAAAGGTTAACTTTTTATCAATGATAATTACCACCAGGAATAAAGAAGGATACTTTTCAGTGTCTTGAGAGGAAATTACTGTCATATCCATGCAAATGATCTTTTCAAGAATGAAGAGAAAAATAACCTTTTCAGATAACAGTAGAGTTTGACATAATAACCTTATAAGCAGAAATACTAAAGAACACAAAAAAGAAAATATCTTATAATCCTAACTTTAAAAACTTATTTTTATCAAAAGACACCTGGAAGAAGAGCTTGAGAAACAAGGTGAAAAGTGAGAGATACTTGCAATTGGTGTAACTCACAAGGCTTGGGAACTGCAGCAGGTAATATGCATAGGATAACCCAATAGAACAGGGCAGACGCGTTGAAGAGGCACTGCACAGGACAGAGAATTCCAATGGGCATGCATTTTTAGATTTCAAACATGCAGGAAACTAAATTTCAATGAGATGCCACCACGGGAGTGTGTGCAAATTGTTGAAGTGTGTAAAACTGGATGTTAGGTGGGATGAGGAGTAACCAGGGCTTTTATACACCACTGCTGTAAACTGAGAACGGGATGCTTTCGAGAATGAAAGCAAAAGGTCTTTTCTGGGGGGAAGCTTGACACATTTTTCCTGGAAAGAGTAGTCAGTCACACCAAACAATTCCAGGAAGAGAACAATTTGTGAAAAATCCTAAGTAGCATGTTTGAGGAGCTGAAAGTCAGGCAGTGTGGCAGAAGCAGAAGGAGCATGGGACACATGCATGTCCAGAGGAGTCAGACTAGGTTAGAGTGGTGGCCATGGGTCAACACTTTTTTCCAGATTGTTTTAAGGAGTTTTATTATCCCCCCCCCCAACCAATGAGAAGCCATTAAGGGAGTCACTTACCACATTTGCATTTTTCAATGATCTCTCTGGCCAAAATGAGAAAAAAATGGATTATGGGGGGGAGTGTGTGTGTGTGTGCACGCGCGCACACACACACACACACTCAGAAACCTTTTTTGCAATAATCCAGGCAATTGATAATGACAGCAAGTCTGGGGGGCAAGTGTGCAGACTGCGAATGTTCCGGAAGTGAAAGTAGCAGACCTTGGTGGTTTACTCCAAGCAATGGAGAAGGAAAATGTGAAGAATTACTTCTATTCGTGTCTGGGGTTTGCCTTGCAAAACCAGTTCTGTTTGGGGGAAACACTGGTAAAGGACAATTAGTCCAACAGCACATGTGTGGATTGAGATTCTTATTTTGCCTTAGATAAGAAGCCTGGGGCCCCAGCGTCTGGGAGCTCACACTGCTCCCCAGGAGTGGTGGTATCTTTCCCCAGCTCTGTTGGCATCCAGGAGCCTGTGTCAAGTTAGTAGCTTCATATTAGCCATGGTGAGAATATTTACACCATGGAATTTGGACTGAAACAATTCATGGAGGTGTGATTTTCCCCTTTTGGAGAATCATTTGCTAAGCATTGACCCTGGATGTGGGAAGTCTGTCGCAAAGGTGCAGAGGGACTTTGCACTGGCCCTCTTTGGACATGGGGAAGTCTGTCCCAGAGGTACAAGGCTTGGGAGCCACTGGAGGTCTCAGCTGTATTTCATTAGGCAGCAAGTCGTTTTTTCACACAAAGCTGAAAGTCTTAGCAGGGAATTTGCTCATGCCCTCCCCATAAAGCTGCCCCTTATTGACACATGAATGGCTGCCAGACTCTTCGGACAGGTTGGAAATAACTTTATAAGAAAAGGAGTAAAAAAGAAATGTTTGTCAAAGAAACTTAGTTCTCATGTTTTTGGCCTTGGTGGTGTGACAAGGAATGTGAAAAAGTGTTACAAGTTTATGTGCAGTTCCATTTACTGCCTTTGGGACCATTTGTACTTGCCAGCCCTGCCTACACAGCAACGCCAGGTGGCAAGCCTCGTGCACACCTAGCCCCACCTGACCTTCCATCCAGGCACAATCAAGCAGACATGAGCAAAGCCCTGCCAGCAGCCTGTTTCCAGCCACAGAACCATGCTCTTCCAAACAGCACATGGAGCGGAGCTTAAGAAAACAGTGGCTAAGGTGTCTGACAACTGGAGCAAGACATGTGGCTGATGTTGGGGGAGGAAGGGCTCCCCAGAGTGCAAAGCAGCAGTAGTTGTGGTTCTGGGAACAGTGGTGCTGCCCCGAGGAGGTATTGGTGCCCTTCCAGAGCTAGCAGCTATAATAATGGGATGAATAACAGCCCCTTCCTCGGTCTGAGACTTCACACCACCAAGCATTCTCATATACAGCTTCTCACTTGTTTTTATATCAGCTTTATAGAGTAACTACGTCCAGCTGTCACTCCTCTAGTTCACAATGCGGTCCCTGAGGAAATACAACTGTGACTGTGTCCTTGCTGTCCCTTTAGATTAACAAGGACCACCCAGAATTACTGCATTATAACTGGATGAAACTCATTCCAAGTATTTTCCATTCATCTTCTCTCCAATATCTAACCATTGCCATTTCAAGTTTCCTAAACCTCCCTTTTTTCTCCACCCTTCCATTAGTTCGAGGTCCAGGAAGCAGCTCGTATATTTGCACATACGATATGACACACCATTCTGAGTGACTGTGTCTAGTGGTAACCACATCTATTCTGGCCAATGAGGCATTTGGACAGGCTGTTGTCTCAGACAGACCCTAAGTGGAGTTCCAAACAATATTCATCATATATGTGTTCGTATATACCTTTAAAATACTTTGAAAATAAATCTCTTCTGACTATAAACATAGTACTTGTGTTTGCATTAGAAAACATAAAACTCATCTAGGCGTGGCCCCTAATCCCAGAATTTGGGAGGCAGTGGTAGGAGGATTGCCATGAGTTCAAGACCAACCTGGGATTATAGAGTGAGTTCAATGTCAGTCTGAGCTACAGTGAGACCCTATCTTGAAAACAACCAACCAACCAAAAAATATATATGAAATAAATTATCAACCAAATTAATATTTAAGCAAAATATTTGGTTTAATAGAAATATCATTAGAATTAAATATAGCCTACTAAGATGGTGATTATCTTAAAAGAATGGTCATTTGGGTACATAAACAATGGCATTTTCATGTATAATGAATACTGGTGTGCAGATATACTCATATATGAATATTTTAAATCGGTTTCACCCTAGAGAGTCCTCTTAGCTCCTGCATTAGAAGAAGGCCTAAGATGTAAGCACAACATTGTAAAATGCACGGTGACTGTGGTGCTCAATCTGAAATCACTGCTCCTTGCCTCTGGGTTTACCTCTCTGTGCAGTTTCCTGTCATATTTACCAGGGATGACCTGCATAAGTAGCAGAATATTCAAAAAATGGCAAAACACAATTTCAAAGGTTATATAATAAACACACATGGTGTATGGCTTGATCTCTTGGATGTTCCTCTGTGAGGGAACCCTGTGTGCTGGGAAGACACCCAAGCAGCCCTACAGACATGGTCACATGGAAACCAGCTGAAGCTGCCTGCCTACAGCCTTGCAGGATTCCATCGTGACTTCAGATGCCCCTGCCCTGTCCAGCCTGGATATGACCACAGCCCCAGCTGATCTCTTAACATTTACCTCATTAGAAACCCAGAGAAGAGCTATCCAGCCATACTGCTAATCCCTGATTTACAGAAACCAAATTAATAAATGTTTACTGGTGATTTAAGCACCTAAGCCTTGGAAATGATGAATACGAATACACTGACTTTAAACCAGACAATCAGTTTTAAATCCAGATTCTACCACTATAAGTGGCACTGGGAAAAATATTTTATGTCTCATTTCTAAGTTCCTTAAAACAAAAATAATATTATCTAGCAACACATTTCTTTATTAAATGTGATCATATAACACAGAAATGCTTAGCACAAGGTCAGAATTCCTTCAGTGACCAACTCATTCCTATTTGACTAAAACATTCTCAATTTTAGCACTGAAAACCCAGAATCCAGGGAATCTCCTTAATCACAGGCAGACTAAGACAGTCAGTCACCTTCATATTGAAAATTGAGTAAAGGTGGAGGACGTCCATGGCAGATAAGAAAGCAAGAAAGTCTGTGGTCCCAGGTGGACTTAACCCACACAGTGCCTGCCTGATAATGAGAGAAAAGTGGGCTGTCGGACTGTACCAGCATTTCTGTGAGACAGATCCCCACATGGTGGTTTTGTTTCCTAGATGTCTTACCGTGTCCTAGGAACTTCTGGTCTGCTGAGGAAATGTGTTGCACAAAGGGTTTGCAGAGTGGGAACACCATTCCTGAGGATGGGACGAAAGCCAGAGCCCCCTGCCACCCCAGCCTCCCAGAACATATCCCTAGACGTGGATTAAGGATTTGGAGGTACCGGGTAAAGAAGACAACTCCACCACAGAGCAGTGCCTTCACAAGCCCTGACCTGACCTTGGAGGCCTCCACTAGGCAAAGTCCTGAGCCGGCCCCTAGCAGGCCTTCAGGGAAACCTCAAGCACAGCCCAAGTGCCTTGGAGTCTTCCTCTGATTCCTTGACTTACCCTCTTCCCCTCCACACATTTCCACTCAACCACACAGCTGTGTTAGCTTTTCTCACTACCGTGACCAAATTCCTGACTGAAGCAACTTCAGGGAGGAGAGGTTCATTTGGGCTCTTGGCTTAGAGGGAAACATTGGGTCCTGGCAGATGGGATAGATCACCTATGGCAGTGAGCTTAAGATGCAGCCTGTTCTCATCTAAGAGAATCGGAGAATAGAGATGGGACCAGAGGCAGGGCCAAGTTCGAACCCTCAAGACCTGCCACTAGTGACCTAAGTCAGCTTCCTAGACCCTACATCCCAAAAGTTCTAGCACCTCCCAAAAGAGTGCCACCAGTGAAGGACAAAGTATTCAAACACATGAATCTATGGGAGACATTTCATATTCAAAGCACCACAGCCTCACAACCAGCTCGCCCTTCTCCTTCATGTCTACACCCCAGCGGTGCATCCTCATCCGATGCCTGCCAGTTTCTTGGGAGCTGTTATGTATTTGCTGGTGTTACTGCTCTATCAGAGCTCCTACTCGGCTCCTCTCACCAGAGGCAGTCAATGCTCTGTTTTAGCTTAGGTCTGTTCTTGCTCATCCTTGTTTCCATAGTGCCCAACACAGTGCCTACCACATAATAAATACTATATAAGTAACCACTGGTTAAATGAATAAATGTGAAGATAAATTCCTTTCCTTCCACTGTGCTTGATTTTCCAAAGCCTGGCATTTGGGAAGCAGAGGAAAATGTTTGAGCTATTGTGAGAGCTCCAGTTTGCTCAGCTAATGAGCCAATGGATGGGATGGGGAGCAAGGAGTCCAGAGCTCATCCTTGTGCAGAACACCCAGAAGTGATTCATGATTGATGGATTGCCCTGTAGCATTGGAAACACCTGTCCCAGGCAGATGCCAGAGGCAGTAACTCCTAAGGAACATTCTGCAATGTCTATGCCCATCATTTAAGAAGTCAAAGCATCAAATCTTGAATGAGCTTGCTTTCTTTTGAAACCAGTATGACGCAGACCTGGACTAGAGTATTTGACAAACTCCAGTACACATGGGTTCTCCCTAATGGAGAATGTCTGCCCTCAGCTTCTGCATGACCCACCTGCAGATATGATCACAGGCAGTCAGGCCGACTGAATGTCATACCAGAGAATGATTAGCAGGCAGATGCTGATGCAGCTGGCTCTCCGGACAGGGATTGGAGGCATGAATGAATGTGTGTGCTGCAGTAGGATCCCATGGCTCACTGCCAGGGGCTCCTACTTCATGCATCACGTGTCAGGTAAGAGACAAGGGGGAAAATGTCTTCCAGAAATATCAGTCATCCAACATCTGGTTTAGTGTTCTTTGCTTCAGCCCAAATAAAGTGACTCACTGTTTCAAAATCAGGTCAAAGTAAGTAAAAGGGAAGGATGTTGTAACAAGGAGACTTCATTCCATCTGGTAAATAAGAAAAAGGGCGGGGAAATGAGGAAGCCTTGGAAACAGGAGCCAGTCTGAGTGGGAAGACTGCAGTTCATTCAGGGGGAGTAAGTACTGACATCGAGCTTGTCTGTGGAGATGCTAACCAGAGAAGAAAGTGATTGCATGTTCCAGAGCTTGTTTCACTGGGAATTTGCTACTATTTGGAAGCCAAGCAGAAGGCTGTCTGTGGTCCTCCAAGGCAGGGTTATTTTACCAAAGCACATACAGTGTTAGGCTAATCTGCTGTAGGCACCTCTGGTGTTAAAGGAAGAGAGCTAACAGTAGCTGACTATCCTCATGTGTGTATATAATATATATATATTCTCTAAGGAGATTCTGCAACACAGCTCTATGAACTGCATATATTGAACTTAAGCAACTTGACCAATTCCACACAACTAGTAAATTTCAGAGTCAGGATTTAAACCCTATCTGTTCTTTAGAATGCCATTCTGTCTTTTGCCTCTAGCGCTGCATTGTCACTTTATGTCACTTTCCACACAGGGCTGGTTTCTAGCTCCACTGTAATTCCATTAGGCCCCGTGGATACCACTCACAGCAGGCTATCTACTGCTCCATTACCAGCCAACATAAACCTCCAGGCAAACTCTGTGTTGCGATTTGCTATTCTGCCTTCTACTATATAGTACATTTTCCACAAGATGGAGCATCATGGTACCTACATAAAACTCACACTCACTTATCCTTTTTTATTTTTTTCAAATTTGAAAATCCCAATTCCCCATCTGCTCACACAGCCTTGTCTGGAATTAACCAGACAGTGATCTCCTTACATTACAGAGTGGGTGCGGAGTTAAGGAAGCGAATTGAATTTACAGTGGTAACCTTTCCTTGCCAGGAAACTCATCCAACCGAGGTTGGAAAACCAATCCTCAAATCCTAGGTATTAATTGGACCCTTGGCCAAAGCAATCATTCTATCAGCCAATTAAGGTCGTTGGAGCAAGAGCATACTGTCACCCAGAGCCGGCCCCAAACCCACAACTTTGCCCCTTTGTCTCCAGTTGACTTGAGACTCCTCAGTCTGTTAGCAAAGTTACAGAGCTTTTAGAAGTTTCCCAGACACAAATGCCCACGAATATTTTAGAGAGAAGCTGCAGCTAGTTTGTTGAAACTTGTGAAGAGTTTGTGTATTTTCAATGAGGATCCCAGAAGAATTTGTATTCTGAAACAAAATACAAAAAGTAGGGGTCAAGAAAGTGAGAATTTTGGATGGGTTGAAATAACTTAGTAGATATGGAAATAACTTAGTAGATATGGAAGCTCCAGGGCTGGGGATGGTTCCCCGGGATCTGTGCATGTCAGGCAGGTGTTCTACCTCCACCCCTTTTCACCACCCTTTTTTTCAGTAAGAAAAGGAATACTCATTCAGGACCTAAGATTCTTTCTGTTCTCACTGTTTTCATCCTCATAGTGGCTAGCATGTCCCAGGGACACATTTTCAGTAATGTTGATCAATGCTCATTGACAAGACAAGAGGAATGCTCTAGAGTCCATTGGCTACAGATTGAAATCCAAGCTCTAGCCTGTTCTGGTTACAGAATGTCGGACAAGGAAACTAAATCTTCAAAACTTCCATGCAATGAGGTTGCCTAAAGGTTTATATGAATGCTACGACACACTAACATTAGTATATACTCAGTAAATGTTAATAGCTTTTCAAATTCTCTGAAAGCCACTTTCCCAAATCCTCCTTACCTCAGTCAAACTTCTCTCCATTAAAAAGTAACTATAGCCTGATGTGGTGGTGCACACCTTTAATCCTAGCACTAGGGAGGCTGAGGTAGGAGGATCACTTTGAGGTTGAGGCCAGTCTGAAACTACATAGTAGGCAGCCTGGGCTAGAGGGAGACCCTACCTCCAAAAACCAAAGTAAATAAATAAAAATCATTTTTATGAAACTCAAGTCAGAAAGTCAAGCTTCAATTTTGAAAATTAATTCTCTAGGTGCTAGAGAGTGCCCTAGCACTCCCATTCTGTCTCTATCTCTCTCTGTCTCTCTGTCTCTCTCTCTCTTTCTCTCTCAAATAAATAAAATATTAATAAAACAGATGTGGGTCATAATTCCAGCTTGGTGCTGTCTCTCTTCATCTCCATAGGCTCTCTGAGACCCCTCAAATCTATCCTCTGGCTGGGGTGATGGCTCAGCGTGTAAAGTGCTTATCTTGCAAGCACGAGGAACTAACTTCAACCCCCAGTCACATGTAAAACGCCAGGTGTGGTGAAACATGCCTATAACCCCACTTCTGGGGAAGGGGAGACATGAGGATCTCTGGGGCTCACTGGCCAGCAGGTTAGTCTAATTGATGAGCTCCAGGCCAATGAGAACCTCTGTCTCAAGAGATTGACAGCATCCCTGAGGATCACACTCAGGGTTTCCTCTGACCTCCACTACACATGCACCTGCACCTGAATCCACATATGTGCACCCACACACATACACACACCCACACAGAACACACCTGAAAGAAGAAACAGAGAGAAAGAAGGAAGGTATGAGGGAAGGAAGGAGGAAGAAAGAAAGAGAAGGAAGGGGTTTTTCTTGCCAAGGGCATGGGCTTAGTCCCAGGAACCAGGACTGGGGAAAGGACAGAGGGAATGATTATCTTTGTACTAAGAGCTTCATTGTGCCATATCTTTATCATGTCTTCTGGAACTAAAAACATTGGTCCAAGTTTTTATTTTAGAATACCAGCCCACAGGAATAAAACAGCCAATCTCCTTGAGTGAAGATGAAAGCATGTGTGTGTTTTGCATGCACATACCATGGAAAAAGAAAAGCTGTCTCCTTCTAAGGACATCCTCAAAGTGATTTGGATTCATTTAAGATAGCCTAAAAAGGGCATTTTGGCTCATGGCTATCACTTAGAGCAGTGCCATTACTCAGTGGCACTTCCTTCCCTGTGGAGCCCTTTGGGGTCACTTATTGGAAGATGAGTTTCATTCTCACTGAGAACATCACAGGTGATTCTCAAGGGTGAGGTTAGAACACAGGGGGACGCTGCAGAGACATACACAGGCACCTGGAGCCACAGTCTCCCATCACAGGACTGGAAGTCAGTCAGGAGCACAATGTGTCTAGGTCTGGCCAGAAGCAAATGTGACCCTCTGGCTTCCCTTCCTACACTGGGCTCTCTGCTCCCTTGTGGACATCTTCTCTCTTCCCTAGCACAGTGTGAGAGGCTGGACAGTGCCCTTATTCTTGACATGAGCTCGTCCATCTTGGAGAAAACTCACAATGCAGTGACCACTGCTAAAGAATGTGGTGAAGACTGGGCAAGAGACGGGATGTTTTTGTCCTGGTTTTCCTCAGTCTGTGGCTGGAAGTTTTAGGGAGTAATTCTTCTGTGAAATTGTCATCCATTGATTCATTCATTCAACAAACGCCTAGTGAATGGTCTGCATGTATGAGGCATTGTGCTGGGCCCATAGCCACTGACCAAGTGTGACCTCATTCCTGGTAACTCTGGAGGTGGAGAAAATATACAATAAGTACCATAAGTACTGTAATAAAAGCATATTCAGAGGTTAAAGGGAGCAAGAGAAAAGAGCATCTATATTTCTGATCACCTATTGTGTACCAGGTCCTTTAGCCACATTCCCTCAAGGATTTCCTATCATGTTCATGTCGCCACTTTTGACAAAATGAGAATGGCCCTGTGACAGACTGAGATAAGTTCAGGAAGCCACTGGAGATGTTAAAGTGAGAGAAGAATCTAGTGGCAGGTGGCAGGTGGCAGGTGAGACATGCCCAGCTGAACTCTAGGGTGTGGCTTGATGTTAACCTTCTTATCCTTCTGTGAAATAAGTAGTGAAATGGAAGTATACTCCATGGGATGGCTTTTGGACTCTTAACTTGTTACTCTGTTAACAGACATTTTGATTTACTTTCCGACCAAAAGGATATCCTGAAAACAATGATCAGTAAATGAGGCTGTGATTGGAGGAGCTATCAATGCATCTAACTCACATTTTTCTCTCCTCTATAAGGTTTAACAGCTAACACAGACAGGCATGAGGAAAACTCTGACATGTCACAGACACAGAACAAGGCTTATTTTCACAGAACAAGGCTTATTTTCAATATATGTACATATGTTATGTATGTGTCTATATACAGGATATACTCAGAAATCAAATAATGCCTGAAATTCAGAATGGTTAGAATTTATAATTTTTGTAACTAGGTAAAAAATTTCAGAGTACATAGGATAAATATGCATAATTAATGAAATAAGAATGAAGTTTGCAGACTGGAGAGATGGCTTAGCAGTTAAGGTGTTTGCCTGCAAAACCAAAGGATCCTGGTTCAATTCTCCAAGACCCATGTAAGCCAGATATACAAGGGGCGCATGCATCTGGAGTTTGTTTGCAGTGGCTGGAGACCATGGTGTTTTCTCTCTCTCTCTCTCTCTCTCTCCCCCTGCCTCTTTATTTCTAATATATATATATATATATATATATATATATATGTATATATGTATGTATGTATGTATATACATATGAATGAAGTTCGCAAAAACAGCAATATAGTGAAAGGGGAAGTGTTGAGGGAATTAAGATGACAGACAGTAGGTGACAGAGATGAATGGGTGACTAGAAATGTTTCATGTAAGCCACTGTTATAGATCAATATGAAATGCCCCCCACCCACAGTCTCATGTTTCAAACGTTTGTTCCACAGTTTGTGGCTCTGTTTGGGGAGGTTGAGGAGCCTTCAAGAGGAGGAACTAAGCTTCAGAAAGTTGGCCTCTGGGGTTGAATCCTTTGGGAGTATATTTTTTGACTTCTTTGTTGTAGTTTCTGCTTCCTGGTAACCATGAACAACATTCCTGCCACATGTTCCTTCCCAAGCACATGGGACCAAACAACCATGGACTGAAGTCTCTAAAGCCATCAACCATAATAAGCCATTCCTCCCTTAAGTGTTTGGCTATTAGATGTTTCAGAGACAATGGTGAAAAACGGACTAACATGTCAGAATTTACTCTCGGAGTTCACAAATCAGAAACCAAGATGCCTGCAGAGTCACACTGCCTTAATGGTCACAGGGAGACTCTCTGCCTATAGTGGCCATGCATCCTCCTCTGCTTCCTCTGCATGGCTCTTCCGTGGACACGTGTCATTGAATTTGGGACCCACTCACCTCATCCAGGATGATTTTATCCTCAGATCTGTAACTTAGTCCCAAAATATGCTCACATTTATAAGTTCCAGGACTCATGTGCTCTTTTATTCATGGGGGGTGGTTAACATGTCTTTCACTCCAGGTAGATAGACAACAGGTAGGCCTTTTGTATATATCTCATACTTTATTAAATTGCATCTGGTGTCCAATTTTACTTTTCCCTCTTCTTAGTTTTAGTTTGTCACCACTGCAACTTAAGCACTTGGGAGTCACTAACATTCATTTTACCATATCATTTTGGGTCATAAGCTCACATAAGACTACATTTGTAGAAAGATGATTGCCAAACCAGATGCCAGAACTTTGTAAGACACCCTATAATTCAAATTGTGAGCCCCTTAGGCTGCATTTTAAGGACAGTCCTGTAATAACCAGATTGTATGCAGTTCCTGGCTAAGACTGCATTTTAAGGACAGCCCTATAATAACCACACTATATGCAGTTCACAGCTTGGCGGCATTTTAAAGATGGTCCCATAATAACCATACTGAATGCAGTTCTCAGCTTAGGTGTACAAAGGCCCCATCTTTAGGAGCTGATGTTCCAGAACCTGTGTGGGTTACAGAAAGTACTTGCTTGAAATCTGTTTTCAGCCAAGACTAGTCACCTTGCCTACATTCCCAAGTGAGGTGGTTCCAAGGGCATGGACTATCACGTAAGGTATGCCTAGAGAAAAGAGATTTAAAGAGAAAGAATACCCATCTTCCATTCCTCATTGCTAAAAGAACTCCTAAAAGAAAAAAAAAATTCCTTGCACTAGTGAGAAAAGAAAACTAAAGATCTTTTTTCCTGTTTAATTTCCAAAATGCAAAAATCAAAAAAAAAAGCTTTGATTCTCTTTACCTCCCAAATTGCTCAGGGCGGGCTTTTGCATCCAGGTAAGTAGTGGCCCAGGTGGCTCACGGCACCCTGCCCAGAAGAGAGGGAAGAATGTAAAGGGACTGGAAACCTAAAAGGAAAACTTTTTTAAGTTAATAGAAGGAAAATACTTAAATAAACAGTAGGTAGGCATAATACGTTTTTTAAATTTTAATCCACAAAACATCTTTCATTTGTAGCATTTCACTCTTCTTCCTTTCAGTGAAAATTGTGCCACTCAGGCAATAAGACAGCAAACAGTCCCTGCTTTTTATTGCCATCAACCAGCCACATTGTCATCACTGTGCCAAAAAGTAGCAGAAAGAAATTATCATTTTTATTTTTACAAGGAATTAATTTAGCTACTGCATGGCTTTTTTTAGCCATGTTGGGTGGAACATGCTTGGCCAGGTGATGGAGGCCAACCAGCCATGGCCATTCACCTCCAGGGCCATGTTCTGACATGTGGCTTCTTTTTGGTTGAAAAAGTTTCTGTTTCATTTTCTTTGTCACCTTACGCAAATGATTTGGGGTTATTCCAGGTGTATTTTGATATATATTAACATATATATGTGCTTATGGCCTCAAGGAGTTCCATATTTACTCCTATATTAACTGAAATAACCATGTTAAATGAAAACACAAGGAAATGGTCAATGTGGAAACACCTTTATTCTCTGGGATTTATTCCCTGAATATTTCATACAAAGAGAAGGTATTTTTTTTTATGGAAAGAATCTGTATATCTCAACATTTATTTTCATTTCTTTCCCTTTGTGTTTCTATTGAAAACTTCTTTACTTGAAAAGTAAATCTTGCAATACAACTTTCTTTGAAATAAAAATCCCATTAATGGATCAAAATCACATAGGAAATAAAGTGAGATAGAACTAGTATTACTCACTTATACCTACAGCTTAATACCATATTATTAAATTTTCAGTTCCTATTATTAAAATGTCATTTATATCCTGTTTGACTGACTGGATAAAAAAAATCCATCTATTAAAATTATGATGCCCAAATGCAGAATAAACTATAATACATAGAATTAATTGCTTCTATTACTCAACAAAAATATAAAGCATGAGGTAAGTGGTGAAGTTTGCAGAGAACAGCTGGAAAATATTGTTCTCTTGATAGACATTACCTTAATTGTGAAATAATTCCCAATCCAAAGTATCAGCATTTAAAGTTTCCTTCACTGTCCCTGGGTAATATTTTGATTGTGTATTTACCAAATAGAGGTTACCTCAGTGTTTATTTACAGTGATTACTGTCTGTTGCCAAACCAATAAAATGTATAAACTCTATTATTTTATCAGAAGAAATGTGTGGCTTATATGCATATATGGTAATTGTCTGTGCATTTAATAGGTTTTGTAACTGAAACTAAGTCTCAAAACATCGAAAGTTGCTTCTGGCCTGAGGGCACTGTTTCCCAGCTGTTGCATTAAACCTTAGTCACTACTTATTTTATATGATTTTTAATTGAATATGTTTTATGACTGTGAACTTAATTAGTATTCTACACAGTCATATAACTGGACACATACAAGGTGCCAGGTGCTAGTGAGGGTTAAAGGATAAATAAAATAAGATCTTCCTAGTTAGGGAAGTTTCATGCTTCCTGATCTTGCAGAACATTGACATTGTAAGATTCCCAGTGCTTTCAGGTATTAAAACCTTTAAGTAGTGGCTAATGATCATGACTAAACTGAATTAAGTTTGGCCTAAAGCTGCCTATGTTTATGATGAACTGCAACCTAATTTGATGTGCAACTACACTGTAACTTACTACTGCAACAAGTAGTTGTGTCTTGATCATAAGCACCCAACTGTTCAAACCATGTTCAATAAGAGCAAAATGAGCTGTAGCCTATCAGGCTTGTGTGCACCTCACTTCCATGCAATTTGGCTGTGAACATATTCTGTCCCAAGAATTTTCTGAGCTGTTTTTGGTCTAGACTACTGTCTGATTTGAGAATCGATAACAGAGCCAATATAGGCCTGCAAAACTAGGCTTGTTGTAATTTTTTCCTAATGGCATGTGCCTGCCAGCTTTAAACAAATAATTATTTTAAACCCAGGAGATCACAAATGCCAATCACCAAAATACAAAGAAAACAATAAGATGTGAAGAATATCAGGAACAGGAATATAATCCAGGTAGTAGACCCAGATTCTGTCTACAACGGGCTAAATGAATAGAACTCAGTAACATAAGCTGAGTTTGTGTGAAGTGTGCATGTGATTACAAAATTGCACCATCAGCGCTTTCTTAGTGCTAGTTTGATGCAGATAAGATATACTTATATGTATATACAGTTGATCATTACACCTGAGAGAATAGTGTCTCCTCCAAATATAGAGGGGATTGGGTTCTAGTGTCACTACCCAATACAACAATCTAATGTTCAAGCCCTTAACATAAAATGGCACAGTATTTGCTGGTAACCTACTCACACCCTCCCTTGTACTTTTAATTAGCTTTAGATTACTTAAAATACCAAATACACTGGAAATACCATGTAAATAGTTATTATACTGCATTGTTTAGGGAATAATAGGAAAGGGGAAAGTCTGCCCATTTTTAGTACATATAGTTTTTTTTTCCAAGTATTTTCCATCCATTCTTGGTTGGATCCATAAATGTGGAACCTTAGATGCAGAGTTAAGTTCTTGCAAGCCTCTGGCTACAAGATTTTTGTAGTGATTAACAAAAAGCCTTGTTTTCTGTGCCTATTTAAAGACACCTTCTTTAATATTTACTGACTCATTCACATTGAGCTCACAGCCAACAGCATTCTAAAGTGATGCCTGAGGAGAATTTCTCTAATACACACAGCACCTCTCACACCCAGAAATAAGACAGCACTTTAGCACTGAGGTTGGGGCCATGTCAAACAGTAAAACCACCAACAGAAAACGACCATAGAAAGGACATAACATATGGTTTGAAATCTGAAGCAAGAACACAGAGCATTATCTTGTCCAGCCTCAGCTAGGACCTTACACAGCAGGAAACTCAAATGTTGCTGCTGTGCCACATGCTAATGAGTAACCCCCCAAGTGGCACAAGCATTGAGATTACAGATATATTTCAAATATATTAATTAATATAGATATAAATTAATATATTAATCTTCCTTCCCCTCTCCCTATGTGCTGAGGATTGAAGCCATGCCTCACAGGCTAGGCAATTGTACTACATCTGATGTATACTCTAGCTCTAATCATTTGGCTCAAGACAAAACATAGTTTGGAATTGCTCTTTCCAGATCATATAAAAATTACCATGGTCTATCTGGCCTGTATACCTATGACCTAGAATTTGTTCAGGCGGGTTCCTTGAGCATCAGTAATGATCAAAGCCATACTGATCATTTTATAACAAGCAAATAAAAGACATAATGATAATATGTTAGTCAAAAATATATGTTAAGGGCTGGAGAGATGGCTTAGCGGTTAAGCGCTTGTCTGTGAAGCCTAAGGATCCTGGTTCGAGGCTCGATTCCCCAGGACCCACGTTAGCTAGATGCACAAGGGGGCACACGCATCTGGAATTCACCTGCAGTGGCTGGAGGCCTTGGCACGCCCATTCTCTCTCTCTGTCTGCCTCTTCTCTGTCTGTCGCTCTCAAATAAATAAATAAAAATAACCCCCCAAAATTTTAAAAAATTATTAAAATGTGTGTATGTGTATATATATATATATATATATATACATACACACATACACACACACACACACACACACACACACACACACACATATATATATATATATATATATATAGAGAGAGAGAGAGAGAGAGAGAGAGAGAGAGAGAGAGAAAGAGAGAGAGAGAGAGAGAGAGAGAGATCAGTCAATAAAAAAGATGGGCTAGGAATACAGCTCAGTGGTAGAGTACTTAGTATGGCCAAGGCCCTAGGATTGATTCTCAGCATCGAGTTGTGGGATGTAAAGGGAAGGAAAGGGGAGAGAAAAGACAAAAGGAGAATTTATTTATCAAGGATATGTGAATTTTATTTCATGTTAGAGTGGCATATAAGCCCAAAAGTGATATCATCCAGCAACCAAGCACATTTGAAAAGTATTTCAGTGAATACAGACAAGCTCGCACACTGTAAAAATGCACTGGGAGATGAAGTGCCCTGGTCGGAAGTATGAGGAGGGAACTTGAGCAGAGGCTAGGTGGTATGAAATTAGTGCTCTGAAATGTCTTACAATTTCAAACAAAAACTTCTTTAAGAGTTCACAATGCCATCTGACAACACAAAAAGAAAATTATGATAATAATTAAAAAATCACCAAGAAAGAAATAAAAGAACTTCTTCCTTTCAGACAAAGAAATTAAGAATTCTTTCAATGTAAGTTTTATGTTCATCTGTCTTTTAAAATTTCTTCCTATAAAATGTCACAGCACAGTAAGTATTCCTACCACAAAACCTAAAACATAATTTGGGGGCAGTTTTGTCTTCAGTCTTACATTCCTGAAATGAAAGTAGACATTAAAGCATCTGCCGTGTGTATGTGGACTCAAAGCCTGAACACATACCTGAGCAGACACTTGGAGGCTGAGGCGCTCTGAGACCAAGGCCGCTTGATTTTCCTCCCCGCATCTGCTCATGCGTTCCCCACAGCAGGAGAACGTATCATGTATCATATCATTTGCCCTGACCAATTTTCCCTGTTTCATGGTCCTTTATTCCTGGAACAGAACAGCCTTGCAAAGTTTGCCAAAAGTAATTCAGACGTGGCTGCCAGTCACTCGCTAGACAAGGCTGCCTTGACCACTACCGAGCTGGGTAAGAGAGGGTGCTTCCCTGCGTGGATGGCTGTGTGATTAGGATGCCAGAGAGACATCTCTCTGCACAAGCAGCTCACTTATCTGTCCCTGATGAGTGACAAGTCACAGAAGTGATAGGATGGAAGGTGGATAGCAATTAGGAATGAAGGTACAGACTGACCCAGGCTAAAATACATCTCCCTCCTAAGGCACCATGGTCGGGAAGCAAGTCAGGTTGAAGTAAGCCAGGATCAAATTAGAGCCGCCAGCTCTGTCCTGGACCTGGCTCGCTTCCTGGACTGTACCATCCATCTTCATTTTTCTGCAGCTGACATTTGCCTGCCACAAGGCATTCCTAAAGTGATACGATCTAAAAATGTCTTTTATTTATGGTATGATATTCGACACAGCCCTTGTCTCTTAATTCATGAAAGCAGAGGCATATTAAACCTCTCATTTTAACATAAAGCAATAGCCTGCACCCTGATCAAAGACTGTTACTTGGGTTCTTTTTGCCTGGTTAATTTCAGTGCAATGCGCTTGTTCAGTGAATTTGTGGTTTCATTTCTCAAGGAAAGAGTAATGAGGGAGAAGTAGGCAGTGAACCAAGGGTTTCTGTAAGGGTTTGGTTGTCAGGCTTAGAATCACCATGTAAATAGGAGTAAATGTTCCTTATCAGAGGTCTGGAATAAAGAGGGTGTGACTACGTTATTCATCTGATTGAGTTAACTTCCTTAGTGACATTTTAAAAGATTAATATATTGTTTATTTATTTATTCATTTGATAGAGAGAGAAGATAGGCACAACAGGGCCTCTAGCTACTGAAAATGAACTCCAGACACATGTGCCACCTTGTGCATCTGGCTTTACATGTGTGCTGGGGAATCAAAGTCAGGTCCTTAGGCTTTGTAGACAAGTGTCTTAACTGCTTCCAGCACCTTAGTAACACTTCGATTTAAGTTTTGGAAACTGCAGAGAAGCCAAAGAGTGGCTTCCTAAATCAAAAAAAAAAAAAAATCACCTACTTTTATTTCAATTCTGCTTTATTACTCCAATTAGGTAGATCTCTCTCTCTTTCTCTCTCTCTCTCTCTCTCTCTCTCTCTCCATATATATATATATATAATTGCTGATGATAAAAAATAGTAATATTTAGGATCCTTTCTGATCAGGAAGGGTGTCATATTCACCTCCCTCATGACATCGTCTCTTCATCTTCTGCATGTATCACTTCTCAAATGGGAGTCAGTGTGTGCCCCTTACATCTCCCCTTACATAGGGGAGAGCCAGAACCAGCCATGTGCATGACATTAGGAACCCCAACACCAACTGGGCTCCTCAGTTAACATGGCTCCACCATTCTTTTATGTACACATGCATCCATGGGATACATGCCTACACACATGTATGTTTACACCATGTAGACATTACCTGGGCTCTGCTATTGGATTTACTGGACTTAAAGTTCTGCATCCTCGAGCTGAGTCACATACTCGCAATGTCCTTCCACTGGATAAAGCTGCTGGGAAAGCGAATCACACTGGCTCTGGATTTGGAGTGGAGAACAAAATACTATGACTCCACTTCAACAGAGCATAATGGGAACATGTGTGCATTGCCCGGAGTACAAAGAGGTGCTTGGCCAAGGGTGGGCATGTGCAGGTGAGTGCTCTCTAACATGCATGGAGTGGGCATGTTCAGGTGAGTGCTCTCTAACATGCATGGGATGGGCATGTGCAGGTGAGCACTCCCTAAAATGCATGGAGTGGGCATGTGCAGGTGAGTGCTCCCTGACATGCATGGGGTGGGCATGTGCAGGTGAGTGCTCTCTTACATGCATGGGGTGGGCATGTGCAGGTGAGTGCTCTCTTACATGCATGGGGTGGGCATGTGCAGGTGAGTGCTCTCTAACATGCGTGGAGTGGGCATGTGCAGGTGAGCACTCTCTAACATGTGTGGGGTGGGCATGTGCAGGTGAGTGCTCTCTAACATGTGTGGGGTGTGCATGTGCAGGTGAGTGTTCTCTAACATGAATGGGGTGTGCATGTGCAGGTGACTGCTCTCTAACAGGTGTGGAGTGGGCATGTGCAGGTGAGTGTTCTCTAACATGAATGGGGTGGGCTTGTGCAGGTGAGCACTCTCTAACATGTGTGGGGTGGGCATGTGCAGGTGAGTGTTCTCTAACATGAATGGGGTGGGCTTGTGCAGGTGAGCACTCTCTAACATGTGTGGGGTGGGCATGTGCAGGTGAGTGTTCTCTAACATGAATGGGGTGTGCATGTGCAGGTGAGTGCTCTCTAACATGTGTGGGGTGGGCATGTGCAGGTGAGTGCTCTCTAACATGTGTGGAGTGGGCATGTGCAGGTGAGCACTCTCTTACATGCGTGAGGTGTGCATGTGCAGGTGAGTGCTCTCTAACATGAATGGGGTGGGCATGTGCAGGTGAGCACTCTCTTACATGCGTGAGGTGTGCATGTGCAGGTGAGTGCTCTCTAACATGTATGGGGTGGGCATGTGCAGGTGAGCACTCTCTTACATGCGTGGGGTGTGCATGTGCAGGTGAGTGCTCTCTAACATGTGTGGGGTGGGCATATGCAGGTGAGTGCTCTCTAATGTGCATGGTGTGTGCATGTGCAGGTGAGCACTGTCTAATGTGTGGGGTGGGCATGTGCAGGTGAGCACTGTCTAATGTGTGGGGTGGGCATGTGCAGGTGAGTGCTCTCTAACATGTGTGGGATGCACATGTGCAGGTGAGCACTCTCTAACATGTGTGGCACTTTATGGACCCTCTCCCACCTTCCACAATAGTTTGCTTCTCCCTAACTAATTTCTAGTGGATCCTGCCTTGCTCCAGAGCTGGGGTGTAACTCAATGGTAGAGCTCTCAGTGCCCTGAAGTATCAAAAGATAAGGTGAGGGAGAAAGAGGGGTAGAAGATGTTCTTATTCCATGTCATCTGCCTTCTCATTTATCCCTTTATTCAGTAAAACCATAGAGGGTCAGGGATGTGCCAGACGGAGTAGGGTCTACACACAGTGAGCACAGTTCACACAGCCCTGCCTTCATGGCACCCACCATTTAGTAGGGCAAACTGACAGTGGAAAGTGTTACCATTACCTAATTGACACACTAGCCTTATGGTAAGCACAGAGCACTAGCATAATTACATAATGTGCTTCCCACAGTTCTTGCCTGATACTAAATCCTGAAACCCTCTTGGCACCTAAGATGTAAAATACTCTAAGTTGCTATAGTACTTAAGAAACTCAGCCTAGCCAGGTACGGTGGTGCATACCTTTAATCAGAGTACTTGGGAGGCAGAAGAAAGAGGATCTCTATGAGTTTGAGGCCATCCTGGTACTACAGAGTAAGTTCCAGGTTATTCTGGTCTAGAGTGAGAGCCTACCACCAAAAAAAAAAAAAAGAAAGAAAAGAAAAGAAAAGAAACTCAGTACTTAATAGGCATGGTAAGAGCATGCTTATAATCCCAGTGCTCAGGAGGCAGAGGCAGGAGAGTCAGTGAAAGTTCAAGGTAGTCACAGCCTTGTCCACACAGCAATTCCAGTCTTTTCTAGTCTGGAAGAATTCGATTCTGGTCTTACTAACCCTATTTGATGAGTGGCCATGATCGCATCTTCACAGCACACTAGCACTTCAAGCGCAGCACGTAAGGAGGCAGTTGCTTTGCATAGTGCATGCTATTTGTTCAGATGATCCTAACTACTGGGGTTTCTACAAGATCCCAGGAGGTGGATATATCTGGGTTATTTTTTAGATAAGAAATAAAAATTTCAAAGTGAGAAAACAATATAGCTAAGAAGTAAGGGTAAGTGATCCTTCCTGTTTATTCTCGTTGCCTTCTATATTTTCCTAAATTGGCAATGTGTTTACAAAAGTTGACCATATTCTCACCCAAGATTTTTCTTGACATAAAAAAGTTGTATAGCTGGGCATGGTGGCTCATGCCTAAATCACAGCACTTGGGAGGCAGACATAGGAGGATCGCCATAAGTTCGAGGCCACCCTGAGACTACATAGTGAAGTCCAGGTCAGCCTGAGCTACAGTGAAATGCTACCTCAAAAAAATTTGTACATATCTCACAGGGCCATGTGGTGTTTCAATACATGTACACATTGAAAAGTGCTCAAATCAAGAAGGCCATATGTCTATCTACTCAAATATTTATCACTTGTGAAATATTCAAAATCTCTATTGCCTTTGTTGAAGAGTGCATTATCATTGCCTATAATCACCCTACTGTTCAGTGGAATGCTAAGCTTATTTCTCCTCCACATGTAACAATGAGCCTGTCCCCACTCCCTGGCTCTCCTTTTCTCCCCAGCCTTGGTACCCACCATTTTACTCTCAACCTCCTTGGAGATCTACTTCTTCAGGGTCCACCCATGAGTGAAATCATGTGGTCCTGTGTTTGTTTTGGCTGTACTGGCTTATTTCATGTAACTCAGTAATATCAGTTCCATTCATATTGTCACAAATGACAGGGCTGTGTCCTTTTATAGATAAACTATATTCCATTGCACACATGTTCCATGTTTTCTACCCCTTGTACTGATGCTGAAAAGGGAAAAAAAATCTTAGAAACAAGCATAATAAAGTGTAGCATATGGGTATAACGTGATGACTACATGACTGATTCGTGTCCTTCATGGATACACACTTCTTTCCATCATAATCATCAGACTCACTAATTCCTACCCCTCTGTCCCCACTACTCAGGATGGTTTAGTTAGAAGTCTGTGGCATAAAGCTGTCTTTTTTTGTCTTATGAGATATGTACTTGAGTCACCACTATAAAATCAAAGGCCCAGTTAAGGCAGTAGTCCCTAATATGAGTCCAACATATTCACCAATGAGGAGCTTAGGCTTGGCCAACAGCTCCCAGCACCTTTGAGCCCACTTAGCTCTATACAAGTATATAGTGCACCATAAAAAGAAGTGTTTGGTGTAGAGAAATACATGGGACAGCTATGACCCTCTCACACATGAACTGTGTAAGTGGCTTTCCCAATACCACTTTAACTTCCTGCAGGTTCTATCCTTAGTGACTCTCATTACAAATAAACTTTGTGATAAATCACTTAAGTGACTTCACTACCTGTCTTACCTTAAAGGATAACTGGGAAAATCAGATAAGGATGAATGTTTTATTTGTTATTCATTTGTTTTCAGTTATCATCATTATCAACTTATAACAAGTCTGATAATTTCTACAATGCGACTTTTAGAACTAATTACTTAAAATTATTTTTATTTCTTTATTAGCAACTTCCATGATTATAAAAATATCCCATGGTAATGCCCTTCCTCCCCCCACTTACCCCTTTGAAACTCCATTCTCCATCATACCCCCACCCCATCTAAATCAGTCTCTCTGTTACTTTTGATGTCATGACCTTTTCCTCCTCTTTATGATGGTCTTATGCAGGTAGTGTCAGGCACTGTGAGGCCATGGATATCCAGGCCATTTTGTGTCTGGAGGGAGCGTGTTGTATGGAGTCCTGCCCTTCCTTTGGCTCTTATATTCTTTCTGCCACCTCTTCCATATTAGACCTTGAGCCTTGGAAGGTGTGATAGAGATATTGCAGTACTGAGCACTGCAGTCATTTCTTCCCATCACCATGATACATTCTGAATTGTCCCAAGGTCACTGCCATCTGAAAAGAGAAGATTCTCTACAAAAGAGAGAGTAGCATTAATATAAGGGTGTGAATATTAACAGAAGTGCTTACTGGGCAGTTTGATAAGCATAGTATATACATTTAGCCAGACAGCAGCCCACGTTACACCCCTAGGGCATGACTACCGCTCTTTTAAGTTTCCAGCATGACTGAACACACACAGCACACACATCTACAATACCAGCATGACGGAACATACTGTACACCCATCTATAATCCTAGCATGACTGAACACACACAGCACCCCATCTATAATCCCAGCATGATTGAACACACACAGCACCCCATCTATAATCCCAGCATGACTGAACACACACAGCACCCCATCTACAATCCCAGCATGACTGAACACCCACAGCACACACATCTACAATAACAACGTGACTGAAAACACAGCACACCCATCTACAATCCCAACATGACTGTACACACACAGCACCCCATCTTCAATCCCAGCATGACTGAACACACAGCACACCCATCTATAATCCTAACATGACTGAACATGCACAGCATACCCATCTATAATACCAGCATGCCTTCAGCAATGCTAGTCTGGCCTTTCCAGTGGCAAACAACAGAGAGACCCTGTTTCTAACAAGATGGAAGGACAGCACCACCATCCCAAGGCTGTCTAACTGCCACGTGTGCCATAGTGGACACATGTGCACACAGACACATACACATTTTTTTTAAATTTTTATTTATTTATTTGAGAGCGACAGACACAGAGAGAAAGACAGATAGAGGGAGAGAGAGAGAATGGGCGCGCCAGGGCTTCCAGCCTCTGCAAACGAACTCCAGACGCATGCGCCCCCTTGTGCATCTGGCTAACGTGGGACCTGGGGAACCGAGCCTCGAACCGGGGTCCTTAGGCTTCACAGGCAAGCGCTTAACCGCTAAGCCATCTCTCCAGCCCACACACACACACATTTTAAAAAAGGAAAGGTAAACTGAGGACTGTGGTGCACACCTTTAATCCCAGCATGTGAAACACAGAAATAGAGGATTATTGTGAATTTAAGGCCAGCCTAAGACTACACAGTGAATCCCAGGTCAGCCTGGGCTAGAGCAAAACCCTACCTTGAAAAGGAAAAAAAAAAAAAAAAAAAAAAAGAGCCGGGAGTGGTGATGCATGCTTTTAATGCCAGCACTTAGGAGGCAGAGGTAGGAAGATATCCATGAGTTCAAGGCCACCCTGAGACTGCAGAGTTAGTTCCAGATCAGCTTGGATCAGATAGAAACCCTACCTCGAAACACCCCCCCCCTCAAAAAAGGAAAGGCAGCCAGGTGCTTTATATATAGTCTTTTATATATAGTCCCAGCTGTTTGGTAGGCTAAGGCAGGAAGATCTTTTGAGCCCTGGAGTATATTCCAACCTTGGCTACATAAGGATATACTTTCACACACTCAAAAAAAACAAAAATTAGAGAAAAGAAGAGCTCTTATTTCATTCCTCAAGCCTTGAAATGAGGTAGCTATGCATGAGACACAAGGCAACGTCTTGATTGGTAGGTGAAAACTTCCTGGCATCTCTGAAGTCCTCAAGCTTTCTCTGTGTGAAACAAGTTAGTCTTGAGCGGGAAGAGTCACTGAGTCAGTGCATATAAAATATGCAGAGAGTACCCAACACTGAGTAAGTGCTCAGTAAATATGCACATGGTCACTGGCTTCTTGTTGCTGCTGTTGTTAATTACTAAGGTTAACCATGGGCTAATCCTAAGCAAGGTTTCTCTGGAACACTGACTGGAGTATGTATTCAGAACACTCTTCTTGGTGGCAAATATTTTTTGAATCAACATATGAACTGGCTGCCCCTGGGGCATGCTATTTTTACCACTTTTTGAAATGGCCTCATTCACTGTTCCGTGGGTGGGTGGGCAGCTGTTTGCAATTATAGCCATATATGTGGTCCACAGGTATGCCAGGGTCGGGGCGTCTGGCTTCAAGCAGCTCACCGCCACATCACACTTGCCGGCCAAACCACACCAAATGGAAATGTACTAAGAAGACATGGGCAGAGTACAACACTCTGAAAACAGAAAAGTGACTCACGCTCATAAAATACCACTGCTGTGGAAATTCTTTAGACACGCTGGCCCTTCCTGGGTCGGAGTGGGGGGAGCTTTCCATGAACTGTTTATTAGCCGCTATTGAGAAGGTTCTTGTTTCTACAGTGGCTTCTTGTTTTTTTTTTTTGTTGTTGTTGTTTTTGTTTTTGTTTGTTTGTTTTTTATTGGTGGGGCCAGAAGATAATAGCTGGTGGTGAAAGTAGAGGTGCTGTCATCTCTCAGCTTGGAGGAAGAGAATCTTGCTTGGTGGCTACAAACCCTGAGACATAAGCCTGTGTTCAACAGCCCAGCTGGAAACAAGCATTCCCAAGTTCGTGGTGGTTTGAGTTTTATGTCTTTTTGTTTAAGAATTATGGGGCAGTGTGCAACCATGTCCTCTGAATTGAAGCACTCCTTACTGGAAGGAGGAGGCTAAGACTGAGGAAGTAAGCAAAACTTACACGTCAGATTCACAGGCTTCTTCTTGGGTTAGATAAAGAGTCTCCGCTGCTGGGAGAGGAGACTCTCTGACCAGCCACGTTGCCTGCAAGTCATGCAGTGGGCTTTGGCCATGAAGATTTCATGAGCCATCACCTGTGCTGGGGTGGCTTTCTGATGATGCAATTGCCTTAGAGCCATTCATGTTCCTGTAAGTAACCTCTCACCCACACCCTTGTAAGTGACCCTAACAAGCAAGTGGACTTTGGTCTGCTGTTGATGCTGTATCTGGGGGTGAACAGATATTTATTCAGTGTCTCCTGACGAAAAGCTAACACAATACAAATGGCACCCAAACAGGGACCCAACAGAATCAAAAATAAACTAGGAAGGAGTAGTTGCATGGACCCTGCAACAAGTGCTAAAACATACGACTTCACTTGGATCCTTACAAGGGTGGAAAATCCACAGAGGTAATCCAGACATGTGGTCAGCAACAGCACGTCTCCTAGCTATAGTGGTGGCTGCATGGTCTCAGAGCATGCAATGGTATGCAACCAAGGCAGAGCCGAATGAGAGTAAAGTATCCTTGGGGAGTAGGTAACACACAGCGACTATCTTCTGTTAGTGAATAAGTGGGATCCACCATGCAAGTACAAAGATACCATAGAAACATTCTACGTCAACTAGAGATTGCATTGCAGTAACTGTGAGCAACATGTATGGGACCCTGCATAATAAATGTGCAACTGAAGCCAAGATGGCTTCCAATGGGAAGTGGCTTGAATGAGGGAAGCTTACGGAGGAAAAGGGGCAAGCAGCTAGTGTGTTCTGCGTTAGCCTTGGATTTGGTGAATAAATTGGGTAAAAAGAGGATGAACTAGAAGTGCTGGCTTGCCATATTTCATGGCTAGGAAACCAAGAGGGAAAGAGAGCACAAGTTATATCTGTACTAAACAGCCCTTTCTGGGATATAAAACCCTGGAACCCATAGATGAGTTGGATGGTGACATAAGAAGGTAAGGTCTTTAATAGAGAACAGGAGAAAAATCCATGGTTCAACATGCACATTGGGGGCTGAATACTGGCCCAGGGCAAGATGATAGTCAGGGAGTATTCTGCCCCTAACGGACTTGTCTTGAGAAGGACTTTTAAGCAAGAAATAAAAAAGCCTCTCACAGCCTGGCTTGTGAAGCCATGGGGTATTGAGAAAAATCATCTTATTATCAGTCTGAGTGAGAAACTAAGTCATGGAATTCCTCACCCCTCCTTGAGACAAAGGCTGCACAGCCTGAGGCAGTATGCAGGAAATCAGTCACTGATGGGCTGGCTCATATAAGTCATTAGGAACACTTGGTTATCATCCACTGAGGACCCCATGAATATCTGGGATTGGATGACAATACAGGAAGGGCAGGTATTACTAGACATGACAAAGTTGGCTTTTGATATCCAGTTCACCAGGTCAGATACAACTGTGTTCACCACAGAGCTAAGAAAAAGATGATGGGACTGGAGAGATGGATCAGTGGTTGAGGCACTTACTTTCAAAGCCTAATGACCTGAGTTCCATTCCTCAGGGCCCACATCAAGACAGATGCACAAAGTAGTGCATGTATATGGAGTTTGTTTGCAGGGGCTAGAGGCCCTGACCTGTCCATTCTCAATATCTCTCTCTCTCCCTCTCTCTCTCTCTCTCTCTCCTTGGAAAGAAAGGAAGAAAGGAAGGAAGAAAGAAAGAAAGAAAAAAAGAAAGAAAGAAAGGGAGGGAGGGAGAGAGAAATAAAGAAAGAAAGGAAGAAGGAAAGAAAGGAGGAAGGAAGGTAGAAAGAAGGAATAGAAATGATTCAGCAGAGAGACTTTGGTTGGTCTGAGTGACTTAAGTCAATATATAAGTTGGGTCCACCATGTAAATTGAGTCTATAAAGCGTTTTACAAATCTGGAGGAGATGTGAGGAAGGCAAAACAGACAAAGAGGTCTGTCTGGGCCACATGTGGCAAGATTTGTGTTGAGCTAGAGCTGGAGAAATGCTGTGGAAGTGAGCTTTTAGAAGGCATTAAAGTCTGAGAAATGGTTCACAAAAGACATAAATAAGAAAATAGTACAGATAAAAAAGATTAAGCTTGATCTAAGTATAGGCAATTATTCCCCAATATACGCAATGTAAGCTTATTAACTGTAAGAAAGTATGTGGAGGTGAAGATTGTTGACCTGGCCCAGTGCCCTTTGAGTAGCCAGATGCAACCAACAGGAAGGCAAAGAGCACGGTGCTGGTCCAGAGCCTGTCACAACCAGGAAACTGGCTCTAGCAAGTTACAGAGAGGGCTCGTGTGACCTGGGCTGAGCAGGGCAAGCCAGCCTCACGGAAGGTCATGAGGGCTGGTTGACACACAGCGGCCTGGCGCAGCAGCAGCCTCCACAACGAGAACCCCACCCAGTGCATGGGAAATGTGTGGATTACGGAAGGCTCTCTGGGCCTCTTACTAGGTACCGCCCTCAACAGTGTTCTTTTGAGGAAACAGCTAATGATCTGATACCAGGGGTGGAAGCTCGCCATGTCGGCTTGAATATTGCTAACGTTTACCTTTAGTATCTCCTTAGCTGCTGACTCCCAACACCAGCTAGCACTTGCTTGGAGTAATGGCGGTGGTGCCTTTAGACACTCGACCCAAAAGCTACAAAGTTGTTAAATGAAAGTCCAAGGGTCACTGCCCCATAAGATTTTGGCCATGGAGGCTCCTGACACCTCACAAACTATAAAAGTGATTGCTGCTGCTGTTGGGTGCATGCCAAAACAGGATGCTAAGACTCTATTACTGAAGACACCACAAACTTTGGCTACAGAACATGGAGAAATCAAGCTGGGGCTTAACTGGAATCTCCCTCCCAGCTGTGGTTGGTTTTCATCTGGGCTACTGGGGGGAGGGAGAGAAGACTCACCAATAGTTCTGCTCAGCTTTAAACCCTGCATGTAACAACAAGCCAGGCAAGATATGCCAGTGATGTAATATTAGGGCAGCTATAATGGGTGTAGTCAACTGCTTTCCAATGACACTGGAAGGAACCCATATTTGGTGCTGAAAGCCAAGGCAAAAGCCCATAACTGAGGTCATAGGTCCCACTTTAAAGAACTGATATAGTTTTGTTAACTGGATATGATGAGCCTGTCAAATTAACTTTTTAAACATTTGTGCATAAGTTCATAAATCACTGTTGCTGTCAGCCTGAAAGGGTTGTAGTAAAAAACTTCCTTTTTTGCCATGTGTACTGCAGAGACTGATAGCCCATCAAGGTCCTGAGACTGACTATTGTTGTGGAATAGTGGCCCAGCACTCAGTCAGGGATGGAAGAAAATAATCAGACATCTATATGCTTTCCCCAAGGCTCAGGGAACATCTTGTAAGGGGGGCAAATGCAGGAATGTAAAGGCTGGAGGAAGGGTTGAAGAGCAGCCTCCTCTGAATTGAAACACTCCCTCCTGGAGAGTGAGGGAGGCGCATAAGACTCGAGAAATAAGCAAGATTTCCAAATTCAGCAGTGAACAGCTGCTGGGGAAGAGATGCCTGTAAGTCATGCAGTGCGCTCCAATGGCGCAGCATTGCCGAGTCGTCTGTCACTCTGCCAGGTGAGCGTGGTGGGACAGCTAGCTGCCTGTGACTCACCATGCTTCTGTAAGTAACCTCTTGGCAAAATTGTTACTTTGGTCTGTCATAGCTACCTTGTCTGTTGAGAATAGGCTTTTCTTCCTACCATAACACAACATAAGGCAATTACTGACGTGAAAAGAGGCAAATGCACCCTCTTCTCACTGTTGCAGAAGCCACTGGGCCCCAGAGTCTGGCAGCAGTGCTCTGGAAAACTGCTCATCTGAAGAGTCTCTCATTATGACACTCGTGTCGTTCAGGCTCTCCTTCACCTCATTGTCCCTCAGCTTCTCATGCCATCACTAGCTACACCTTTTCTAGTAATTCCCTTTGTCTCTTTGCAGTACAGAGGCTTGAACTCAGAGTCTTAAGCATGCAGGGCCAATGTTCTTCCACTGGGCTACATCCCTACCCCTGGCTGTGTCTTTTCTCAAAAACACGATTTTCCCCATCCCTTTGAGGGCATGAATGTGTGTGTGTATACATGCATTGGGTGTGTGCAATGTGTAGATGTGTTGGGTGCACGTGGTATTGTAGAAAGAGATGTGTGTGTGCAATAAGAAATACATACTCCTAGTACAAGTGGGAGCTTTCAATTCCCATCAAGCACATAATTATGTTTATGTCAATTTCTATAGCCACTGCCTAGGTCAAAATTTCATTGTCTGGATGGAGGGATAACTTAGCGATTAAGGCATTTGCCTGCAAAGCCAAAGGACCCAGGTTTGACTCCCCAGGACCCATGCTAGACAGATGCACAAGGGGGTGCATGTGTCTGGAGTTTGTTTGCAGTGGCTGGAGTCCCTGGTGTGACCATTCTCTCCCTCTCTCCCTTTTTCTCTGTCAAATAAATAAATAAACTGTTTTTTTAATCTTTAAAAAATTTCATTGTCATCTACAGCTTGGGAGAAGCTATCTGCACAGTTAATGGCATGCATAAAACAAGTCAGCTAAAAGTTGCCAACTATGGTGTCTGTATTTTCTATTATGCCAGCTGTGTTGGTGAGTGTTGCATGCTAAAATAGTAGATCTTCACTTTTGTCACTTCCTGTTCATTAGTTTGTGTTAATTCCCTCAGAACTGAGGTAGAGGAAATCCAGAAGACGGAGCAAGTAGGGAAATGTTTTTTTTTTTAAATATTTTTTGTTCATTTTTTATTTATTTATTTGAGAGTGACAGACAGAAAGAAAGACAGATAGAGGGAGAGAGAGAGAATGGGCGCGCCAGGGTTTCCAGCCTCTGCAAACGAACTCCAGACGCGTGCGCCCCCTTGTGCATCTGGCTAACGTGGGACCTGGAGAACCGAGCCTCAAACCGGGGTCCTTAGGCTTCATAGGCAAGCGCTTAACTGCTAAGCCATCTCTCCAGCCCTTTTTTTTTTTAATTTAATTTATTAGTTTTCTTTTCAGTAAATACAGGCAGTTTGGTACCATTATTTAGGCTCATCTGTGATCTACGCCCTCCCATTAGACCCTCCTTGTTAATGAAAATGGGTTGTGCATTGTGGAGTTAGCCCCCAGTTATTGGTATGATAAATGTCTCTGCATATCATGACCCAACATGTGACTCTGACATTCTTTCTGCCCCCTCTTCCGCAAAATTTCCCTGAGCCATGTTGGGTTCATTTTTGGTCTGCTTCAGTGCTGAGGTGTTGGGGGCCTCATCTGCAATGTCCTCCACACTCTCTTGGTTGGAGTGCTTTTCCCCAGTAGGGGGCGCTGCTTGGGGAGGTTGTGGAGCCTGTAGGATGCAGTCTAACTGACAGCAGTAGGTCACTAGGAGTGGGCTCTGAAGGGTACAATCAGGCCCCTGGTTTCTACCTCTCTCTGCTTCCTGGTCTCCCATGTTATGACCAGCCAGGCCACATACTCCCAGCACCATTGTTCCCTGCACCATGAACTCCATGAATTTCTGAAACACTGAGAAATATGAAATGTCTTTCTCCCTTACATTGCTTCTGTCAGGTATTTTGATCACACATGATGCAAAAGTAACTAATAGAAGAAGGAAGGGGGCAGGCATTGTGACATATGCCTTTAATGCCAGCACTTGGGAGGCAGAGGCAGGAGGATCACCATGAGTTCGAGGCCACCCTGCAACTACCTAGTGAATTCTAGGCCAGCCTGAGCTAAACTGAGACCCTACCTCGAATAAATAAAAAGAAGAAGTAGGAACAGAAGGAAGGAGCCCACGGAGAAAGGTAATCGAGATGATGGCGAGGCACAAGCAGAGAGAGCTGCGGAGATTCTTGTTGCCCAGTATGGCCAGCACGGAGAATGCCTAAGAGGATCAACACCCACCAGCCATCCAGAAACAGAACAATTGCTTGAGTGTATCTAAGGACAAGTGAATTAATGGCTCCAGAACTGTCATCACCCCCTCACTTACACATTCTCACCTGTGACATGCTGGCTGCCTCTGGTTTGCTGGTTAAAAGCTTGCTTTGTATGCCCAGTCCCTTGTGGAACATGTTGAATGTTCCCCCACATGCACACTTTTACATAATTGTTGTGTGTTCTTGCACTTAATGAGAAGAGCATGTCACTCATGTAAGGAAGTCCCAGGTGTTCTGGAACAGTGGTTCTCAGATGAAAGCACTGAGGAGGCGGGGGCATCGTCACAGGACGCAGCCCTCCAGATGCTGCGCCCAAGCCCACAACCTGCTCTCAACCCCAGTTTTCCTTGAGATGAGCCAAATGAAATGATTATTATTGCCAAACTGTCACCTGGTGTAAATGATAAGACTATGCAACTGGGGAGCTTTTGTAGTTCAGTTACTTTCCTCATAAAATGCTGCACTAAATAAATTTCCAACCTCCGTTCCATCTGCCGAGGGGTTCTGAACATGTTGAACGGATCCATTCCTTGCTGATACAGATATGGGGGTTTCAGTGATCATCTTATGCAAACACTTCAGGCTCAAGTGCATGCAGTGACTTGCCTGGAGCCTTAGCATATCACAGAAAACTGGCTAGAAACTTCATCTTGCCCTTTGCTCTGAGCTTCCCCAGCACCTGTCCAGGATAAAAAGACACAGGGGCAAAGACCTAGGACTGCCATGGCGTGGGGGTTGGGAGGCGTGCAGTTCTCATACACTTCACTTATGAAAGACTTCTAGGTGGATCAGTTTGCAAATCTCTAGGTCCAACACCATCTTGTGTCAGATCCAGGAAAAAGGCTGTTTGGTCTGCTATGAGTAGAAATGCCTATGGCCACTCAGTGGAGTTTGCCTAAGCAGAGCTTGTCCATGATACATTGCCTTTAAAGCAAGCCGCCTGCAGAGCAGCATGCCCCTTCTGCTCTCTTCTGAGGACATTAGTATGTATGTGGTCTAGATGAGAAAAGAAGTGTCACTCAGCCTTCTGGAACTTGAATAGTTTGAAATGCCTATGAAATTCATGTGTATGGATTTGTCTTATCCATAAAATGGCATATGAGAACAGAGGTTCCTTCTTTGGGGGGGAGAAGGAATAGGTTGATATACCACAAGTTCAGAGCATGAGAGAGTTTGCCAAATAGAGTCTGCTCTGTTGACTTTAGTACTTTTGAGATTATGTAGGAGCAAAGTGGTAAAGAAAACGAACCTTCTTCCTGTCCTCACTAACATATAGGGCTGAATGTCAGTGTACCTCAAGCATTTAGTTAGGAAAGCAACTATCTGGGGCCTTGGGATCATGTGCCCGGCTACTGAAATGGCACAAAAGGTCCAAGGTCTCTCGCTCTGGAATGGTAGTGGGAAGGGGAAGAAGAGGGAGTCCCAGACCCTAGAGAGAGGAGAGTTAAACTTATCCCACCCCATGAGCACTGACCACAGGCATAGGGGAGAGACAACCCAAGTGCCTTAGTTACTTTCACATTGCTGTGACCACTTTCCAGCGCAGAAGCAGCGCAAGGGAGGAAAGGTTTGTTTCAGCTGCAGTTCCAGGCTGTGGCCCTCAGGGCAGGGAAGGTAAGGCAGCGGAGCTGGAGACAGTTGGTCACATCCAGTCCACGGTGCGGGGCGCAGAGCTGTGACTGCTTGCGCTCAGATGTACTTTCCTTTTACGCATTCCAGATACCCAGCCCGTAGGATGGAGCCGCCCCCTTTAAGTTGGGTCTTTTTACTTCAAATAACTCAATGTAGAAAATCCCTCACTGACATGCCCTAAATCTCATCAAGCTAACAAGATCAGCCATCACACCAAGAAAGAAAGCACCGACACACTTCACGTCTTGCCCTTATCCCCAAAGGAGGGAGCCTTGGAGAGGAGGAAAGAGACTTTTGTGTCTGGTTAGATCATGAAGCTTGTCAGGAGAGAGGCCCAGAGGCAACTTCCTTTAAGGACAGTGAGTCACACTGAAAATCCTGAGGGCGGAGCTCAGGGATGGAGAGGCACTGTAGGGAGAATCAATGGAGTCTGGAGAATGAGCTGAGGGTAGATATTGCAGTTTTGGAAGTCTAGGGCTGACTTTCAGGCAGTGGATGCTGGGCAGAGAGGCAGAGACCCATGAGAAGGCTGAGAAGATGGTTTGGGTATTGGAACGTAGGAAGTCTAGCAGAAGAGAGCTAAAGGAGTAGGCTAAGCAGGTATACGCCACACATCCCACAACCCCTAAACCAAGTAGGGTTTGAGAACAAGGGAGAGCCTTTCTTAGCTCTTGGTGGGCTTAACTCGGGGGCCTAAGGTGCCAAAAAAAATTGACAGTCACCAAAGCTATTCCTGAGTCAGTGGCTCTTCAGTAGTGCTATAGCATGCCTTAGGGAACTAAGGCATAGGGACATGAGGCAAACAAAAACAGATTTATTAAGGAGAGAGCTGCTAGGATGACCTCAAGACAAAGAGGGAACCTGAGAGAGAGAGAGAGTTCTTCATTACCATTGTGCTATGTACAACTGTATATTGTGACCATGCAGTGTGACAAAAGAAAATCAGATTTTGATCTGACTCCTCCCCCAGGATTTTAAGGAATGAGAGACCCATCCCAGGTCCTATTTTACTCTGGAGCTGACCAGGGATTTAGCTCCAGAAGGGAAAGACACCCACGGGAAAAGATATAAGAGAAGTGTGGTAAGCTCTGGCAATCAATAGAATGGGGATATCTCCTGATTGTGATGATTCAAGGTAACTTGAGAAAAGAGTAAATGTCTTGATGTGGGGTTTGGGGCAATAGAGCTGCTGGACCCCTCTTCAAGGGGAACAATAATGGCTCAGCACTGAGCATATTGGGTCCAAAGGCACCAGGTATCCTGCTGACAACTTAATAGACTTAACAGAAGAAAATGGTACCAGTGTGGCGAGCAAACGCAGAAAAAGAAGGCGAAAGCAGGGAGGCCCAAGAAAGCAATCTGTCCTGAAAATGCCTCTATCCACGTCAAGACACCAGTGATGTGAGGATCTAATTTGAGACATAAAGGAGTCAGAGACAATTTATTAGACCCAAGGTTTTATTTTAATACCAGAAGAGAATTGTGGTATCTAATTTCTTTTTAAAAAACAGGACTTCCAATTGCTGAGTAAGGGGAGGGAAGAGGGAAACTGAACTGTGAGGGAGGGCCCTGGCATGGGAGGGTTGAGTGGTGAAGGGCACTGAGCATCCATGACTCAAGCCTAGTGATTAGGTTATCAGGATCTCCTACTGAACTCCTGTGAGAAAGTAGGATTTGGAATGATGTTACCACCAAGAGCCACATTGGGGCTGTCAATTTCCAAACAATTGCATAGGGATTACCTGGTCCCAGGCACAGCTGTGGCGAAGGGGGAGAGGCAGCTATCTTGATCTCTGCCTATGCGACTCCACCCTCATGAGTGGATCTGCACTGTCTCCAACTGGGTCAGGTTTTCAGGTAGCTAGTTAGCTATCAGCAGGCTTGGAGGACACTGGGACTGGATCCCTCCCTCATAATCAACAATCTATAAAACCATAAATCCTTAAAATAGCATCACACACCGTCTGGGGACCCCAGTGACTTTCTGTATATAACTGAGCCATTAGTTCTGTCATCAGAAGCATTTCACTTTCATCTGGTAGAAGCCATCATCCTTCCAGCACGTCAGCAGCTCCTGTTTAGTGAATTTCTTTTCTTCAACATCTGTGAAGTTGGGGGGATGTTGGGGTTTGGGAAAGGTGAGGGTGGAGGAGACGTAAATACTTAACGTTCCCGAGCCACCCCCATTGCTTCATTAGCTAGTCTGTTTCCATGGGCTTCGAAGATACATCCCTTCTGATGGCCAGGGATGTGAACGAGTTTCCTCGGGCCCTTGCAAATTCCCCGGTACTGGATAATTAGTTCCTTACGTACCAAATATTTTCCTTTACTATTAGGTGACCTTACTTCTGTCTAGCTCTTTCCAAAGGTATGAGCTTCCCCAAAGGCATATTTGGAGTCTGAAAATATAGTTCTTCCCTTTCCTTTTAAGTTTATAAGGGTTAGGGTTCAGAGAGTATAGCTCTCAAGTCTGAGCTGACCAGTTAGTGGGTAATCTAGATTTAATAATCTTTCATTGAATTCCATCAGTCACAGAGTGCCCATCATGTCTTTTTTTTCCCTTGAATTACTCGGGAAGGCCCATCTACGAATTAGGTCTCTGAGAGAAGGGGTTTTTCTCACATCTGCTTGCACCATGGTTGAGTCACTGGCCAGCTCTCGATAGCAATGTACTGTGAGTGCAGAAGCCTCTCCACCCGGACACCCAGCAAGATTCAGACAGTTGTCAGCATCTAGTGAAGGAGAAACACGGCATTTTTATAGTTTTTTTTTTTTTTTTTTTTTTTTTAATAGGAGATGCCACCCTGCCCGCCCTGGCAGCACAAGAACCCACGTCTGATCCAGAGTCATCCAAAATGGCTGCAAGCAACACTCCACGGCAGCAAGTTCCTGCTTTTCCTCAGCCATACCTGGTGTGCGAACCTGCGCCCTCCCCCCCCCCCGCCCCCCACCCCAAGCCAGCCTCGTGAGTCCAGGACTAGTTAGGTCTCTTCCTGACACAGCTGAGTCTGGTGGCAAGGTTCGACCTACTTGAATGCATGACCCATACACATGGGCCTGGCAAGTGTGTGTAACTCTAGCTCCCTCTTCTCCTGGCATCAGGATCTCCTGCTCCCTGCCTTGGTATGCTCCTCCCCACCCTCAGCCTACTTAGGAAGGGGGAAGAGGAGGAGGGGGAGCGGTGGGACCTCTTCTTGTCGGGGGACTTGTCTTGTTTTCGGGTGCTTTCTCACTTTGCTATAGGAATGGTTGTTTGTTAATCTCTCAGCCCTCCATTCTCTCTTAATTCTCTCTGGTCTCATGTGAAGGGGATCTTTGGCTTTAATGCTTTGTTTTCTCTCTCTCCCTCTCTCTCTCTCTCTCTCTCTCTTTTTCTCTCCCTCTCTCCATGCCCTACCCAGAGGCTTTCTCCCAGGACATTTCTTTATGAAGGAGATTCTCTCCATCCCCTCTCTCCCTTTCCAGCTGGGCAAGAAAGAGGATTCCCCTTATATTGAGTCTGTCAGGTAGCCTTTCAGCTGGATTCTAAACCTTCCTAAAATAAGCCTCATAATTTATAATTTATTATTCTCAGAGGCAATTTTGTCAATTATTTTGCTAAATCAGATAAAGACCCAAAAGTTGGGGTCCAGAGGCATGCAATCTCTTGCATAATCTCTGCTTGGACCCCAAAATCCTATATCACTGGGATTAAACATTCCCTGCCAAGGAGAATGGTCTCATCCTTGAGAATCCTAGGGTCAGTCAACCATCTTTTTTATTGGAGGATAACTCTCACTTACTGAGGAGGACTCACAATTATAGAGCTACAAAAAGCCCATTTCCAGCTCTCTTGGGTGAAAGGGGCAGAGGCAGCCGCCCAGTCAATGCATTCTGGCCACCTTTGTGAGGCTGGGTCTAAGAGTTTGGATACATAAGCTACAGGTCATGCTTTTCTCCCATGAGCCTGAGTGAGCATTACATGGGCAGTGCCCTGATCTGTACTAACGAAGACATGAAAAGGCTTCTCCTAGGAGGGCAGGGCTGGCACCGAAGCAGTTACTGGCTCTTATTTTAAAATTTCTGTGTCCTGGGGCTAGAGAGATGGCTCTGTGGTTGATAGCTTGCAAATCCTGATGGCCAGGTTCAAGTCTCCAGTATCCATGTAAACCAGATGTACAAACTGTAGAAAGGGCACATGCATCTGGAGTTCATTTGCACAGGCCAGAGGCTCTGGTATGCCCATTCTGTCTCTCTCTCTCTCCCTCTCTCTCTCCCTCTCTCTTTCTCTCTCCCTCCCGCCCTCCTTGCAAATAAATAATTTTTAAACTTCCATATATTTAATTTTCTGAATGTTCCAAAGGAGATAACAAGACCCCTCATCAAAGAGTTTATCATATAACCCCTTTATGTTGGTAGTATAGGAGACAACCCAGAGTCTAAAATCATTTATCAAGCCTAAACATTTCTCGATTCTCTCGCTGAGGTGTTAAATGTTCTGGCACTCTCTCTAGACCACTTCTGATTTCCCTCATTGACTAGATGGCCCAAGTACTTTACTTCTTTTCCTGCAAGTTGTAGTTTTTTCTTTGAAACTCTAAGGCTTTCTTCCCCACCTCACCACCGCCCCTGCAAAAAATAAAAAAATTAATAGAGCTAGCATGGAAGCCATGATCCCATTTTTCTGCTTCCTGGATAGTAATAAAACGTTCACATATTGAAGAACTCTAATTCTGGGAGGCTCAGTAAATTTCTCTATTCTTCCCTCTAGGACTTGATCAAACAGATTAAGGGTTCCTGTGAACCTTTGGGAAGGAACAGTCCACCTGCACCTGTGCTGCTATTTCCTTCCAGGGTCTTACCATACAAAGGTAACTAGGTCCGTACTCTCTTCCAATGAGGGAGAGACTCTGAAGTCATCTTTGAGATCTATTACACCGAGCCACTTATGGTCAGAAGAAAGTCTTAAAAAGGCTTAAGGATTCAAGAACACTGAGTATCTAGTCTGAACAAACTGATTTTTAGCTCTCTGATCTTGAACCAGCCTAGAAGTTCCATCCAGTTTTCTTACAGAAAATATTGTGATATCATAAGGGCACCTGCAGGGTGAACATCTCCTCGGGGAGGCCCTTGGTGGTTGGAATCAGCCCCTTTCCACCTCTTGTGTGGGGTAGGATATTGTTTTCTTTGTACAACTCCTCTAGGGAAGTTAGGATTAATTTGAAAGGGGAAAACCTTCAATCCACCCCTATTCCTACCTCCTGGTTTCCCTATTTTACTCATACTTCAGGATTTATTTTGCCTTCTGCAGTTAGGAATTCTAGTTTTATCTCTTTTCAGTCCTACATTTAGTTTATTCAACTTACCTGTTAAGAGAATTGTCCCTGCTTCTGGACCCAGGAATAACTGTGTACAGACTTCCCTATGTTTATTAATCATGGTCTCCTCTAATACAGGGTCCTTAACACCCGCCCTGTAGCCCCCAAGCCCGTGGTGTCACCCAGTTGGAGTAAGGAAGGAGGGAAGGAGGGAAAAGAAAGAGCAATTCATCCCAGGATCCATTAAAAAGATCCTTTCTTCTCTTGGTGGTCCCACTTCTAAATTTAGAAGAGAGTCCTGCTGGGACCTTCCCAGGTGGTGCAGCTTCTGACCCTCTCATTCTTCTTCAAACATCATACGGGGTAGCATCTTTTCCTCCCTCTTCGTAGGGTTACTGTCTCTTGAAGTAAGAAGAAAGGAAGTGGCCAGGGGGATTCGATTTGGAGAGTGGTTTTTTCCTTCTATTGTTTATTCTATTGTTTAAGAGGTTAAAGAGTCCCAGGTTACTTCCTATAATAGAGAGCATGATCTATTTCTTCCTGATTCATAGGGCTTTTATCATGAACATAGTCAATGAGAATTTGACATGCCCAGTCTTCACTGGACCCAAACTTGGGCCATAAGACTGCTGGTTTGAGTACTTCTTGTCTCCTTTACTTAGGGATATTCTCTTCAATGCTGGAGCATGAGCTCCAGGGGACTATGAGGAGGGGTTTCATTACTGTTTCCCTTGAATCCCTTTTTTTTTTTTTTTTTTTTTGTTTGTTTGTTTGTTTGTTTGTTTTTGGAAGTAGGGTCTCACTCTAGCCCAGGCTGACCTGGAATTCACTATGGAGTCTCAGGGTGGCCTAGAACTCATGGCAGTCCTCTGCATCCCAAGTGCTGGGATTAAAGGCGTGTGCCACCACGCCTGGCTTGAATCCCTCCTCTTTATCCAAAGAGGAGGCTTGACTTGTCATCCCTGTTCTGCGGTTGTGGTGTTCCTACCAGAGGCCCAACCTCCTATTAGTGTGGAAGTCCTCAGCAGTGATGCTTCACGGGGCCACTTCTTGGGTATTACAGATGAGGATGAGCCCCTGACTGTCCCACCTGGACAAAGTACACACAGATTACCTTAAGCCTTATGAAGATGTCATCTGGATTGATCTTGGGGTTCTACTAGGAGGTTTCTTGCTGCCCTAATTGCTTCCTCAGTTTCTGACCAGACCTCTTACAGTAGACTATGACCAGGGGTTGAGAGACCCAGTACAATGCTTGTCTCAGTCACACTCTACACTGCCTCCAGGATGTCCCCACCACCAAGACAGACCAGGTTGGTTTTCCTACCTTGGTCCCTGCACAAGTTGCCTGATCTCAGTACAGTGCTTGCGTAGGGCTGATGTCCCTGCTTTGTTGTTAATTTACTTTGGCTCTCTGGTTTCCACTGGTTCCAAGGTGGAGAAACACCTTCAAGTCTGAGGCCTCTGCAGCAGGGTAGGGAGTGATCCCTCCCCCATGGGATGAGTCCTCCCAACCTCACTGTGGAAAAATCCCAGTTGAGCCTCCACCTGTCAGAAAAGCTCCTGTTCATACCAGAAGGTCATAGAAATAACCTCACAATTCAAGATATCTCAGCAAAGAAAACTTACTTCTGCAGAAGGGCACAAAGCCATCACAAAGCCATTACAAAGCCAAGCAGTCCCAGGGAAAGTCTATTGAGCTTTTATTCCGAATGCAAGTGGGCCTGTGTCTCATGGGGAGGGTGAAAGCGGGCACTCATGTTCTATCATGTTTGGCTAATGTGTTTGTTTGTTTGTTTTCTTTTTGAGGTAGGGTCTTGCTCTAGCCCAGGCTGACCTGGTATTCACTATTTAGTCTCAGGGTGGCTTCAAATTCACAACAATCTTCCTACCTCTGCCTCCTGAGTACTGGAATTAAAGGCGTGAGCCACCATACCCAGGAAAATGGCTTAATTTTTAATATTTTATTTATTTATTTGAGAGAAAGAAAGAAAGAAGCAGACAGACACAGAGAGAAAAGGCATGTGAGGGCCTCTAGCCACTACAAAGGAACTCCAGACACATGTGCCACCCTGTGCATCTGGCTTTACTGGGCATGGAGGAATCAAATCTGGGTCCTTAGACTTCACAGGCAAGTGCCTTAACTATGAAATCATCTCTCCAGCCCTACAATATGGCTTCTTAACCTAAAATGGAGTCACCCTCATTGTTCTTTGATAGAAAAGACTATTTCCTCATTCTTTCAAGAGGAGAGACCTGAGTAATATCTTTGGCCATGGGAGGACATGTGACATCATGAAGTGCCTGAAGGTTATTAGATAACTACCTAACCTTGGATCCAGGAGTCCTAAGCTTACTACTAGAGGAGGTTCTTAAATAAGAACAAAGGGATATCTGTGCCCCTTCCTCTGTGCCTGTCACCACCCAGACAGGAAAGTACATCTCAGGAAGGCCATCTATTCCAAAGATCTTGGCAATGGATTAATACCTGCCTGAACCATAAACCAGGACAAGATCCTCGGCCTCTCTCAGACCTTTACTTTACTCTGTCTATCTTCTGCAATGTGCTCTGTGTGTCTTTTCTAGATTCTATCCATGATGACCAGAAAGAATAGTGGGCAAGCTGGGTGTGGTGGCATGGGCCTTTAATCCCAGCACTCGGGAGGCAGAGGTAGGAGGATCTCCATGAGTTTGAGACCACCCTGAGACTACATAGTGAATTACAGGTCAGCCTGGATTAGAGTGAGACCCTACCTCGAAAAAACAAAAAATAAAAATGAAAAAAAGAATAGTAGGCGGAGGGAGGGTCTTGTGTGACTGGATTCCTGAGCAGTTAAAAAGTTACAAAGAGCCAGGCATGGTGGCACACACCTTTAATCCCAGCACTTGGGAGGCAGTGGTAGGATTATCATGAGTTCGTGGCCACCCTGAGACTACATAGTGGATTGTAGGTCAGACTAGGCTAGAGTGAGACCCTATTTTGAAAAAAAAAAAAAAAAAAAAGCAGTAACAAAGAGAGGCTGCTCCAGACACTAGCCCTTCCTACATACAGCCACCTCACTTTTGCTTCTTCTTCATCACATTTTTGACATAGCCAGAACCCTCACTAAAACATCCCAGCCATCAGAATCAGGAGCCAAATGACTAAAGCTTGAGTATTTTGTTACAAAATAGAAACCAGAGTACACTTAGCTAGCCTATTCCTTCTAAAGAGACCCTTGAACACTTACTACTTCCTTTTTTCCTTATTTATTTTTCTTTCCTAATTTTTTAACATTTTTATTTATCTATTTGCATGCAGAGAGAGACAGAGAAACAGAAAGAGAATGGGCACACCAAGGCCTCTAGCCACTGCAAACGACCTCCAGATGCATGCACCACTTTGGGCATCTGGCTTCACGTCTGTACTAAAGAATCGAACTCAGGTTGTTAGGTTTTGCAGACAAGTGCCTTAACTGCTGAGCCATCTATCCAACCCTCCTTATTATTATATATAAAGGGGAGATTATACTACTGCACTAATCCATACATACTATCTTCACTTCCCAAGCTACCTTAGAGGGTACCCCATATCAATAGAATTACCTTATTTTTCATAGCTATAAGGCATTAGCATATAAGATATTTACAATTATTGAACTTATGATTAATAACTTTGTAATTATGATGTTTGCACATATATAAATATAGTCACATTCAACATCCTTAACTAATCTGGGTATAATAGGTCATGCCTATAATTCTAGCACTGGGAAGCTGAGATAGAAAGATTGCCTATAAGTTCAAGGCCAGTCTGAGGCTACAGTTTGTTCCAGCCCAGCTTAGGCTACTGAGACCCTGCCTCAAATATAGAAAGAAAGAAAGAGAAAAACACCTTGAGATGGAATTCTAGGTCAAAGGATTTATAATTTTGATATATAAGAATCTTTTGAGAGGTAAAACCCAGTGTTTATTTGGGGGTTCACAATAGAGGGCCAATATGAACAGTTTCTTTGGCCCTGAGTCTTATTTAACATCAGGATTGACTGGCATGTTCTGAAAAGGGAGGGAAGTTTGGATTAGAAGACTCACAGACAAATTCTTGGATTCAAGGTTTTATTGTAATGGGAGAGAGGGAGAAAGGGGGTAAGGGAGAAAGAGAAACTGGGATAAAGGGGAGAAAGGGGTAAGGGGAAAAGAGAAACTGGTATAGAGGGAAGAAGAGGGGGATGGAAGGAGGTATCAGATGTACCTGGAGCAGGTTAGCCAAAAGGAGAGTGAGTGCAGGCCAGGAGGAGGGTTGTATGGAGAGAGGAGAGAAAGGGCCTGAGAGAGAGGGTGATTAACAGGCACGGACACTGGCAAATCTGTAAACAAACACTTGATGTTCAAAGTAGTTTTCTTTAAATATTTGCTCTTTCTGCTTGTGTTTTTGTGACTAACTGCTATCTGTTAACATTCTGCAGAGGTACCACTTCCAACAAAGGAACCTGAGCCATATTTCTGAGATGCTAGGACATCACCCACAGTCCAGATGGAATGGACTCGGAATGTATGACTTAAGAGCCACTCCCTTATACATCTTAGTTGTCTAATATTGGCCATAAAGCATTTATTGGCACTTACTTCCTGACGTCTATCACTTACCTCTCAATGTGGGATCAAATCATCCAACTGAAACAGACCTCATTCCAGTGACAAGGGACAGCAGAGGTCAAATCAGCAATGCCTTCAGAGAACATTGCTCAGGGACAGGGAGGGTGAAGTTGTCAGAATTGAAATGAAGTCAGCCTGGGCATGATTTCACTTGCCTGAAATCCCAGAACTTGGGAAGCTAAAGCAGGATGATTGCGAATTTGGGGCCAGACAGGCTTTTTGGTGCAGCCATGTCTCAAACCCTTCCAGAAGTAATTAAAGCCAAGAGGTTATGGAGAAATGAGCTTTGTTCATGATTATCTGACAGTACCTGAAGGTGTCTTAACCTTGGTTCCTATTTGTATTCTTTCTGTATTTGTTTCATAATAGGCACATTTCAACCAAAGATTGAGATATTAAGGGCTGAAAAGATTGCTCAGTAGTTAAAGGCACATGCTTGTTAAGCCTGCCATCCCGGGTTCAACTCCTAAGCCATCCACATAAGCTAGACACAAAAAGTGGCATATCTGGTGATTTTTGGCAAGAGGGTCTGGTATGCGTGTGAGCGTATGCATGCACACGCGAACACACACATAAGTAAATAAATAAATAGAAAGATTCAGATAGTGAAAGAAAGAGTAGGGAACTGTAACCACCTTGATAGGCATGAGATATACTAAAGAGACATTGGTGCCCCTCTTGGCTATCAGACTATTGAAACAAGGGACTGTAAGAAATTGGAATTTATCCAAAAACCTCATGCTGGGAGGAGAAAAAGGCTGAGGCCCTCTGGGCAGCCTGAGGGAACCTTTTCTCTTGAAAAAAGAATTTCATCTTGTTAGGCAGCCTTGCAGGAGAAATGAGCCGAGACAATGACAACGGGCAAGGTCATCTTTTCACCAGGGCTATTAGCTACGCATACCTCTGACCTCTACTTACATGTAAACTTCATGTTAAGACTCTAAAGGTAGACTAAGGGAATCACAGAATGTCTATTTCCCAATGTGGCCACCCTGAGTGAATCTCCTCTTTCTGATTTTCACTGTTACTCACTGTTTAATTGGTTTATTGAGGATGGTGGTTGAACCTGGCTCGTTAAGGGGGTGTTAGAGCTCAGGCTTTGGCTGTACTAACCCCAGTGACAATAGAAATACATTAATATAGTTGAAAAACACTGACCTCACCTCAAGAATAGGCTAAAACTTCAGAGATTAGTAAAATCTTCACACATTTTGGTCTGTTCAGGATTGTATACCCATCCCATCTGCCACTAAGCAACAGAGCCTGTCTAGACAAAGCATACCAGCATTTGTTTGTTGTAAGATGGATGGATCAGCCCTTAAACCCAACTAGACTATTTCACAATTCCCTATTTGAAGAACTAAAACACAGTGGGACTAAAGTTTTAAATTTTAGTTAAGACCCATAAAACACCATAGACAGACCAAAGCTAAGCTCTCTGTTAGCAAAGGTTACATTTTGTGGAAATTAAACTTTAAGAAAAAAAAAAAAACTTAAGTAATCACATTTTCAAAAGACCTTCCCTCAAATTTTCCTTTGGTTTATAGACTATCACTTACAAGGCAATATATGAAGTACATATAGATAATGAATGCACTGGCTTGAATCAGATGTCCCCATAAACTTGCTTTGAATGCTTGGTCTCCTTCTGATGGCGATTGTGGGAGGTGGACTCTTGTTATAGGAGGTTTGTTGTTAAGGATGAGCTTAAGGTATTACAGCCAGCTCCCCATTGCTGAAGCTTGACTCACTCTCTTCCTTTTTTTTTTTTTTTTTTTTTTCTACCTGGAGAGGTGATGTCCAGCCTCTGTTCATGCCATGCTTTCCCCTGTCATCAGGAAACTTCTCTTTGAGACTCTAAACCAAAACAAAAATTTTTCCTCCCGTAAGTTGCTTTTGATTGGGTATTTTGTCCCAACAAAGCAAAGGCCACTACAACATTAAAAAAAAAAAAAAATGAATTGTACCCCTACTGTATGTAACAGCATACATAGGCTATTAGTTGGAGCAGAGCAGGTTAGAATGAAACCTGAGTTAAAAATGAATTTCTGGACAGATTATCTTCCAAAGTCTGTCATTGTGCATATTAAGATGATTACAGAATAATTATCTGCCCTCCATCAACAACCTCTCCACATTTTGTTTTTTCAACAGGGATGTCTGGAAACAGTGAACTTCCTCTCTGCAGGTGTTGAGGCAGATGATCTGGGTAAGTTGCTTACAAGTCCTTCTGTAAAGAAAAAGGAGTGGGGACGGTGGGGAGAGAATTCCCTTTAGTGCCTGGACTCCCTCTGCCTCTTTCTGGCCTTCATAAAGCTTACCTGTGTCTGCACTCTGCCCTCCTCCACTGGTGCCATCAGCTGATGTCTCCTAAAATCAACCATGTGCCAGCACAGTACCGGGTCATAGGGATACAAAGCAGATGCAAACCTGGACCCTGCTTTGGAAGGAGTCCTGCTGCGGCGAGAATCAATTTGCAAACTAGCCTAGCAGGTACAATCTGCCTTAGTTTCCAGACTCAAGAACATGCTCAAGCCTCCACCAAAACTGGCAGGAACTCCAGATCACAAACATGTACTTTCTTGTCCTCCTGGATCACCTAGGGGTCCTAGAACCTCCTTCCCAGTGCCTGTGGTCTCTTCCCAGGGAGGGACAGACAGTCAGGACCACTCCCATTGTGATGCTGGTTTCTCACTTTAACCATGTTGGAGTTGCTCTTCCAGCTGTAGCAGGAGGGGTCCTTCAAGAGAGATGCTGTGCAGGTTTCCACACCCATCTCTCCTCCAGCCACAAGGGATCCTCACCAGCTTCCCAGGGCTATGGCTCTGAAGGCCTTTCAAACTCCCTTCCTGCACCCTCTTCTGAGGCTCCTCCAGACACATAGCTTCGGTGCCTTCACAGAACCCACAGATGTCTATCTTTCTTCCAGACCCAAGGGTTTCTCCAGTGGAATAGCTGTTTTCCTTTTCAGTCCCTGCCATACAAAGGCTTTATGTTTTCTGTTTCCATGCACTGTTGCCGTGACAAACCCAGGTCTGTGAACTACCTGGCAAGTAGGAGGTCCTTTTCCCAGATGTTCCAGAAGCTCATTTTGTGGTCTTGAACCTGGGCCACCACATGCTGTTGTGAAAGCTACATATTGCACAACTTGAAGAGAAGGATTGCTAGGTCAGAGGACAGATGCACATTAATTTCACAAAGAAGTTGATGGTTTTCCAGAATGACTATTCCACTTTGCAGTCCCATGAGCAATGTCCTGTCTCCCCACATCCTTGTCAATGCTTGAGTCATCTGTCCATCTAATTGTTGCCATTCATGTCAGTGTGAAGTGGTTTCCATTATGATGAGCTCTAGAGAGAGACTTTTGGTGGCAGTAGGCACTTGTCATTTATAGCCCATCTTGTTAATAAATTGCTATGAACTGAATGTTGGTGTCCCACCAAACTCATATGATGGAATTCTAACTCCCAATGTGATGATTTTAGAAGGTGAGACCTTTGGGCAGTGATTAGACATGAGTGAGTAGGGAACCTTTGTGATAGGAGGAATGCCCTTACTAACTTAACAGCATTCCCCCTTCACCCACGCACATGCATGTTCTCACATCACACAACAAAACAGCCATCTGTGAGCCAAGAAGACAACCCTCACCAGAACCCAGCCATGCTGGCACCCCATTCACAGACTCCATATCTATGGGAAATAAATATTGCTTATAAACTAACAAGTTTATAATAATTTGTTATAGCCACTAGAAGTGATTAAGACAAAGTTATAGGCTATAGTGAGTAATCCAGAAACATACTTAACCTATGTGAAGTATTTTAAGGATTATAAAAAATAATGAACCCCCTCTCCAGCTGTCAGAATGGAGTATTTTAACACAGCACACTCCCTCTGTGGCTATTGAGGTTCATCATTGAGATGAGTGCTGAGAAGTGACAGGATTGTAACAACGTAAGCATGAACTCTGCACTGAATCTGCCATCAATCTCATTTGAACCAACCATTTAAATTATCCACATTAAACACCTTTTTGTTCAAATCTTGCACTTACATACCCACTAACCAGTACTGTGGAATGTCAAGCATCACTCTTTAAGCAGAACACAGCCCTGTGCACAGATGACAGGGACCTTCTGGAACTCCCTTCTCCTGGAAGAAAAATGAATTTAACTTTAGAATGCAGCCATGCTATATAGATGCCCAGAACACCTAATCTTGGTACTTGTTTCTTTTCCTAGCATCTAAGGATGAAACTACCCAGCCCAGCAGGCATCCCCTTGCTATACTGCAGAGGCACCATGGTGATGCCTTCAATGAGCTAGATATGATGGGGTCATGGCACCTGAACAGAACTACCCAGCTTGATCTAGCAAGATCAGCAACCACTCCTTATTGTTCAGAGCTTTTGTTCCCTACTGCTTTGCAAGTATGTGAGATAGAAATTGCCTAGGCAGCTCAAGGTAACTGGGCCCTCCACCCAAAACGAACAGTTTTTTCTTGGCTAGAAGTGGGGATGCCCTTGAGCCTGTAAAGGGGAATCTGGTTTGGTCCTTATACCTCTTTCCCTAGAACCTGACAGGAAGATATGAATACGATGACTAGGTGCCTGAGCATATCAAGTGTGGTCCAGTTGTTCTTTATCTCTTCATCCCTAAAGGAGCTCCGTAGAAGTCTTACAGGACAGTGTGAATAAGATTGCTGACCTGAGAGAACTGAACTGACCCGCTCAGCTCCAACTGAGTAAATTCCCATAAAAAAAAAAACAGGGCTAGAGAGATGGCTTAGTGGTTAAGGCTCTTGCCTGCAAAGCCAGAGGATCCAGGTTCGATTCCCCAGGACCCACATAAGTCAGATGCACAAGGTAGCACATGCATCTGGACTTTGTTGGCAGAGGCTGGAGGCTCTAGCATGCCCATTCTGCCCATTCTCTCTCTCTCTCTCTCTCTCTCTCTCTCTCTCTCTTTCTCTCCCTCATTATCTCTGTCAAGTAAATAAATAAAAGTAAAATATATATTTTTTAAAAACCTGCTATCAGGCAAGCTTTTTCATTTCTGGGGACACTTCCTGCTCTGCAAACGCTCTTCCTTCCTTTCCATAAGCTCTGTAATAAAATCTTTCTGAATGTCTTCCTCTGTAGCCTAATTTATAATTTATTATAAATATTATAAATTGTAATTTATAAGACAAGAACCTGGAGGCCACTGACTCAGTAGAAGTTTCGTGTGACTATGACCATCCAGAACCCTAATTCCTGGATTAAAGCCTAACCAAGAAACAAGAATGGCTCAGTCTCAAATACATCGCAGATTTCTGCACCATATGCAGCTAATCAGTGGTCAGGAGAGCAGGTCCTCCTGTTCCTCCCCAGTGAACAGCAAGAGGGAGTCACTGACATCTCACTCCTTGACTTCCAGATGCCATCTTCTCCCTGTGACCTACAGTCTTCCCTGTGCCTGTGTCTAAGTCCCTCTCTCCTCTTCTTCTTTATTTTTAATATTTTTGTTTACTTATTTGCAAACAGAGAGAGATAGTGAGAAGAGACAGAGAGAAAGGCATGCCAGGGCCTCCAGTGGCTGCAAGTAAACTCCAGATGCCTGCACTACTTTGTGCATCTGGCTTTATGTGGGCACTGGGGAATCGAACCCATGTTGTTAGCCTCTGTAGGTAAGTACCTTAACTGTTGAGCAATCACCACGCCCAGATCTCTCCTCTTCTTTTTTCTTTAAATATATATTTTATTTTTATTTATTTATTTGAGAGAGGGAAAGAGGCAGAGGGAGAGAGAGAGAGAATGGGTGCACCAGGACCTCCAGCCACTCTGCAAACGAACTCCAGATGCATGCGCCACCTTGTGCATCTGGTTTACATGGGTCCTGAGGAATCGAACTGAAGTCCTTTGGCTTTTCAGGCAAGTGCCTTAACCACTAAGCCCACTCCCCTCTTCTTATAGGAACACCAGTCTTATTATATCAGGGCCCATCCTTATGACCTCATTTTAAATTGTTTTTCTCTGTGAAGACCTGTCTCCAAACACAACTACATATGAATTTGGGAGGGGAAAATAATCCAGCTACTAACAGGAAGAAAGCTCTGAAGCAAAACATCCAATCAATGAGCCTCCATCCTGTGCAGATGAAGGTGTGGTAGCCACTAGGAAAACAGCAACAACAAATTGGAAAAGCAGCTTTGGCAGAGAGGTAAGTGCTCAGAGGTAGCCTTGTAGCCATAGCAATGGAGTAGGGCCACCCACACCTCCAGTCCACGTCAGCCAAGCAAACTCTTAGAGACGAGGGCAGCCAGAGAGGTTCAGAAGCCAGGAGAAGGCAAGGGTATGGCAACCACTGTGACTCAGGAACATGGCTGCTACCCTTCCAAGTTCATAAAAGATAATTAAGTGGAACATTTTATTAAGTGTTTTCTTACATTTCCTAGGACTGAACCAGTTTCATGTAAAAAAAAAAAAAGTATAATAAAACCAAAGTGTGGAATTGTAAGAGGTTAAAAGAAAGAAAATTAGATGATAGAAAGTTGATATTAGTGAAATATAATAGTATGATGGTTGTTCGCACTCTGGACTCTGCAAGTTGATATCATTACAAGCATAGCTAGTGGACATCTTTGAAAAGTACCCAGAACCTCTTTGGAGACATAATGAGATTTCTCCTGGTCTAGAGTACTTCCAGGAAGGGAACCCTCTGAAAGCTCAGAGGTTCTGATGTCTAGGCTGGTCCAATGTTCCAGGAGAACAAATAATCTAAATATTATAGACAGTCCATATTGAGAATAAAATGATGTGTGGACAAAATAAAATGAGACCATCTTGAACCCTTCACCAATCTTTTCCTTCAGTCATTACCTACAAAGCAAAATTAACTCTATAACCTTATTCAGTATTATCAAGATTAACTACAATGTGCATGGCCAAATCTTAACATTTACTTTGCCACTTAATAGAACAATTTAGTAGAACTACTTGAAAATCAAGAACAATTTGACAGACAGGCATGTGTTTATCTCCAATATTTTAGTAAAAACAATAACAAAATTCAGAAATGGCAAAGACTTGAACGGATATTTCTCCAGCTATGCTCAAAAGAGTAATAAATGTATGACAATCTGTCTAACCCCATTGTCATTACCAAAATTCCTAGCAAGATTGCAGTGAGGGTGACTCTTCCTCGAGAGGCCCATGCCCACACTTGGGTACGTCTTTCCCTGAGTGACTTAGAGGAGCCACGCCGTGCTCTCACTCTTTTCTAAGAGCCTCTTCTTTCTCCTAACCCTTGTGTTCAACCTGTACTAACATAACTTTAACAAAATCTCCAACTCGGCCTCACATGAAAATCATGAGATACTACCTGTATCATTAGGATGGCTAATATTTTGGTAAAAGGTGTGTACAGCTGGGAATGTAGCTTAGTGGTAGAGCATGTACTTAGCATGAACAAAACCTTGAGGTTGATCCCCAGGAACAACACACGCACACAAACACACACATGCACGCACACACACACGCACACACACACACATTGGAAACTGGGAATGTTGTGAGGAAATAGAGAAACTGGAGATTTGGGGCACTGTCAGGAGCAGTGTAAAATGCTGAAGCTGCAGGGAAATTCCTCAAAACTTACAAACGGAATGACCATATGATTCAGCAAACAATTCAGATGCCACAAGTAACTGAACGCAGAGGCTCAGACAGGCAGATACACACCCGTGCTCACAGTAATGTTTGTCCCTGCATCCACAAAGGGAAGCAACCCAAGTGCCCATCAACAGGTGACTGAACAAAATATGGCACACTTGAAATATTATTCAGCCAGAAATAGGAATGATGTTCTGGGACATGCAACAATCTGGATAAACTGTAAACATTCTAAGGGAAACCGAAATGTACGATTCCACTCATATAGGAACATACAGCAGAAAAGTTCATGTTGGCAGAAGACAAAGTGGGGGCTGCTGATGACTGGAGGAGGGGAGGGAGTTGGTTACATGCAGAGTTTTGGTCTGGACAAAGCCCTGAAATGGGGGATGGCAATGGTTGCCTGGCAACACGAATATGCTTGATGCAATGAACAGACACCTAAAATGGTTGAAACAGTGAATTTTGTATTATGTATTTTGTGAACTTTGTTCTTAAGTGGCCTGTGTGCTTTGAGGAGGAGAGACTGGCAGAAAGCAGGAGGAGAGGGTGGCTGCAGGGCGCAGGCAAGAGGGACCAGCTGAGACTTTTGTGGAAAGGGTGTCAGCGCAGCTGGAGGGCAAGTCTGAGAGAACCCTGCATTTCCCACTTGATGTCATCAACTTCTTCCTGAAAATCTTGCATTCTGCGCAAAAGCACAAAGAGCCCGTTTCCTATTGTGACTAAGAAGAGGAAAACACTTGTTTATGGACAACCCACCCTATTTTGGGCTGCTTTGAAGCATTCGCTATTAACCTCTATTATTAAAGCTTGTGTTAAAGCAGCAGCACGTGGCCTCATGAATACATAATGCACTTGGCCATACATCAGTTCATGCATGGGAACTGGTCATGAGAGTATTACAGGAGGCATTCTCTTCTGCCCTACAGTAACTAGATGCCTCAGCACCCTTAGGAACAAGACACAGTGTTTCTCGTGCAGAAAGGAGACCTGGGAGAGACTCTGATGAGGAAAATAAGATGAGGATGCTCAAGTCTGGTCTCTTCAAAAGGGAATTAAGGATACCCACAAGAAGTTATGTGTGGTGACACAAACTTGTATCTCAGGACTGAGGAGGCAGAGGCAGGACGATTGCAAGTTCAAGGTCAGCCTGGGATACATAGCAAGACTCTGTACCAGCCCTCTGTATTTTTCTATTTCCACCTATTTTATACATTTGTCTTAACAGGCCCTCCATAAATACAGTAGATAAAGGATGACTGAGCAATTGAATTAATGATTAATGGATAAATGAGTGCAAAACCTACAACTGAATAAGGGAGCGTGCCACTGAGGACTGTCCCTTGAAGGGTTGCATGGGGCCCTGGTTTCCCTCTCCACCAATAAATAAACAAATAAATAAATAACAGAAGGTATAAAATATCATTCAGAAGCCTAAAGTTTTACTAATCTGCCTCCTTTTCCTCACTCATCAGCAGCTGAACATCCCCCTAGGGCTTCCTCAGATCTGTGTGGCGCACTAACATCTAATCATGCGTTCTAATTTGATGGAGGCCATACTGAGATCACACAGATCATAATTTTTAAGCGTATAGACCTAAAGAAAGGATTGTTCCAAAACACAGTGGGCATCCAGGCACAGCAATGCTTACTCAGGAGGCTCGGGCAGGAGGATCATGAGCTCAGGAGTGAGAAGTCAGCTTGGATACACAGTGAGACTGCATCACAAAAATTAAATTAAGAATATGGGGCTGGAGAAATGGTTTAGTGGTTAAGGCACTTGCCTTCAAAACTTAAGGACCCAGGTTCTCTTCCCCAGGATCCACTATGCACAAGGTGGCACATGCTTCTGGAGTTCATTTGTAGTGCCTGGAAGCCCTGCTGTGCCCATTCTTTCCCTTCCTCTCTCTTTCTCTCTCTCCCTCTCTTTCACTCTCACTGCCTCATTCTCTTTATCTCTCTGAAATAAATAAATAAATAAGTTAAAGATCATTAAAATAGAAGCCGGGTGTGGTGGAGCACACCTTTAATCCCAGCACTCAGGAGGCAGAGATAGGAGAAATACCATGACTTTGAGGCCACCCTGAGACTACATAGAGAATTCCAGGTCAGCCTGGGCCAGAGTGAGACCCTCCCTTGAAAAACCAAAAAAAATAAATTATAGCTGGGCATGGTGGCGCACGCCTTTAATCCCAGCACTCGGGAGGCAGAGGTAGGAGGATCACCATGAGTTTAAGGCCACTCTGAGACTACATAGTGAATTCCAGGTCAGCCTGGGCCAGAGTGAGACCCTACCTTGAAAAAACAAAAAAAAAAAAAAAAATTAAAATAAGAGTATGATACAAGGAAAGTAAACCAATTAATATGTAAACAACAGCCAAACCAAAAAGGTTTAGTTCAAGGTAAGAAGGTTCCATGAGTCCAAGTACCCATTGCTTATTCCAGTCATCTTCCAAGTTCTGTCCCAGTTACACGCGTACACTGTAGTGCTTCTTCGAGGACACTGACATGGGACGTGGAATGGGATGTTCCCAAGCGCCAGCTCAGCTCCATCACCTGGTGACAGCTGGGAGTCAGTCAGGGCCGAAGAAGCCCAAGCAGGCGCCCAGCCAGGCTCCAGTGCTGAGTGAGAAGCCTGGCCCGTCCCAGAGTTGCTGAAAATAAGTTGTGAACCAAAATGTGCTCTTAACTAAAAATGTGATATTTTGTGTGCCTATAGTTACGGCTCCACGACTTTCAATACTTCAAGTTATTTAGAAGTCTGAAACTAATTAATGAGTTTTTGTGTCATGTTGTTCTTGGTTCGTATCATCGTCGTTGGAGCAGAGGTTGTTTCATTTTTTAAATAGAATTCTAAACTTTTGTCTGAGAATAAAAGCGCCAAAGTCTTCTAGGCATATATGCTATACTTCAAGTTATATGTATTGGGAAATTTACATTTGCTATAATTTGTGCAGATTTAGGGTGTGTGTGGGGTGGGGGCATGTGCTGGGGACAGACCCCAGGTCCTCCTGTATGGTAGGCAGATGCTCTGCTATTGAACTGTACTCCAAGACTCCCCACCTGCCCTGTTGTGTTAAAGGCCTTAAAAGTCCATTATAACTGCACACATGTTGTTTGTATGTATTTCTTTTTGAAGCAATTAGCATTCTTTGCAAGCACTCAAAGCATTCAAAAACAAATAGAAAAGAAGTACATATTATAGAGCTGTAGGAAAAACATTTGGTTTAACTAACTGTTCAAATGTGGTTCAGGCATTTTTTGCGGAAAGTGAAGATTTCAGTAAAAGTGTTCACAGCTAAAACCACAGAGCTTTTATGACTAAGTCAGTGCGACACACCAGCAAGACAGTGCTGCCCCTGGATGAGCTGATTGAGAGTATCCTAACCACGGACCTTGCTTTAGCCACTGTGACTCTTCCCCTCTACCACACGTTTAATGAATGCTGCCGCCACGAGAGGAAATTGGTTGCTGTATGTCTCGTGCTCTTTTCCTCCATTTGTCTCCACTATGTGAATATTTTGAAAATGAAGAACCTGGCAGTGGGGGCCTTTCTGCAGTCCCAGCTACTTAAGAAGATTGCTTTAATGCAAGAATGTAAAGCCAGGATTGGCAACAGAATACGACCCCATTTCTTTAAAAGAGAAAGGGAAGTAGGGGTAAGGAGAGAAGAAGGAGAAGAAAGAAAGAGAAGAAAAGAAAAAAAAATGTAGAAGTAGTCACAAAAGAAAAGACTAGCACAAAGATTTTTAACTCCCTTAACTTTAGACAAGGTATTTTGAAATGGTTATAGCTGTATTACACATTCACATATGCAAAAAAGTCACTCATTAAAGAAAAATCCCATGGAAGCTATTGTTAAGGAAAAGTAAACAGGTTAAATTTTGAACTGATAGGCTTTGCTACCCCATCAAATGATGGAAGTTTTATCATAGTTTCTATGAAATGCTAATGCAAATAACCTTCCTCAGAGGGACCACCAGGTGGCGGTATTGACTGCATACCAGGACACCCAGAACTGGCTGTAACTTCTTATTGTTTGAGAAGAGTAATTCCCAAGAAACACAAATGTGTTCATCTTACCTGTTTTGAAACTTTCAAAGATATTATTGTGTCCTATCAGCAACTACTGTGAACTCCCTTTGTGAAGCCCGATGGTCCATCTATTTCTCTTGGCTCTGTACAGTGACATTCAATTGATGGGATGTATTTGGTTTCCAAGGGTTAGTTAACCCTCAGATAGGATAGACACAGTTAGCAAACCACCTTGTTCCCCCTGCTCAGGACAGAGCTTTAGAACTGCATGGGGACTTTCCCGTGGGCAGAACACTGAGCAACATGTTTCTGGACATAGAAACGTTAAACCAGTATCTGCTGCTTGGGAATTATGTACACTGCAAACCCATACAGTCATTCAAGTCAGGGTCATCCCACAAACTTTCCTTAAATGTATTACATATTTTTATTTGATGTGTCCTTACCTGTGTGTTGCTTTGTTTTGTTTTTATTTTCTTACTGCATGAAACAATCTCAGGACTTGGAATCTCACCCAGATAACCCAAGTCCTATTGTGAAAGGCACATGTATCAACACAGAGGCTGCTGTATCATCTAGATAAACTGGGCTCATTCTTTTTCACCCCAAAGGTGCTGTATTGTTCTGCCAGTCCTTGTAAAAAGCAGTGCTGAGTTGCTTGCCCATTCAGCACAGTTGGCAAAACTTTTTTTTTTTTAAGGGTCAGACAGTAATTTTACCAGGAGGTAAAGAGTGGATGTTTACATGATCATTCAATAATATGAACACCATTCTTAGCTCAGGAACAGTATAACAAGCCCTAATGGCACATTAAAAGATGGCCTGTAGGCAGAAGTTGGCCATCTAATTTCTAGAGAAAAAACTACCATGAAACACATGGGCAGATGGTCCCTCAAGATGGTTCAGCTTGAGCAAATTTTCAATTTTATCATGGTACAAAACTTGCACTTACGCACTCATTCTGTTTTTCATTTTCAGTGCAGTATTCAGTTAATTACATAATATTGTCTAAGGAGGATGGAAGAAAGCTAATTTCTTTTAGGTAATTTGACTTAGAAATTGATACCCACGGAGAATCAGGAGATGCCACCCCATATGCCACCTCGCCCTGGCACAAGAAGGGAACTCTGGGCAGAAACATGACTTGTGTCTGATCAAAACTGCTCTATAGCGCCCCATGCTGCCACAGTATAGTGTGCTACTTAGATGGGTTGGCCCAGGTGGACTAGCTCTGGGATCCACCCTCCAAATCTACAAATCAATCAGGTCTTCTCTTTGCCTGTAAAGGCTGGAATCTTCTTTCTGCCACTAGCTCCACTCTGCTTTTCTAGTTCTGATCTGCTCTGTCTGCCACCTTTCACTTGGGCCACAGGGCCACACTTGAGTTTAGCTTCTCCTTAGCCAGATAGGGGGCCGGGGGAGAGCATAATACAGTGTCTTGGTCTACACTGCTTTATAGTTCGGTGTCACTTCTCATTTTCATTATATGTGTGACATTCCTTTGGTCTCTGACTCCACCACATGCACATTAGACGCTGGCTCTACCACATGGGTGCTCTCACTAACTCCAGGCCAGCTACCTGTGTGATCTCCTTAAACTCAGGGTAATCATGAGTGGAACTCTCCATTACTGATTTCTTCTTTGAATATCTTGGGTTTTGATTTGATATTTTTCCTCTTATTCTTCCTTTATATTCACCATTTACCCTCTAAACTTCCCTTCATAGGTGCCATGTGTGTTTCTTCTAAGTCTCCTTACACAAGCTCTTAAATTTTATCCTCAGTTTTTCTTAAATCCCAATCTCCTTAAATAAACTCCACAATATGTGACTTCCCCCTAAATAAGCTTAATAATTTGCAATTTATTGTTGAGTCCACTTTATTAATTCTTTATTAAAGGTAGGACAGAACCCAAAACTTGGGGTTAATAAATTCTAGGGAACCCCTCCTGAACCCACAAATCCTACATCATTACTCTCACTTAGAACTAAGGATTGTGTTGGAAGAGTTTGCCCAAGTAACTAATGTAAATATGACATAAGTATCTAACATAAATGTTCTGAGCATGCTGAGGGTAGGCAAGGCTGACCTGTGGTTCCTAGTAAATATATATATATACCCATTATACACACACACACACACACACACACACACACACACACACATATATATGATCTACTAAAAAGTGAAGATGTATCAGGAACACAGCAGAGAAGCAGGAGGGACCCAGAGGTTTTTGCAGTCAGGCAACCCAACAGAATCCTGGGCGATACCAATGGCCCCAGTCTACACAGATCCACAGAAGCTGAAGCCAGGTGGAGGGATTTTCCACTCACATCAGCCTCCTTGCAAAGTCAGGAAACCTGAAGGGGAAGACAGCAGGGACCAGCTGAGCAGCTGCTGAAGGAGAACACAAACAGGACCACGCCAGCAGCCCCGGGACAACTCCAAGCACCCTGCACAGCTTCCATTCCCCCAACCACCTGTGCCATGAACTCATCCACCCCAGTCCCAGCCACACAGCATCCAGCACAGCCAATCAGAATGCCAGATCCAGCAACCCAAGCAGCCTAGCTGAGTCCACAGCACAACAGAGAGGGACCAAGGTGGGCACTCAGCATAAGTGAGATTAAAAGCCAACCCAAAAGGAAACAGGGCCTACCTACACAAACTCAGGTACAAAGGCCTGCACTGGAAGTGCTAATCTCAACTTCCATGCCATAGTACTTTATGTGTTAAATTTGATTGATTTATTCTTGTATTTGATTGATGTATTCGGCTTTACCATTCTCAAATAAGCTATATTTTGGTGTTGACTATTATCATCTTTGACATTTCCTGATTTGTAGGATTTTTGTCTTTTTCTTCTGTCATTATTGGAGACAGTGTTTCAGTTAGCCCCAGGCTGACCTGGAACCCATTTCAGACCACAAATTTCAGCCTCCAGGTTGACAGGATTAAGGGTGTGGTGCAACACACACCCTTAGGGACTTTGACTTTATTAGATTAACTTTTTGTTTTAATCCACATTTCTGTTGAAATACTCTGTGCTGGTTTTGATTAAATGTGTATATTGCTTAGCTGAATTTTAGAACTTGCCAGTAAATTGCTCCACCAAGCCTACTAGAATTCTTGCATAGCAGGCAAATTTAACACATAGGGTCACATCTGCTGTTACTCTGAGAGTTAATATAAGAGCCATACCTGGCATCTTGAACTCCTATCTGAAGATATATAAAGTTGGATTTACACATGTAAGAATACTGCAGATAATTAGGAAACCAAAGCATCAAATCAACTCAAGATGCAAAAATCTTTACATTATAATACAGGAAACAAAAAAAAAAACAAGACAATACAGTTCCTCCAAAAATTATAAATCTATCAGAAATGACCTCCAGTGAGAATATAGGAAACCAACTTAATGAAATAAGGAGGTCAATACAAGACATGAGTAAGGAAACAGAAATAATGAAAAAATACCAATCAGATATACTAGAAATGAAAAGAGTAAGTCAGATAGAAAACTCTGTAGAAAGTATCACCAGTAGAATGGATCAAGGAGAGAACAGAATATCTAAACTAGAAGACGAGGTGGCAGATCTAATACAGTCCAACAAAGAGAGAGAGATGAACTAATAGGAAGGCCTGAATGGAAATTTCAAGACATTCAGGACACTATGAAGAGATCAAATAAAATAATTCAAGGTATAGTAGAAGGAAAAGAATTTTACCCCAAAGGCATAATATGTATTTTCAACAAAATCATAGAAAAAAACTTTCTGCCAAATAGGGAAAGAGATGCCAATACACATACAGAAAGCCGCTAGAATGTGAAACATTCAGAATAATCAGAATAGAACCTCTCACCACCATATAATAATTAAACTACTAAACACATAAGCCAAAGAAAATATATTGAAAACAGTTAGAGAGAAAAATCAAGTCATATATAAAGGCAAGCCCATCAGGATAACAGCACATTGCTCAACACAAACTTCAAAAGTCAGAAGGGGGATTGGGATGATGTACTCCAAACTCTGAAAGATAACAATTGTCAACCAAGATTACTTTATCCACCAAATCTATCCATCAAAATGATGGAGAAATAAGGACATTGCGCGCATGTGCACGCGCGCACACACACACACACACACACACACACACACACACACACACAAAACAAAAACAAAAACAGGCTACAAGGAATATATGACTACTGAGCCAGATCTACAGAAAATACTTGAAGGGATCCTTCATGCTTAAAGAGAAAGAAAAGTACACACATAATAATACAGGAAAAAATAAACTATACCCAAACAATAGATAATACAAGAGTATAAATAGATTAATACATAAATAAATAAATAGATAATACAAGAGTCTAAAGGAAAAACTGGAAGAACCACAAAACAAGAAGAGGACACAGGCTTTCAGACTAGGCTAAAAGGCAGTATCCTTCTATTTGCTGCATCCAAGAATCTCACCTTTCCATAAAAGACAGACAGTATCTTAGGGTGAAAGGATGGAAAACAGTATTTCAAGCAAATGGGGCTAGACAACAAGCAGGTGTTGCTATCCTAATAATCTGACAGGATAAACTTCAAACCAACATTAGAAAAGAAAGATAAAGAATGTCATTTTATATTGGTTAAAGAAGCACACCAACAGGAGGACATTACAATTCTAAACATATATGCAACTAATATGGATGCTCCCAATTTCATCAAACAAACACTATTAGACTTAAGGTCACAGATACCACCAAACGCAATTGTACTAGGTGACTTCAGTACCCCACTCTCATCAATTGATGGCCATCCTAGCAAAATATAAACAGAGAAGGATTAAATGAGGCCATAGAACAAAGGTACCTAACAGATATGTATAGGACATTCCATCCAAACACTACAGCATGCACTTTATTTTTAGCAGCACATGGAACATTCCTTAAAATGAACCATATATTAGGACACAAAACGAATCTTAACAAGTACAGGAAAATTGAAATAATACCTTGCACTTTATCTGATCACAATGGTTTAAACTATAAATCAAGAGCAAGAAAGGCTATAGAGCACAAACAAAATCATGGAAACTAAGTACACTACTAAATGATGAATGGATCAATGAAGAAATCAAGAAAGAAATCAAAAAAATCATAAACTCAAATGATAATGAGAACCCAACATACCAAATCTTTTGGGACACAATGGAGGCAGTCTTAAGAGGAAAATTTATAGCTTTAAGTGCTTATATTAAAAAATTAGAAAGGTCATTGCCAGGCATGGTGGTGCACGCCTTTAATCCCAGCACTTGAAAGGCAGAGGTAGGAGTATTGCCATGAGTTCGAGGCCAGCCTGATACTACATAGTGAATTCCAGGTCAGCCTGTGCTTGAATGAGACCCTACCTCGAAAAACCAAAAAAAGAAAAGAAAGAAAAAAGAAAAGTTGCAAGTAAACAACTTAATGCTTCACCTTAATCCTTGGAAAAAGAAGGCAAACCAAAAATCAGTAGACATGAAGAAATAATAAAGATTAAGACAGAAATTAATAAAATAGAAGCCAAAAGAACAATACAAAGAATCAATGAAACAAAGAGTTGGTTCTTTGAAAGGATAAACAAGATTGATAAACTCTTAGCAAATCTGACTAAGAGAGAAGAGAAACTAATAAAATTGGACATAAAAAGGCGCTATTAGAACAGATACCAAAGAAATTCAGAAAGTCATAGGGACATACTTTAAGAACATATACTTCACAAAGTTTGAAAATCTGAAAGACATGATTTTCTTGATTTATATGAAACAACCAAGTTAAATCAAGATGAGATAAACCATTTAAACAGACCTATAAAAAGCATGGAGATCAAAACAGTTACAAAAAAAATCTTCCAACTAGAAAAAAGTCCAGACCCAGATTGATTCATGGGTGAATTTTACCAGACATTCGTGGAAGAACTAGCACCAATGCTTCTCAAAGTTTTCCATAAAGTAGAAAAGGAAGGAATACTACCAAGCTCCTTTTACAGAGCCAGCATTACCCTGATGCCAAAACCAAAGACAGAACAGAAGAAGAATATTACAGACCAACCTCCCTCATGAACATAGATACAAAAATTCTCAATAAAATACTGGCAAACAGAATACAAGGATATATCAAAATGATCATTTACTCCCAACCAAGTAGGCTTTATCCCAGAGATGCAGAGATGGTTCAACAAATGCAAATCAATATCTATAATGCATCATATAAATGGACTGAAAGCCAAAAATCACATGATCCCCTCAATAAATGCTGAAAAAGCAGTTGACAAAATCTTCATGATAAAAGTCCTCAAGAGACTGGGAATAGAAGGAATATATCTCAACATAATAAAGACTATTTATGACAAATATATAGCCAACATAATACTAAGTGGTAAAAAACTTAAAGGTTTTCCAGTAAAATAAAAAACAAGACAAAGGGCTGGAGAGATGGCTTAGCGGTTAAGCACTTGTCTGTGAAGCCTGAGGACCCCTGGTTAGAGGCTCTATTCCCCAGGTCCATGTTAGCCAGGTGCCACAAGGGGGCGCACGCGTCTGGAGTTCGTTTACAGTGGCTGGAGGCCCTGGTGCGCCCATTCTCTCTCTCTGCCTCTTTCTCTCTCTCTCTCTCTCTCTCTGTCACTCTCAAATAAATAAATAAAAATTAAAAAAAAATTAAAAAGAAAAACAAGACAAAGGTGTCTCCTGTCTCTACTTTTATTTAATACAGTATTGGGGGTCTTAGCTATAGCAATAAGGCAAGAGACACACATAAAAGGGATACAAATAAGAAAGGAAGAGATCAAATTATCATTACTTGCAGATGATATGATTTATACATAAAGGACCCTAAAGACTCTACCAGTAAGCTATTAGAGCTGATAAACACTTTTAGCAATGTAGCAGGATACAAGATAAACACAGTGAAATCAGTAGTCTTCCTGTATACTAATAACAAACATGCAAAGGATGAAATCAGGGAATCTCTCCCATTCACAATTACCTAAAAAAAATTAATTACCTTGGAATAAACCTAACCAAGGAAGTAAAAAAAATTCTACAATGAAAACTTTAAAACACTCAAGAAGGAATTTGAAGAAGACACTAGGAAATGGAAAGACATCCCATGTTCTTGGGTTGGAGGGATCAATATTGTGAAAAAATCAATTTTACCAAAAGAAATCTATACATTTAATGCAATCCCCATTAAAATTCCATTGGCATTCTTCACAGAAATAGAAAAACAATCCTAAAATTCATTTGGAAGCACACCAAACCTCCAATAGCCAAAGCAATTTTGAGCAACAAAAATAAGACTGGTGGTATCAGCATACCTGATTAAAAGTATTACACAGCTATAGTAACAAACAGCACAGTGATGGAATAAAAGCAGATTCATAGATCAGTGGAACAGAACAGAGGACCCACACGTAAGTCCAGGCAGCTGCAGCCATCTAATTTTCAACAAAAATGCCAAAAATATTTATTGGAGAAAAGTCCACTTCTTCACCAAATGGTGCTGGAAAAACTGGATATCTATATGTAGAAGGAAAAAAATAGATCCTTACCTCTTTCCATGCACAAGAATCAAGTCTAAATAGATCAAAGACCTTTATATAAGACCCGAAACTCGGAAACTGATTGAGGAAAAGGTAGGGGAAGCATTTAAACATATTGTCATAGGCAATGACTTTCTGAATATAACCCCAGTTGCTCAGGAAACAAAACCACTAATCAACCACTGGGACTTCATTAAATTACAAAGCCTTTGACAGCAAAAGACACTGTGAAGAGAGCAAAGAGACAACCTACAGAATGGGAGAAAATGTTTGCAGCTATACATCTGACCAAGGATTAATATCCAGGATGGAAAAAGAACTCAAAAACTAAACAGAAGACCCTACCTTAAAAAACAAAAAAAGCAAACAAAAACCCCTAAATAATAAAAAATCCAATAACTTAATTAAAAATGGGTTATGGAACTAGATAGAGAGTTCTCAAAAGAAGTACAGGTGGCCTATAAGCATTTTAAAAACTGTTTTGCATCCTTAGCCATCAGAGAAATGAAAATTAAAATTATTTTGACTTTCCATCTAATTCCTGTCACAATGGCTATCATCAAGAAAACAAATGACCATAAATCCTGGTGAGGATGTGGAAAAAGAGGAACCTTTATACACTGTTGGTAGAAATGTAAACAGGTCCATCCATTATGAACATCAATGTAGAGGTTCCTGATACAGCTAAAAATAGATTTACCATATCACCCAGCTATACCACTCCTAGGCATATATCCTAAGGACTCATCTCACTACCTTAGAGATACTTGCTCAACCATGATTATTTCCATTTTATTCACAATAGCTAGGAAATGAAGCCAGCCTAGATGTCCCTCAACTAATAAATGGATAATGAAGATGTGTTACATTTATACAATGTAGTTCTATTCAGCAGTAAAGAAAAAAAAATGAGGGCTGGAGAGATGGCTTAGCAGTTAAAGCGCATGTCTGCAAAGCCTAAGGACTCTAGTTTGATTCTCCAGGTCCCACATTAGCCAGATGCACAAGGGGGCACATGCGTCTGGAGTTCGTTTGCAGTAGCTAGAGGCCCTGGTGCACCCATTCTCTTTCTCTCTCTCCCTCCATCTCTCTGTCTCTAATTAATAAATAAATAAAAGTAAAAAAAAAATGCAGCTTATAAGGAAATGGATGGATCTGGAAAGGATTATACTAATTGAGGTAACTGAGGCCCAGAAAGTCAAGTGCTACGTGTTCTCTCTCATATGAGAATCCTAGCCACAAGTGTTTAGACTTGTATGTGAGTTGGAGTAAACATTTGTAACAGAGGCCAGTAAACTAGAAAGTGTCTATAAGGAAGGGAGGAAAGGGGAGGACTTAAGGGGATGGTGTTGTATTTATATAAGCAGCTAAACAGATTACTGGGAGTGGAATGGCCTAAGTGAGGTCATGGGAAGAGATTGAGTAAAGGAACAGTGTGGGGAAGGTTAATCAGAATTTAAGAGGATATGAATAAGCTATATGGAAACCTACATTTTTGGACAATGGCATACTCAGAAGCCATAAATTGCTACTAGAAAAATTTCAGTGAGTTGTCAGCCAAGGAGGTCCCTTATGCCCCCCAAACATTACAGGCTCTTGGTTTCCCACCAGAAATAGATGGAAAGACCCTGTTGCCAACTCCACATGCTTGGGCTGCAGGTCACTGAGATATCAACTGGAGCTGAGCTGAACACCTCTGCCCTGTAGAACAGCTGACAGAATGCTGGACAAAGCTACACTGTGTGCAGCCCCATAGGAAGGAGAAGTCAGCCGTGGAGATAAACAACAGTTGACACTGAAAGCCTTAAGTTTGGCCATCTAGGCCAAATGAACCAATGGATGCAATGTCGGCATGTTTGTTATGGGGGAAACAAACCACTGGACTGGAGGTCTGCTTTTAGAGAGGGAATGCATGCCTTGAACTGAAAACCTAGTCAAAAGCCTATGATGGGAAGTCATGAACTCTGAGTGTAATGCCTGCTAGTGTCTGGCTAATTGCATATATTATGCTCACCAAACTGCACAGTAAGCACTTTACTTAACATGAATATCCATATATTAATTCTACTCTCACTTTTAGTTAGAGAAGCTTCTCTTTTCAGATGGCAATGATCTCTGGAATGACTCAAAAGTTATGATAGTGCTGAGAAGAAGTTACAGAGGACTGTTCAGCACTGAAATATCTGTATCACACCTTCCAAGGCTCAGGCTTCATTGTGGAAGAGGTAGCAGGAAGAATATAATAGCCAAAGGAAGGGTAGGACTGCTTACAATGCAGTCTTCCAGACACAAAATGTGCTGGATATCCATGACCTCGCATTTCCTGGCACTACCTACACAAGACCCTCATAATAGGAGGAAAAGATGATGACATCAAAATAAAAGAGAGACTAATTGAGAGGGGGAAGGGATATGATGGATAGTAGATTTCTGAAGAGGAAAGTGGGGGAAAGGAGGGAATTACCATGGGTTATTGTCTATAATTATGCAAGTTGTCAATTAAAAAAAATATTAAAAGGCAGGCATGGTGGTGCATGCCTTTAATCCCAGCACTTGGGAAGTAGAGGTAAGAGGATTCCTGTGAGTTCGAGGCCACCCCAGACTACAGAGTAAATTCCAGGTCAAGCTGGGCCAGAGTGAGACCCTACCTCAAAAAACAAAAAAAAAAAAAAAAAAAAAAAAAAGAAAAGAAAAGGAAAGGAAAAAAAGAAAGGTTAAAAAGAAGAAACAATTTTTTTTTATAATCATGGAAAATGTTAATAAAAATTTAAAAATTAAAAAAATAAAAATAAAGAAACAAACATGCTCCACAGTGGACTGAGTGAGGGTGGTTAGAGGAGGAAGCTATGGCGATAAGAGCCAGAAATACCCATAAGTTATAGCCACAAAGTTGTGCATCACAGAAACTTTCACTGAAAGTCTGCAATATTTCTAAAAACTTAGTGCTATTGATCCAACCCTTTGCATTTCAGACAACACTTTATTATTAGTTGGTGTCATAAGTACAGTAGAATCTTCTGAAGAGACCACTCTTTCTTGAAAACCTGGACTGTATCTACTGCTAACTCTCCTGAGGCCCACACCAGAGCACCAGAACAGGCTATGCTGATGCCTGCCCCCCCCCCACCTCTCCCCTCCTCTTGAAGACTAGAGGGAATGGACAGCCTCTGCTAAACCAGAGAAAGTCCAAGCTGAGGTCCCACAGGTCCATCTTTGCTGTCCCCAGCAGAACTTGGTGACTTGCAAAGCAGTGAGCTAAGAGGAAAGGAAGATGAAAGACAACAGCCCCAATACTATGCCTGTCCATCTTCAACTTTGCAATACAGTCAGAAACATGCTCAGAAGCATGTTTTTAAAAATTTTAAAGCATGTTTTAAATGAATAGAGGCTGGAGATACAGAGTATAATGAGTGTGAGGAAAGCCTAGCAAGTTGGCTGCATAGCAAGTTCAAGACCATCCAGGGCTACACAGTGAAACTCCATTAGAAAAACAAAAATAGGCTGGAGGTGTGCCTAAGTGTTAGACAGCTTCTTGCCTCACATGTAGAAACTAAGTTTTAAGTTCAATTAGGAGGAATAGAAATAGAAGGAAGGCTAAAGCAGGAAGAGAAACGTAGAGTCATATACCTGCACAGAATTAGCAAGAAATAAACTCACACCTGACTAGAACTAGAAGGAAACAAATTCGTATATCTGCATGGAGGTACAAGGAAAGAAACACGCACCTTCACGGAACTACAAGCAAACAACTTCACACTCCTGCTGCTCTCACTTTTGTTAGAGAAGCTTCTCTTCTCGGATGGCAATGACCAAGCTGAGAAGAAGTGACAGTTCAGCACTGAGACATCTTGATCACACCCTCCAAGGCTCAGGGTTCATTGTGGAAGAGGTGGCAGAAAGAATGTAGGTGCCAAACAAAGGGGAAGGTTGTTTGCAATGCCATCTTTCAGACATAACGTGGCTGTTGTATTCATGACCTCACAGTGGCTGACACTGCCTACACAAGACATGCACAATGGGTTGGGGGGTGGGGGAGGAATCACGTCAAAATAGAAGAGAGACTTGGTAGAAAGAAAAAACGATCTATTGGAGGGGGGACTTGGGATAGGAAAAGGGGAATGGTGGGAGGGGATTATGATCATGGCATATTGTCTATGTTTGTGGAAATTGTCAATAAAAAGTTTAAAAAACAAAAAAAAGAATAACTTTATATTGATGACTAGAATTACACACACAAAAAGCAATAAGGGCTTTAAGAAGCATAACAGGGCTGGTAAAGACTCAGCTCAGTAGTATATTGTACGCACTGCATGCAATGCCCAACGCAAGGCCCTGAGTGCTATGTTCAGCACCATGACCACCAAAATAAAATGAAAACAAAGTTTACAGTGTTGCTATTCCTCAGCAGCCTCAGGGGGAGCCCAAGGTGCAGAAGAATTTACTTAGGGACATATGCGGGTAGGGCTTTTGTGTGATGGGGTGAGTCTCAATACAATTCATTGGAAATTCACAAAAGTTTTAAGAGAATTATACTAAGAAAGACTATGAGCTTGAAATGACAGGGACAGACATGATATAAAATGAGGAGAAGCCTTTGGACCACCAAGCTTCTAAAGAAGAAAGGAAGCCAAGAAAATCACACAAATGCAAATATGGACTATCTTTTCTTCGTTTTGGTTTTCGAGGTAGTGCCTCACTCTTGCCCAGGCTGACCTGGAATTCACTGTGTAGTCTCAAACTGGCCTCAAATCCACAGCAATCCTCCTACCTCTGCCTCCCAAGTGCTGGGAATAAAGGTGTAAACCACCACATCTGGCAAGCATGGACTGTCTTTTATAGGGAGGGAAAGGTTAGCACAGACGACAGAGAACAAAGAGCCTACTGTTGGAGCCAAGAGCTGTGGAAAATTATGCTCAGGCCTTGAGTACTAATAATGGGATTGCCAACCTGTCCCTTCCTGAATTTAGAATTCCAATAAGCTAACGAATCCATTTTATATCTATATCCCGTTTTTCTGTGTGGTGTGTGGAGTTTGCATGGGTGTGTGCAGATGAGTGTCCTCCAAGAGTGTAAGTGCAGAGCCCAGAGAGAAACACACACAGGAAGGAGCTAGAAGGCATGTGTAGGGAGGTGGAGATCAGCAGGAGGGACAAGAGGGACAAAAGAGGGTAATGGAAGTTAATATAAGCAAATCGTATGATATAATGCACAAAAATATAATGAAACCCATTATTTTCTACAAAGAATATACTCTAGTAAAAGAAAAATAGGGCCAGGCGCGGTGGCACACACCTTTAATCCCAGCACTCAGGAGGCCAAGATAGGAGGATCACTGTGAGTTTGAAGCCAGCCTGAGACTACATAGTGAATTCCAGGTTCTGGACAAGAGCAGGACCCTACTTCAAAAAAAAAAAAAAAAAAAAAAAAAAAAGAAAGAAAAGAAAGAAAAATAGGTACATGGATATGGTGGCATATCAGAGCCTCTGAGACTTTTTGGAAAACCTTCATTCATCTGAACTGTTTGTCCACAAGTGCTGTTTGTTATAAGATGTAATTACAAAGGACAGAGTGCAGACATGGCTGTGTAAACCCAAATTTCTAGGTGGCCTCCCAAATTTTCAGTTCTCACAAAAAAGGCATGAGTCCATTTGGACAAAATCTGCTATAGGTCACCAATTAAACCAAACCAGGTTCTCTGTTCATCTTGATTTTATTTCTTAAAAGCTTGGCTTTCACCTAAAGAGAATGTTCTGGGTTTCTCTCTGGTTTTCTGCCTGTCAGGACTGCAGATTGTTGAGTTTGATTCCACAAGTGGCCAATCAGTAGGGCACTGTCTTCCTACCAAGCACTGCCAGCTCTCATGGAAGCATCAAAGTTTGAGTCCTTTCCTGTGTCTCCAAACACTCTGTCCTTTGCAATTACATCTTATAACAAACAGCACTTGTGGACAAGAATAGCAATCCAAAGGATAGCACAGGGGTGTAGTCATTACCTTGATTTCATGCTGTGACAAAATGCCTGACAATATCAACTTTAGAAAGGAAGGGTTCCTTTTGACTTAGTGTTTGAGGATATAATAATTCATCAGGGTGGGAAGAGCCATTGTGTCAGGAGCTTGAAGCAGCTAGTGACATTGTACCCATAACCAGGAAGCAGAGAGAGAGAGAGAAAGAGAGAACAAATGTTACTTTTCTCCTTTTTTTTTAAAAAAAATATGTTGATTTATGAGAGAGAGAGGAAAAGGCAGATAGAGAGAATGGGCACTCAAGGGTCTCAAGCCATTGCAAATGAACTCCAGATGCATGTGCCACTTTGTGCATCTGGCTTATGTGGATACTGGGTAATCAAACCTGGGTCCACAGGCTTGGCAGACAAGCACCTTAACCACTAAGTCATATCTCCAACCAAGACCCCAGCCCATGATGGTCTTGTCCATATTCAGAGTGTCTCTTCCTTCCTCAGTGAAACCTATCTGGAAACACCCATACAAACATCCCAGTATTCTAGATGATTTTAAAGCCTGTGAACTTGACAATCAAGTTAACCATTATAAGTCCACCCATTATCAACTTGATATCCAAGTATAGCACTTTTAAATCAAAACAATCCAATTCTGGTCCCTAAAGACTTGTGTTCATCTCATAATACAAAATTGGTTTAGTCCATCTCTAAAATTCTCCAAAACTGTAACTGTTCAAAAGTTAAGTGCAGACAGAGCCTTTTGGTTTTTCAAGGTAGGGTCTTGCTCTAGTCCAGGCTGACTTGGAATTCACTATGGAGTCGACACAGCCTTTTCTAAGACTCAGCCAAACTTTAATTATGAGCCCCCATGAAATCAAAAATACAAGTTATACACTTCCAATATACAAGGGCACAGAATGAATATTTCCATTTCAAAAGAGAAAAATTGGGGAAAGGGGGAATAGCAAGGGAAGAGCAGACCAAAACAAGACCAAAATCTGGCAAGAAAAACATCATACCCTAAACCTCCAAGTCCAGCATTTGGGGTTCCTAGTGGCATCATCTGGACTCCAACACTCCCCGGTAGCCCCAGCCTCTAGTTCCATCACCTATAGCAAGTTGGACTTTTCTTTTGGATCAGCTCCACAGTTTATTTGCAGCATTCCTTAGTGGTGTCCCATGCTCTTGGTTTCTCCAAATCCTGAGAATTCCACTGGAATTTCAGGGCCTCTCTGCATAGAATTTAACCTGGTCAAATACTGTCTGGTCTTAGCAGCCTTCCGCAACTTTGTTGCAAGCCTCCTTGACCCTCTTGTTATTGCATTTTGCATGCCTACAGTCCAGCTACATGTGGATGATGACACTGCCAACTTCTGTTGCAGCTTGAGAAATCACTGTTTAGAGAATTCTAGGGCTGTTCTAGCTTGCGGCTCCAAACTTTTCTACATTCTTCCCCCAAATGAATTCCAAAAGTCTATGAATCACATGGTCAGGTACTCCTCAATACCAATTTTCATTAATAGTTAGTTTTTGTTGTTTCTGTAACAAAAATACCTGGTAAAAGCAATTATGGGGGGAAGGGGCAGTTTTCGCTCACAGTTTGAAGGTGTCGTGAGAGGGCGTGGTGCAGGAGCGCGAGGTAGCTGGTCACACTGCATCACCGTGGGACAGCAGAGAGGCATGAATGCTGAGGCTTCAGTTTCCTTCTCCCTTTTATCCAGTCTAGGACCCCAGCCCATGTTCTATCTGCACAGTCAATCATTTCATGTATAAGATATCTAGTAGTGAACTCATAGAAGTAGAATATAGAAGGGCAGGCTTTAGAAATGGCTCAGTGGTTAAAGGTACTGGCTTGCAAAGCCCGCAGGCTCAGGTTTGTTTCCCAGTGCCCACATAATGCCAGATGCACAAAGTTGCGCATGTGTCTGCAGTTTGTTTGCAGTGACAAGAGGCCCTGGCATGCCTATTCATTCACTCTCTCTTTGTCTTTCTCTCAAATAAGTAAATAACTATTTTTAAAAGAAAGTAGAATGATAATTGTCAAGGGATGGAGAAGTGGGAAAGAGGGTGTTGCTATTTGGTGGTTATAGAGTTTAAATCATACAAGATAAAGATTTTCTACATATCTACTGTAGAATAATGTACATGCAGTCAATAATTTACTATACACATAAAAGCTTACTATGAAGGTAGATTTCATATTGTGTGTCTTTACCACAATAAAAATTTAATTGTTGTTATTGGCAAGCATCCACAGATTTCACAACTGTATAAGGAAACAGGCATTCATTCACATACATTGCTAGCAGGAAGGCAAAGTATATACTTTGTAGGTATTTGGCAATACTACATAAGCATTCCATCCATGAAGCCTTTGACCCAGCATTCCTACTTTTAGGATCTAACCTATTGATACACTACCGCAGGTATTAAAAGACATAATCACAAAGTGATTCCCCACGGGAATATTATAATACCAAAGCAAAAGTGTGATGAAGTGATATATGGGGCTCAAGCGACTGAGGAACCTCACATTTGTTAGTGGCTAAGTCTCTGTTTCAGGGCAATTCATATGTTAAAGCTCTGGTTTCCAGTGCAGTGGTATTTGGGGGTGGCACATTTGGGAGTTAATTAGGTTCAGATGAGATCCTGAGAATGGAGTCCACAGATGGGATTAGTATCTTAATAAGAAGACATGAGACCGGTTTCTTTTCATGACATGAAGAAGGAGACAGAAAATACCTCATAATGTCTTCTGCAAGCCAGGATGAGGAACTTCACCAAGAACAAAATCTGCCAGCCCCTTGATCTTGGACTCCCAGACTCCAGAACTACGAGAAACAAAGGCCTGTTGTGTAAGCCACTCAGTCTGTAGTGTTTTGTTATAATAACCCAACCTGGCTAAGTCATCCATGTACTCCCATGAAGTGGTCTTCAGACTATGTTGTTATGTCAGAAAAAAACAAGGTAGAGAAAAGCATGTGTGACTTTTTAATTTGAGGTGTCAGCTGGACTGGTTGGAAGAACGCTCCAAGAACTGGTAAAGCATTCCTTCTAGGTGTGTTTGTAATGACGTTGCTGGAGAAGGTTGGCAAGTAGGTAAATAAGCTGAATGGGAAAGACCAGCTCTTACTGTGAGCAGACACCATCCAATCAGCTGGGGACCTGGATGGATAGGAAAGGGAAGAAGAAGGAAACTTTTCTAGCTCTTCTGTCCAGAATGGGGCGTTTCCCCTGCTGTTGTCCTTGAGCATCAGACTCTGTGTTCTTCAGCCTTTGCAGTCTGTGACTGGCACCAGAGAGAAGCCCTCCAAGGGTTCTCAAGCTTCACCACTGACACCTGGATCTAAGGCTTTTGGTCTCTTGAACTGAGCCTCTACTGATTTTTCTGACTCTCATTTGCAGACAGCCTTCAGTGGTTCTTTTCTGCTTCTGTGATTTTGCAATCCTAACCCCTGGGAACTTCTCCCTTGAACACATACATTCTATTGGTTCTCTTTCTTTAGAGTCTGAATGTTCCATTAGGTTATACATGCTTTCATTTACTTCCATAGGGGGCCAGTGCATGTAAATATGTATAATTTTGATAATTTAAAAAGAAGAAAAACCTTGCAGAAGAGATAGTAATGGAAGTTTGGAATAGAAGCAGTTAAAGATGCTTGTTTGCAAAGCATGCCAGCCTTGGTTCAATTCCCCAGCACCCACATAAAGCTGTATGCAAAGTGGTACAATCATCTGTGATTCCAACATACCTGTGTAAATGAAAGGCAGAGCCAAGAGAAACTGAAGCTCATCGACGAGCTGGTCTGAGGCTGGTATGCAGCCTGGCAGTTTGTTTACAGTAGCAAGAAACCCTGTCTCAAAGAAAGTAGAGCACAGACACCTCAAAGTTGTCCTCTGACCATCACACACACATCATGGTACTCACACCCCTAAACACACACACACACACACACACACTTTCTATCTCTAATAAAAAAATAAAAATTAGCCAGGGGTGGTGGCGCACGCCTTTAATCCCAGCACTTGGGAGGCAGAGTAAGAGAATTGCTATGGGTTCAAGGCCACCCTGAGACTCCATAGTGAATTCCAGGTCAGCCTGGGCTAGAGTGAGACCCTACCTTGAAAAACCAAAAAATCAATATATAAGTGAATAAATAAATTAATTTAAAAAAATTAAAGAGAGAGAGAGAGAATAAACAAACAATTAAATGGCATTGAAAGGATATAGAATACAAACAGTTTAAAAATTAAGTGAAGTGGGCTGGGGGGATGGCTTAGTGGTTAAGGCATTTGCCTGCAAAGCCAAAGAACCCAGGTTTGATTCACCAGGACCCACATAAGCCAGATGCACAAGGTGACACATGCGTCTAGAATTTGTTTGCAGTGGCTGGAGGCCTTGGTGTACTCATTCTCTCCCTCTCTCTCTCTCCCCTTCTTTCTCTGTTAAATAAATAAATATAAAATATTTTTAAAAATTAAGTGAAGTTGAAAACTTAAATAAAAATAAACAAATAAAAGGATAGGAATAGAAATAGGAAAGATGTTTGATATGACTACTAATTTAATATTGAAGGAAGAAAGGAAGGGAAAAAGAAAATCAAAACTGTACAGTATATTTGCCCTTAGAGCACAATTTTTTAATATATATATATGTATAAATATATTTTATTAACAACTTCTATATTTACAGACAACAAACCATGGGATTTCCCCCCCCCCCACCCTTGCTTTCCCCTCCATAACTCTGTAGAGAACAATTTTTATGGAAATATATCATTTCAAAAGCCTGTACCATATATGTTGAAAATAAAATATAACAAGTGAAGTTAAATGTGTCTCCATCACCAATCAGCTGGCTGGGGTCCTTTTACTCTATCAAAATAGAAGTCCTGGGTAGGGGAGGGAAAACTCTCTAAGTGCTGGTCTTCAGCAGTTCTTGCATCCCTCAGTGCTGAACAGTAATGAGTAGTGGCAACTGGTGAGAGCAGCAGCAGATGGTGCTTTCCAATGCTAACCTTCGTGCAGGCCTCAGATTGTGCCCTCAGTTCAGAGTAAGCCAAGACATTGAGATTTCTTAGCTTCTGGCAGCAGTGTGGTGTTCTAGCTCCTGAGTGAACAAAGGTGTTGGGCTCTCTAGCCCTTCACAGGGCATATTAGAGTACCATGTATCTTTTTCTAATCAAAGATATCAGGGTTTATTGAGGAAATGGGTGGTTTTAGATCTTGGACAAAAATTTTGCATCCTGGTAATATAAATTTAGCATATACTTCATGTATTATATCAGAACTATGCAGAAACCAATGTGAAGAGGTTTAAGTTATAGCAATTTGACCATTAACAAGAATACTAACCTATTTTTTTGGACAATGAAACACTCAGAGGCCATAGATTGTTACTAGAAAATTTTCAGTGCTAGGGATGGGATACCTTCCAGTGAGTTGTTGGCCAGGGAGGTCCCTAATGTCCCTCAATCATTACAGGCCATTGCCAAGACCCTTGGTTTCCCACCAGGAATACATGGTAAGACCCTATTGCTGAAGACTCCACATACTTGGGCTACAAGGTCACTGAGAAATCCTTCTGGAGCTGAGCTGAAAACCTTTCCATGTAGACCAGCTTAAAGAAACCTGGGAAAAGGTATAATGCATGCAATTCAATGGGAGAGAGAGAAATCACCAATGGAGATATTCAACTGTGGACACTGCAAACCTTATTTTGGTCAGCCAGGCCAAATGAGCCATTGGGTGCAGTAGTGGCATGTCTGTTAAGGGGGAACACAACTGCTCTCTAATTGGACTGGAGACCCGCTGCACAGGAAGGAATACATGCCTGAAACTGAAAAACAGGGGAAGTCATGAGCGCTTAGGGGTATAATGTCTGCTGGTGTCTGACTAAATGTATATACTATGTTCACAAAACTGCCCAGAAAGCACTTCTCATAATGTTCATACATATTTATTAATGGTACTCTCACTTTTGGTTAAAGTAGCTTCACTTTTCAGATGGTGATGACCTTGGAATTACTTAGAAGCCACCATAGTGCTGAGAATAAGTGACAGAGGAGTGCTCAGCACTGAAATATCTCTATCACACCTTGCAAGATTTAGGGTTCATTAGGGAAGAGGTGGCAAAAAGAATGTAAGAGCCAAAAGAAGGGTAGGACTACTTAAAACGTGCACTTTCAGACACAAAGTTGCCTGGATATCCACAACCTCTCAGCGTCTAACAATATCTGCACAAGACCATCATAATAGGAGGAAAAGATGATGATATTAAAATAAAACGGAGACTGATTGAAGGGGAAAAGGATATGATGGAGAGTGGAATTGCAAAGGTGAAAGTGGGGGGAGAATTATCATGGTTTATTGTCTATAATTGTGGAAATTGTCACACCTAATAGGCATCTTGAGGCTTGGACAATAGGGAGGGTAGGGATTGAGGACAGGGTAAGGATGGGGGACACAAACTGAGCCCCATAGAATCCTATATCCTGGAAGACAGAACTAAAAGGTTGAACTCTCAACATGACCATAGAGGGGACACCTGAATCAAAGAGCCCTGGAGAGGGTGAGATGAAGCCTAACCTTAAATTTCCTAAATTAAAACTTTTCTTAAATATCTCCTGTTTCTCCCCCCCCACCTTTATTTCATTTTTTCTATTTTCTTTGTTTTTCTTCTTTCTTTTCCCTTGGAATTGGTCTGTAACTCCAAGTACCAGGACATGGTTAACACTCACAATGAGCTGTTGATCAGAGAGACCTACAAGGTTTCCCAAAACAAGACAAACTTCTGTCAGAGCACTTAATTACCCACCAGAGGTTAATGGTAAGACCCTATTGCTGAAGACACAATATACTCTCAGTATGGACAATGAAGAGAACTTGCTGGAATCTGGAAGAGAGCTAGTACCCAGACAGTTAGCCCATCTAGTGCTAGAAGGTGCTACATGAGCTTCTGGGGAAAAGTGGCCAACATCTGTCTGGACAACTGAAGGTCTAAGCTACTCAGTAGCAAACAACTCAACATGATACTAACACAAGTACTTCAGCGACACACAGCCATGGTGGGTAGCCAACTGCTCTTGGATTGGCTAACAGATCCTCTCAATGGAGAGGAACCCATGTCTGGAACTGGGAAATAAGTCAGAATCATATCCAGATGATGACTTTGCTTCCCAATATCAAGCTCCCATTAATCTTGGGCTATAAGAGGGACCACACCCATTAAATTCTCTCTCGATGAATGATGCTTATCCCATTTAAGCTGTGCTGACTTTGCTCTCTGTTGGAAAATTTGCTTCTCTTTTTCAGATGGGAGCAGGACCTGAGTAGAGAAATGACCCATCACATTTCCTCAGGGCCCTAGGTGAAATCACAGAGGAACTGGGGAAATGAGCAAGACTGCTGCTTCCTTAGTGAACCTGATATCAGCACAAGGGTGAAGGAGATAGACACGGAGGACACTCAACACCTACCAAACCAGAGATCCAGAGGCTCCTAAGAGCCCATCATGGAAATAGACTAAAAACACACCCAACATGGCTCAAGGAATTTTGTGGCAGAGGGGGCAGAAAGATTGTTAGAGCCACAAGTTGGCACATTATGCACAAGGACATTATATCTTTCCCATAATTGATAGCTTCCCTCAATGCAGGACCTACAATCTCCATGGAGATGACGTGCATCCCCAACAAGGAGGGACCCTTTGTAGGGGGGGTGGGGATGAGGAAAAAGATGGTACCAACATGTGATAATTATATACTGAGTATGTCCATAACTAATAAAAAATTTGAAAAAATAATAACTATCTATTTGGAACTTTAAATTTTTTTTAAAAAAGAATACTATCTGATACAGCACTATTCATAGTAACCAAGCTGTGGAACAAGCCTACATGCCCATCAACAGGTGGATGGATAAAGAAATTGTGTTAAACACAATGGAGTTTTATTTAGCCATAAATAAGAATAAGGGCAGGACTTCCGGTTAAGATGGCAGCTTAGGTACCACGCCAAAGCAGCCTAGGGGGGAAAAAAGACCAAAAAAAAAACTCAGAAAAATACAAACTTCTACTAAAAAGTGAGGTGTATAGGAAATTGAAGTGGCAGCGGAGAAGTAGAAGAGATCCAGAGCATCCAGAGCCCACACAGGCCGGCAAAAGTGGCTCTGGCAGCTCGGCCAACCGCCGTGGCGGCGGCACACCAGAAAGCCACCAGGCTCGGCTCCAGCCGCAGGAAAAGCCAGATGCAGGAGCTTCCACTCACACCGGCACTCTCCGCAACTCAGGAAACGTGAAGGGAGAGCGGCAGTGAGCAACGGAGGAGCAGACCACGAGGTAGAAGAACACATGGAACTGCGAAAGAACCAGAGCAGCTGCGGCTCCCTCCCCTCCCCCACTGCCTGAGCCCAGCTATGGCAAATAGAGCAGCAGTCCCGGGACCCGGCCACACCAACTTGAGCCAACAGGGGGACCCAAGCAGGAGCAGAGTTCAGCAGCAACATCAGTGGCTCCGGCCCAGCAGCAGCAGACCCAGGAGTGGCATCAGTGGCAGACCCAGCAGCAGCAGCTTCAGTGGGAGCAGTGGCAGTGGACACAGCAGCAGCAGCTTCAGCAGCAGTGGTGGGTCCAGCAGCAGCACTTACAGCAGCAGCGGCAGCAGCTTGAGCAGCAGCAGTTCCAGCAGCAGGGGTGCTGATCTGCAGGGCCGCACTTGCCAGGCTCGGTTTGCCCCGCAGGAAAAGCCAGTGCCCAGCCCCAGAAATCAGAACAGCAGCCTGATGACCCAGGCAGCAACTTGACTGAGACCAAAATCATCCAAGGTAACTGGGATTGCACCAGGGTAGGGTCTCACTTGGTCGCAAGCTGACTTGGATACCTCAACAGACCAGAAATCTTAACCTCTTTATTGATAGAGGATCTGGTCGTAATAATAACTACTCTTGCATACATACTCAGGGCTGTTTTTGATTGAATGTGTACAGTGTTTAGTTAAATTTTAGAATCTACCTGTATTTTATTCAACTCAGCCTGCTTGAATACTCCTATAGCAGGGAAACTCAACCCCTAAGAACATCTTTGTAGATACTCTGAGAGTCTTAAGAGCCACACCTAACACCTTAAGCTCCTACCCTGAAAAAATATTACATCAAGTCAATTGATACAGCTAAGAATACCCAGCTAGCTAGAAAATCTAAGCATAAACTTAATCCAAGATGCAAAAATATATACATTATAACACAAGAAACAATAAAAAGCAAGACAATATAAATCCACCTAAAAGTATTAATGCATCAGAAATGTCCTCCAGTGAGAACGAGATAAAGGAAATGCCTGAGAAAGAGTTCAAAAGAATGAATATAAATATGTTCAAAGAGGTCAAAAAACAAATCAAAAGAATCAAAGAAGAAAACAAAGAGGAAATCAAAGGAATCAAAGAAGATGCAGGACACCAATTTAATGAAATAAAGAAGGCAATACAAGACATAAATAAGGAAATAGAAATAATAAAGAAAAACCAGTCAGAATTACTAGCAATGAAGAACACAGCTAATGAAATAAAAACTCTTTAGAAAATCTCACCAGTAGGATGGATGAGGGAGAGGACAGAATATCTAAGCTAGAAGACCAGGTGGCAGATCTAATACAGTCCTACAAAGAGAAAGACAAACTTATAGAAAAGTATGAGTGGGAATTTCAAGATATTCGGGACACTATGAAAAGATCAAATATAAGAATTCAGGGCATAGTAGAAGGAGAAGAATTCCACTCCAAAGGCATAGTAGGCATCTTCAACAAAATCATAGAAGAAAATTTCCCCCAAATTGGGAAAGAGGTGCCAATGCAGATACAGGAAGCCTTTAGAACCCCAGCCAGACAAAACCTGGAAAGAACCTCTCCTCGCCATATTATAATCAAACTTCCAAACACACACACCAAAGAAAAAATATTGAAAGCAGTTAGAGAGAAAAATCAAGTTACCTGCAAAAGCAAGCCCATCAGGATTACAGCAGATTATTCAACACAAACTTTTAAAGCCAGAAGGGCTTGGAGTGATATATTCCAAGTTCTGAAAGATAACAGCTGTCAACCAAGGTTACTTTATCCTGCAAAGTTATCCATTCAAATAGACGGAGAAATAAGGACATTCCATGATGAAACCAGGTTAAAGGAGTATTTGAAGACAAAACCAGCTCTACAGAAAATAATTGATAGAATCCTCCATGCTGAAGAAAAGGAAAAGCACACATATAAGGAACCTAGAAAAAACAAGCAATACTCAACTAGTTAACAGAAGAGAGCACAGGTAGAACCAGAACCACAAAAAAAAAAAAAAATAGCAAACATAAATACACACGTTTCAATAATATCTCTTAGTATCAACGACCTCAATGCCCCAACAAAAAGACAAAGGTTTGCAGACTGGGTTAAAAGCAGGATCCTACAATTTGTTGTCTCCAAGAAACTCACCTTTCTACAAAGGATAGATATTATCTTAGGGTGAAAGGTTGGAAGACGGTGTTTCAAGCAAATGGGCCTAGAAAACAAGCAGGGGTTGCTATCCTAATATTGGACAAGGTAGACTTCAGTCAAACGTTAGTCAAGAAAGATAAGGAAGGTCACTTTATATTATTAAGAGCACACTCCAACAGGAGGACATTACAATCCTAAACATATATGCACCTAACATGGGGGCTCCCAAATTCGTCAAACAAACACTATTAGAACTAAGGTCACAGATAACACCAAACACAGTGGTGGTGGGTGACTTTAACACCCCACTCTCATCAATTGACAAGTCATCCCGGGAAAAAATAAACAGAGAGGCAACTGGACTAAATGAGGTCATAGCAGGAATGGACCTAACAGATATATACAGAACATTTCATCCAAAGGCTGCAGAATATACATTCTTTTCAGCAGCACATGGAACATTCTCTAAAATAAATCATATATTAGGACACAAAGCAAATCTTAACAAATTCAGGAAAATTGAAATAATTCCTTGCATTCTATCTGACCACAATGGAATTAAACTACAAATCAGTAGCAAGAAAGGCTATAGAGCATACACAAAATCATGGAAACTAAACAACACACTACTAAATGATGAATGGGTCAATGAAGATATTAAGAAGGAAATCAAAAAATTTATAGAGTCAAATGATAATGAGAACACAACATACCAAAATCTCTGGGACACAATGAAGGCAGTTCTAAGGGGTAAATTTATAGCCTTAAGTGCCTATATTAAGAAATTAGAAAGGTTGCAAGTAAATGACCTAATGCTTCACCTTAAAGCCTTGGAAAAAGAAGAACAAGGCAAACCAAAAATCAGTAGATGGGAAGAAATAATAAAGATTAGGGCAGAAATTAATGAAATAGAAACAAAAAGAACAATTCAAAGAATTAATGAAACAAAGAGTTGGTTCTTTGAAAGGATAAACAAGATTGATAAACCCTTAGCAAATCTGACCAAAAGAAAGAGAGAAGAGACACAAATTAATAAAATCAGAGATGAACAAGGTAACATCACAATAGATTCCAGAGAAATTCAAAAAATCATAGGGACATACTATAAAAGCATATACTCCACAAAGTATGAAAATCTGAAAGAAATGGATGATTTCCTTGATCTATATGACCTACCTAAATTAAATCAAAATGAGATTAATCACTTAAATAGACCTATAACAAACATGGAGATCCGAGCAGTTATCAATAATCTCCCAACTAAAAAAAGCCCAGGCCCGGATGGATTCACTGCTGAATTTTACCAGACTTTTAAGGAAGAGCTAACACCATTGCTTCTTAAGCTTTTCCAGGAAATAGAAAAAGAAGGAATTCTACCAAACTCCTTCTATGAGGCCAGCATCACCCTGATACCAAAACCAGGCAAAGATAGAACAAAAAAAGAAAATTACAGACCAATCTCCCTCCTGAACATAGATGCAAAAATTCTCAACAAAATATTGGCAAACAGAATACAAGAATATATCAAAAAGATCATTCACCCTGACCAAGTAGGCTTTATCCCAGAGATGCGGGGATGGTTCAACACATGCAAATCTATAAATGTAATACATTACATAAACGGGTTGAAGGACAAAAATCACATGATCATCTCATTAGATGCAGAGAAAGCATTTGACAAAATCCAACATCCCTTCATGATAAAAGTCCTACAGAGACTGGGAATAGAAGGAACATATCTCAATATAATAAAGGCTATTTATGACAAGCCTACAGCCAACATATTACTAAATGGGGAAAAACTGGAAGCTTTTCCACTAAAATCAGGAACAAGACAAGGGTGTCCACTGTCCCCACTTTTATTTAATATAGTTTTGGAAGTCTTAGCCATAGCAATAAGGCAAGAGACACACATAAAAGGGATACAAATTGGAAAGGAAGAGATCAAGGAATCATTATTTGCAGATGACATGATTCTATACATAAAGGACCCTAAAGACTCTACTAGCAAACTGTTAGAGCTGATCAAAACCTACAGCCATGTAGCGGATACAAAATAAATACACAGAAATCAGTAGCCTTCATATATGCTAACAACAAACACACAGAGGATGAAATCAGAGAATCACTCCCATTCATAATTGCGTCAAAAAAAATAAAGTACCTTGGAATAAACCTAACCAAGGAACTAAAGAGTCTCTACAATGAGAACTTTAAAACACTCAAGTGAGAAATTGCAGAAGACACTAGAAAGTGGAGAAACATCCCTTGTTCCTGGATTGGAAGGATCAATATTGTGAAAATGGCAATCTTACCAAAAGCAATCTACACATTTTTCAATCCCTATCAAAATTCCAAAGGCTTTCTTCATGGAAATAGAAAAAAACAATCCAAAAATTCATTTGGAATCACAAAAAACCTCAAATACCTAAAATAATACTGAGCAACAAAAATGAGGCTGGTGGTATCACCATACCTGATTTTAACCTATACTACAGAGCCATAGTAACAAAAGCAGCATGGTACTGGCACAAAAACAGACATGTAGATCAGTGGAACAGAATAGAGGACCCAGATGTAAGCCCAAGTAACTATAGCCACCTGATATTCGATAAAAATGCCAAAAATACTCATTGGAGAAGAGACAGCCTCTTCAGCAAATGGTGTTGGGAAAACTGGATATATATCTGCATAAGGATGAAAATAGATTCTTCTTTCACGCCATGCACAAGAATTAAGTCCAAATGGATTAAAGACCTTAACATCAGACCTGAAACTCTGAAACTGCTAGAGGAAAAAGTAGGGGAAACCCTTCAACATATTGGTCTTGGCAAAGACTTTCTGAATACAACCCCAATTGCTCAGGCAATAAAACCACAGATTAATTACTGGGACCTCATGAAATTACAAAGATTTTGCACTGCAAAGGACACAGTGAAAAAAGCAAAGAGGCAACCTACAGAATGGGAAAAAATCTTCGCCAGCTATATATCTGATAGAGGATTAATATCTAGGATATACAAAGAACTCAAAAAGTTAAATAATAAGGAATCAACCAAGCCAATCAAAAAATGGGCTATGGAGCTAAATAGAGTGTTCTCAAAGGAAGAAATACAAATGGCATATAAGCATCTAAAAAAATGTTCTGCGGCACTAGTCATCAGGGAAATGCAGATTAAAACTACATTGAGATTCCATCTCACACCTGTCAGATTGGCCACCATCATGAAAACAAATGATCATAAATGTTGGCGGGGATGTGGAAAAAAAGGAACCCTTCTACACTGCTGGTGGGAATACCATCTGGTCCAGCCATTGTGGAAAACAGTGTGGAGGTTCCTAAAACAGGTAAAGATTGATCTACCGTATGACCCAGCTATAGCACTCCTAGGCATATATCCAAAGGACTCATCTCATTTCCTTAGAATCACGTGCTCAACCATGTTTATTGCTGCTCAATTTATAATAGTTGGGAAATGGAACCAGCCTAGATGTCCCTCAACTGATGAGTGGATAATGAAGGTGTGGCACATTTATACAATGGAGTTCTACTCAGCTGTAAAGAAAAATGAAGTTATGAAATTTGCAGAAAAATGGATGGACCTGGAAAGGATTATACTAAGTGAGGTAACCCAGGTCCAGAAAGCCAAGCGCCACATGTTCTCTCTCATATGTGGATCCTAGCTACAGATGATTGGGCTTCTGCGTGAGAATGAAAATACTTAGTAGCAGAGGCCACTAAGTTTAAAAGGAGACATAAAGGGAAGAGAATGGAAGGGAGGAGGATACTTAATAGGTTGATATTGTATATATGTAATTACAATGATTGTAACGGGGAGGTAATATGATGGAGAATGGAATTTCAAATGGGAAAATGTGGGGGTAGTGAGGGAGGGAATTACCATGGGATATATTTTATAATCATGGAAAATGTTAATGAAAATTTAAAATTTTAAAAAATTTAAAAAATTTTAAAAAATAAAAAAAGAATAAGGGCAGGAGAAATGGCTCAGCAGTTAAACACACTTCTTGTGCAAGAATGAGTGCCCAAGGTGGCCTGAGACTTCCCAAAGTTCAAATCTCCAAATCCCATGTAAAACAGCTAAGGATGGCCACACAGGTTTGTAATCCCAGTTCCACAGGGGAGCAGAGACTGGAGAATATTGAGAGCCCTGCAAGTTCTAAATTAGTAAAAGGAGACTGGCTCTAAACAAGACCGGTAAGAAAAGTAATGGAGCTGTTCGCCTGAAATTCCACTCAGGCAAATGACCTCTGTGGGAGGCAAGCATATGGGATGCTCCAAAGGCACATATACATGCATACATCACACACATGCATACACACACACATGCATACACACACACACACATTATACACACATGCAAACGCACACAAACAAGGAGGAAGAGATCATGACATTTGCAGGAAAATGGATAGAAATGGAGATCATGTTAAGCAAAATAAACCAGAATCAGGAAGACAAATATCAGATTTTGTTTCCTGCCAGATCTAGATTTTTAAAAAATTATGTATGATATGAAAGGAGAAAGGGGACTTGTAAGGGAGAAAGGAGCCTAATAAAGAGGGGAAAGCAAGAGAGGATAATCGAAAGGAATAAAGAAAGACAAACATAGCATGTTCTGTCATATACAGAACCTGGAGTTAAACATGTATTTGTAGGAACATATATGACATGAAAGCAGAAAGGAAACCATTTGAGGGAGGTAGGGGACCAATGTGAGATAGTGTGGTGTTTTAATTAAAGTGTTCCCCATAAACTTATATGTTCTGAATGCTAGTCTCCCCACCTGATGACAATTTGGAAATTAGAGACTCCTGGCAGCGGCATGTTGTTGGGGGGGGGGGGGCGGACTTAAAGCCAGCTTCCGATTGCCAGTATTTGGCACATTCTCTGTTGCTGTTGTCTACCTCATGTTGGCAAGGAGGTGATGTCCATCATCTGCTCATGCCACATCTTCCCTCACCATCATGGAGCTTCCCCTTGAGCCTGTAAGCCAAAATAAGCCCTTTTCTCCCACAAGCTTCTCTTGGTCAGGTGCTTTCTACCAGCAGTGTGAACCTGACTGCAGCAGATGGGATGAGGACTAGAGAGGGCAATAAGGCGATGAAGATAAGTAAAGTATGGTACACATGTATGCAAATGTCTTGTTAGTTTTAAGAATACAAATAGCCAAAAAATATTTTTTTTAAATGTTGGGACAAAACATGTGACCATTCCCCAATGAAGAGGGTCCCTGTGGAGGGGGAGGACAGGAGGAGGCTAACGATGATACCATGACTTTAATCACTGTGTACATAACTAATATAACCATGTAACCAGAAGGATTTATCTCAAGCTTGCAGCTTTGAAGAAAAGGTTCACACTGGAGAAAGCATGGCAAGCACTCACATCTTCACCAGCAGCAGAGAGGGAGCAGCAGGCAGAGCTGGCTCTCAAAGCCAAGGAGGCTAGGCTAATCAACCCCAAGGTCCATACACAGGAACACGTCTCCTCCAGCAAGGCTCCACTTCCCAAAGGCTCTACCAGCTGGCGGCTAAGGAGGAAGCTTAAACACAAACACCCAAGGCTATGGGGTACATTTTACATTTAAGCCACTGCATTCTATTTTTCTTACCCAGAGGTTGAAATTTTTCCATATGTAGATGATATTCTTCTTTGTGCCTGAGTGAAGAGTGCCCCCAGAATGGAACCCTTATTTCTCTCCGGTCTGGCCTTTATTTTCTATGCCAACAATAAATAATGTCTGAAGCATGAGAAGAAAAATTTTGCTGGAAAGGAACCCAGATTAAAAGTAAAACATTCTCTGATTATTGTTCTTTTTCAAAATGTTATAATTTATTTTCAAGCAGAGAGAAAGGGATAAAGAGAGTGAGAATGAGCATCCCAGGGCCTCTTAAGCCTGCAAAAGAACTCCAGATGCATGCACCACTTTGTGCATCTGATTTTATATGAGTACCATCAGGCTTTGTAAGCAAGCACCTTTAACAACTGAGCCATCTCTCTGGCTACCATGACTTTTTTTTCCATAAGAAAGCTATACATAACACATATACATTCCCACACAGGAGTTTGGTGTAACACCAAAGTGATAGTGAAAATCTACTTAGAGCTGGGTGTGGTGGTGCACGCCTTTAATCCCAGCACTCAGGAGGCAGAGGTAGGAGGATCACCATGAGTTCAAGGCCACCCTGAGACTACATAGTGAATTTCAGGTCAGCCTGGGCTAGAGTGAGACCCTACCTCCTCGAAAAACAAAAAACAAAAAACAAAAAACAAAAAAAAAAAGAAAAAGAAAAAAAAAAGAAAGAAAGAAAAAGAAAATCCACTTAGAATCTACAAATAAAATATATAATAACTTATACATTGAGGAAGTATCTTTTCTAACACTAGAATTAACACCTCTCCCTGGTGAAATTATAATTGTAGGAACAAATTGTCCAAAGAAAAATTAGACAATTGGATGATGAACTAAGTCATAACAAAATGAGCAAGACAAGCCAGGTGTGTTGGTGCACGCCTTTAATCCCAGCCCTCGGGAGGCAGAGGTAGGGGGATTGCCATGAATTCAAGGGTACCTTGAGACTACATAGTGAATTCCAGGTCAGCCTGAACTAGAGTGAGACCCTGCCTCAAAAAAACAAAAAAAAAAAAAAAAAACGAAAAAATGAAGAAGACATTTCATGAAGTACAGATAATGGAGGAAAACACATAGTTGGCCTGGTTAAGTACTATGATAGCATATGCAAGGGTTTCTATGAATGTCTAAGATGCATGTTTCCTTCAACTGGCATCTCCATTTCTGTGGGAGATAGGCTGTTCTAGACTGTATTGAAAAGGAAAGCATAGGGAATAATTTAGGCACCTAAGAAACTGTTTGGCTTGAGCATAAACATACACTTCTACATGATGCACCTAGCAACCTGTTGAGAACCTGAGACCCCCTCAGTACCAAATTGCATGTACAGCACACACCACATAATGAACTTGTTTATTTCTCTCCTCAACAACCATGCTTCATGATTAGTACCCATTGCAATTTATTCATAGATAGATCCAAGATCAGAATAGCAAGGGGCCATCCAGCCTGGACTGGTTTTGGTTCTATACATAGTAAGGCAAACTATGTCCTTTAAGTGAACTTTTAGGGAGAAGCTTACACCTCTGTATAACTGAGCATAAATGATTAAAATTAGATATATGCTAGTGATGGCACATGCTTTTCTTTCTTCAGCAAAACTTTGCTTTCCCTTATGTCTGCATTAGATATCATAAGAAAAGAAACTCAATTGGAGACATAAAATTAGTTATAGCGCGCCTATTCTCTCTCTCTCCCTCTATGTGTCTTTCTCTCTGTGTCTGTAGCTCTCAAATAAATAAATAAATAATGAACAAAAAAAAATAAAAAAAATTAGTTACATATTGATTCATTTGTTTTATCCAAAGGAATTTCAAGAAAAATGAAACTGATTGATGAAAGCATATAGGTTATAAAAGACACAATGTATGTTAACTTATCTCAGTATGTAGACTTTATTTGAAGCCCTTATCTTGTGGACAATTATATATCAGTTTTTGTCTCACTGCTGGGACAAAACACCCAGCCAGATTATCTTAGGGAAGGCAAGGGCTTGCTTTTGGCCTAGTTCCAAGGAGAAGTTCAATCATGGTGGGGAAAGCACAGCTGGAGCAGACAGCCTGCATCACATCATCACACCAGCAAGAAGGAAGTCGAGTGGACAAATTCCAAGCAGAGCTTAGAATAAAATCTCAAAGCCCACCCCCAGTTCTTCTAGCAAGTTTCCATCTACCAAAGGCTTCCCAAACAATTATATTAGTTAGGGATTAGGCATTCAAACACATGAGACTATGAGGGATGTTTTGCATTCAAACTACCACAACTAAGATATGCATGAACTAAAAGGTAGAATGCATTAGAAAATTATATATATACACACACACACACACATACATGGAAGAGGCAATAGGTGGTACAACATAGGAGACAGAAATTGGCTAGGCAGTTTAGGGGTGACAGGATCCCAAAGAGAATAGCCTTCTCCTTGAATGAAGGCTGGAATTGTCCTTGGGCCTATGGGGAGGGGCCATTTAAGTCATTACACTTTACTACAGGTCAGAAACTTGAAAAAGATCTGGCCTTTTCTTGACTCTCCTTAGAGAATTCCTTCTCCCTACTGAGAAGCCCCTTCCTAGAGTATTAAGATTCTGAGAAGGCTGCCATTTTCCAGAGATCTTGACTGCAGACACAGACTCTCCCCCTTAGGGAGAGGGTCTTCCACTCCCTCCTGAGATTTGATGGCAGGACTAGGCTGGCTAAACCAGCTGTCTACCCATGAAAACAAACAAAAACAGGCTGGAGAGATGGCTTAGAGGTTAAGGTGTTTGCCTGCAAAGCCAAAAGCTCCTAGTTTGACTCTCCAGGACCCACATAAGCCAGATGAACAAGGGGGCACAAACTCCAGATGGAGTTTGTTTGTTGTGGCTGGAGGACCTTGCAGGCCCATTCTCTCCCTTTCTCTTTCTCTCTCTCTCTGCCTCTTTCCCTCTCTCAAATAAACAAATAGAATATATTTTAAAAATAAATAATAAAATAAGAAAACCTCCAACCTGAATCTGGAGATGGGCTTCTCAAACTCCCTCTTGCTGCCCTGGGTGAGAACTCTGCCTTAATTCCTTCTCTTAAGTTCTGGGCTTCTCAGACCCCATCTTGCCTCCTTGGGCAAGAGCTATGTCCCCCTTCTTTCCCTGAAGCTCCCCTTCTCTTAAAACTCTCCCTCCTAATGCTCTAAGCTACCATAAAACCTCTCTGAACCTTATCATGTGTGGATTACATTTGTCAATTTTTTTTGTTATTGTTTTTTTCGAGGTTGGTTCTCACTCTTTAGCCCAGGCTGACCTGGAATTCACTATGTAGTCTCAGGGTGGCCTTGAACTCATGGTAATCCACCTGCTGGTATTAAAGGCATGACCCACCATGTCTAGCTTGATTTGTTGAATTTTTAAGACAAGAATCTAGAAATACCTCAAATTATTAGTGCATTGGTATATATTGATACTTTGGCAAGGAACTCTAAAATTCCTATATCAGTGGGAGTACATATGAAATGAGACCATTCTACCATTCTTCCTACATCATAGTCGGTTTGGATTTCTTTAACAAATGGCATAGATAAATTTACTTGAGAAATAATTTATTTCTCACAGAGTCAGAGGCTGGGGACGTGTACAGTCCTTGAAAACTAGCAGATCCTGTGCCTGGTGAGGGATCTCTTCCTATTGTAGACATCCATCTTTCTTCAAATCCTCAAATGCTTTCAATTCCTTTTCTTCACCTCCCTTTCTTTTTCTCTCCCTCCCTCAACCTCTATCTCTCATCTCTTCTTCCTTTTTAAATTTTATTTTTTACTTGATAGAGGAATGAAGGGAGGGAGAAAGAGGCAGAAAGAGAGAGAATGGGTTTGTGTCTGGTTTACATGGGTACTGGGGAGCTGAACCTGGGTCCTTTAGCTTTGCAGGCTACACTATAGCCACTAAGCCATCTCTTCAGCCCTCATCTCTTCTTATAAGGGTACTTATCTCATCATCATGGTTATATCTCTATGGTTCTATCTCCAAATATCATCACACTGATGGTGAGGGCTTCAGTGTAAATTTGGAGAGGAGGACCCATTCAATCCATAGCAATTTATGTTTGCATAGAATATTGAGAATAGCTAGCAATGTCCTTCAAATAAAAAATAATGCATGTGCTTAGTTTTTAAGGTATTTTCTAGACTAGAGGCACCTTGCTTACAGGAATCAGAAGTTTCACCCTCATTGCTGGGCTGGAATGGCAGCACCATGCCCATCAGAGAACCAGGTTTCTTTACCCTCATTGCTCTGCCATCCCCAACACATGGTTTCCACATTATTGCTCATCCTGGCTACTCAAACTATAACCATGATATCCACAGTCTAGCCAGCAAAGAGAAAGAAAGGAAAATAGCAAGCCTCTTTCCTGGTAGGCTACTAACTTAGTAAGTGATTCTCTACACTAGGTAAAACATTCTAAGAATTCATTACCACTTTACTGAACCTCCAGGCTTGATACACTGGCTTCCTCTTGCAAAGTGGGAGGTTTCTCACATTTCCACCTTATGGCGAATATTTTCTGGTAGCAATAAAATTGTATTTCACACTTTTATTTTTCCAATAGTCTTTGCCAGTGTTCAAGCAGAAACACACCCTGGTATTCAAATAAAGTGACTTCTGGGGTGGAAAATCACAAGCCTGATTCCATAAAACTTCAAAACTGATCTAAAACTGGTATAAGAGCTCCTAAAGAACTTCTGCATGAAAGAAGAGAAATATTACAACCAAAATTTCAAGAGCCAAAGATTCATGCTATGTTTGCCAAGATGTCATGAGATGCTTCAGTAGTACCATGTTGCAACTAAAATAAAACCAAGCTCTTTGTGTGTCAGTCATGTGTGCGTCCTGTTGGCTTCTCATCACCTGTAATTTCTTGTTCCTGGAAAAGGCATACTCAACCCTGAGGTTTCTTTGGTATTAAGACATTTTCAATGGTCTTCAGTTCAATGGCACTCAATAAATCTTTTAAAACAGTGAAATTGAAAACATTAAAAAAAATACTCAGGGCTGGAGGGATGGCTTAGCAGTTAAGGCGTTTGCCTGCAAAGCCAAAGGACACAGGTTCGATTCCCCAGGACCCACGTTAGCCAGATGCACAAGGGAGCGCATGTGTCTGGAGTTGTCTGCAATGGCTGGAGGGACTGGTGCGCCCATTCTCTCTCCCTCATTCTCTGTCAAATAAATACATAAATAAATATTTATAAAAAAAAAAAAAATACTCAAAACAATATCCTGTCTCACAAGTATTCGGATTAATACCTAACAAAGAGAATTCTTTAAAACACACACAGGTTAGCAGACTAGAGATTTCCAAGAGCTCATTCCCTTAAAAGTAAAGTCAAAACTTTCTAAACAGGCTGATGATTAGGTTATTACAGATAATTTAGCCCTTGATCCAGGAGTGATTCCCAGCCATCAACAATGAGATTGTGAGAGGTACAGGAAATCAGAAAGAGGGAGGGAGTGAGGGTGGGAGATAGGGAGGAAATAAAGAAGGAAGGGAGGGAATAAAGGAAGGAAGGAAGGAAAGGGAAGGGAAAAAGAGAGGTGAGGAGAGGAGAGAAGAGAGAAAAGAAGAAAAGAAAAAGAAAAGAAAAAAGGACATTCCATTCCTATCCCTTTTTGTGATTCATACTTCATTATTCTGGGCAAAGATGAGGTATCCAGCTGTTGAAGGTTAGTCTGAATTTCAGAAAGGTAATAAATATAAGCTTATGAAATTTCACCATTATGTTCTACTTATAGAGAATGTGTCATGTTTTGTTTTTGCTTTTAGGACATGGGGTCTCAAGGTGCTTCCCAGGCTGGCCTCAAAATCTTGGGCTGAAGACATCCCCACCTCCGGTTCTTGAATACTTGGTATAACAGGCATGTGCCACCACTTGGTTTTACACTTTTACAGTGTTGTGGCTAGCTTCACATTGCTGGAGAAAACACCTGACCAAGAGCAGCTTGTGGGAGAAGAGGGTTTATTTTGGCTTACAGACTTGAGGGAAGCTCCACGTTGGCAGGGGAAAATGTGGCATGAGAAAAGACTAGACATTACCTTCTGGCCAGCAGGAGAGTGTGCCATGCACCGGCAAGGGGAGGCTGGGGACAACAACCATAAGCCCTCCCCAACAATACATCACCTCCAGGAGGACCCAATTCCTAGATTGCCACTAGCTGAGAACCTAGCATGTAGAACACATAAGTTTATGAGGGATGCCTGAATCAAAACACCACAGGGAAGCATTAATTAAATCATGTTCTTTTCTTTAAACTTTGAATTTACAGGTCTCTGAGATGTAAGCCATACTTATTTCTGTGGAGAAACATTCAGCTCCTCATATATGTTATTAAAAAATATTTAAAAGTAAAACATTTGAAGCCACAGAGATGTGAAATGAATCTTTCCTTAACCTTTCTTTTCTGACTATACCAGACATTCAGGAAACTGAAGCAACAATTAACCCCACACTGAGGGAATTCCCTGATAATTCAGCTCCTGTAAATACTTACCATGAAAAGCCCAGTAGTACCTTCCATAATTCCTGGTTATAACTCTGACTCCCAACTTCTTTAGCTTTTTCTCTAGCTATTTACCTGCATATGTAATGCTACTTTGTTCTTCTTACATCCATTAATCTATATATTGTCAGCTCACTGACCCAAACCTTTCAAACCTAAAATGGTGGAGATTGTTCTCTGACCTCCACACACTTGCCAGGACATGTGTGAGCCCATTCTCAACACATGAACATGAAAGCACACATGCTCACACATGTGTGAGCATGCCCACACAGACGCACACACACACAATTTTTTAAAATGATACTGATGTTATAGAAGTGGGCAAGAACTTCATGAGAAATTATGTGAACAGAAAAAGAACCGGGCTGGAGAGATGGCTTAGCGGTTAAGCGCTTGCCTGTGAAGCCTAAGGACCCCGGTTCGAGGCTCGGTTCCCCAGATCCCACGTTAGCCAGATGCACAAGGGGGCACACACGTCTGGAGTTTGTTTGCAGAGGCTGGAAGCCCTGGAGTGCCCATTCTCTCTCTCTCCCTCTATCTGTCTTTCTCTCTGTGTCTCTCGCTCTCAAATAAAATAAATAAAAAATAAAAAAAAGAACCAAGATTAGTGTTTGTAAAAGCCCAGTGTTTGAGTCCACAGGACAGCCAATGCACAGTTTGTGTTGATTTTTGTTTTTTGAGGCAGGGTCTCACTCTAGCCCAGATTGACCTAGAATCTCAGGGTGGCCTCAAATCCATGACAATCCATCTACCTCTGCATTCTGAGTACTGAGATTAAAAGCATGTGTCACCACACCTGGCTAGTTTGTGTTTTTAAAAGAAACATTTTAACTTTTAAAATAATTTTAGATGTCTGTGGTGGTTTGAATGAGATGACCCCCCATAGCCTCATGTGTTCTGAACACTTGTGCCGCTTGGGAAGTGGAGCCTTGCTGGAGGAGGTGTGTTGCCACTTGGGAAGTGGAGCCTTGCTGGAGGAGGTGTGTTGCCACTTGGGAAGTGGAGCCTTGCTGGAGGAGGTGTGTTGCCACTTGGGAAGTGGAGCCTTCCTGGAGGAGGTGTGTTGCTGGGAGTGGACCTTGAGGTTTCCTGGATCAGCTTGCCGGTCCTGGTTATGTTGCTCTTGCTGCTTTCTCACAGCTGCTGTTGCAAGATGTGATGTCCAGCCTCTATTCTAAGATGCACATCCCTTGATACTGGAAACCAAAATGAATGCTTTCTTTCCATCAGCTTCTTTTTGGTCAGGTCCCAGCAACATGAAGGTAACTACAACAATGTTTAAATGTATTTTGATTATATGCCACTCATAATGCTCTTATCCCCTTCTTACTCCCTCTTAATCCCTTATTCTTCCCAACTAAACAATACTTTCATGTCTTTGTGATTATGTGTGTGAGAGAGAGGGAGAGAGACCCATTAAGTTTAATTATGGCATTTGCCATCTATTTTCCTGGTCTTTGGGATACCACTGGCTGTTTGGGGGATCTTCCTGAGTGGCTTACACACAGCAGGTACAAAAATTGTCCAGATATTGCAGCTAGAAAGACATCATCAGGCTTGGAGGTCATCCCCACTTCCTGTCTCCCTGGTAACATTGATCAGGAAAATAGCATAATTACCCCTGTCTAGGATTTAAAATACCACAAAGAAGGGAGGAGAATGGAAGCATCTGGGCTTTTGCTTAGCCCCATTAGGAGAAAAGCTACTTTCTCCTGGTCAGAGGAACAAAGTTCCCTGGCCCTTAGTGGAGATTAAGCTACCTGCCTCAAGAATTAATCCAACTAGAGCCTGTCAATCATCTGTTGTTAAGAGATCACCATTCAACACCACTCACCACAAGACATGCTAAGGAGTTAGGAGGAATCATTATCTCCATAGCCAGATAATGTACTTATATCTCCCAGAGCCTCTCCTTCAGTGCAGTTGTTCATAGATTCTCACCACTAAGTCCACTGGCTTTTTTGAATTATAACTCAAGATGCATCACTTTTCCTTTTCTCCTTTCTTTCTCTTCTTTGAATGTTGACAGAAATCCTAAGCAAGCTTTCCCAGATAGTTTAGACCTCTTTTTTCTGTTTTCTCAATATATTTTCTTTGCTTTAACCACTCATCATTGTCCATGTGCACAGTTTGTCATGGTCGTGGACAAAGAACTTGATGGTAAGACAGTCTATGATGCTGCAGGGAGCATTAGAGTCTCTCTCTCAGGTTACCTCAGTTCTCCATCTTCAGCTTGCAGGACTTCCTGAAAGAAGAGGCTTTGGCTTTCAGTGATGGCAAGAAAAGAGGGAAGGAGAAAAAAATATAGAAAATGTTAGCCTGACATGTCATAGCCAGATAATGGAAGAAACTGAAATTCAAGAGCGTTATAGGCAGCTCACAAAACACAAAAGACAATGAACAGGACTGGATTCTGGTAAGTGGTGCTCTATCATTTTCTGCTGAAATAAAATTTTACTCTCTATAGTCATCTCATTTCTACCAAAGATAATCATAAAACAGGCACTCAGAAACTGCATTTGCTTAGACCCTTCCAAGACTATAGGTAGGCAACTTAACCCCATTAAAAGGTAAGTCATTGTCCTAAACCCACTGTAGTTACCTTGGGTTCCAGGAAATGCAGGGCCTGACAAAACAGTACCTCACCCTCACAGGCATACACTCACAGGTAAGAACAATTGTCCATGAAGCTGAGGCTGTACCCTGAATCAGACTTGATCATCTTGTAGGAGCCAGATTGATTCCCTAGACATGACACTAATAAGAATTGCATTAGGCTACCTTTAAGAACCTTGAAGAATCAAAACTGAGACAATAATCAGGCCACACCTTGATCAAAATTGCTTAATTATACTCTTATCCTTTGTCCCAATTCTTCCTCTATTTGAATGAACCTAAAGCTTATGTTAGCACCTTATGGATGAACTTGGGTCACTACACTCCTTTATGCCTTTTTCTTAATGTGTTGATTAAGTCTAATCTCTCTGCTTTTCACTAGTTCTTATATTTCTTTAATAGGCTTATTAGGATGGGTGGCCAACCACAGCCTGTTGGGCCTGTCAGATCTGAGGATCCTACTATAAAACTACAATTACAATTAGGGTAAGACTCAATTTGTTCACAACATAGATCCAATCTCATTAGCATGGCCTGATTGCTAGGCCTTATGACCTACACCTGCAATCCCAGCATTCAACAGGCAAGTTGGAGGGTGTCCTGGGCTGAATAGGCAGTTCATGACCAGCACTGGGTACGGAGCAATAGTAAGTATCTTAAGAGAAAAGAGAAAGGGTCTCTTTATATCTGTAGTACAAAACATTAAAGACATACCAGTATTTCAAGTCAAACATCATATGAAAGTATCATCATTATAAATTCATTTAGCCCCATGCAATTCTTACGCAGCTCAATCTTGTTAGCAGTCTGATAGCCCTGGCATAGTTTCTTCATTAGGGCTTCACAAATTCTTGTCCAATGTAGTCGTTAGCTTCTCATTGCTGGGACAAAGTGTCCAACCAGAAGCAGCTTACGGAAGGAAAGGATTTATCACTGGCTCACAGTTTTGAGAGAAGCTTTATCATGGGGGCAGACAACTAGTTTACACCACACATCCACAGCAGAGAGAGAACAGCATCCATGAGCTAGCACTGAGCACATAGAAGGGCAACCCCAAGATCTGCCCCCAGCAATGCGCCTCCCCCAGCAGGGCTCCACCACCTGAAGGTTCCACCAGCTGGACACCAAGTAGGAAACAATCACAAACACCACCACTACATCCTGTCTTATTAATCAGCTTCATGACTCAAACAGAATACCTGAGATAATCAACTTACAAGAGGGAAAACTTCACTTCAGCTCATGGTTTCAGAGGTGTTATATACCATGAACCCTTGATTCTGTTCAACACAGTGCATCTGGAAGCACATGGTGAAAGAAGCTTGTTCAGTTTATGACAACCACAGAGAAGAAGGAGGAGGAGGAGAAGAAAGAAAAGAAGAGGAGGAGGCAAAGGAAGAAGAAAAGGAAGAAAAATAAGAAGGAGGAGGGAGACTGGAGGGGCAAGGGTCCCAATATCCCTCTCAAGGTCACACTTACAGTGATCTAAGTTCCTTCCACTAGACTCCAACCCCCCCCCCACCACCGAAGGTTCCACCATGTCACCATAGTGCCACATGTTGGAGAACAGGCCTTTAAACCCTGGGCCTCTGTGAGACATTCCAAACTCCAGTTGCAGCATCAATTTAATGGTATGCTCTTAAAGTTAGGAAAAAAAAACTGTACTTGCTATATTTTTCTCCATGAATCCCTTTAAACATAAAATATTTGATTATAGTTGCAAAAACATTTTTCAATTTAAAGAATAGCTTTAATATTCTCTTTTTACTTTTTAAAAATTGCTTTTTCTGCTTTTGACATTTTCATACATGTATATAATTTTAATTTTATTTTATATAAAATGTAATTTTAGCCATGCATGATGGCACATGCCTTTAATCCCAGCACTTGGGAGTCAGAGATAGGATAGGTGTGAGTTTGAAGCCACCCTGAGACTACATAGTGAATTCCAGGTCAGCCTGGGCTAGAGTGAGACCTTACCTTGAAAAAATAACCAAAAAAACTTATACTGTTTTATATTTTGATCATTTTTCTTCCATTCAGCTATCCTCTCTTATCCTTCTCCCAGTTAACTCCTTTCTTCTTCTCCATTAATTCCTCTCTCTCTCTGTCTGTCTTTCTCTTTCTCTGTGACCCATTGAGTTAAATTAGGATTGCATAAACATGGGTGGAAGATTACTTACTATGGAATGGGCAACTTGCCAGTGACTATGCCACTCATGAATTTGATTTCCCTCTCCCAGCAACCCTTAGCTGCCTTGAGAGGTTCAGTGTCTCATGTATTCTACCCCCAGTAACAGTGATGTACTGGCAGGCTCAATCTTGTACAGGAAACCACATCTAATGTGAGTTCATGAGTGTAATTGTCACGTTGTATCATGATAGCATTTTTGCAACCCTCCTTCCCATCCTCCTGCTCTTACAATCCCCCCCCCCCCCGCCCTTCCATGAGATTCTCTGAGCCTTGGCCTGGGTGGTTTAGATGTCCTGTTTGAGACTGAGCACACAGGCACTGCCACTTATTCTCAGTAATTTTGCCAGCTATGCACCTCTGCACTAAACTGTGCCCATTATAGTAAGAGACTTCTGTGATTGAGGCTTCAAGAAGTACTAACCCATGGGAACAAATATAGATATGTAGAAGACAGTTTGACATGTTGTCCATTTACTATAACCACAGTCGTAGGTTCCCCCCTAAAGCCTATGTCCCTAGCCATAAGAGTTTGGCCAAATTTATAGTACCAGGCACGAACCTCTCTTGTGGAACAGGCTTCAATTTGAGTCAGGAGGCAGTAGGCTACTCTACTACCATTCATGCCGCTGCTACACCAGAGGGCATACCCTGCCTGGAAGGGCAGTTGTGGAAGAAACAGGGTACATCTGGGTAGGACTGTTATCACTTTTCTCCCCCTCACTTAGCACCTTTCAGCATGAAAAAAGGTAGCCAGTAGGGAACTTCCAGCTGTGGCCACCAACTCATTGGGAGTATTTTACTCCTGGCCCTAGATTTTCTAATTTATAATCTACAGCTTCTAGGAGACACTTTAGCCACCCCAATATGGGACCTTCATTCAGGCACTTACCAAGTAGTAGGCTTCCACATGTCTTATTCACAAATTTGTAATTTTGATTCATCCTTACACCTGAGCTATGGGGATGCTGAACTTATTCTAGAGAATAAGTTGTTAATAACTTGCTAGATTCTTTCAGTATTGGTAGGATTAGGCCTCCATCTACCCTAAGAAAGTGTTTGCAACCATCAGAAAATATGTTTATCCTCAACAGGGAGGCATCTGAGTGAAATATAATTGTCAATAGTCTCCTGGGAATGCCCTTTATTTGTATTGAGTTAAGCAAGGGCTGTGGCTTGGCTCCACCTCCTGGGTTATTACAGAAGGGAAAGGTCTGTATAATCATTTAGCTCTGGACCTTTAAGGACTGCTCCATTTTAGCCCTGTTGTTGGAACCCCTAAAATCCAGTTTTAAAAGTTCATTTAGGGCTGGAGAGATGGCTTAGTTGTTAAGGCACTTGCCTATGAAGACTAAAGACTCATGTTCAACTCTACAAGTCCCATGTAAGCCAGACACACAATGATACAAGCACACAATGTTGCACACAAGTGGGTACACGCATCTGAAGCTCGATTGCAATGGCTGGAGGCCTTTCTTTCTCTCTCTTTCATTCTCTCTCTCATAAAATGCCCAGTCTGTTGGGCTTGCTTCAAAAAAAAAAGTTCATTTAGAGGTATCTGGGGGTTCCATGGTCTGTTTTTGTAGTTTCTTCCTAATATCTAGAGATTAACTAATGAAATAGATACTTACTGAGCAAAAAATAACCTTAGAACATTTTTAGAAATATTCTTTATTTACAGCCATGTTACTCATAAATATAGAATTTTGAAAATATAAATTTCACTCTTCACAAACCTTTCTGACAATACCGTGGTATCACTTTTATAATAAATTACTGGTAGTCTGTTCCTGGATTTTTCTTTTCCATTTTATTGACCCATTTTTTCTATCATTGTACAAATACCATAGTCTTAATTATAATCACCTGTCTTCATATGTAGTAATAATACTCACAGACAACTTCTTCGTGAATGCTTTATTATTATCTGTCCTGGTTACATGTATAGATCAGTTATAACAGCTTGACTCTTTCCATATATAACCTACTAAATCTATCAGTTTTAGGGGGAAATCATTATACAATGAGTCTTTCAATCTATGAACATGATATACCTTCTGTTTATTTAGAGCTACTTTAATCTGGATAATATTTTGGAGTATTGATATAAAGATCTTATCTAATTTTAATTTGATTTTTGCCAAGATTGTTAATGTTTTGCTTTTTTGTTGTATACAGTGTTTCTATTTCAACCTCATTTTACAAATTATGAAATTTTCTTATTAATTCTAATAGTTTCTCCATGGTCCTTAGGACTTTAGAAGCCAACACTCTTTGTTTTTGTCTGCATACTTGTTTGGGACATGACATTATGTGTCCCAGGCTGTTCTCAAACTTTTAATGTAGTGGAGATGACATTAAACTTTTGATCCTTCTGCCTCTACCTCCCAAGTACAGGTGTACACCACTACAATGCTTATGTGGTGCTCAGAATCAAGCCTTGGGCTTCATAGGTGCCGGGCAAACATTCTACCGATTGAGAAACATGCCCAACCTCAAATCAACATCTTTTTGACTAAAAATTTCTCTCCCCTTTCATTTATATGGAAAATTAAGTCATTTGAGTGTCTAGTGGTAAACTAGCTATATATTCTTGAAATTAAATTACTGGTTTGTAGTATATGTTTCTTTTCTATTGGCTAATATTGTTTAGGGTTTCTTTTCTAGAAATTAACTGAGAAGTCTTCTTTTTATGCATTTTAAAATTAACGTCAATAGTGATAAGTACTTGTCCAGCATGTGCAAGGCTATAGGTTTGTTTTCCAGTACTGAAAAAAACACCAAAAGAAGAAATTAAAATCAACATGGTTTACAAAAAGTTGGGAAGCATTCCCTCTATTTTCTGAGTTTACATGATGTTTAGAAAATGATATGGCAGGCTGGGGATGTAGCTCATTCAGCAGAATGCTGACCCAGCATGCACAAGGCCCTAACTTCAACACCCAGCACCATATAAACTGGGAATGATGGGACACACTTGTAATCTCAGCAACCGGGCTGTGCAGGCAAAAGGATCAGAAGATCAAGGCCATCCTCAGCTAGATAAAGAACATGAGGAATATGAAGCAAGCCTATGAATATGCCACCACTTTAAAAAATGAAGAGAAAAGGAAGGGGGGAGAGGAGGAAATGAGAGAATACTAAATATGTTCCAGGGGCTGGGGAGATGGCTCAGTGGCTAAAGACAGTTGGGTGCAATATTAAATGCTCCAAGGGTTTATGTGATAAAGGTTGAAGGGTTAGGTCCCCAGCTTGGTCCTATTGGAAAATATGGGGAATGTTAAGAGGAGGGGGGCTAGCTGGAAGAAGTGAGGTCATTGGTGGTGTGGTCTTGAAGGAAATATTGGGAGATGGTCCACTTCCTTCTCCCTCCTCCTTTGTGCGCTGGCCATGAAGTGTGCATCTCTTCTATATCCTGTTCTCCTCATCGTGGCATGTACCTTTATCATAAAGCCATGGACTGAAATCTCCAAAACTGTGAGCCAAAATAAACCTTAGCTTTTATTTTTTTATCTCAGGTATTTGTTACAACAAAAGTTAACACAGATTTCATCAAGTAAGCCACTAATCCTGAAGGCTTATTTGACCAGAAATTTTTTATATATTTTTTTTGTTTATTTTTATTTATTTGAAAGTGACACAGAGAGAGAGAGAATGGACACGCCAGGGCCTCCAGCCACTGCACACAAACTCCAGATGTGTGTGCCCCCTTGTGCATCTGGCTCACGTGGGCCCTGGAGAATTGAGCCTCAAACCAGGGTCCTTAGGCTTCACAGGCAAGCGTTTAATCGCTAAACCATCTCTCCAGCCTTGACGAGAAATTTTTAATCTTGGGTGTACTTCTTTTGTATGTGAATATTTGCATGGAGTAAATGTGTGTGTATGCATGTTTATATGTGTAATAGGTATGTGTGCAAGCTTGTACAAATACATTTGGAAGCAAGAGGTCAACACTGAGTGTCTTGTCCAATCACTCACTGTTTTGAGACAGGGTCTCTCACTCTGAACTTAGAAAACACCAACTTACCACCATTATCGAGCCAGCCCAAGCCCCAAGGATCCTCCTGAATCTGCCCTCCCCGCGCTGGGGTTACAGGAGGCCCTCGCCATGCGCAGCTTGCTGAAGATTGAAACTCATTCTTGTGCAGCAAACACTTGCTGACTGAGCCATATCCTTAGCCAGGGTCCGCTGCTTAAATTTCTGTTAATGTTCTATGCATTTGGTTTTGCTTGTTTCCTGTATTGAATATTTGTTTTCTGCATACTTTTTTTCAGTGCTGGGGCTTAAAACATGCACTGTTTCCTGAAGCTTTGCCCCAGACCCCAATTCTGCATGGATTCAACTCTCAATAAGGCATTAAATGATTGCTGGTTATTTGTATAATATCTCCGTATTATCCACTTTTAATTTCTCTTTGTTATTTTCCTGTTCCCTTGCTTTTGTAAAGCATTATTTTTCTTCCACCTGCATAATTCCATTTAGTATTTTGTTTGTTTATATCTTCTGGTAATAAATATATTCCATTTTGTTTATTTTAAAATGTGTCTAATTTTAATTCATTTTTAAAAAGTAATTTTTCTTGACATAGAAGTCTACATGAGTGACTACTTTCTTACAGGATTTAAGAAAATGCCAGGCTGGTATAGTGGTGGCACATTCCTGCAATCCTAGCACTTAGAGGGTAGAAGCAGAGGGACCATGGCAAGTTCCAGTTCAAGACCAGACCAGCCTGGGCTGCACTATGAGATCTTGTCACAAAGAAAGCAAATAAAAGTTATTCAAGTTGAGAAGTTCATTGTGTGTCTGTTGCTTTTGCAAGTATAGTGATTCTTTTTTAAATCCATTGACTCTCTCTCTCTCTCTCTCTCTCTCTCTCTCTCTCTCACACACACACACACACACACACACACACACATATAAAGATAAATGGTTCCTGTTAATGAGAATAATACATGTGTTTTATTGGTGGTTTGGTCATGTAAGATCATGTTAACTCATTCTCTACACTCAATTATGCCAATATTCATGATGTCATTCAATATCAACTCAAGTGGTGAAGTATTACTAGCTTCATTCTGGGCTTTTGACCTGTTTGACTAACCTACTTTGTTATTTAAAAAACTTGAACTACATATAGGTTGGGAGAAATCTAAAGTAAATACCATATACCCACTAACTTGGTTCTGTGATGTTTATACCACCTACAATTGCTTTCTTTCCTATTTCTACATCCGTCTGTCCATCTTTTCACACATTTCAAAGTAGATTACAGACACCAATACACTTACCTCTAAATACTTTAGAATGCATATTTAATCAGAGTTCCATCTTTTTTCAGCTTTTTTTTTTTTGCCATAAAACTTAAATATACTACAATGAGAACAAGCCTTATGTGTAAATTCACTGATTCTACAAATGAATAAGAGCTTTTGCCCAAAATTTCTCTCTCAAGATATAGAGGATATTGCTGAAGACTCCACATACTTGGGCTGCAAGGCCACTGAGAAATCCTGCTGGAACTGAGCTGATAACCTCCTCCATGTAGACCAGCTGACAGAAATCTGGAAGAAGCCATCCTACAAGTAGTTAAATGGGAGAAAGAGATACCACCAGTGAAGATACTCAACAGTGGACACTGCAAGCCTTCTAGTTGGCAAGCCAGCCCAAATGAGCCAACGGGTGCAATAGTGGCACATCTGTCATGGTGGAAACCAACTGCCCTCCAATAGGACTGGAGGCCTGCTCCATGGGGGGAAACACATCCCTGGTACTGAAAACTTAAAACAGGGGTAGTCATGAGCCCTACGGGTGTAACATCTGCTGATGTCTGGAAAAATGTATATACTATGCTTATCAAACTGCCCAGTAAGCACTTCTCTTAATATTTATACCCTTATATTAATGCTGCTCTCACTTTTCAGATGGCAGTGACTTTGGGATGACTCAGAAGGTATCATAGTGCTAGAAAGAAGTGACTGGAGTACTGAGTAACATCTCGATCACATCTTCCTTAGGATTCATGGAGTGAGGAAATGGGAGAGGTAGAAGGCAAGCCTAAGTCTTTGGCAGTCTAGAATGCCCACGTCTGATCTTGAATTAGTCACAGTCACCACATCTGTCTTATAAGAATGTAATGAGGTAGCTTTGCAACCATTCTCCAAGAAGCTTTTGCAATTTAGGGGTGGGGGAGATGTAAATGGGTAAGAAAAGAAATTCTTTGACATTTTTTATAAGAATTATAGATGTAATTTTATGTCAATGACAAGGAGATTGAGGTTTTCATTTTTCTGAAGTAGTTTCTGCATTGTTGAACTAAAGACTAATTTTCTAGTTGTGATGTGCAGCTCAGAGTACTAGGTGACAACTCTTGTCTGCGTATGGAAAGTATCAGAGCTTTAACAACCTACTGGTGCCCAGACATCAGCTCCAGAGATTCCAGATCTGACTCAGTGCAGACATTGGCATGGTTTTAAAGCCCCCTAGATGATTCTCATGTGTCGTCATCACTGCGAGGTGAATGATTATTTACACAGACCCAACCTCATGGCCTGCGATAAATGCATGAGCAAATTTACTGCCTCTAGTCCTCTCTCCAGACACCCAGCAGGAAAGAAAAGAGAAGAATCCTAGACTAAGAGGAGAGTCCATTTTACCATGCCTGGCAGAGTGGCATGTGTGCAGCACAGAGATGAGGGAGGCGTGTTTCCAATAGTGATAGTTCTGGCACAGCTGAGCGCTTATCCCCAGAGCCAGAGGAAGGGTCCATGAGCAGCTGCCAGGCGAGAGAAACAGCCACAGTGGGTTCATGTAAATCCTGTGGCTTCAGACTGTCCCAGGGCTAGGCAGCTTAATACAGGTGACCCACAGGCAGGGGAGGTTCCCAGGCAAAAGTAGCATCAAATTTTCAAAAATGGGGAAGCTGAAGATAAGCAACATTTGTATTCCAAATGTAAAAATCAGGTGTACCATATGTATGGACTGGAGCAAATGAACCAAATACACCAGGGCTCCCTCAACGTTCCAATTCATGGAAGCAATGGAAAGCATAATCAGTTCTTAGTGTCCATGTGGGTGGCAGAGGGGATTGGACCCAGGATGCCCTAGGATAACAGAGTCCATGTGTGCATAACTTCCTTATATAAAATGATGTGGTTATTGCATAGAACCTATGCATACCATCCTGTGCACTTTTGATCATCTCTAGATTACCTGCAGTGTGAATGCTGAGTAAATCATTGTTATAGTACATTGTTTAGAGAATGACAACAAGAAAAATATCTGTTTATGTTCAGTAAAGATGCAATTACTTTCCAAATATTTTGGATTCTTGGCTAGTTGAGCCTATTGATGTGCAATCCAAACTGAGTTTACTGGAGTTTTCCATATACTCGGCAAACTGGAAGGGATGGTGAGAAGGCACCTGTATAACATCTGATCAAATTTTAATAGGAAAACTAAAAACTAAGTACAGAGCACATGGTTACAAAGGATTGCACCCCATACCTGTTATGACAGTTTATCTTCATTGCTAACTTGACAAATCGGGAGTCACCTAGGAGACACAACTCATGAGTTTCCTTCTCTTCTTCCCTACCTCTTCTTTTTTAAAGACAGTGTCATTCTGTAACAGCTCTGATGACCTCAAACTCACTTTGTAGCCAAGACTGGCATCAAATCCTTTTGCTTCAGCTTTCCAAGCACTTGGATTTCTTGTGTATGAGCCACCTCACCCAGCTTTGTGGTGTGACTTTGAACAATAGTCCAGCGAGATTTAATTGGAGAGTAAAGACCCACCATAAATGTAGGCAGCACCATTTTATGGACTGGAGTCTATGGCTAAAGAAAAAGAGAATACTGGGGGGAGAAAACCAGATGAAAGGTGAGCACCAGTGTCCCCCTTTTTCTGCCTCCTGAGAAGAGATGCAACCACATGCTTCCACTGCTATGAACTCTACTATACCTTCCCCTCCATGATGGACACAACCTTTAAAACTATGAGCTAAAACAGCTCCTTCTTCCTATATATTGCTTTATTTTTTCAGGTATTTAATTGCAGTGATGGGCAAAATAACCACTATACCTGTCTTATTTAACAGTTGGCTATTTGTTATTGGCTAAGACTTAGCTACTTATTACCAGAATAGGTTACAACATCATTAGGTTACAGTTAACTATATATAAAGAAACTTTTAAACCAAACCTAAAATATGCATACAAGCATATTGTAACCTTTCACCACTTCTGGGACAAACACCTGACCAGAAGCAGTGAATGGGAGGACAGGGTTTATTTCGGGCTTACAGAATCCAGTGGAAGCTCCATTGTGGCAGAAAAAGCTGGCTCACTTCCCTAGATCTATAGCAAAGAGACACCACCCACAGCCAGAACTCAAACTGACTCTTTACACACCTTAGGGCTGGGCTACAAGATCTGCCCTCAATGATACCTTCTCCAGCAGGCTGCTGGAGACCTAAGTAGGAAGCTCAGTCTTAATCAAAAATCCCTGAGTTCATGGGATTCATATATTCAAACCACCACAAAGCATCTTTACATAAACTTAACACTGGTGATTTATGTGGGGGTCTCTGAGGGAATCTGAAGTTCTACAGATCCTTAAAGCCATGGGGTATAGCAATATCTCTCAACTCAATGAAGGAAATTAAGTGAAGCTAGGAATTAGTGAGAATAAACATAATGTGCTTTAGTGAAGTAACTATAATTCCAGAGTCATAAGAATTTTTTTGCTACCCCTTGAAAGCTATAAATTACAAAACTATTTTAGGTATATCCCATTCTGTAATAATTATGTTAGTTAGCTTTCCATAATAAGTGGGAAAAGCAAATTCTATGTATTTTTTGTTGTTGTTGTTTGTTTTTGAGGTAGGGTCTCACTCTAGCCCAGGCTGAGGGACTTTAGAGGGAAAAGGAGACCAGGTATGAGGTGATGTGGTAGGAAATGTGAAATGTTTGGTGATTAAAGTTGCTTTGCCACGCAGACAAAGCCTCTTGGGGGTTAGAAATGTAGTTCAATGGTATAGCAAATGCTCAGCATTTATGAGACCTTGGATCCAATTCCCAGCATTGGGGGAAAAAAATCTCTCAGGTGATAAAAGTTATGGAGAATCAGTTCTTTTCCTGGTAGAAATCTTTGCTATGAAAATTTCCTTTATAAGTGGAAATTTTTGTCTACAAAAGGGTAGCTTTTCAAGGCTACTCATATATGTGAAGTTTCTCAAATTAACCAGCTTGAAATAATTTGCCAAAGAGGTATATTTTGGGGTGTCATATCCAAATATCCTGCAGTTGTATTTTGTGGTGAGTCTAAAGCTGTAAGGCCAGTTGTCAAAGTGCCTGATATGCAGTAAGCACTCATAAATATTTTCCAAGTTAAGGATAAATTAATACTACCTTAGGAGCCAGGGATGTAGCTCAGCTAGTAGAGTGCTTGTCTAGCAGACATGAAGCCTTGGGTTTGATTTCCTGCACCTTATAAACTAGGTATGGTGAAACATGCCTATAATTCCAGGGAAAGTGGAAGCAGGAGAATCAGAGAGTCAAGGACATTATCAACTACATGGCGAGCTTGAAGTCAGCCTGCGCTACAAGAGACCATGTCTCAATTAATCAGTCAATCAATCACAAATGTTCATGATAAAATCTTCAATCAAAATTCAAATCTATTCTCTTTTGTCTTGAACTTAAGCAAAGACAAAAATGCTCATCATTTTTCACAGAACATTGTCTGGACCTTAAGAGAACAGCAAAGCATCTTATCTCGTGACATACAATTTTCAAAACTTTTAATAGAAGCACTGGATTCTGCTTTCCATTTTTACAGTAATCCTGGTGACTAGTTTCTGTATTTTAGCCAGAGAAGAATGCCGAATACAATAAGCTGAAAAAGGCTTCCAGGAACATAGAGAAAGAAAGGACATTCCTGACCTTAAATGTCATAATCGAAATGGATTAATTTTTAAGCTACCCTCATAAAATACGACTAATAGGAGAACACACTATCTGTTTCTCATCAGGCTTCAATCAAACAAGCATTAGCTGGATGTCTTTGCAGAGTGTTATGGGTGTGTTTGAAGAAGTACATAGTCCTTCTCAGGAACTGGAAGCCTACAAGCTTCTCTGCTTTCTCAACTGTGTAAATTCTGACCTCTGATTTGAATGAATAGAACTCAAGAAGGCCTTTGCAGGAAATACTGATTTCTAGTGTTTACTTACCTGTGATCTTTGGACTGTGGATCAAGAGACTAAGAGAGGGAGTTAAGGAGCTGTGAAAAATTTTTAAATGACTGAGATTTTCCATTTATGTTGAATTCTCCCTATTTTTCTAATTCATTTCTTTTCTTTTTCCTAAACACTATAAAGGTTTATACCAAAATCTAAGGAAGTTTGTGTAAACTTTGTACATATAAATATAATCTCCACCATGGAAGAGTGGAATACATACTATTGTAAGTACATAATTCTCCCTTTTTACTCATTCCCACTGCCCTTTCCACTCCATGAATTCTCCCTTTGTGTGAATTTTATTTTTTTGCAGGAATTTAAAAAAAGACAAGCAGTACCTTTTTATAAGCAATAACCATTCTTAGATGGCACATTTAACCAGAAACACAAAACAAAGAAAAAATGAAAAACAACTATTTTCATATTTTAGATGATATTCATTTTTACTTAATATTATTCATTCTGCAATACTATTATTTAAAATCCTGTTGCTTAAATGCTTTCTTTTCCTCTGCAGTTGAGTTTTATGGAGTTTCTCAAGATTGACTCATAAAATATGTAGTTCAGTATTAAAGAAAGTTGTAATAACATTCTTACTTTAGGATGTCAAGAAATGGCTGCAAGTTTTAGGCCAATTTATGCCTTGGTTGATATAACTTCATGCTAATTAAAACTAAAACAGAGCTGGGGGGTGTATTTCAGTGGGAGAGTGCTTGCCTAGTATGTATGAGTCATAGGTTCAATCCCTAGAGCCACAAAGAAAAGAAAACAAGACCAAGACAAAAAACAAAAATAGAAACTTGGCTTAAGAGGAGGTATAAAGAAAAGTTGTATCTGGGTGTGGTGGCTCATGCCTTCTTGGGAGGCAGAGGTAGGAGGATCGCTGTGAGTTCGAGGCTACCCTAAGACTATATAGTAACTTCCAGGTCAGCTTGGGCTAGAGTGAGACTCTACCTTTAAAGGGAAAAAAGTGGGGGCTGGAGAGATGGCTTAGTCATAAAGGCACTTGACTGTGAAGCCTAAGAACTCACTCTGCAGATCCCATGTAAGCCAGACGTGAGGCAAGTGCAAGGTTGCACAAGTCCACTAGGTGACACAAGCATTTGTATTTCGATTGCAGTGGCTGAGGTCCTGGCACACCAATTCATTCTCTCTCTCTCTCTCTTTCTTTCTCTCTCTATCTCTCTCTTTCTCCAAAACAATAAATAAATGAATGAATAAAAGAAAAGTTGTAATTTTCTCCAGCACCATAACACCTTAGCTCCTAGGAGTCAGGACTGTCTTGGGTCCTGGTCTATGTGCTCAGGCTCTGGGGTTGGTGCACAGAATGGAGGGAGAAAGGAAGCCTTACCCTCCCTGTTGGACTGTGAGTCTACTGAGGACAGGAAAGTTTACTGAGATTTCCTAAACACCAAGGGTTACAGTCTCGGATTTTCTGCATCCACATGTATGCCATGGCAAGAAATACCTGTTTGGACTCTGCCTCTCACTTCCTCAAAAAGCTGTTGTAAAGAGCCAACTGATCAGGGTTATAGAAACATTTTTTTTTTTTTTTGGTTTTTTGAAGGTCTCACTATAGCCCAGGCTGACCTGGAATTTACTATGGAGTCTAAGGATGGCCTCAAACTCATGGAAATCCTCCTACCTCTGCCTCCCGAGTGCTGGGATTAAAGATGTGTACCACCACACCTGGCTAGAAACATATTTTTGTGATAATATTTGGTCTGAGTACCCAAGTCCTGACCCAAGAGCTGAGAAGATCCTTGGGTTCCTTGGTGTATTTTGTATACTAAAAATCTGACTGGTGTCTGTCTGGAGCCTCTAAATAGCTTTAGGAATGAAAGCTTAAAAGACTAAGGCATAGTTCCAGGTAAGACTTGCAGCCTTCTGTGAGCTGAGGACCCAGGAGGAAGAAAAGAGAAAAGAGAAAGTCAGTGGAAATGACATTCATCACTCTGCTTCCTGGTGACAGACCTGTGAGTCATCACCTCATGCCACTGATGCCATGCAGTGCCTTTTTTCCCTGAAACTGTGAGCCAAAATAAATCCTTCCTTCCTTAAATTGTGGGGTGTGTGTGTGTTGAAGTTTTTTGTCACAGTAATGAGACAATAAGCCCAATGTAAACTAAAGTTCCCAGAAAGAAGTCACATCTATGTTAAGCATTCATTATTGGTTGGCCAGAATGTTGCAGATACCCAGCCAAATTGTCTTGGCTATTTTCACCCCCTCTTTGTTTTTGTTTTTCAAGGTAGGGTCTCCATCTAGCCAGGCTGACCTGAAATTCACTATGCATACTCAGGGTGGCTTCGAACTCATAGCAATCCTCCTACCTCTGCCTCCCAAATGCTGGGATTAAAGGCATGCACCACCACACCTGGCTCTTAACCCCTTTTAGTAAGCCATTAATTACCCACCTCTGTAAGGGAACTAACATCCCATAAGTAATAGGTCATTCCTTCAGAATGTAAGACCAGACTCACAGCTTCCACTAGCCCAAATGCCAAGAATGTCATCAGAAGGTTTAAACAGAGACTTTTCTCACATTGCTGTAACCTATGTGAGGCAGACAAGCATAGAGGCAGCCCAGTGGCCTGGGCCACCTGTCCCCCTTGGCTGTCCCTTTCCCAGTGGGGCAATACCCAGCACCTCCCCTCCTATGGGTAATCTGTGTCCAGGTACATGTTTGTAGAAGGAGAGATAGGAAAGGACAGCTAATACCAGTACTGGGGACAAGTGCAGTGAAGACTAATCTGTCCCTGAAGTGATTGGACAGAAAAAAGCCCACTTACCACCTCATCGGTATGCACGACAGGTTTCACATATACTTAAAAATTATGGGGGCTTGGGGTTTGATAGATGGCTTAGTGGTTAAGGAGCTTGCCTATGAAGCCTAAGGACCCAGGTTTGATTCCTCAGTACCCACACAAGCCAGGTGCACAAGGTGGCACATGTGCCTGAAGTTCATTTGCAGTGGCTAGAGGTTTGAGCATGCCCATTCTCCTTCTCTGTTTCTGTCTCTGTCTCCTTCTTTCTCTTTCTCTCAAAATAAAAATTTAAAAAAACATGGGGGCTAGAGAGATGGTTCAGACATTAAGAGGTTAATACACTTGCCTGCAAAGTTTAAGGGCTCTGGTTTGATTCCCCAGTACCCAAACAAATGCCTGTCTGGCTTTATGTGATTGACTGGGAAATTGAACTGGGGCGGGCACACTTTGCAAGTGAGTGCCTTTAACCACTCAACATCTTCCTAGCCCAAATCTTGTAATGTGTGGGTTGTAGCACAGTGATAAAGTACTTTTGTAGCAGGTACAAGGCCCAGGGCTTGATCAGCAGCAGTAAAGTCAAAACCAAAACCTATTAAATATTTTTTTTTCTGGAGGGGGGAGGAAGGGTATTACCATGGGATATTTTTTTAAAATCTTATTTTATTTTTTTCTCAATTTTTAAAAACATTTTCCATGATTATAAAAAATATCCCATGGTAATACCCTCCTTCCCCCCCCCCCACTTTCCCCTTTGAAATTCCATTCTCCATCATATCCCCTCCCCTTCTCAACAAGTCTCCCTTTTATTTTGATGTCATGATCTTTCCCTCCTCTTATGATGGTCTCATGGAAAATGTTAATAAAAATTGAGGAAAAAAATAAAGATGCCCCCCACCGCCGTTAAAAAAATTTATTTTTTTCTTCCTCTACCTCCTCCCATCTCCATCTTCCTGCTACTGCCATCCACTTTCCTTTGCTGCCCCAAGATTCTTTTAACTCTGATTATTAAATTGAATTACTTCTTAAAGCGTGGGTGATAGTAAAGGGGAAACCATACTCTCCTGAAGGCTGTCTCTTACACCGCCTTGGGGGAAAGAAGTTGGCTGACAGCATTGATGTGTCAGTAACTGGTGACTGCTTCCTAACACCAAGGCAGTATGCCTCCACAGACATGGCTTAGTGCATCATCAGCTCAACTCTCAGGCAATGCTCAGTATATCTAGTATATACTTTTAAAAAATATTTCATTTAGGGCTGGAGAGATGACTTAGCAGGAAAGGTTCTTGCCTGCAAAGCCAAAGGACCCAGATTTGATTACCCAGGACCCACGTAAGCCAGAATCACAAGGTGGTGCATCTGGAGTTTGTTTGCAGTGGTGGGAGGCCCTGAGGCACCCATTCTCTCTCTCTTTCTGTCTTCTTCTTTCCCTCTGTTTCTCCTTCTCTGTCAAATAAGTAAATAAAAAATTTAAAAAGTATTTTACTTATTTATTTGAGAGAACGAGGCAGAGAGACAAGGAGAGAGAGAGAGAGAGAGAAAGAGATAATGGGCATGCCAGGGCCTCCAGAGACTGCAAGGGAAGTCCAGACACATAAGCCACCTTGTGCATCTGGCTTACATGGGTCCTAGGGAATCGAACCTGGGTCCTTTGGTTTGTTGGGCAAGTGCCTTAATTGCTAAGCCATCCCTCCAACCCAGTATCTACTTTTCACTGACTGATATTTTCCATCTGTCCTTACTTACTTTATATATATATTTGTCTTTATTATATATACCTTTATTTTATATTATATGATATCATATATATGCAGATATATGAAGACTTTATCATTGCTGAGATAAAATGCCTGACCAGAAGCAGCCTATAGAAAGAAAGGGTTGATTTTGGTTTACACTTTTAAGAGGAAGTTTCATCATGGTGGGAAAAGCATGACATGGCAAGAAGCTGGCTCACTTTGTCACATATCAACAGGGAGGTAGTGGAGAGAGTGAGCTGTGCTATGAACACCCAGTGGGGCTGGGTTAATAAGCCTCCAGGCCTGACCCCAGGGCACACCTCCTTCAGCAAGGCTCCACCTCCCAAAGGCTCCAGCAGGTGCAGACTAAATATGAGGCTTAATCACAAACACCTGTGAGTATGAGGACCGTTTATACTCAAACTACCGTGTGTGTGTGTGTGTGTGTGCGTGTGTGTGTGTGTACTCATTTATATTTGTCATTATCAATGTGTTAATTGTCTTTTGGCAAAGATTGTCCTCTTTAAGAAACTCAGTTTCCTATGACAAGGTGTAGTTTATGTCTCTTCCTTGAGCCTGCATGGGCTTTTGGGAATGCTTAGATAACAGAGGACTGTGGAAGTGATGTGTATGACTTGTAAAGCTAGGCCGTGAAAAAGAGCTCAATTCCACCAGGCTCTCTTTCAGGATATCTGGCTTGTGTTGCAAGGACGTCTGGCTCTGAGCTGTGGTTGAAGGTGGAGCTCCATTCCTGTAGCAGTGAGCAACGAGTCTCACCACTGTGGGTATTTGCAGTGCTGGAGGTAGAGCCTTCACCTAAAGCCATGCACCTGATGCAGAAGCCTTACTGAGCTTCCCTGCCCAGATTGCCAGCCCTAGAATAAGCTGGTGTCTATGTGATAATGATGGGTCTATGAAGGTTCATTGAATGTTACAATGGCATCACTCTGGACAAGAGATTAATCACAAGGGCAGGGGAGGCTGGGCATGGTGGACTAGGGGGCAAATGAGAAGTCCGTAACTTTTTTTATTGACAACTTCCACGATTGTAAACAAAATCCCATGGTAATTCCCTCCCTCCCCCCAACTTTCCCCTTTGAAACTCCATCATATCCCCTCCCCCTCTCAATCAGTATTTCTTTTATTTTGATGTCATGATCTTTTCTTCCTATTACGATGGTCTTGTGTAGGTAGTGTCAGGCACTGTGAGGTCATGGATGTCCAGGCCATTTTGTGTCTGTTTTGGCTCTTACATTCTTTCTGCCACCTCTTCCATGATGGACCCTGAGCCACAGAAGATGTGGTAGAGATATTTCATTGCTGAGCACTCCTCTGTCACTTCTTCTCAGCACCATGGTGCCTTCTGAGCCATCCCAAGATCACTGCCATCTGAAAAGAGAAGCTTCTCTAACCAAAAGTGACAGCAGCATTAATATATGGGTATGAACATTAAGAGAAGTGCTTATTGGGTAGTTTGGTGAGCACAGTATATACATTTAGCCAGACAGCAACAGACATTACACCCCTAGGGCTCATGACTACCCTGTTGTAGGTTTTCAGTATCAGGGTTGTATTCCCTCCCATGGAGCCAGCCTTCTTCTGCTTAACTTTGTTGTGAACCAAAAACTACTCTTAAAAAAACAAACTCTACTCTAAAACATTATATATATATAATCTGTGGGTGGAGAGATCAGTTAAGGTGTTTGCTTGCAAAGCCTGGCAGCCTGGGTTTGATTCCCTAGTACCCATGTAAAGCTAGATGCAAAATGGTGTATGTATCTGGAGTTTGCAATAGTAAAAGGCCCTGGTATTCCCATTCTGTCTCTCTGGCTCTTCTTGCAAATAAATTAAGTAGTTTTAAAAACTGTGGGACTGAATGTAGTTGAGTGGTGGAGTATGTACTAAGCCCTGAGTCCAATCACTAGTACATTAATAAGTAAATATGTAAATAAATTCATGTCACCACTAGAAAGTCTAGACAGGTATAATTCCCTTGGTAAATAAGGGAGGATGCTCAGAAGTATATATTAAAAAAATAGCTGGGCATTGTGGCACATGCTTTTAATCTCAGCACTTGGGAGGCAGAGGTAGGAGGATCACTGTGAGTGTGAGACCAGCCTGGGACTGCAGAGTGAGTTCCAGGTCAGTTTGGGCTAGAGTGAAACTCTACCTTGAAAAACAAAACAAAACAAACCAGGGGGGAAAAAAGGCAAACCAAAAACCCCTAGACTTTTGTAGAACACAAGAATGTTCAGGGTGGGGGGAAGCTCTAGGATCCTATATTTTTTAAAAAAATTTTTTTTGTTATTTTTATTTATTTATTTGAGAGCAACAGACAGAAAGAGAAAGAGGCAGATAGAGAGAGGGAGAGAGAGAATGGGCGCTCCAGGGCCTCCAGCCACTGCAAATGAACTCCAGAAATGTGCGCCCCCTTGCATTTGGCTAACGTGGGTGCTGGGGAGTCGAGCCTGGAACCAGGGTCCTTAGGCATCACAGGCAAGTGCTTCATCGCTAAGCCATCTCTCCAGCCCAGATCCTATAGTTTTTTCTACAGCTTTATCTTCTGGTGTTTTTTTCGTTCATTTTTAGCAGTAATCAAGAGAAAGTATCATAGAAAATGAGTTCCTATTTACAACAGCAACATAAATTATAAAACTTTGGCGTCATTATAATAAGAAAAATATATCTTTGTGTCAACAACTTTAAACGTGTAGGGACAGATTTTATAATGTAATATGAATAAATATTTTATATGATCCCTTAAAGTTGATTTTATTCTTTTTAAACTTTTAAAAACATTTTGTTCTTTTAAGTTTGGGGTGTGGGGGGTATGTACAGATGTGTACACTCCCTCTGGCATGTGGAAGCCAAAGGAAGATGTAGGGTGTCCTCCTCGATTAGTCTCCCACATTTTTTCCTTTAGAGGGCGTCTCTCACCGAACCCTGTGCTGCTGACCAGTGAGCCCCAGCCGCTCTCCTCTCTCCCACCTCCCTCTCGCTGGGGTCACAGGCAAGCATGGCCAAGCCCGGCTTTTCTACATGGGTGCCAAGGGTAAAACTCAGCTACTCATGCGTGTGCAGCCAGTGCCTTTTCCCGCTGAGCTGTCTCCCCACACCTGCTAATGTTGAAACTGTTCCAGGAGCTGAACAAGGTGACTGGGCTCATGTGTTTGTGGGCGGGGATGGGCGAGGTGGGTGTGGTGATGTGGTGCCAAAAGCTGGGTCCAGGGATTTGTAGAATACCACAAAGCCCAACTTCAGCCCAGATTCTATTTGTGGGGGGAATGAAAATGCATAAGAACGGAAAAGAAACCCTGAAAAGAGTTATACAGGAGAAACTATTGCATCAACAGTGACTATTTGATCAAGTAAAATTAAATTTGGTAATGTAAAAGGACAGCTAATTAATCCAATGAAGGATAGTCTGGCAAAATATTCATATATGAATTTCAATTCAAGATACCATAAAAGTAAAATAATCAGGGTTTGATTCCCCAGTACCCAGGTAAAGCCAGATGCACAAAGGGTCACATGCATCTGGAGTTCATTTACTGTGGCTAAAGGCTCTGGTGTGCCCATTCTCTCTCTACTTCAAATAAATACATAAATATTTTTTTAAGTAAAACAATGTAGAAAGGATAAACTAATATGTGACTTTGAGATTTTTGGTAACTTGAGAAAAAGTTTTATATTTCATATAAAAACACAAACACAGGAGAGGATTGGAAGACTGGTACAATTTTGCTGTTGATGCAAATTTTGGGGGTTCAGGAGGGGTTCCCCAAATTTTTGAACCCCAAGTTTGGGTTCTCTTCTATCTTTAACAAAGAATTGATAAAAACAGACTCAAGAAGGATAAAATATGAATTATTAACTTTATTTAGGGAGAATTCACAAATTGTGGGGTTTCTTGCAGTCCGGTTCGCATTGCTGGTAGAAATCACCCAACCAAGAGCAGCTTCTGGGAAAAAGAGATTTATTTTGGCTTACAGGCTCGAGGGGAAGCTCCACGATGGCAGGGGAAAACGATGGCATGAGCAGAGGGTGGACATCACCCCCTGGCTAACAGAAGGTAGACCACAGCAACAGGAGGGTGTGCCAAACACTGTCATGGGGAAACTGGCTATAAAGCCCATAAGCCCGCCCCCAACAATACACTCCCTCCAGGAGGCATTAATTCCCAAATATCCATCAGCTGGGGAACTAGCATTCACAACACCTAAGTTTATGGGGGACACCTGAATCAAACCACCACAGGTTTAAGAGAGATTGGGATCTAGGAAGGAAGGCTGGAGCCGTCATAAACATGTGGGAAGTAGGAAACATGCTTTCTTGGAAAACACTGCATAGTTTATAAGGTTCCTTTTTAACAGAAATTTAAATTTTTAGAGAAAGACTGGAATACAGTTTCAAGCACATGGAGGGAATTCATAAAGCCCATTTAAGAGAAAGTGAGGCTTTTGAGGAGAGATTAAAGTTGTAAGCCCATGGAAGATAGAAGTTAGGTGTATATGTAGGGAGACTTAAAAGAAACACACATGGGGGGCTGGAGAGATGGCTTAGCAGTTAAGCGCTTGTCTGTGAAGCCTAAGGACCCCGGTTCGAGGCTCGGTTCCCCAGGTCCCACGTTAGCCAGATGCACAAGGGGGCGCACGCGTCTGGAGTTCGTCTGCAGAGGCTGGAAGCCCTGGCGCGCCCATTCTCTCTTTCTCCCTCTATCTGTCTTTCTCTGTGTGTCTGTCGCTCTCAAATAAATAAATAAATAAAAATTAAAAAAAAAAAAAAGAAACACACATGGCATGTGCCTTGTGTTTCCCATGGAGGGAAGTTAAGAAGGCAAATGGTGAGGGTCAAGGAAGAATAAAAGTGAAAATATCAAAGCAGAGACCAAGAAATTCCGAGGAGAAATGCATAACGAAGGTAGTTACACTCATGGTTACCCCAAGTTTAAAGAAATTACACAGGTAGCAGGCCCAGATTACCGAGAGCATCAATGAGGTGGATCTAGAGTAAGGGAAATACACACATGGTAGATTCAGACACCAGAGGAAAATCATGCACGTAATTAAAGTGAGAAGTTACCCCAAACTATAAAGCAGAGGAAAGCAGAAGAGTTCCTCAGACCAAGAAACTATGTTATGACCCCCTCCCACCCCGCACACAAACAACCAGTCTGGGTGAGGCGGAAGCCAGATGCACATGCACCCAAACAGCACAAGAGTAAGTACAGGACAATGTCACAGAAAGAAAAGGCAAGACAGGAAGAACAGGAAAGCCTTCATATGCAAGGGGAAGACCTGATTTGTAGATTTGGATGGTGGACCCCAGAGCCATCCCACCTGGGCTGTCTATTTAGGTAGTTCACTAGACTTTGGGCAGCAGGAGGTGTTATAAATCAGTCTTGATCAGACCCTAGTTCCATTTCTGCCAAGTGTTCTGTTTTTGTGCCAAGGCGAGATGGCATGTGGGGTGGCACCTCCTGGTTCTCTATGGGTCTCAATCTCTAACTCTATCTACTTACAAGAACCTATCTTTCTCCTATCCTCCTAAACTGTGAAGAATATCATTTTTAAAGTAAGTTACTAGAAACTGAGCAAAATGAAGGAAAATGGAAGGAAATATTTGTAACATAAAAAATGACATCCAGGGGAAAGGCGGGGGGGAGGTATTACCATGGGATTTTTTTTATAATTATGGAAAATGTTAATAAAAATTGTGAAAATTAAAAAATTTAAAAAATGACATCCACCATATATAAAAAACCTTAACAAATTTAATAAAAAGATAAACCTCTGTCAGGGTGTGCTATCCTCTTAGCATAAACGGTCATTGCCACCTTTATCAGAAGCACCTGTGACTACTATCAAGGGACCCACAAGGTTTGGCCTGTTGATGTTCCCATAAAGGGAGAGTGCGGGGAAGGCCACTGGATGTTTACTGGAGATCTCAGCCACTCTCCTGCCCCTCCCAGCCAGCTGAATGTGAATGTGCCCCATACATGTGTTCTAAAGGTCTCAGGAGGTGGCAGACTGTGTAGTATGTGGAAGGTTAACTGAATGGGACTCTGTCTACACAGCTATAAGGGAAGTTGAGGTGAGACTTCACCGGATGCAGCTGCTTTGAGGTCACCATGTGCCTGTGAGTGAGCCTCACTCATGCTCTGTAAAGCCCATTAAACCTCTGCTTTCCCAAGCTGGTCTCTGGTGAGGTTGTACTTTGGTCTGTTCTTGGTGCTCTGTCTTGCAGGGAGCAGATGTTTGCTGATATTTTCCGGGGAAGTTTCAGGCAACATTAAAGTAGACAAAATGTATGTTAAGGCAATTTAGAGAAAATATTGAAGCAGTTTCGGGTGACTAGGCCCCACAAGTAATAAGCAGGAATGCCCTTTAGTCTGTTCTTTCAGTCTCCACTTTGCTAGAGACCAGAAAAGGATTAGTGCTCTCCTTATCTCTTGCCTAAGGAGTTCTCTTGATCTGTTTTTCCATAAGCACCCTGAGCCCGTCACTGGGAGGAGTTCCCCTTTCCTAGAATTATGGTTTAAATCCGATCCTGGCATTGTGGTTGTTAAGCTCATCCCCCCAAATTGGTGTCAGGGCAGCTTAGTCCAGCCCCCACTCAGAATCTATCAGTGACTAATTTGGAACACATGGCAGCTTTACCTCCTCTCACCTTACACATGGTGGGAGCTCTCTGTGCTTCCATCACTTTCCTTCTCTTAATCTATTAAAGTCTCTCTAAACCTTACCCTCTGGTCTGCGGATTTTATTTATTTATTTATTTATTTATTTATTTATTTATTTATTTTATTGGTAGGATCTCTAGCCAGGGCTGGAATTCACCATGTATTCTCAGGCTGGCCTTTAAGATCTTCCAAACTCTGCTTCCTGAGTGCTGGGATTAAAGGCAGTGCACCACCCCCACAATTCTCATTTCAATAAAATAAAATTCAGAGATAGCTATTTGAAGAGATATTCAATTTCCCTAATAGTCAGAAATATACAAGTACGGCTGGAGAGATGGCTTAGCAGTTAAGTGCTTGCCTGTGGAGCTTAAGGACCCCGGTTCAAGGCTCGATTCCTCAGGACCCACGTTAGCCAGATGTACAAGGGGGCCCACGCATCTGGAGTTCATTTGCAGTGGCTGGAAGCCCTGTGAGCCCATTCTTTCTCTCTCTCTGCCTCTTTCTCTCTCTCTGTCTGTTGCTCTCAAATAAATAAATAAAATAAACAAAAACATTTTTTTAAAAAAGAAATAAACAAATAAAGCAAACTATCTCTCTTAGCATTCTGATCCTGAAGAATTCAACACAGGGTCTTCAACGTGGGGAATAGCCTGGGCCATCCCATACTTTTATGCCCTGTAGGTGGTTGATGGAAATTACACCTCGGGCACCTTTGTTGAAAGCAGTTGGCAGCATCAGGCATGACACACCCTTGGGTCAGAGACCTGGCATATGGCAGATTTACTTCTTGCAGGATTGGTTCATAAATGACAAGTGTGGACTTTGTTGTCAGAGACCAGTGAGCTTTATTCCTGGAACTGTCCTTTATTTGTTAAGTAACCTTTAAGTAATTTGTTTAACTTTCCTGTTCTCAAACTTCCTTATCTAGAAAATGGAGACACTCCCTGCTTTGTACAGTTGGAAGAGGTACTGAACAATGCAGGCAGTGTTTAGTTCAGCGGCCGCCAAGGTACAAGTGCTCAGTGTAGAGCCGTTTTCATTTTCCTCCATGATCGTCCTGGCAACTCAAGAAAAAATCATCTACTTAGAAAACTTTAACCAGTCCCATTTAGCTTTTTCTTCCTCCTCATCTGAACTCCTTCATAATTAAATCCGGTCTTTCCAGATCTGCCCTTAACCACCTGATGCCAACACAGTTCACTGAATCTCCCAAATGAAGGTGATGCTCATTATTTCACTAGTCCTTTAGTAAAACCGCAATTTTTTTAGAGAGTGAGACCCTACCTTGAAAAGCAAAAACAAAAATTTGAATACAACCTGTGATGAGAACGGTCAAGATTGAGGTTATGTGTCTATAAGCCACGGGACAGCACGAATGGCTGGCAAGCACCAGGAGAAAAGATACTCTTAGGGCCTGCAGAGAGGGCACGTCTCCATGACACTTTGCTTTCAAACTTCTAGCCTCTGTGAAAACATATACTGGAGTCTGGTTGAAGCCTTTTGCCAGCCAGGAATCAAAAATTAACTTTTGTTTTTCCCCCTTGGCTGTAAACCTAAAATTTTCTTTTTTTGTTTATCTTTCTTTCTCCCCCTATCCCCCAAAGTAGGGTCTCACTCTAGCCCAAGCTGATCTGGAATTCACTATGTCATCCCAGTTTGGCCTTGAACTCACAGTGATCCTCCTACCTCTACTTCCCAAATGCCTGGATTAAAAGCATGTGCTATTACACCTGGCTTTAAATGTTTTTATTTATTTATTTGTGAGCAAAGAGAAAGAAAGAATGAAAGAGAGAGAGAGAAATGGGTGCACATCTTGTGATTGCAAATGAACTCCAGATGTGCCACTTTGTGCATCTGGCTTTACATAGGTACTGAGAAATTGAACCCAGGCCACCAGGCTTTGCAAACAAGCACCTTTAACTGCTAAGCCATCCCTCCAGTCCAAATCTACACTTTTCTAGAAATCTCACCATAAACTCTCTTTACAATAAAAGGACATGTTACGAAACCCTTGTATAACCCTAATGGTTCCTGGTTTTAGTTTCTTAGATTGTGATCCTATATAATGAACCTTCAGAACCACTCTATAATCCCACTGATCAAAACAGAGAGCAAAGCAGGGAGAGGCCTTGGCAACCTTTGAGATGGGATTAGAGTGAGAGTGACCAAAATGGAATACATGGCAAATGGTGACACTTAACTGTGGCACTCTCTTGAGGAGCCATCATTCATGAATGGGTATGTCTTAATTTCAACCACACTTCCTATACAGAAGCCCACACTATGCTCTGAAGTGTCTTATTTTCTTGCCTGAGGATTCTTTTCATCTTAACCATTGTGCTTAAAGTCTACATCACAATATCTTTTTAAAAATATTATTTACTTATTTATTTTTATTAGTTATGTACATACTCAGTGTGTGAACAGCACATGCTGGTACCATCCTGACCCTCATCTCTGTCCCTCCCCTCGAAGGGACCCTCCTCATTGGGGATGCCAGTTATCCCCATGAGGATTATGGGTTGTGTATTGTGCGGGGAGCCATCACTTATGGGTAAGAGGCAATGTCTCTGTGCATAAGTCCCAACATGTGGCTCTAACAACCTTTCCGTCCTCTTTTCTGCGAAATTCCATGAGCCATTTTGGGTTGTTTTAGGTCTGCTTCAGTGATGAGGTCTTGAGAGCCTCTGTGTCCCTGGATCTCTGGTTTGATAGGAGTTGAGTGTTCTCTGTGTCTATCTCCTTCACCCTAATGCTGGTACCAGGTTCACCAGGTTCACTCTTGCTCAGTTCCCCAATTACCTATGGTTTCAGCTGGGTCCCTGGTGAGGTGCAATCGGCTGATTCTCTCCTCAGGTACTGCATCCACCTGAAAGAGAAGAAGATTCTCCAACGGAGAGTGAAGTCAGCACCAGATAATTGGGATAACCATTATTAGTAGAGAGAATTTAATTTATTGAGAGGCAGTGAGTGGAGGGCTGCACAGTCGCACACAGTGGTCAGCACTCAGCTTGTGTGCTGGAGCGGCGTTTCCTGTGCATGTGCTCCAGCACTCCGCTTCAGCTCCAGCCTTAGGCCCAACCATGGCTTCAGTGCTGGAGGAATTGCAGAAAGAGCTAGAAGAGGCAAAGGTCTTGTGGGAAAAGCCCACTAGGAAAGGACTACATGATACCCCTACAGTTGAAAAAACCAAGATTGAGACAGAAATAAAGAACAAGGTGCAACAGAAATCACAGAAGAACCCAGAATTAGTTGACGAAAAGCCAGCTACTGTGGTTGCTCCTCTTACAGCAGGATATATATACTGTCAGGATCAGTCATTATGGACGGGATCAGTCAAGTGAGTTTATGAAAATTTCCATTACATTAACTGGAGCTCGCCAGGTTCCCAGTGAAAGAGTGAAAATGCGTTTCACAGAGGGATCAGTTGATCTTTTGGTGAAGAATCTAAGTGGGAAGAATTACTCCATGGTGGTGAACAATCTTTTGAAATGCACCTCTGTGGAAGGCAGTTCAAAAACAGTCAGGACGGACACAGTTATCATCTTAGGAAGAAAGAAAGCAGAAAACACACGACGGGACTATTTGCCTCAGCTTGAGAAGGAGTACAAAGAGAAAAACAAAAAAAAACAAAAACCCTCATATGACAATGAAACAGATCCCAGTGAGGGATTAATGAATGTCCTAAAGAAAATCTGAATATGAAGATGATAATATGAAATGAACCATTAATAAAGCCTGGATGGAATCAAGAGAGAAGCAAGCCAAGGGAGAGACAGAATTTTGAGACTTCAGTTTTGGGGGGAACTGTGTTGTGGAAAATTGTGTCTCCAGTAAGAGAATGTGGAACTGCACATAAATTTGAGAGACAACAATTTACACAGCCACCTTCTAAATGAAGGCAGTGAGCTTGCCAATGGAGGATGTATTTTAAATATGCTTAGAAAGCTTCCCTCAAAGACAGTTTCATTAGTACCTTGGTAATTTTGTTAAAAAGAGGTTATATGGCATTCTTGTTGAGATGTAAAAGTGTTTCTAACCCAATGAAAATGATACATTGTGTATTTTTGTTCAGCTGGAAGGCAGAAAACAAAAGTACTTGACTGCCTGTAACTTACATCAGCTATGCTAATGTAATAGTAACAGCAAAGCCAAACTAGTCACTACAATTCCAATTTATACATGTGTGTGAAAGTTCCTACAGAGCAGTTGATCCATTGTCACCAGCTTAAGCAGTGCACATACCATGCATTACCATGCACCAGTCACCAATCACAAGTGCTCCTATCCAGATTTAAACCTATATGTTTGTGAATAGAAAACTGAAGCAAAATACAAATGTGACAAAAACATAGAAGCATCTTTCTATGGTAAGTACTGTAATGGACCAGATGGTTTACAGATCAGCTATAAAGAACAATAATTTGAGAATCCATCTATGCCTATATTCAATTTATGAGAAAGGGAGAGAGAAAGAGAGGCAGAAAGAGAGAATGGGCACACCAAGGCCTTCAGCCACTGCAAATGAACTCCAGATGCATGCACCATCTTGTGCAGCTGGCTTACGTGGGTCATGGGGAGTTGAACTTGGGTCCTTAGGCTTCACAGGCAAGTACCCTAACAGTGAAGTCATCTCTCAAGCCCATTAAATATTTTTTTAAAAAACCTTTATTTTTTATTTATTTGCAAGCAGAGACAGACAGAGATTGAGAGAGAGAGAGAGAGAATGAGAATTGGGCATACCAGGGCCTCCAGCTGCTACAAACTCTAGAAGCTTGTGCCACCTTGTGCATCTGTTTCTACATGGGTACTGGGGAATCAAATTTGAGTCCTTAGACTTTGCAAGTAAGCACCTTAATTGCTTAGTCATCTCTCCAGCCCCAATCTGATGCTTTCTTGTAGTCTGGCAATTTTTTTGTATTGTCAAGAGATCCTGTCTTAAAGAAAGTAGGACACAGACACCTCAAAGTTGTCATATTACCTTCACATACATGGTGGCATGCACACATATCAATTAAAACTTTATAAACATCTTCATCTTGGGCTGGAGAGATGGCTTAGCAGTTAAGTGCTTGCCTGTGAAGCCTAAGGACCTCAGATAGAGGCTCGATTCTCCAGGACCCACATTAGCCAGATGCACAGGGGGCGCACACATCTGGAGTTCGTTTGCTGTGGCTGAAGACCCTGGCGCACCCATTCTTTCTCTTTCTCTCTCTCTCCCTGCCTCTTTCTCTCTCTCTCTTTTGCTCTCAAATAAATAAAAACAAACAAACAAACAAAAAAAGTCTTCGTCTTGGAGAGTGGGGTAGATGTATTGAGGGTCTTTAAGGAGTACAACAGGTTACAATGAGACAATGGGTGGGCAATCTCCATGGTAGGCAGTCTTCCTCTCAAAATGCCTTGATTCTCGTTTTCTTTCTGAAAGGTCCACTGGACCTAGGACATCCTGGGGCAGCAACTGCAGTTTTCATTCAAGCATATTACTTTTCTTCAAGTCGATTCTTGTTAGGAGAGGAGAGGAGGAAGTGCTCTAGATGTCTTTCTTTAGAATTCAGAATGTAGAAGGATGAGAGAGGCAAAGCAAAGGTGGCATGTTCTTCTTGCTCTGTGACACTGAATGACAAAGCAGACTGATAGAAGCCAAGCCGTCTTTAATGGGTTATGCTGGTTTTCAACTTGACAGACATAGAATCACCTGTGAGAGACTATCTAGATTAGGTAACCACTTTTTAGAGTCCAACTTCTAGATTCTGGGTCTCCATAGGCTCTCTGTCAAGATCACAGGTGAATGTTCAGAGATTCAGGATCCTTCCTTTAAATTTTTCTTTTTCTTGGTTTCTTTTTTGGTTTTCAAGGTAGATATTTTTATTTTTGCTTTTTTGAGGTAGGGTCTTGCTCTAGTCCAGGCTGACTTGGAATTCACTATGTATCCTCAGGATGGCCTTCAACTCACAATGACCCTCCTACCTCTGCCTCTCAAGTGCTGGGATTAAAGGCGTGTGCCACCACACCCAGCTCAGGATCCTTTGAGAGGTGTGGCATCATCTTCTGGGACCTGTTTGACTTGGGCATAGGGGCACAAATATTGGCTGTCCTTTTATCCCTATACCCACATTGGCTTTGGCCTGCAAGTATGGTTGTTGAACATCCAGAAGGACAGTGTTTCTTCAGGAAGAGCTGAAACATAGAGCACAACTGATTGCTTTGTACTTTAGAGAGCAGATCTAGCTGGGGGATGATGATCAACTTTAAACTGTCAGCGATTGGTCAATCAACTTAAAAAAAAAATCTTACTGTTGGGCATGGTGGTGCATACCTTTAATCCCAGTAGATGTAAGAGGATCACTATGAGTTTGAGGCCAGCCTGAGACAGCACAGTGAATTCCACATCAACAGGCTAGAGTGACCCTACCTTGGAAAAAGCAAAAACAAAACAACAAAACAAAAACATCTAACTTGGGCTGGAGAGATGGCTTAGCAGTTAAACACTTACCTGTGAAGCCTAAGAACCCTGGTTTGAGGCTTGATTCCCCAGGACCCATGTAAGCCAGAAGCAAAAGGGGGTGCCCTCATCTGGAGTTCGTTTACAGTGGCTGGAGGCCCTGGCATGCCCATTTTCTCTCCCTCCCCCCCCTTTCTCTGTCTGTTGTTCTCAAATAAATAAATAAAATTAAACAAACAAAAATTTTAAAAAATTTAAAAAACATCTAACTTAGTTTTCTGTTGACAATGTACACAGCCAAGTTAACTTCCCTTTTTCTAAGGCTTGGGGCAATTAAGTGTGTCCCAATTATGAAGAATCTATGTGAGTGGCACATCCACAAGTCTTGAAAACTTGGGAATCCAGAGCAGCTGTAAGTTGCCTGCACAGGTCAGGGCCCCCGTGGCCTGGGAATAGCCAGCAGCATGTACTGCTCACTTTAGGAGTTACTGTAGTTGGTGAAAACCAAAACACATTGGGAACTGGGGTCCATGCTCAACATCTCAGTCGGCAGGAACTAAAAAAAAAATTTAGAATAGGGTTGATCTTTTTAATTTTCTATATGTGTTCTTGCCTATAGGAAATGAACATCAAGATTAGAACAGAAAGGGTACAATAAAGCAGAAACAAACAACACAGTTCACTAAAAGTCCTGAGAGGGAAAGGACCTGTTTTCCTAGCCTGACTTGTAGACATTATTTCTCCAAGAGGGGAATCTGCCCTTAGGACAAGAGGATAAGACAGCATTCTGTTTGGCTTTAAAATAATTATATTATTTACTTATTTATTTGAGAGGGAGAGAGAGAGAAAGAGAGAGAGAGAGAGAGGCAGATCAAGAGAATGGCCACACCAGGGCCTCCAGGTACTGCAAATGAACTCCAGAGACATGTACCACCATGTGCATCTAGTTTATGTAGGTACTGGGGAATAGAACCTGGGTCCTTAGGCTTCACAGGTGAATGCCTTAACTGCTAAGCCATCTCTCCAGCCCCAGTTTGTTTGTTGTTGTTATTGTTGCTTGTCCCCTCAGTATGTGCCCTTGCTCATATCTCACTTTGGATTCATTGAGATGGGACTTAAAATCCCTGTTTCCACCATGGATTGTCCCTTTATAGAGGAAAAAGCAAAAGCTCAGTGTTATTTGGAGGGACCAGCATGTGGAGCTGACCTTTAGACTTTAGGACCTTATCTATCTGAAAAGATGGTGACTTGAGTCCTAGAACCTTGTCTGAGTCTGCTGTTCCTGTCATTCTGGGGTGTGTGTGTTGGGGGGGGGTTAGGATTGAAGGAAGGAGGAAGACAATTGATAAATTCTCTTAAATGATAAATTCATTGAGGAATGGTGGCAGAGCAAGAAAGTCTGGAGGTGCAGGCCCAGGAGTAACTGTGTGAGTGCTGCCATCTTCGCTATGTAAGCCCCAGTCCAATTATTGCAGGTTCCCAGGATTTGTGTGTCTCTGTGCTGGGTTCCAGAATCCATGTGTCTTGATGCTAGGTCACTGTGATCCTCCAGTGTTTCTCAGTTTTAAAGATGGGAGTCCCAGACTGCCATCAGCCAATTGGCACAATTCCACCTTCAGCTTATATAACAATAGGGCAAGAAAAGGGTCCAGGCATACCTTTGACCTCCAGGCTGGGGCACTGTAATCCAAGGCAAAAAGTAAAGAGATCCTCACATGTAAGGTTTCCAAGTGTCCTGGGGAATGTGAGGTAGAGATTTCACCTTCTTGCTGGCTTGCCAACTAAAATTGGAGAAGGGACCTCATTTGGGAACACCCACTGCCTGCAGGTTCTCATTTCACATGACAAGGAATTGAACCAAAGACACATAGTAAGCTAATAGAAATAGAGACAATTTAAAGAAAGACTAAGACACTATCCAGAATGGAGGAGGGCTAGTGTGATGATGGTTAATCTTTGATTGTCAACTTCACAGATTTAAATTCACCATGAAAACAAATCTCTGGTCATGTCCTTGCAGGATTTCTAGGTTAGAGTAGTTGAGGTGGACAACTGTGTACTGCACCTTCCTGTGGGCTGGGTTCCTGGACTGTGTGAAGGGAGAAAGCTAGATAATTGTGCAGCAGTCATCTTTACTTTCTCCCCTCTGATGTGACTATGTGATGTCAGAATCCTGCTCTTGTCATGTTTTTTCCATCATGATAAAACTTTCCCTTGAAACTGTAAGCCGAAAATAAACCCTTTCTTTCCTTAAGCTTCTTCTAGGCAGGTGTTTTGTCCCAAAAATGAAAAAGCAACTGATACAGCTAGTGATCTGGGAAAGAGATAAATAAACTCCCAAAGAGCTGGGCCAAGAGAGCCTCATGTGCCTTTATAGATCAAACATAGCATGTGCCTTTTTTATACGTGTGTATCATGTTTTTTTTCTTGGCTCATGCTCTGTTGTGATACATTTCCTGCATTGGGAAGGTTCTCAGTCTTCCAGTTTCTGTCACCTCCCTTTACATGATGATCACATGTAAGCCATCATCACGTCCTTGTTTATTGGACACAACTGACTTTTAGCAATGAGAAAATCATGTTTTACAGCATCAAGAGAACATCCTGAAGTCAGAAAGTAAAAAGAAATTCCTTGTGTGTGTATGTGTGTGTGTGTGTATTGGTTTTTCCAAGGTAGGGTCTCACTGTAGCCCAGGCTGACTTGGAATTCACTATGTAGTCTTAGGGTGGCCTCAAACTCATGGTGATCCTCCTACTTCTGCCTCCTGAGTGCTGGGATTAAAGGTGTGTACTGCTATGAAAAGAAATATGATGCACTTAAAAGTGTGTTGAAAATATCTCATCCTTTAATGAGATGTATGCTTATATATCTCTGAAGTCCCTGCTTCAACACAGTGGCTTCGAGATCTTCACTGCTAAGCCTACTGACATTCTGAGTTTTTCCTTATCTTTCCTGCTCTTTTTTTTTTTTTTTTTGTTGGATACTGGCCAAAATCATAAGCCTGCTTGTCTTGATAGTCTCCTCATTCTCACTCTCTGAAGCCCTACCCCCACACATGCAGCTGCCTGCTTCCTTGATCTGAATCTCCTTCCTCTCCTCCTAGCTGCTGCCAACATCTCCAGCTTGCCTGCCTTTTTTTTTTTCTCTAAAACTCCGTAATATTGCCCTCAAGTTTCCTTCTGCATCTGATTTTCAATTATTTTATCTGTGAGAGTAAGAACCCATGAGAGGAACCATGTGCTCCTGGTAACAACACTGAGCTGGAATGGCTTCCATGCATGAGTGAGTGGGAGGGAGTCACCAGACAGAGTTCTTTCACACAACATGTCTTGGAGGCTGTATAAGCACCATGCCAATGTCCATATCCTTCACTGAGCAGGGGAGTGGAGTCATCCTGCTGGCTTTGGCTCATCAACACCCACAACCTCATCCTTTTTTACCCATGACTGCTTGCAGACATCCTTACTTTGAAGACAAGCTGCAGTGTCTGTCCCAGGGATCATGTGCTCTCACGGTTATCCTGGTAGGACCACGGCCTACAGTGATTTGGTCATCCCTCTGTCCAAGTTCACCAGTGGCTGAAGGTTAAGCTGCTAGTGCTGCTTCGTGCTTTTTGGGAAGGTTTTTAGGCAAGTGCCTTGCTTTTCTCTGGCTTATGGTTTGCTTTGAGCACTTGGAACAAAATATCCCAAAGTAGCACCTGAGGATTTTTTTCATGGTCCCACTTCTCATCATGTCAAAAGTGGCTCATTTCATTAAGCATTAGGGCACAGCACAGGACAGAGCCCAGATAATCTTCAGCAGTCTTTTGTCTTAATGTGAATTTCCAAAGAAATGACTTCCAGAGACAAAAGGTTTTGGTTTGGAGGAGTGAACAACGTAAAGAATTCTTTAGGGATGAAATTCCATTTACTGGTACTCCCAAAAGGTCTAGGAAATTCTGTAATGCATATGACTCAAGGCACTTGCCTTTATAATCCTCATGGCAGATTAGGCTCCTGATCAAGACCTTGACTGGGCATCAAAATACTAGAAGGGAGATTAAAAGTCATTATGGATGCAGTGTACTCTTCCTGGATGAACCTGAGGTATGTTAACATCTTGAACATGTTAAACATGTTAGTACAAAAGGGTAAGGTTTCCCTTGCAGTTGAGAGATTAGAATTTAAAATGAGACCAGTATCTTAACCTTGAGGCAATTTTGACATATTATAAGGATCAGACTAGTAGCCAGGTACTGGCAAGTTTCCACAAGCAGTCCAAGATGTTTTATTACCTCATCTAATGTAAAGAACAATGTATTACTTCATCTCTGGTATTTTATGTTACTAGGCATCCACTTTTATTGAGCAGGACTTTAAGAAATGTCACAAACAGAGGCCTGCACATGGATATATTCTCACATTCTGAGAGGAGTATGCAGTAAATAGGGGCCAAGAAAAGACTTAAAGCTTCATATGATTTTCCTCTCTGGGTTTGCTGCCACTGATGGAAAAATGAGGTCAAGCTTCCCCAGAGGAGATTCATATATTAGAAAACACCACAATGACTCCAAGGTGCTGCTCCCTGGGTTATATGCACTGAGAAACAAGAGTATTGGAATGGAAAACTTTCCCAGTGAGACTTTCTCAGTCAATAGCTTTTTTGTATCTTGAACATCATTGGCCCAGTTTTTTTTTAAATTTAATTTAATTTTTTTTTTATAAATTTGGCCAGGCCTGGTGGCACATGCTTTTATTATTATTTTTATTTATTTGAGAGCGACATTGAGAGAGAAAGAGGCAGAGAGCAAGAGAGAGAATGGGTACACCAGGGCTTCCAGATGCTGCAAACGAACTCCAGACGCGTGCGCCCCCTTGTGCATCTGGCTAACGTGGGTCCTGGGGAATCGAGCCTCGAACCAGGGTCCTTAAGCTTCACAGGCAAGCACTTAACCGCTAAGCCAACTCTCCAGCCCTTTATTTTTATTTTTATGTATTTATTTGAGAGTGACAAAGAGAGAGAGAGAATGGGCACGCCAGGGCCTCCAGCCACTGTAAACGAACTCCAGATGCGTGCACCTCCTGGTGCATCTGGCTAATGTGGGTCCTGGAGAATGGAGCCTCCAACCGGGGTCCTTAGGCTTCACAGGCAAGCACTTAACTGCTAAGCTATCTCTCCAGCCCCATTGGCCCAGTTTTAAAAGAGCATTTGAAAATTAAAAAGTGACAAATCTGGAGAGAAAGTGGCTTTGGGCATGCACGTGTGTTGGTCAGGAGATAAACATGCATAGGTGTATGGCCAATGGTTCATACTTATAATACTTATTTGACTGAACACAGAGATCTAGCTGATGAAAAACTATATGACTAATGCTATAACAGAAATGCCTTTAACTGTTTGAAGACACCAAGGTATGGTTCCATGTGCCTGTAAATCCATGCTGATTGGGAGGCTGAGGCAGGAAAATTACTTGTGTCCAAGAGTATAAGACCAGCTTGGACAACAGAGAGTGAGTCCATCTCAAAAATAAAAATAAAAATAAAATAAATCTTAAAGTACACAAATGGGATGGGGAAATGGCTCTGTGGTTGCCTTTGAAGTATGAGGACCTAAGTTCAGATCCTAAACACCAATGTAAAATGCTGAACATGGTAGTACATACCTGTAATCCCAGCATTGGGGAATCGGAGATAGGAAGATTCCTCGGGGCCCACTGTCTGGTTTGTCTAGGCTAATTAGTGAGCTTTGGGTTTGATTCACCTATGGCTTCCACATGCATGCACAGACACACATTCATATGCAAACATGTGCACCAACACATATAGACACACATGTACATGCATATCATACACAAAATATAAACACACTATCTAAAAATAAATCTTTCAATAATTGTATGATTCCATTAGTAGAGTGGTTTATTTCAAAGTCTAGGGGACGGATTTCAGGAAGTAGCTAGGAATTTCATGGCTGTATCACCCTCTTCCAATTCTGGCTCATACCTGATGCCTCTGGGCAGCCCCCTAAGAAAGAATGCTTATGTACATTTACAAAAAATTTTTTTTTTCTAGGTAGGGTCTCACTTTGGTCCAGGCTGACTTGAAACTCAATCTGTAGTGCTAGGCTGCCTCAAATGAACTCAGCAATCCTCTTACCTCTGGCTCCCAAATTCTGGGATTAAAGGTGTGTGACACCATGCCTGGTTTAATGATGTCATGCAATTTAATCCCAGAGGAAAATCAGGTATCATATGAAAGGTTGAATTTTATTTAAAATCTAATGCTTCTGTCTTTCTAAATTCCTGGATTGGAAATTGAGTATAAATCCTGAAGTTGAAGGAATATAAACAGCAAATGAAGTCTGTTTCTCCCATATTTCTGCTGATTCATTCCTTCTTTCTCAACATAGCTCACATGCTATGTGATCATCTTGTCTTTCAGTCTTGGTAAAAGTTGGGAACTTGATTCTTGCTTGTACCCCCATGTTAAATAAGACTTAGAGCTGGAAACAGAGACAGCTATAGGTATTTCAAGCAGAAAGGGACTGCATTAGTCAGAGTTCTTTGGAAGAACAGAACTGATTTTATATATATATCATACATATATATATGGAGAGAGAGAGAGAGAGAGACTAAATTCATTAGAATAGCTTACAAGTGGTAGGGACTGGTTAGTCCAACAATGGTTGGCTGCATGTTTAGAGAGGCTGAGAATCCAGTTATTTGCTCAGTCCATGAAGCTGGATGTCTCAGCAGTTCCAACCGGACACTGAAAGCCTGAAGATTCTTGGAGAGTCACATGTCTTCAGTGCATTTTGGGAGATCAAGACACTAGATTCTGATGGAAGCAAACGATGGTGGTGATAGCATAGACACTCACCAGCAAGAATCAATGGCAGGCAAGAAAGCAGCAATGAAACAGCATTGACTTTTCCTTGGACTTCATTTCTGGGCCACAGCCAGAAGATGCCACTCAGTCTGGGGGGAGGGTCTTTTCCCCTCAGTAAATCATTCCTGAAGATGTCCTCATAGACCCACACACAACTGTGTCCTCACTGATTCCACATCCCATTAAGATAACAATAAAGAATCACCATCTGTACTGTACTGTACCCTGTCAACTTGGTGCCTAGCCATACATATCTCCTTATATCATCGTAATTTCCAAATGATGTCAGCAACAAGGTCATAAATATACTAAAGAATCTGTTATACCTATTCTATGGAATTCTTCCCCCCAGAATAGATGGCAAGGTTCCTTGAGGAATACTTATGACTTAAATACCACGATGTAGATTTTAACACTTAAATACTGATATTATCTCAATGAATGTTATATTACATGGTAAAGCAACAAGAAAGAAAAATCATGTGTTTCATATGTGTGCATGTAAGAAAGTGAAAGAGAAAAGCAAACCAGGCTTCATCTCCACAGACAGAGACTGTTTACTGAAGCACAGCGAGGGGCCACAGCCTTCCCATAGGATGGAGGCTGAAGCACTTAGGATGGGAAGAGCTCAGGTTATAAGGGCGCTATCTGAGCCCGTGACAGGAGTCAGGTGCAGTCTGGTGGGGTGGACAGTAACTGAATAACAGCAATGTTTGGTTTGTTGGATCTTCCACAGTGAGTCAGAAGAGCTGGTTCAGTGGTTTTCTGCAGGGCAGGATGTCTCAAATTGTTTCAGTTTCTCAGTTTTCTGAGTTAGAGAAAGTCCATCAATAGTTCATGAAGAAAGTCTTTATATCTGGACTCTGGAAAACAAAGAAATTGGGAAGTGATGTGGAGCAAGTGATGGCATTAAGACATTCTAGAAGAAATCTTTGTAAAAAATGTAGAAGACAGGGCAAAAAACATAAGTAGGATTATTATTAGGAGGAAGGAAGGGCATAAGTATGGGGAGTAACCTGGTTGGAAGTAACCCATAGCCCCATCCTGAGACATTGATATGTCACTGTTGAAGCTTTGTTTGTCTGGTCCTGGAGTCACTTGACCCATTGGTAGTGATGAAGAGGTTAAGTATTCTGTGATTTTGAAGTTTTATAGGGTCCAGGGAATCAAAATGATCTTGGATGGAATAATCTGATATTACATTTCTTTTAGTCTTCTTGCCAGCTGGCACGATAGGAAAATTTTTTCATGCATATACATTCTGAGTCTAGTTGCTCCTGTGGCCATACCTGTAAAGATACTTACTCATGTAAGAAGGGGGAGAAAAATTATGTCTCTTTTAGGCTTTATATTAGCAGTTATGAGAATTGGAATAGGGGAATCAGGAGGTATAAGAGATATAGCAGGAGACAGAAGGCCCAGAGCGTATATGTCAGCCCAGTTAGTGGAGACACACACTTTGAGGTTTTACTTATTTGGAAGGTATCATGTGACTGATCATAGGCAGATTTTCTTTTGGAAGGTATGTTAGAAATCTTGAAAGTAGAACTCAAGAGTCATAAACAAGGAAACCTGTGGAATCTGGAGATTGGGCTGTAAGACCTTTTTATAGTTGTATTTTGAATAGGAACAGGCTTTACAGGTACAGGTTACAGTCACATGTTTTGATTATGGAAGTCAAGGTGGATTTGTGGCTCCGTGTGACTATAGTAGGAGCATGAACTTTATCTTGTCCCAAGAAGTGGATCTAGAAGTAAAATCATACTAGGAGGCAATCACAGAGTTCTAAGTAACAATAGGCATTTAAGAAACCATTTGGAATTGGAACTGTTGAAACAAACTGTCTAAGTAGGCAAAGAAAAGATTGAGTTATATGAAGTAGAAAACAGTAATTGTGAGGGAGCACTGGCATACAAGATAATGGGGTTTACCTCAGAGGAAGTAAGCAATGTTCCATGTGTAAGTCTAGCTTAGTAGGAAAAGGAATTATAACTTTAAGTAACAGGTATTTTAGCTGGTCAAGGAGATGTCAGGGCATACACAGGAAAAAAAAAATAAATTGGCTATTTTATTTTATATTATTATTCATTTTTTTGAGGTAGGGTCTCACTGTAGTTCAGCTGACCTGGAATTCACTATGTAGTCTCAGGGTGCCCTTGAACTTATGGTGATCCTCTACCTCTACCTCCTGAGTGCTGGGATTAAAGGCATGTGCCACCATGCCTGACTGAATTGGCTATTTTAAAAGGCCAATATAGTCCAAAATAATTTTGGCTCTGTATTGAGGACATTTACTTCTCCACAACTATTGTACTCTATTGCTGAAGTCTTGGTAACATGGGCATGGCTTTAGGGAGCCTTGGTGTTTGTTTTTTTTTGTTTCTAACAAACATCATTTTGTACTTTCTGTAAGTGGCAGACGGCTTCCCCATGTGTCTAGGATGCTTTCTCCTGGAGTCTGTTATAGATGATGTTGTACAGGTAGGAGGCAACTCTTCAGTAGACTGACACTTATCAGAGCCATTATGAAAGAAACTTCTAGGTCATGTTAAATCTATTAGTTATTATGATCTGGTCATTATGTATATACACACACAAATTTTTTTTTTTTTTTGTATGTGACCTGACACCTACAGGTGGCATCTAAGTATTAAACCCTTGAGTGAAAATAGTACATAAGTGGTAGGTAAGGAAACAAGAAATGTCTGTAGAGGTAAGGAAGAAGGCATTTATTTATTTTTTTAATTTATTTTTTTTGTTTTTTTTTTTTGTTTTTTCGAGGTAGGGTCTCACTCTAGCCCAGGCTGACCTGGAATTCACTCTGCATTCTCAGGGTGGCCTTGAACTCACGACGATCCTCCTACCTCTGCCTCCCGAGTGCTGGGATTAAAGGCATGCACCACCATGCCTGGCTTGGAAGAAGGCATTTTAAAGTTAAACTTGGTAGAAACTAGGAAATTAACTAATTTTGAAGTTTAGATATTAAGTTTAAAAATTCTTTATAAGTTTTTAATATAGGTGGCTTGTAATTTTACTTACTTGGTACAGAGATCAAAAGAGGTCTGCCTCTTTTAGAGGTAGGTGAGACCCTACCTTGAAAAACTTAAAAAAAAAATAAAAAAGAGGTCATAACTTTAGAAGAACTAGTGACTAATAAAAGTATGTCAAGCTGAAAAAACTAGAAGTTTTGATTAATCTTGCTAATATATTATCAGTTATTTATTTATTTATTTTAAAGATATTTTATTTATTTATTTGAGAGACAGAGAAAAAGACACATAGAGAGAAAGACAGAATGGGCATGCCAGGGCCTCTAGCCACTGCAAACAAGCTCCAGACACATGTGCCCCCTTTTGCCTCTGGCTGACGTGGGTCCTGGGGAATCAAACTAGGGTCTTTAGGCTTTGCAGGCAAATGCCTTAACCACAAAGCCACTTCCCCAGCCTGTCAGTTGTTTATTTTATAAGTATAATGAAAGTTTATATAATTGGGCCTAATTGTTATCTATTAAAATAATATTTTAACAAATAAATTTTTTAATGGGAAAGCCTATAAGAGCAGAATATGTAAGAATTCACTGTAATCAGAGAAGCAGATGTTCTATCAAACAAATGAAGACTTTATCTATTGCAAAACATGTAAACTTAGCATTTGTATATAATTTAATTATAAGATTTAAGTATCTCATTTAACATAAATATTTTTAAAGAATTTATTTTTTTTTATTTATTTATTAGAAAAAGAGAGAGGGAGAGAGAGAGAGAGAATGGGTGCTCCAAGGCCTCTAGCCATTGCAAACGAACTCCAGACGCATGCTCCACCATAACATAAAATTTTTATTGTAAACTATTTTGTGAGCATTAGTATAAAAGTAGATTAATATGTAGGAAATCTCTTGTTGTAAACAGATAATCAGGAATTTCATAAACATTATAAAGAGCAGAATCAAGCTGGGCATGGTAGGGCACACCTTTAATCCCAGTACTCAGGAGGCAGAGGGAAGGGGATCACCAGGAGTTTGAGACCACTTTGAGAATACAGAGTGAATTACAGGTCATCCTGGGCTAGAGAACCTACATTAGAAAACCAAAAAACAAACAAAAAAAACCCAGCAGGATCATTTAAGAAAACTTGAATTTTGACCTGTGAAATTAAAAACATTAATAATATACTTAAGTCTTCCTCTTTGTTTGCTCTTTAAATATATCTTAATGAGAAACTTAACAACTCCCCCCCAACTTTTGTTTTTATGGTTTTCTATCCCTGTGGTTAGTCATAAATAGACTGGATTCTTACTGTCTGCCTTTCCATTTCCCTGGGTCAGCAGTCCCCTAGGCCAATTTTTTATTGAATATCCAGAAAGTGAGTTATATTACTTCTATATTTTAACTTTTATGTTACATTTAGATAAAGTTTAAATAAACAAACAAAAACTCATTAAAATGAATCTTGATTTTGTTAAATATCCATTTTTTTAGTAGTCAGAGCTTATCAGTAGGAACGATAGGTATAGCTCAATTTTAACTTTGATTTGAGACATGGAAACATAAATATACTTATTAACTTAATACAAAGAGTAAAGTCTGAATTATGTGAACAATTAAGGTGAGAGACAATATGGAGAATGTAAACTTTTAAGTTAACTCATTTTACCACAGTCAACTCAACTCTTTTCCAGTTTAAGTCTCACAAGCTTTTAATATCAACTTTCATATTCTTTTAACAATATACCTTAGAACAGTCTTTTACCTTATAAAGTCTTTTCTGATCTAAAATTATATCTCCTTCTGTAGAAGCAGGATTAAAATTTGGTATATAAGCATGTCTATTGTATTAAGCATGAACAAGCATGTTGCCAAAAACACAGAGGTTAATTATTTTAAATATATTGTAAATCTGTTTGTAGTAACTTAGTATATCTTAACATACATCTATGAACTTTAGAACACTTAGTGACCATAATTTTAGTTGTACATAATGACAGACTACATGACACATATGACAGTGTGAGGAGTGGCTGGCCAGCAGGAGACATGTAACAGACATGTAAGACCTATAATATTATTAAAGAGAGTAAGATGTTTTTTCTTTAAAATTATAATTATAGCTTAAATTGATGAGGACTTGTTTGTCAGATATTTAAAAAATTATATGAGTATTTACTTATTAGTCCATGTCATCCTATTAACAATCTTAACAATATATTTATACTCTTAGCCATAAACACTTCCACAAAGACAGTTACTAGCCATTTGAATTTAAAGTTAACACTTTTTTTTAACCTGGTTCCACAAAGTACAATTTATGTGGTCACTGTTCATGACTACTAATTGTTTAGAGATAGAGGGATGAGAAAGAGTTTTGTGTAATGGGGCTGAGGCTCAGACCGGATTGAGAGTAGCTTGAGTAAGGTAGAAGGGGAGGATAAGGAAAAGGGGAAGCTATGTGGGTTTGAGAAAGAAAAGGAGTGGAGGCTGGGTCAAAAGTAGAAGACAGTGTTCCAGGAGAAAATGGGAAAGGGGGAGTTTGATAGGGAGGGGCTTGTCAGATGGGTTTGTATCTGAGGGTGGGTCCTGCTAGGGGCATTTCAGAGGGTATTTTGTGGCACAGGATGGTTTGGTGAGTGGAACAGAGGGAAGGGTACAGAGGGAGGGGCAGGAGCTGAGGGAAAAATAAAAACCTTGGATGTGAGGAACCTCGGACCATTTCCCATTTTGTTGGAGAGTTATCAAGATCAATGAGAATGTTGAAATTGAAAGTATCAAACAGAATATTGTAGTGAAATTTGATTGAACAGAAAATTGGAATAATTTAGTGGGTGGGTGCTTAGTTAGTTTGAGTTCCTTAAGTTAGTGCTGAGACATGCCAATGGAGTGTCTTTTGTAATAGATAGTTTAGCACCTCTTTGGAGTATAAGGAAAGTGGAGTGGCTGACCCCACCACCAGGAACATCTCCAAGGCTTAGGGAGGGCAATAAGGTGATTCCCAAGGATCAGGAGGAAGCATCCCCACACTCCTAATGCTTGGGTTGTCCTGGGACCTTCGATTGTCCATGGACAGAGGAGAGAGTGAGAAACTCCTGGAATTTCTAAGGTCTGAGATGGGGCACTTCCGCAGCAGACCACGAATGAATTCTTTGTTGTGAAGGCTGGAATGTGAGGTGGATGGAACTTGGTCAAATGGTGAATGGCCTTCTCATCTGGTGTTCAAAAGTCTGGAGGGAGAAGGGAGGGAGAGAAGGAAGTGTGACACAGTGGATTACCCAAAGGCTGTCAGAGACTAGGCTGAGCGCAGAGTGGGATTTTGGATATTCACCAGAGTGTATGTCCAGTTAGTGAGCACAGCAAGCATGTGTGCTCCTGAGGCAGTGAAACACTGGTAGGGAAGTAGAAAGAAGTGAACAGAAGGAGAAGGCACATGGCCTGAAAGCCCCGAAGGGTATTGATCTGAGTCCCAGCATCAGAAATGTAAGAAAGTGAAACAGAAAAGCAAACCGGGATTTTCTCCACAGACAGAGACTGTTTACCGAAGCACAGCGAGGAGCCGCAGCCCGCAGCCTTCCCGTGGCATGGAGGCTGAAGCACTCAGCAGGAGAAGCGGCTCAGGTTATAAGGGCGCTACCTGAGCCCGTGACAGGAGTCAGGTGCAGTCTGGTGGGGTGGACAGTAACTGAATCACAGCAGTGTCTGGCTTGTTGGATCTTCCACAGTGAGTCAGAGGAGCTGCCTTGGGGGTTTTCTGCAGGGCAGAATGTCTCAAATTGTTACAGTTCCTTGGTTTTCTGAGTTAAAGAAAGTCCATCAATCTTTCATGAAGACAGCCCACTAACCTTTAGTGCATACTTATTCTTAACAAAATAGGACAGAAACACTTGTGACAATTGTGATTGCTGTTTCTGTAACTTCATGTGGCTGTAGCTGGTGTAGTTGATATTCATAACTATACTTTTTTGTCTTTGTTTTTTTTTTTCAAGGTAGGGTCTCTTCTAGCTCAGGCTGACCTAGAATTCACTAAGTAGTTTCAGTTTCAGGGTAGCTTCAGACTCACACTGATCCTCTCACCTCTGCCTCCTGAGTGCTGCTGTTAAAGGCATGTACCACCACACCTGGCTTATAACCATCTTCTTTTGCTCCTCTTTCCTATTCCCTCCACCCTCAGAAAGTACTTCATGAGGTCTTGGTTCCTTAAGTGGAGGGGTGACTCATACCTTCATTCCAGAAAGGGACCAGGCCATTTATTGTCTTGCCTTTATTGGATTGTAGTTTCTGATTGACTTTATTCACATGACATAGTAATACCAAGAGACTCCTTAAAAGATCCTCTTCACTCTAGACATATTAGCTCCATTGTGGAGAAATATAAGTAGTCTAGTTTCACCTCTACTAACATTGCAACTCCTTGCTTAGGCTTGTTTACTCAAGGGCATCAAGAGCCCAAAGCAGCCATGGGAAAGCCTTACTTTCCAGTTCATTGGAATGAATTGTGTATTTTATTGCAATTACCATAACACCCAGCAAGGCTGCCTTTGTGTAAAATGAAAATTTTTTCATTCACTTAAAGACCCAGGAATGGAAGTTCATGACAGTTTTACCCCAAATTGGAAACAGTCCAGAAACAATTAAGTGGGCGAGTGATTAAATAAAATATGGTGCATACATATAGTGGAATGTTACTGAACAGTACAAATGTATGAACTATTTTTTTAAGGGAGGGAGAGAGAGAGAGAGAGAAAAAGAGAGAAAGGGAGAGGGAGAGACAGAGAGGGAGAGGGAGAAAGAGAGGGAGAGGGAATGAGAGGGAGAGAGAGAGGGAGAGAGAGAGAGAGTGAATGAGAGGGAGAGGGAGAGAGAGAGGGAGAGGGGATGAGAGGGAGAGGGAGAAAGAGAGAGAGAGGGGGGAGAGGGAATGAGAGGGAGAGGAAAAAAGAGAGAGGGGGGGGAGAGAGGGAGGGAGGGAGGGAGAGAAAGGGAGGGAGGGAGGGAGGGGGATCGAGAAAACTGGAGTACCAGGGCTTCAGCCACTTAGGCTTCTCAGGCAAGCACCTTAAATGCTAAGCCATCTCTCCAGCCCTGAATTATTTATTTTTAGTTTAGTTTTTTTTTTTTTTTTTTGAAAAAGACAGAGAAAGAGAGTATGTGAGAAAGAACTGGTGCACCAGTGTCTCAGCCCCTGAAATCGAACTCCAGATGCTTGCACCACCTAGTGGGAATATGCAACCTTGCACTTGCCTCATCTTTGATCGTCTGTCTTATGTGGGATCTGGAGAGTCAAACCTGAGTCCTTAGGCTTTGCAGGCAAATGCCATAACTGCTAAGCAATCTCTCCAGTCCTGCACTATTTTTTTTGTAGTAACTTCTCCTGGAAAGATGTGAATAGATATCTATTTATCACAGATAGGGCACCAATAACAGACCAAAGAAAATACAGTAGTATCTAGCTTGGTGAACCAATGAGTTTAATTGAGGTTACTTACAGGAGCATGGGTAAAGGGTTCCTTACAGGAGCATGGGCAACTTAGGGGTAGCTACACTACTGAAAGAAGCCTTTCCTCTTCCCTACAGCTGCTAATCCTGGGAATGGGTGGAGCCTCATGTGACTAGTATGCTTCCTCCAGACCCCTTCCCTGCCTCCATGAGGGAATATTAATGGACTCAATCTTGTGAGGATATCATGAGGGTAATCACTGCTATTCTGATTTCAACAAGGTGTTGGCCATTTTATTTCCAGAGGATGAGTTCTGCACTTACTAATGAATTGTACACAACTTGGATGAATCTCCAAAGTGAAAAGGCCAATCCCCAAAGATTATAAACAATATGACTCTCTTTATAATAAATAGTCTCCCAATGGCAAAACTTTAGTTTAGTACTACATGCTCCAGGTTTGGCTTGCCACATGGATACAGAACACATGGATAGTATGAAGGGTTAATAGCCTTCCCTGAAAACTAATGGTACCTACAGTTAATAGCTACCCAAAAAACTTGAGGGAAATAAAGAAGTCTGACACCCTTCCCTGATTGATGTATTCCCCTTAGCCTAGATGGCTTGAGGGGCCAGAGACCATCTGAGTAGCCTCCCTAGACATTCCTGGCTGAAATTGTTCTGAACAAGGACACCAACAGCTACAATTTTCTTATCAACTGCACCTGGTACAGTCTGTTTTTCTTGGGATTCTCCTTAAAAAGTTACACCCTAGCCTGGTTCAGTGCTTCAGCCTTCATCCCACGGGAAAGCAGAGGATCCTTTCTGTTTTCGCTCAATAAAACAGTCTTGTCTGTAGAGATCAAGTCCGGTGTTCTCTTTTGTTTTTCTTTTACACTTTCCTTACATGGTGTATGGACCATATAGGCATCGTGGGTCAGATAACTGTTTGTTGGGAAGTACTGGGCTGTACATTATGGACGTTTACTAACAGACCTGGCTTCTAATTACTAAATAATTCTAGTTGCCATAGCAAAAAAAAAAAAAAAAAATGTCTTCAGGAATTGTCAAATGTCCCACAGGGTGTGAAAAATCTCCCATGGTAGAGAGAGCACGAGAGAATGTATGTGTGAATGGGTGGCCTAGGGCCTGTAGCCACTGAAAACGAACTCCAGATGCACGAGCCACTTTGTGCATCTGGCTTTATGTGGGTACTAGGGAATTGAATCCAATCGGTTAGGCTTTGCAGGCAAGTACCTTAGCTGCTGAGCCAGCTCTCCAGTCCTCAGACAGTTCTGGCTATGAGTTTGTTTCTTTTGGTTTAGGGTCTCTTTGTACAGAATGCAACAGAGGAGAAGCAAGGTGTGAAACCGTCTAAGTCTACTTCTGAGGAGCTAGGGACTCCGGATCTGTATCACATCTTGCACACACTGCCCAGCGCATCATAGTAGCTCAGTCTGGCTGGATGGATCATCTGAAATTATTTGTTGGCTGAGAAAGAAGCAGAGCAGTGACAAAGAAGTTTGTACCTCATTGCCCCTTACACTGAATCAATCTCCTCCCATGGCCAGTCCTTTCCCTGACATTGTGCACAGGTCAAAAGGAAGTCAAATTCAACAGACACTGCGCTGGGACCCCACTGCAATTTGTCACACCCAGCTTTATTGACCCGTGGAATCTTTTCAGTGTTTCTTTATATCAGTCTCTGTGGACAAGTACGTCTAGCCCAGCAAATTAAATACTGAACTTTGAAGGAGCTACTTGGAACTTCCCTGCCACTCCCAAACTCGGGAAAGTGCTAGATACTTCAAGAAACCAGGCGAGGGGCCAGGCTAGTCATCCCCCATATCAGATCCCATTCAGAACCCTTAACGTAAAACCAGACAGCGGATGTTCAAAAGGGCCCTGTCACAGGTTTCCTGGAACGACTGATTCAAGTAATGCCTGCATCTGGAACCGGGGGCTTTTTCCTCCCGGAAACGTTAGCCGGCCGGTCCTGCCAGCACCCATGGGTGATGTGGGGAGGGTCAAGGGCCGGCGGTGGGCTGGGGTGGGAGACGAGAAGCGGATGGAGCCTAGGCCGCGCCCCGCCCGCCGGGGTATCCTTCCTCTACGTTCAGCCCGAGGCTCCGCCCCGCGCCCCACGATGCCCCGCCCCAGTGGGCGTGGCCAAGTACCGACCCGCGGGCGGGGCGGGGCCTGCTGGGGCCGCGCGGCCACGCCGAGGACGGCTGACGCGGCGTCCGCCCGCCCACCTTCGGCCAGCCCCCGCCTGCTCGCCCGGCCTCCCGCGCGTCCTGTCAGACCGTGGCGGCGCGCTCTCGCTTCCCCAGCCGCAGCCGGGCGAAGCGGCTGGCGCGCGCTCCCGTCCCCGCAGGCCCTCTGCCGCCGCCCTCCCGCCAGCCCGGCCCTCCGCCCGCGGCGACATGGCTCTCGCTCCGGCGTGCCGCCCGAGCCCCCGGGGTTCCGGGGACGGCGAGATGGGCAAGCCCAGGAAGGTGGCTCTCATCACCGGCATCACGGGTCAGGTGAGTGTGGGCGGGGAGGAGCCGGGCCTGCCGCCGCCGGGGCACGTGCGGGGCTCGGGGATCAGGCCGTGGGCGTCCCGGAAGGTGGGCGTCCGGAAGGTGTCCGCCGCGACCCGGGGCCGGCCGGCTGCCCCGGCGAAGCGGGCGCTCGCGCTCGGGCCGTGGGCACTGAGCCCCCGCGACGGCGTCTGCCCACCCCGGACCTCGCTCACCTGTCCACCAGGTGACTAGCACTGCTCCCGAGCCCGAAGGCACGCCTGGGGTTCCCCTCTGGGCCGAGCTCGTGCCGGACCCGGAAAGAACTGGAGATCTGATCGTCCGTGCGACAGTGTGGCGCCCTCCTGCTTCATCGCGCTTACCTGTAATGCTTGGGACTGACTTGGAGTTTTGATTGTCCCTTACCAGGTTCCCATATAGCAAAGAAAATAAAAATAGAAGTCACGGACCAGTATTTGTATGTTTGTTCTTTTAGTGTTACAAACTTGAGAGAACTGTGTTCACAGCGTTCCTGTTCCAAAGAAAGGAGTTCCTAGGTGGTGAGTTGAGACCTCATGCCTTGTGCTGAGCATGACTTTGTGACAGTCATCTCCTAGAGGTGTTGCAACAGGTAGGGCCCACCACCTTCTTCTCAAGCTGTGCTGCTTCAGATTCAACTATGATGGCATAGGCATGCTTGTATTGCCATAGAAAAAGTATAAGGTGTGTACCTTTGGCCATCTCCTGGAGATGGCTAATGTAATCGTGAAATGAAGATGCAGTAAAGATGGTAATATCTAGTCACTTGGCTAATACTGATGCAGCCATTCTCCTTATTCCTACCTTGTAGATGTGGAAATTGAGGGTTAGCAGTTTGAGTCGCCTGACACCTAATGGGTAAGCAGAGTCTATTTGGGGCTTGGAGATGCTGTCAAAGCTCTCTGGCATTAGAAGAGAAGTTGAATTAATCAGAAACACAGTCCCAGAATAGAACATTATTTCAGTCACCGGATACTAATTAATTTCTGGTTATTCTTCATCTTGTTGAGTCAGGCACACGGCAGTATGGGACAGGGCCTACATATTCTCCCACCCTCTCGTGCTCCCAGCACTGCTGTTCCCTCCAGGTACCCCCAACCCTGTTCTCTCTCTTTTCTTTTTTTGTTTATTTTTTATTTATTTATTTATTTGAAAGCAATGGATAGAGAGAGAAAGAGGCAGATAGAGAGAGAGAGAATGGGCACAACAGGGCCTCTGGCCACTGCAAACGAACTCCAGATGTGTGTGCCACCTTATGCATCTGGCTAACTTGGGTCCTGGAGAATCGAGCCTTGAATCTGGGTCCTTAGGCTTCACAGGCAAGCGTTTAATAGCTAAGCCATCTCTCCAGCCCTGTTCTCTTTTAAAAAATACTTTTTATTTGAGAGACAGCAAGAAAGAGACAGAAAGAGAGTGAGTTTGGGCATACAAAGGCCTCCTGCCACTGCAAAGGAGCTCCAGACACATGCATCGCTTTGTGCCTTTGGCTTTATGTGGGTACTGGGGAATTGTTGTCAGGCTTTGCAAGCAAGTACTTATAACTACTGGACTATCTCTCCAGCCCTCCTTCCTTTTTATATATTTACTTGAGAGAAAGAGGCAGATAGAGAAAGAATGGGTGTGCCAGGCCCTCTAGCCACTGCAAATGAACTCCAGATGCATGTGCCACTTAGTGCATCTGGCTTTATGTGGGTACCGGGAATGGAACCTGGATCCTTTGGCTTTGTAGGCAAATGCCTTAATTGCTAAGCTGTCTCTCTAGGCCTTTTTTTTTTTTTTTTAATTTATTGATTTATTTGCAAGCAGAAAAAGAGAGAGAGGCCACTTAGTGCTTCTGGCTTTAGGTGGGTAGTGGGGAATGCAACCTGGGTTCTTTGGCTTCCTAGGCAAATGCCTTAACTGCTAAGCCATCTCTCCAGCCCTTAAAAAACATAATGACTTATTTTCCAGCAGAGAAAGAGAGAAGAGGAGAAAGAGAAAGAAAATGTGAATGGTTGCACCATGGCCTTCAGCCACTGAAAATGAACTCCAGATACATGTACCACTTTGTGCATCTGGCTTTACGTGGGTACTGGGGAATCGAACTTGAGTTCTTAGGCTTCGCAGGCAAGCACCTTACCTGCTAGGCCATCTTTCCAGCCCAAGATACCTTTTTCTTAATCCATATCAATACCTGGCATTTTTTCTTAATATTATTGGCTGGTAGGTAAGTTATTAAGCTACTTATTCTGCTAAGCATTTTATATGTCCCCATGTAAAATGTAGGTGTAACTTGTATTTGAGAGTTGATTGGGCTGGAACTGAGTGGCCAGGAAGGCTTGGTGGTAGCTCCCCGCTGTTTGTTATGTAGGCTTTTATGCCTGGTTAAGATTAAGTATGTTCTTGTAGTCACACACCTAATAGGTGTTAGAGCTGAGATCTGAACCCAGGAGGCAATGCATTGCTTTAAGTCACAGTGTTTTATTGCCTTCAGTAGCCATGTGCATTAGTTAGGGAGGAGTATTGCTTGATTCATGTGTCCTGTCTCATGGGAAGGGTGCAAGTTGGCTTATCTCAGACTCCTACTTGAGAATATCACAGACAGCCAGGGTGTCTTGTTGACACTGAACCTCTAGCATATGCTTTAAGACTTCTTATTCTTGTTTTCCCCTTCTGTTTGTTCTTGATCCAGTGGTGATAAATCTTTTTCCAAAGTGTGTATCTTATTAACTCACCCTCTAAGAAACCCAGCCTGTGGCTTTGCATTGCTGTCCAGGCCCCCCTGCCATCTGTCCCCAGAGCACACCTTCATTGTCTAGTGATGTTTGCTGTTCTTTATTGCACTCCTGGAAATGTTCTTACTGTTCTTTGAGTAATGTTGCCTTGTACCTTTTTGGAGTCATTGTTTATAGCTAAATGGGTAAGTTCTATTTCTTTTAACTTGGCTAAAAGCCTCAGTGTTCGAAGACTAACCTTGCCAAAGGTAGCCACTCCAGGAACTCCCTTTGAGCATTATGCATTCCTGTTGGGTCTGTAGGTTATTTACGTAGTCCTGCTTGTGTAAAATGCCTTCAGATAGAAATTTCAGTTTCAGCCTGTTACCTCCTACTTGGCTTTATCTAGTGGGTTTTAAAAAATGTTGTTTTATTTCCCCCATTTGAGGTTGCTGGTGGTGAAAGGATATGTAAGATATACTCTATTCCCACTAGTATCTTTGAGGAACTTAACACAATACACATGAAAAGACAGTGCACTGAAAAAGTTAGTATTGCATGAGAGTTTAAGAGGCCAGGTGAGTACCCTTCTAATCTTCTGGGAGATTGAATCCTAAAAACAGAAGAGACTGGGTAAGCAGCAGATGCAGGAGTGTAGAAAGAGGAAGTTTGGGGGCAATAAAAGAAGATTTTCTTTTAGGTGGTGCAGAAGTTTGAACCTGGACCCTTGTACTCTACCACTAAGCTATAGCCCCAGCTCTCATGTCCAAAAAAGATTTTGTGGTGATTTCATTAAAATGCAAATCATTGGGCCCATTGTAAAAAAAAAAAAAAATGAGCTGAGGTTGTAGCTCAGTGGAAGGGCACATACTTAGCATGCATGAAGCCCTGGATTTAATCCTCAGCATCAAAAAATCACAACAAAATCTTGGAGTATTCAGTAGAACAGTGGAATAATATACCACCTATGGCTCAGGACAATGGCTCCCAGTAGAGTATAGAATTTAACTTTGAGTTTCCTGACAGTCAAGTCAAAATGGATGTGTAAGTGACCTGGTGGTATCATGTGGTGGTGGTTTGAATGTGAATTGTCTCCCATAGCCTCATGTGTTTTGATGATTTGGTCCCCAGCTGTTGGCATTTGGGAAGGTAGAACCCTGCTGGAGGAGATGTGTTGCTGGGGGTATGCTTGGGGGTAGCCTAGTTCCCCTTGCCAGAGCTCAGCTCACTCTTGCTGCTACCTACCAGGTGCTGTGGTAAGGTGGGATGTCCAGCCTCTGCTTTTCCATCCTGTCTGTGCCACCATGAAGCTTCCTCTCAAGGCTGTAAGCCAAAATAAATCCTTCACTCCCATCGGCTGCTTTTGGTTAGCTGTCTCGTACCAGCAGTGCAAAGGTAACTAACTACAACACATACCCTCAGAGTCTCCCTGTGTTTCCTAGGCTGGCCACAAACTCTGGACCCTCTTCCCCAGTCCTCTCCCCCCCCCCCCCCCCCGTACTGGAATTATAGGGTGAATACCACCATGCCTGGCTCTTAGTAGCCTTTGTAAAAAGATAGAAGTGCTTTCTGAGGGTATTCTGTTTTATAACTTTCTTTTTATTTTTTTAATATTTTATTTGAGAGTGAAAGAGAAAGAGAGGGTGAGGCAGAGAATGGGCATGCCAGGGCCTCTAACCACTGCAAACAAACTCCGGATGCAAGTGCCACCTTGTGCATCTAGTTTTATGTGTGTACTGGGGAATTGAACCTGAGTCTTTTGCCTTTGCTGGCAAGTATCTTACTGCTAAGTCATCTCTCTCCAGCCCCCCCCCTCTATCTCTTTTTAGTTTTTTTTTTGTTTGTTTGTTTTTTGGGGCAGGGTCTCAATGTAGCTCAGGCTGACCTGGAATTCACTATGTAGTCTCAGGGTGGCTGCAAACTCATGGTGATTCCCTTATCTCTGCCTCCTGAATGCTGGGATTAAAGGTGTGTGCTACCCAGTTTTTTTTTTTTTTTCTTTTGAAGTAGGGTCTAACTGTAGGCCAGGCTGGCCTTGAACTCATGGTATTCCTCTTACCTTAGCGCTGGGATTAAGTGTATGTGCCACCATGTTTGGCTTTCCTACGAATCTTAAAGAAAAGGTGAAAGTACACTTTTTGGTAGAGACTTACAGAATTTCCATTAACCATTCCATTGTTAGAATATCTGGCATTTTCCCCTTTGAAATAACTGTTGTCTCAAGCAGTTGACTGCTAGAAGAGCAACAAGTTGGAGCTATAGATTACTTTGTACACTTCTCTGGACAAGAGCCTTGTACTCTGAATACCATGTGTGTCTCATGGTAGCACTAATACTGGTGTTTAAATATAAAAGAATTTGACTTAGTGAGGTCCTTGTTTAAAAACATTTAATTAATTTATTTATTTAGCAGAGAAAGAAGGAGAGAGAGAGACAGACAGATACAGACAGACAGAGAATGGGTGCACCAGGGCCTCCAGGCACTGCAAACGAACTCCAGACGTGTGTGCCCCTTTGTGCTTCTGGCTAACCTGGGTCCTGGGGAATCAAACCTGGGTCCTTTGGTTTTGCAGGCAAACACTAAGCCATCCTTCCAGCCCTTGGTGAAGTCCTTTGAGATCTACCTAAGCATTGAAACAAGTGCTAATTCAAGGTTCCAGGGATCCACACTGTGATGCACTCAAGACAAAGCACCTGGCTTTAAACAGTAGCCAGCCATGGCCAAGAGGAGGTAACTTGTTGCATATTGTAGATAGGAAACGTAGGTGAGTGTTGCATAGATGAAGGAGTGGGCACTTTGACTTAAGATCAGGTTATTTAAGGCACAATACTTTGTCTCAAAAATTTATTCATATGGCCTTTCTTTTAAAAAGTTTTCAGTAATTTTACTAATACCTTTAAATGGTTAGGTAGAGGCAAGGCATTGTTAGGATACTGATAGCACATACCTAATGGATAAGTTGACATTTATGGAAAATAATTATTATAAATTTAGAGGACTTAGGCCAATTTTAGGGAAGAATAACTTGTCCATCTTTTTGCTCAATCACTGATTTTATTTTTTAAATGCAAGGCTTGAGAGATGGCACAGCAGGTAAGCATGAGGGCATGAGACAGCTTGATTTATCCTGAATTTGATCCCCAGCACCCACATACATAGCTGGTTATATCCATGACCTCTCCTGTGGAGACTAGACACTGGACAATCACTGGGCTCACTGGTCAGCCAGTGTGTTTAAAAATGGCAGGTGCAGGTTCAGTGGCTCTGTAGCAAGGAAATAAAGAGGATGAGTGGTAGAAGAAGATACCCAGGATTCTCTAGAATCTACATGGTCATGCATTGAGGGCATATTTGTACACATGTTTGTATACCACATACACATGGTACCAAACATGCTACAGTACACACTTACAAAAGAAAAAGTTCTCAGGATGTGGCTTAGTTGACAGCAGGTTTGCCTAGTATGTCCTCTCTTCAGCACTTCATAAGCCAGGGCTGTCATTCCAGGGGAGGTGAGCAAGCAGGAGCATCTGAAACTCAGTCATTCCTGGCTACATACTGAGTTTGAGGACAATGTAGGTTAGACGAGACCTTAAACAAACAAAAGAAACAGTCCGTTGGCATACATGTTGGGTCTTAATAACTACAATTACTTAAAATAGGGCAGGAGGCTGAGAGTATGCCATCCCTAGGTAACAGCAAATTAGTGCTAGCATTAGGACTGGAACCTCAGACTTCTGTGTGCTAGGCAGTTGGTGTTTCAGATGTCTCAGAATATTGATTAATGCTGTTTCCCCACTAATACTAAGAAAGAGAGACTGCTATGAGTCACAAAAACTGGAGTGAGAAAAGCGTTGCAGTTAACTGCATATTATATTTTGTAAATTTGTATGATAAATATCTGAATAGTGAAACCTTTTTCAACATTGGGGGAAATGTTATATAACTTTTAATTAAAAATATGTAGTTTGAAAAGATTGAGGAACTTAGAATACTTAGGACTCTTTAGGATTTGATATACAAAGAAAAATTAAGATTATAGGGCACTAATGAAAGAGGTTAAATTGACCAACATATTTTTAGAGCACTTAAGCATTTATCATCTACTCATGACCATACACAGTCCTTGACTGGTAATTTGTTGTCAGTGCCTCAGAACTTTTTTGAGTGACACCCTATTAGCTCATGACTTGGAAGACCCAGTATGTTGGGCTCATGACCCCAAGTTTGAATGAAACTAAAGGTGAGTTTTTTTTAAAAATATTTTTATTTATTTCAGAGAGGCAAAGGAGGGGAAGGGAGGGAGGGAGAGAGAGAGAGAAAGAGAGAGAGAATATGGGCGCCACTGCAAACAAACTCTAGAGGCATGCACCACCTGGTGCATCTGGCTTACGTGGTTCCTGGGGAATTGCACAGAGGTCCTTTGGCTTTGCAGGCAAGCACCTTAACCTCTAAGCCATCTCTCTAGCCCCCTGAAGATGAGTTTTACTAGGTCTTGACTTGATTTCTCAGATGAACTATGAAGCACTTCCTTTTCTGCCCTTGTGATCCTGATTAGTTTCTTTGAGTTACAGACTTTACAATGCCTGTCTGTGTGTGTATGTGAGAGAGGTATCCTGAAGATGGAGCATTCTCACCAAGCTACACTTTCAGCCTTTGCTTATCCTTTGAAGTGAGCTTTCCTTAACCTTTGTAGACAAAAACCATCACTGGATGTGTAGGCAAGTGAGAATTATTTGGCTGTAATTCTGTGGAAAAAAAGTCATGCATAGGGGTGAGGCAAAATATTTATCTACTGGCATTCTGGATACTTGGTAGGTAATTATTTGTGAGGTGAGTATATGGAAAATTCATGGACACATAGAATGATACTGAGGGCCAAGTACTTTGCATAAATTTTCTAATATCATTCAAAGTGGTACCTGTTTTTAGAAACTATGTTTGTTCTTCTCAAAAAAATCCTTTTTTTTTTAAAACAAGGTTTCACTTTGTACCTCAGACTGCCCTGTAACTCACTGTAGTGGTTTGAATCAGATGTCCCCTGTAAACTTGTGTTTACAAAGCTTAGTCCTCAGCTGGGGAGGTGGAGCCTTGCTGGAGGACATTTGTCACTGGGGACAGACCTTGAGGTTTATTAGTCCCCACTTTGCCAGTGCTAGGTCAGCTTACATTCTTGCTAGTTTCTTTTTGCTGTGGCAAGATTGTGATGTCCTTCCTCTGCTTCCCTGCTGTCATGAAGCTGTCCCTTGAGGCTGTAAGTTAAAATAAACTTTTTCTTCCCATCAGCTGCTTTTGATCAGGTGTTTTGTCCCAGCAACATGAAGGAACTACATTTCTCACTAAATAGACCAGGCTTGGCTGATACTCACAGCAGTCCTTCTGGGATTACATGTATGAGTCCAAGAAGTTGTTTTTAAAAGCAATTAACTGCTTGAGAAGTGTTCTTCATGCCTACTGAGTGATACTACAAGATTAGTTACCCTGAAAAGTCTCGAATAAAGTCAGGTGAACCAGGGAGGTGAAAGGCTCTGTTCTCTGAGGCCAGCTTTGAGGTTCATATTCTACTCTGAAATTTTTTACAGGCAAAGATAAGAGCATGCTGAGAGCACAGTACCTTCCTTACCTATAAGTTACTTCTGGTTAGGAGCAAGAGCCAGCTAGCCAATAATGAGACCAATTATTCTTGGGAGAAAAAGTCTTATCTTGAAGTGAAGGATGGAGAACCAGTAGTCAATTCATGTGACCCTCAGAGAGAGTTAGGGCCCTGGGCTGCTTTTTGGGAGTGGTTGTTGAGTAAAATTGTATGTGGAGAGCCTGATGTGAGTTCTGAGAGCACATGAGGGTGGGGAGCATCAAATGTGGTGGGCACAAGAGAATCCTTGATTGTGTGATCACTACAAATAATTCTTAGCCACTCTCTTCCTATTTGGGTTATTATAACAGCTCTATGTTTCTTCCCTCTTAAATATCTAAGCACCAATTTAGGGCTCGCTCCCATCCCTCCAGGATTAATTTATCTTTTCTTCTAGAGGACATCACATTTTGGTTCAATTTATCCTGTGCTTTATGAGAGAAGTATTAGTAATCATGGCTAACACATCCCACAAATATCTGAGTGCCAGTTATATGTCAGGCACAGAGCTACAGCAGGAAATAGAATGGACTAAAATTGTTTTCATGGCATTGATGTACTACTCGTAATGATGATAAAGATGATTATAGTAATTAACATGTGTGGAGTATTTGCTTTGTGACAGGTACGCACTGTTCACAGTTCATTCAAAGTGTATTACTTGTGAAGCAGTGGGTCAATATTCTTAGGAGGTGGTTTTCTTATTATCCCCAAGGAATGCAGAGATTAAGATTATTGCCTGATGGTTGCTTGAGTTGTTTGCAGAGTCTGATTTCAAGTACAAATGTCAGTGGTTCTATTTTCAATTACTTTTGGAATTTGTACTAATAAATGAAATCTAATGTAACTAAATAGTAAATCTAAGGTAACTAATTGTAATTGTAGCCCAAGTTACCCTTAAAGTTGCTATGTAGCTAAGGATGACCTTAAACTCCCGACCCTTCTGCCTGGACCTCTGGAGTGCTGGGATTATAGACATGAGCCACCATGTGTGGTTTATATAGTGCTAGGGATGAAACCCCAGGGTTTGCGCATGCTAGGCAAGCACTTGACCAGCTGAGCTACATGCCTGGCCTCCAGGAGCCTGTCCATTGTGAATTGGGGGGAGGGGAATATGGTAATTATATAAGCCTTTATCAGCTACTAAATTAAATGACTTCCATTTTGCTTTATTTGCTTCATCATTTATTGCACAGGTATTTGGGTCATGTCTTTTGTTAATTATTTGCAGTGCCCATATTGATAATTACTAATTTTGCAAACTCTGAAGACTGTAATAGAATAAACGAGTTGGGTTTCTAGACCAATTTGAGTGTTAGTTACTGTGTAAGTACTTCGAGCCTACCTGGCTCTAGGTAAGTTACTTTTTTCCTGCCATCTTGGAGGAGTAATTCCTACCAAACAGGAAATAAGTTTGCCACATAGTGGACTCCTTAGCTGCCTTATGAGAATGGAGATTTCTTTACAATGGTAACAAAATAATATAGTTTTCTTGAACTTTAGCAAAAGAAGTTGAATGTGGGAAATACTGAGCCTTGCTTTGCATGAAGCCTGAATTAGTTAGAAGTGAAAAGTTTGTGTATTTGGAGTCAACCACAAGGATATAAAGTTCTGAGAGTCCAGCGGACTTGCTGCTCCAGTGTGTCTTAGACTTAATGTGCAAAGCAGATCTGGTCTTAATCTTGTCATAAGAGGATTGTGGGCAGTGACTTCCACTCTAAATCTTCCTTACTGGGATTTGTGGTGTTGGGATAAAAAAATTAGGAATAATTGGAGATGAAAGAGATATTTTATGTACTGTCCTGCTTTGCTCAAAGATTACTATGTGGCCGGAAGTCTTTAAGTCTTTACATTACATGTAACAAAGTGGAAGTGCTCTGTTCTGAGTGTCAGTGCCTGGGATTTAATTCTAGCTATTGTATAGCCTTACTTTTTTCTGAGTTGGTTTCTTAGCTGAACATGAAGTATTGTCAGGTAATTTTGAAGTCTGTTCCTAGTATAAAGGTGGTGGACTTAATAATTGAATGCCGAAATTTAACTATGTGTAGTTAAAAATGGAAGACTATGCTTATATTTATCAGTGCAAACATTTAATATCTGTTACAAAGGTAAGGCAAGTAGGAGAATTTACAAAAAATGGAGCCAGAGCTGGAGAGATGGCTTAGCAGTTAAGTCATTAGCCTGCAAAGCCAAAGGATCCTGGCTTGATTCTCCAGGACCCATGTAAGGCAAATAGATACACAAGGGGGCGCATGCATCTGGAGTTTGTTTGCAGTGGCTGGAGGCCCTGGTGTACCCACTCCCCCCCTCAAATAAATAAAATACATTTAAAAAAATGGAACCAGTGAACTACTTATTGCATTTAAACTTGTGTGTAAAGTAAGAAGAAAATCTTGTATGAATTGAATTTAGCCAGAATTTGTGAGTAAGGTTAGAGTAACTACTTAGACCTGTTCACTTTTGTAGGATATACCAAATAAATGAAGTGATTTTTTTTGAGTGAGAGAGGATTAAAAAAGTCTTGTTCTTTTTATATGAATTAATAAAAATATATAATCATATTTGCATTTAGAATCTAGGGTTCATGACATTGAATTTTTAATGAGCAAATATCATTGATACTGTGTGCTGAGCTAGGAGCTGGGGATGTCACAGTGGACAAAATAGATGTTACTTTGTCTTGTCATCAGGGAGTTGATAGACTAATTGTGGGGTAAGCAGTGAGCTGGGTACTCTTATTGCTGTTATCATGATAACTGCATTACTATAAGCTCTGCCCCTAAAAATTTTGTAAAATACTACTAATGCAACAAGTTAATTGAATCTCTCACTCTCTTGAGCCAGGGTCTCTTGCTGCTACAAACAAACTCCAGATGAAGGTGTCACTTTGTACTTCTGATTCTACATGGGTATTGGGGAATTGAATCAAAGTTGACAGGCTTTGCAAGCAAGCATCTGTAACAACCGAGCCATCTCCCTAGCCTGCAAGTAGTTTTATTAACAAAAGAAAAGTAAAAGAACAAAATATCTGTGCAACAGAGAGGGGTCTCAGTAAATGGGTACCTCTATTTTTACTTTTCAGTTTGAGACAGGGTCTCACTAAGTTGCCCAGACTGACCAGTAGAAGACCTTGACCTTGTCATTCTTCCACTGCCTCTTCATTCTGAGGGGGGTTGTGCCACCATGCCTGACTGAATTGAGCATCTTTTAACTAAGAAGTTTTCTTACTGTGTCATACTAGTGAAGTATTGATTGTATTTTTTTAAGGTAGGTCTTGCTGTGTTGTCCAGGCTGCCTTGAACTCTTTTTTAAAAAAATTTAATTTAATTTAATTTTTTCTCAAATTTTTAAACATTTTCCATGATTATAAAAAATATCCCATGGTAATACCCTCCACTGTCCCCCCTTTCCCCTTTGAAATTCCATTCTCCATCTTATCTCCTCCCCATCTCAATCAGTCTCTCTTTTATTTTGATGTCATGATCTTTCCCTCCTCTAATGATGGTCTTGTGTTGGTAGTGTCAGACACTATGAGGTCATGGATATCGAGGCCATTTTATTTCTGGAGGGAGCACACTGTAAGGAGTCCTACCCTTCCTTTGGCTTTTACATTTTATCCGCCAGCTCTTCCGCATTAGACCCTGAGCCTTGGAAGGTGTGATCTAGATGTTACTCAGTACTCTAGTCACTTATTTCCAGCACCATGATACCTTCTGAGTCGTCCCAAAGTCACTGCCATCTGAAAAGAGAAGATTCTCTACCCAAAGTGAGAGTAGCATTAATATAGGGGTATGACTATTAAGAGAAGTGCTTACTGGGCAGTTTGATAAGCATAGTATATACACTTATCCAGACATTAACAGATGTTACACCCCTAGGGCTCATGACTACCTGTTTTAAGTTTTCAGTATCAGGCATGTATTCCCTCCCATGGAGCGGGCCTCCAGTCCAATTGGAGGGCAGTTGGTTTCCACCATGACAGATGTGCCACTATTGCACCCATTGGCTCATTTGACCAGGCTGGCCAATTATGAGGCTTGCAGTGTCCACTGTTGAGTATTTTCACTGTTGGTATCTCTTTCTCCCTTTGAACTGCACGTAGAATGGCTTCTTCCAGGTTTCTGTCAGCTGGTCTACATGGGGGAGGTTATCAGCTTAGTTCCAGCAGGATTTCTCAGTAGCCTTGTAGCCCAAGTATGTGGAGTCTTCAGCAATAGGGTCTAACCATTGATTCCTGGTGGGAAACCAAGGGCCTCGGCAATGGCCTATAATGTTTTGGGGGCATCAGGGATGTCCCTACCCAACAACTCACTGGAAGTTATCCCATCCCTGGCACTGAAAATTTTCTAGCAACGATCTATGGCTCCTCAGTGTTCTATTGTCCAAAACCGGAGGATTCCATATGAATTATTTATATCCTCTTAGATTTTGATTAGCTCTCCCTCCACCTTTCCTTTACTCAATCTCCTTCCCTGACCTCACTTTGGGCCTTTTCACCCCAAGTAGACTATTCTTTTACTTACATATGTACAATACCAACCTATTAAGTACCCTCCTCCATTCCTTTCTCTTCCCTTTGTATCAAATTTTTTAGCTTACTGGCCTCTGCTACTGAGTTTTTTCCTTCTCACACAGAAGCCCAATCATCTGTAGCTAGGATCCACATATGAAAGAGAACATGTGGCGCTTGGCTTTCTGGGCCTGGGTTACCTCACTTAGTATAATCCTTTCCAGATCCATCCATTTTCCTGCAAATTTCATAACTTCATTTTTCTTTTTTTTAATTTTTAAATTTTTATTGCTTTTTTTTTGTTGTTTGTTTGTTTTTGGAGGTAGGGTCTCACTGTAGCTCAGGCTGACCTGGAATTCACTCTGTAGTCTCAGGTTGGCCTCGAACTCTCGGCGATCCTCCTACCTCTGCCTCCCCAATGCTGGGATTAAAGGCGTGCGCCACCACGCCCGGTTTAATTTTTAAATTTTTATTAACATTTTCTATGATTATAAAAAAATATCCCATGGTAATTCCCTCCCTCCCCACCCCCCACACTTTCCCCTTTGAAATTCCATTCTCCATCATATTACCTCCCCATTACAATCATTGTAATTATATATATACAATATCAACCTATTAAGTACCCTCTTCCCTTCCTTTCTCTTCCCTTTATGTCTCCTTTTTAACTTACTGGCCTCTGCTACCAGGTATTTTCCTTCTCAGGCAGAATCCCAATCATCTGTAGCTAGGATCCACATATGAGAGAGAACATGTGGCACTTGGCTTTCTGGGCCTGGGTTACCTCACTTAGTATAATCCTTTCCAGGTCCATCCATTTTTCTGCAAATTTCATAACTTCATTTTTCTTTACCGCTGAGTAGAACTCCATTGTATAAATGTGTATAAAAGGGATGTTTTTCCATTTCCTAGTGTCTTCTGCAGTTTCTTGCTTGAGTGTTTTAAAGTTTTCATTGTAGAGATCCTTTGCTCCTGGGTTAGGTTTATTCCAAAGTACTTTATTTATTTATTTATTTTTTGATGCAATTGTGAATGGGAGTGATTCTCTGATTTCAACCTCTGTGTGTTTGTTGTTAGCATATTTGAATGATGCTGAATTCTGTGTATTTATTTTGTATCCTGCTACATGGCTGTGGGTGTTTATCAGCTCTAACAGTTTTGCTAGTAGAATCTTTAGGGTCCCTTATATATAGGATCATGTCATTTGCAAATAATGATAACTTGATTTCTTCCTTTCCAATTTGTATCCCTTTTATGTGTGTCTCTTGCCTTATTGCTATGGCTAAGACTTCCAGTAGTATATTAAATAAAAGTGGGGACAATGGACACCCTTGTCTTGTTCCTGATTTTAGTGGAAAAGCTTCCAGTTTTTCCCCATTAAGTAATATGTTGGCTGTAGGCTTGTTATAAATAGCCTGTATTATATTGAGATATGTTCCTTCTTTTCCCAATCTCTGTAGGATTTTTATCATGAAGGGATGTTTGATTTTGTCAAACACTTTCTCTGTGTCTAATGAAATGATTGTGTGATTTTGTCCTTCAATCCATTTATACAATGTATTACATTTTTCGATTTGCATATATTTAACCATCCCTGCATCTCTGGGATAAAGCCTTCTTGGTCAGGGTGAATGGTCTTTCTGATATATTCGTGTATTCTGTTTGACAATATTTTGTTGAGAATTTTTGCATCTATGTTCATGAGGGAGATTGGTCTGTAATTTTCCTTTTTTTCTACCTTTGCCTGGTTTTGGTATCAGGGTGATGCTGGCTTCATAGAAGGAGTTTGGCAGAATTCCTTCTTTTTCTATTTCCTGGGAAAGCTTAAGAAGCAATGGTATTAGCTCTTCCCTGAAGGTCTGGTAAAATTCAGCAGTGAATCCATCTGGGCCTGGACTTTTTTTAGTTGGGAGATTTTTTTTTTAATAATTTTTATTTATTTATTTATTTGAGAGCGACAGACACAGAGAGAAAGACAGATAGAGGGAGAAAGAGAGAGAATGGGCGCGCCAGGGCTTCCAGCCACTGCAAACGAACTCCAGACGCGTGCGCCCCCTTGTGCATCTGGCTAACGTGGGACCTGGGGAACCGAGCCTCGAACCGGGGTCCTTAGGCTTCACAGGCAAGCGCTTAACCACTAAGCCATCTCTCCAGCCCAGTTGGGAGATTTTTGATAACTGTTCGGATCTCCATGCTTGTTATAGGTCTATATAAGTGATTAGTCTCATTTTGATTTAACTTAGGTAGGTCATGTAAATCAAGGAAATCATCCATTTCTTTCAGATTTTCATACTTTGTTGAGTATATGCTTTTATAGTATGTCCCTATGATTTTTTGAATTCTCTGGCATGTGTTATATGGTTACCTTTTTCATCTCTAATTTTACTAATATGTTTCTCTTCTCTTTCTTTTGGTCAGATTTGCTAAGGGTTTATCAATCTTCTTTATCCCTTCAAAGAACTAACTCTTTGTTTTATTGATTTTTTTTTTTTTAAATTTTTATTAACATTTTCCATGATTATAAAATATATCCCATGGTAATTCCCTCCCTCCTCACCCCCACACTTTCCCGTTTGAAATTCCATTCTCAATCATATTACCTCCCCATTACAATCATTGTAATTACATATATACAATATCAACCTATTAAGTATCCCCCTCCCTTCCTTTCTCCACCCTTTATGTCTCCTTTTCAACTTACTGGCCTCTGCTACTAAGTATTTTCATTCTCACACAGAAGTCCAGTCATCTGTAGCTAGGATCCCCATATGAGAGAGAACATGTGGCGCTTGGCTTTCTGGGCCTGGGTTACCTGACTTAGTATAATACTTTCCAGGTCCATCCATTTTTCTGCAAATTTCATAACTTCATTTTTCTTTACCGCTGAGTAGAACTCCATTGTATAAATGTACCACATCTTCATTATCCACTCATCTGTTGAGGGACATCTAGGCTGGTTCCATTTCCCAGCTATTATAAATTGAGCAGCAATAAACATGGTTGAGCATGTACTTCTAAGGAAATGAGATGAGTCCTTTGGATATATGCCTAGGAGTGCTATAGCTGGGTCATATGGTAGATCAATCTCTAGCTGCTTTAGGAACCTCCACACTGTTTTCCACAATGGCTGGACCAGATTGCATTCCCACCAGCAGTGCAGAAGGGTTCCTTTTTTTCCACATCCCCGCCAACATTGATGATCATTTGTTTTCATGATAGTGGCCAATCTGACAGGAGTGAGATGGAATCTCAATGTAGTTTTAATCTGCATTTCCCTGATGACTAGTGACGTAGAACATTTTTTTAGGTGCTTATATGCCATTCGTATTTCTTCCTTTGAGAACTCTCTATTTAGCTCCTTAGCCCATTTCTTGATTGGCTTGTTTGATTCCTTATTGGTTAACTTTTTGAGTTCTTTGTATATCCTAGATATTAATCCTCTATCAGATATATAGCTGGCGAAGATTTTTTCCCATTCTGTAGGTTGCCTCTTTGCTTTTTTCACTGTGTCCTTTGCGGTGCAAAATCTTTGTAATTTCATTAGGTCCCAGTGGTTAATCTGTGGTTTTATTGCCTGAGCAATTGGGGTTGTATTCAGAAAGTCTTTGCCAAGACCAATATGTTGAAGGGTTTCCCCTACTTTTTCCTCTAGCAGTTTCAAAGTTTCCGGTCTGATGTTAAGGTCTTTAATCCATTTGGACTTAATTCTTGTGCATGGCGAGAGAGAAGAATCTATTTTCATCCTTCTGCAGATATTTATCCAGTTTTCCCAACACCATTTGCTGAAGAGGCTGTCTCTTCTCCAATGAGTATTTTTGGCATTTTTATCGAATATCAGGTGGCTATAGCTACTTGGGCTTACATCTGGGTCCTCTATTCTGTTCCACTGATCTACATGTCTGTTTTTGTGCCAGTACCATGCTGTTTTTGTTACTATGGCTCTGTAGTATAGGTTAAAATCAGGTATGGTGATACCACCAGCCTCTTTTTTGTTGCTCAGTATTATTTTAGATATTCGAGGTTTTTTTGTGATTCCAAATGAATTTTTGGATTGTTTTTTCTATTTCCATGAAGAAAGCCTTTGGAATTTTGATAGGGATTGCATTAAATGTGTAGATTGCTTTAGGTATGATTGCCATTTTCACGATATTGATTCTTCCAAGCCAGGAACAAGGGATGTTTCTCCACTTTCTAGTGTCTTCTGCAATTTCTCGCTTGAGTGTTTTAAAGTTCTCATTGTATAGATTCTTTACTTCCTTGGTTAGGTTTATTCCAAGGTATTTTATTTTTTTTGATGCAATTGTGAATGGGAGTGATTCTCTGATTTCATCCTCTGTGTGTTTGTTGTTAGCATATACGAAGGCTACTGATTTCTGTGTATTTATTTTGTATCCTGCTACATTGCTGTAGGTTTTGATCAGCTCTAACAGCTTGCTAGTAGAGTCTTTAGGGTCCTTTATGTATAGAATCATGTCATCTGCAAATAATGATAACTTGATTTCTTCCTTTCCAATTTGTATCCCTTTTATGTGTGTCTCTTGCCTTATTGCTATGGCTAAGACTTCCAAGACTATATTAAATAGAAGTGGAGACAGTGGACACCCTTGTCTTGTTCCTGATTTTAGTGGAAAAGTTTCCAGTTTTTCCCCATTTAGTAATATGTTGGCTGTAGGCTTGTCATAAATAGCCTTTATTATATTGAGATATGTTCCTTCTATTCCCAGTCTCTGTAGGACTTTTATCATGAAGGGATGTTGGATTTTGTCAAATGCTTTCTCTGCATCTAATGAGATGATCATGTGATTTTTGTCCTTCAACCCATTTATGTAATGTATTACATTTATAGATTTGCGTATGTTGAACCATCCCTGCATCTCTGGGATAAAGCCTACTTGGTCAGGGTGAATGATCTTTTTGATATACTCTTGTATTCTGTTTGCCAATATTTTGTTGAGAATTTTTGCATCTATGTTCATGAGGGAGATTGGTCTGTAATTTTCTTTTTTTGTTCTATCTTTGCCTGGTTTTGGTATCAGGGTGATGCTGGCCTCATAGAAGGAGTTTGGTAGGATTCCTTCTTTTTCTATTTCCTGGAAAAGCTTAAGAAGCAATGGTGTTAGCTCTTCCTTAAAAGTCTGGTAAAATTCAGCAGTGAATCCATCCGGGCCTGGGCTTTTTTTAGTTGGGAGATTATTGATAACTGCTCGGATCTCCATGTTTGTTATAGGTCTATTTAAGTGATTAATCTCATTTTGATTTAATTTAGGTAGGTCATATAGATCAAGGAAATCATCCATTTCTTTCAGATTTTCATACTTTGTGGAGTATATGCTTTTATAGTATGTCCCTATAATTTTTTGAATTTCTCTGGAATCTGTTGTGATGTTACCTTGTTCATCTCTGATTTTATTAATTTGTGTCTCTTCTCTCTTTCTTTTGGTCAGATTTGCTAAGGGTTTATCAATCTTGTTTATCCTTTCAAAGAACCAACTCTTTGTTTCATTAATTCTTTGGATTGTTCTTTTTGTTTCTATTTCATTAATTTCTGCCCTAATCTTTATTATTTCTTCCCGTCTACTACTTTTTGGTTTGCCTTGTTCTTCTTTTTCCAAGGCTTTAAGGCGAAGCATTAGGTCGTTTACTTGCGACCTTTCTAATTTCTTAATATAGGCACTTAAGGCTATAAATTTACCTCTTAGAACTGCCTTCATTGTGTCCCAGAGATTTTGGTATGTTGTGTTCTCATTATCATTTGACTCTATAAATTTTTTGATTTCCTTTTTGATTTCTTCATTGACCCACTCATCATTTAGTAGTGTATTTTTTAGTTTCCATGATTTTTGTGTATGCTCTATAGCCTTTCTTGCTACTGATTTGTAGTTTAATTCCATTGTGGTCAGATAGAATGCAAGGAATTATTTCAATTTTCCTGAATTTGTTAAGATTTGCTTTGTGTCCTAATATATGGTCTATTTTAGAGAATGTTCCATGTGCTGCTGAAAAGAATGTATATTCTGCAGCCTTTGGATGAAATGTCCTGTATATATCTGTTAGGTCCATTCCTTCTATGACCTCATTTAGTCCAGATGCCTCTCTGTTTATTCTTTCCCTGGATGACCTGTCAATTGATGAGAGTGGGGTGTTAAAGTCACCCACCACCACTGTGTTTGGTGTTATCTGTGACCTTAGTTCTAATAGTGTTTGTTTGACGAATTTGGGAGCCCCCATGTTAGGTGCATATATGTTTAGGATTGTAATGTCCTCCTGTTGGAGTGTGCCCTTAATCAATATAAAGTGACCTTCCTTATCTTTTTTGACTAACGTCGGACTAAAGTCTACCCTGTCTGATATTAGGATAGCAACCCCTGCTTGTTTTCTAGGCCCATTTGCTTGAAACACCGTCTTCCAACCTTTCACCCTCAGATAATGTCTATCCTTTGTAGAAAGGTGAGTTTCTTGGAGACAACAAATTGTAGGATCCTGCTTTTTAACCCAGTCTGCAAATCTATGTCTTTTCGTTGGGGCATTGAGACCGTTGATATTAAGAGATATTATTGAAAGGTGTGTATTTATGTTTGCCATTTGTGTGTGTGTGTGTGTGTGTTACTTGTTCTACCTGTGCTCTCTTCTGTTAACTGGTATTTGAGTATAGCTTGTTTTTTCTAGGTTCCTTATATGTGTGCTTTTCCTTTTGTTCAGCATGGAGGATTCTATCAAGTATTTTCTGTAGAGCTGGTTTTGTCTTCAGATACTCCTTTAACCTGCTTTTGTCATGGAATGTCTTTATTTCTCCATCTATTTGGATGGATAACTTTGCAGGATAAAGTAACCTTGGTTGACAGTTGTTATCTTTCAGAACTTGGAATATATCACTCCAAGCCCTTCTGGCTTTAAAAGTTTGTGTTGAATAATCTGCTGTAATCCTTATGGGCTTGCTTTTGTAGGTAACTTGATTTTTCTCTCTAACTGCTTTCAATATTTTTTCTTTGGTTTGTGTGTTTGGAAGTTTGAGTATAATGTGGTGAGGAGAGTTTCTTTCTGGGTTTTGTCTGGCTGGGGTTCTAAAGGCTTCCTGTATCTGTATTGGCACCTCTTTCCCAATTTGGGGAAAATTTTCCTCTATGATTTTGTTGAAGATGCCTACTATGCCTCTGGAGTGGAGTTCTTCTCCTTCTACTATGCCCTGAATTCTTATATTGGATCTTTTCATAGTGTCCCGAATATCTTGAAATTCCCACTCATACTTTTCTATAAGTTTGTCTTTCTCTTTGTTGCACTGCATTAGGTCTGCCACCTGATCTTCTAGCTTAGATATTCTGTCCTCTCCCTCATCCATCCTACTGGTGAGATTTTCTACAGAGTTTTTTATTTCATTAACTGTGTTCTTCATTGCTAGTAATTCTGACTGGTTTTTCTTTATTACTTCTATTTCCCTATTTATGTCTTGTATTGCCTTCTTTATTTCATTAAATTGGTGTCCTGCCTCTTCTTTGATTCCTTTGATTTCCTCTTTGATTTCCTCTTTGATTTCTTCTTTGATTGTTTTCATGTGTTCTTTGACCTCTTTGAACATATTTATAATTATTCTTTTGAACTCTTTCTCAGGCATTTCCTCTAACTCTTTCTCACTGGAGGATATTTCTGATGCATTAATACTTTTAGGTGGATTTATATCGTCTTGCTTTTTAGTGTTTCTTGTGTTATAATGTATATATTTTTGCATCTTGGATTAAGTTAATGCTTGGATTTTCTAGCTAGCTGTGTATTCTTAGCTGTATCAATTGATTTGATGTAATATATTTTCAGGGTAGCACCTTAAGGTATTAGATGTGGCTCTTAAGACTCTCAGAGTATCTACAAAGATGTTCTTAGGGGTTGAGTTTCCCTGCTATAGGAGTATTCAAGCAGGCTGAGTGGAATAAAATACTGGTAGATTCTAAAATTTAACTAAACACTGTACACATTCAATCAAAAACAGCCCCGAGTATGTATGCAAGAGTAGTTATTATAATGACCAGATCCTCTATCAACAAAGAGGTTTAGATTTCTGGTCTGTTGAGGTATCCAAGTCAGTTGTGCCCAAGTGAGACCCTTCCCTGGTGCAATCCCAGTTACCTTGGGTGATTGTGGTCTCAGTCAAGTTGCTGCCTGGGTTGTCGGGCTGCTGTTCTGATTTCTGGAGCTGGGCACTTGCTTTTCCTACGGGGCAAACTGAGCTGCTGCTGCTGCCTCTGCTGCTGTTGTAGCTGCCACCCCCGGAGTCACCACCGCTGCTGAAGCTGCCGCTGCCGTGTCCACCGCCGCTGCTCACCCCGAAGCCGCTGCTGCGGGATCTGCCGCCGCTGCCGCTCCTGGGTCCGCTGCTGCTGGGGCCACTGGTACCGGTGCTGGAGCCGCTGAAGTAGCTGCCGAACTCTGCTCCTGCTTGGGTCCCGCTGTCAGCCCAAGTTGGCGTGGCCGGGTCCCGGGCCGCTGCTGTGTTTGCTGGAGCTGGGTTCAGGCGGTGGGGGAGGGGAGGGAGCCGCGGCTGCTCTGGTTGTATCGCTGTTCCACGTGTGCTTCTACCTCGCGGTCTGCTCTTCCCTCCGTTGCTCGCTGCCGCTCTCCCCTCACGTTTCCCGAGTTGCGGAGAACGCGGTGTGAGGGGAAAATCCCGCACCTGGCTTGTCCTGTGGCTCCAGCCGAGAGTCCGGTGGCTTTCTCGGCGGGTGGCCGAGCCGCCCCGGAGCCGCTGTTCCCGCCTGTGCAGGCTCTGGATGCTCTATAACTCTTCTACTTCTCCGCTGCCGCCTCAATTTCCTATACACCTCACTTTTTAGTAAAAGTGTGTATTTTGCTGAGTTTTTTTGGTCTTTTTCCCCTCTAGGCTGCTTTGGCGTGGTACCTACGCCGCCATCTTAACCGGAAGTCCCGATTCTTTGTTTTTTATTTTTTGTTTCTATTCATTAATTTCTACACTAATTTTTATTATTTCTTCCCATCTACTTTCTTTTGCTTTGCCTTATTCTTTTTACAATGTCTTAAGGTGAAGCATTAGGTCATTTAATTGTGATCTTTCTAATTTCTTAATATAGGCACTTAAAGCTATAAATTTACCTCTTAGGACTGCCTTCATTGTGTCCCAGAGATTTTGGTATGTTGTGTTCTCATTATTGTTTGACTCTATAAATTTTCTGATTTCCTCATTGACCCATTCATCATTTAGTGATGTGTTGTTTAATTTCCATGATTTTGGGTATGCTCTATATCCTTTCTTGCTATTGATTTGTAGTTTGATTCCATTGTGGTCAGATAGAATGCAAGGAATTACTTCAATTTTCCTGTATTTGTTAAGATTTGCTTTGTGAACTTCTGGCCAAGATGGCGACTGCCTAGCTGCCCTGCAAATCCTGAGGAAAGAAAGGCAATACATTAAGGGTTTTCTGGGACTTCTTATCAGTGGGAGGGCACAGAGGGGAGGAAACAGTGAATCATAGATCCCCTTGTGGGCGGGAAGACCACCCCTAACACCAAATAGCCGTCGTGCCCCACCGCTGCGGCCCTGGGATGCCTTTCCTTGGCTTTACGTCCGCCGCTGTGGCTCCCCACCCACCCCTGGGGACCCACGGGTTTGTGACCCGCCATCAAGGTCCCGCACCATTCTGCAGCAGCACCCAGATCGTGCACACAGATCCATCCCTGTGTGCGGAAGCTTAAACCACTGTGCACACTTGCCCACACTACTGTTCAGCGAGCCTAGTCCTACAGCAGTTGCCACACAAGCCCAGAGTGTCTCTTGCTTGCACCCACTCAGGTGCCCCCTCCCACCTGTCTTCCGTGCCTGCCATCCTACATTCTCCTGTGGCAGTGGAGCACAGACTGTTTCCGGGTCCCAGGGTTCCCAGCCAGAGTTTGGGTTGCTTCAGGGCTTTGTACCTCAGTCCTCCTCCAAGCTCGAACACAGGCAGCTTTGGCGCATTACCGCTTCAGATTTCAGGCAACTTTGGTGCCCCTCTCAGGCAGTAGATAGATGGCTTTGGCAAGTGGGAGCCAAAGCCCAGGCTGCCTGACAACTGCCCCAGGCTACCTCAGATTCCCATTGCACTAGAGCCCAGGCTGATCCACCCGCCTACCTGCCCATACACTGTCATGGCAGACCATAGCACAAAAGAAATAACGTGGAAAATCAAATGCAAGAAAACCTAGTTAGACCACCCAATCCTACAATGAATGCACCTAACCAAAACATAGAAGAGTTATTAGGATCAGAACATCAAATTGAAGTCATGAGCAATGCAACCCTGACCAACCTACTGATAGTACTTGCAGGAAAGCAACAAAGGACTGATAATCGTGTTGATGCTACCATCACTAAGCTAGAATAATTTCATAAGAGATTGAAAGCTAGTAGGATGCATCAAAAAATTACACCCCTCAATCTGTTGCCTTCAAGAAACCCGCCTCACCACTAAAGACAGACACCTCCACAGGGTAAAGGGGTGGAAGACAATATTCCAAGCAAATGGGAATAAGAAACAAGCAGGTATAGCTATATTAATGTTGGATAACATAGACTTCAAATATAACCAAAAAGAGAAAGAAGGCTATTTCCTACTCATCAAGGGAACAATCCATCAAGAGGATATTACAATCATAAATTTGTATGCACCAAACACAGGGGCACCACAGTTCATAAAACAAAACCTACTTGACAATAAAACACCATCACAGCTGGGGACTTCAATATACCATTATCAGTAATAGACAGATCATCCAAACAGTAACGCAACAGGGACGTAAGAGAGCTCAACACAACCATAGAGCACTTAGACCTAACGGACATCTACAGAACTTTCCATCCCAAATCCACAGACTACACATTTTTCTCAGCAGCCCATGGAACATTCTCTAAAATAGACCATATACTGGGTCACAAAGACTACCTCTACATATTTAGGAAAATTGACATAATCCCCTGCATGATATCAGATCACAATGCTATATTGCTAGAAATCAACAACAAAAGACCCACCAAGAATCCCAAGGGCACCTGGAAACTGAACAGCACACTTTTAAACAATAAATGTATAGTGGATAAAATAAAAAAGGAAATTGCAAAATTCCTGGAATTGAATGACAATGAGAACACATCATACCAAAACTTATGGGAACAATGAAGGTGGTCCTCAGGAGAAAATTCATAGCACTCAATGCCTTCATAAAAAAGACAGATCCCAAATCAATATCCTAACCATCTACCTAAAGGCACTGGAAAAACAAGAAAAATCCAATCCAAAGAACTCCAGAAGGAAAGAAATAATTAAAATTAGAGCAGAAATTAATGAATTGGAAACCAAGGAAACAATTAAGAAATTGACAAAACAAAGAGCTGGTTCTTTGAAAAAATAAACAAGATTGACAAACCCTGGCCAATTTGATCAAGCAAAAAAAGGAGAAGCTTCAAATTAACAAAATTCAAAATTCAAATAATACTTAATGGAGAGAGACTGCAGGAATTCCCAATAAGATCAGGAACAAGACAGGGTTGTCCTCTTTTCAATATAGTACTGGAAGTCCTAGCTCAAGAAATAAGACAGGGGAAGGAAGTAAAAGGGATACAATTTGGAATGGAAGAAGTTAAGTTAGCTCTATTCGCTGATGACATGATTGTATATGTAAGAGACCTGAGAGACTCCACCCAAAACTCCTGAAGGTGATTAACTCCTATAGCAAAGTAGCAGGATACAAAATCAATGCACAAAAATCAGTAGCATTTCTATATGCAAATTACAAAGATACAGAGAAAGAAATAAAGGACATAGTCCCATTTTCAATAGCAACAAAAAAATAAAATACCTTGAAATAATGTTTACCAAGGAAGTGAAAGATCTATACAAAGAAGACATAAGAACCCTCAAAAAAGAAATTGAGGACTTGAGAAAATGGAAAGACCTCCCATGCTCCTGGATAGGGAGAATTAACATTGTGAAGATGGCAGGGATATATAGATTTAATGCAATTGCATTTAAAATCCCTACAGTGTTCTTCACAGAGATAGAAAAAATGATCTCAAAGTTCATATGGAAAGGCAGAAGGCCTCGCATATCCAAAAATATCCTTAGCAAAAGAAATACCTCTGGTGGCATCTCTGTACCTGATCTAAAGCTATATTACAAAGCCATAGTAATAAAAACAGCAAGGTACTGGCATAAAAGTAGGAGTATAGACCAATGGAATTGACTTGAGGACCTGGGCTTTGGGTCAAGTAACTATAGGTACTTGATATTCAACAAAAGCCTGAACAATATAGGCTGGAAAAAAGACTAGCATGTTCAACAAATGGTCCTGGACAAACCGGATAACCACATGCAGGAAACTGAAACGTGATCCACACATTTCACCATGCACTACACTCAAATCCAAATGGATCAAAGACCTCAATATAAGACCAGTAACTCAAATACTACTGGAAGAATATTTAGGAAGTACTTTCCATGATAATAGGAATGGAAAAAGACTTCCTGAACAAAACCCCAGTAGCTCAAGTTCTTAAACAGTCACTCAACCAATGGGATCACATGAAGCTGAAGAGTTTCTTTATAGACAAGCATACAATAAGCAAAGCCAATAGATTACCCACAGAATGGGAGAATATATTTGTGGGTTATTCAACTGATAGAGGCCTAATCTCTAGAATCTACAAAGAACTCAAAAAATCTAAACAGTAAGAAGTCAAACACCCCACTCACAAAATGGGGCAAAGAGCTGAACAGGCAGTTCACAGAGGAAGAAACACAAATGGCAAACACACACTTAAGAAAATGTTCATCATCCCTAATCATCAGAGAAATGCAAATTGAAACAACTATGAGATTCCACCTTACCTCAATAAGGATAGCAAGCATCAAAAAATCAAATGAAAATAAATGCTGGCAATGATGTGGAGGAGTAGGAACACTCATCCACTGTTGGTGGGAATGTAGGATGGTACAACCACTTTGGAAAGCAATATGGAGACTCCTGAAAAAGCTGACTATAGAGTTACCAACAGACCCAGTTATTCCTTTACTGGGCATCTACCCTGAAACCTTAAAACCACAGGCCAGAGAGATTTGCTCAACCATGTTTGTAGCGGCTCAATTTGTAATAGCTAAGAGCTGGAATCAATCCAGATGTCCATCACTAGAAGAATGGATAACTAAGATGGGGTATATCTACACAATGGAATTCTACACAGCAGTAAGAAAAAAAAGACACAAAGAAATTTGAGGAAAAATGGGTGGACCCGGAACAGATCATCCTCAGTGAACTTACCCAGTCATAGAAAAAAAATTGCCACATAGTCTCACTCATCTACAGCACCTAACCTGAATCTACCCAAGATACCTTACATATCCAGCAAGCATTTCATGGACTAGACACTAGGATGAATCGGGAGGGAGGGGAGGGCATAGAAGGGATGGGAAACACTAATTTAGACCCAAATGGCAATGGTACCATAAAATCCTACTTCCTAAAAGGCAGACTAAATGGTTGAACCCTCAACAGGCCCTTATAGGAAACACCTGAACCACAAGACACTGGAGAAGGTAGGATCAATCTAACCTAAACCTTCTACATCTTTCCTCTCTTTCCCTCCCTTCCTCCCTCCCTCCCTCCCTCCCCCCTCTCTCTCCCCTCCCTAACTCTTTTATATTAGTTATAGTCTTCCTCATTTTCTTAGTGGGCACTCACCTGTGACTCCCAGTACCAGCATGGGGCTATCATCCACAATGAGCTTTTGATCAAAGAAACCTATAAGGTTTCCTAAAAGAATGATAGATTTTTGTCAGAGTACTTGATGACCCACCAAAGGTTACCAAAGTGGTAAGACCCTTTTGCTGAAGACACCATATGCAGCTGACATGTAAAATGGAATGGCATGCCTGGAAGCCAGGAGAGAGTCAGTCCCCAGACACTCAGCATATTTAGTGCCAGAAGGTGCTACATGGGCGACTGGGGGAAATAGCCAATAGCTCTCCAAGCAACTCATGGTCTAACCTACTTAGCAACAAATAACCGGCTGTGATGCCCACACAAGTGCAATAGTGGCACACAGCCATGGTGGGGAACCAGCTGCTCTTGATTTGGCTAACTGATCCCCTCAGTTGTACTGGACCCATAGTTGGAGCTGGAAACAAGTCAGAATCATATCCAAACATAAATCCTCTCTCCAATATCAAGCTACCATCAATCATGGGCTACAAGAGGGCCTACACTTATTAAACTCTCTATAAAAAAAAGTAAGGGTTATTTCATTTGTCCTGGAACTAACTTCCTCTCTGTTGGAGAATCTGCTTCTCTTTTTCAGATAGATGCAGATTCTAAGGAGAGAGCCACCCCATCATACCTCAAAAGGGCCCCGGCTAAAACTAAGGAAAATTAGCGAAACAAGCAAGGGTGCTGTTTTCCTGATGAACCGAATAACAGCACAAGGGGGAAGGAGACCAACACAGAGAAAAATCAACTCCTACCAAATCAGAGAGCCAGAGCCTCCGAGGCCCCCAACACTTCAGCATTGAAGCAGACCAAAAATGAACCCAACATGACTCAGGGAAATTTTGTGGAAGAGGGGGCGGAAAGAATGTCATTGCCACATGTTGGGTCAGGATCTGCAGAGACATTTGTCGTGCCAATAACTGTGGGCTAACTCCACAAGGCATGACCTATATACCTCAACAAGGAGGGGTCAATGGGGAGGGGGTAGGTCATGGATGAGCCTAATAATGGTACCAAACTGCCTGTATTTTCTGAATAGAAAACTAATTAAAAAAAAATAAAAAAAAGTTTTGCTTTGTGTCCTAACATATGGTCTATTTTCAAGAATGTTCCATGTGCTGCTGAAAAGAATGTATATTCTACAGCATTTGGATGAAATGTATATATCTGTATATATCTGTTAGGTCCATTCCTTCTATGACCTCATTTATTCCTGATGCCTCTGTGTTTATTTTTTCCTGAGATGACCTGTCAATTGATGACAGTGGGGTGTTGAAGTCACCTACTACCACTGTGTTTGGTGTTACCTGTGACCTTAGTTCTAATAGTGTTTGTTTGATGAATTTGGGGTCCCCCATGTTAGGTGCATATATATGTTTAGGATTGTAATTTCCTCCTGTTGGAGGGTGCCTTTAATCAATATAAAGTGACCTTCCTTATCTTTCTTAATTAATGTAGGACTGAAGTCTACCTTGTCAGATATTAGGATAGCAACCCCTGCTTGTTTTCTAGGTCCATTTGCTTGAAACACCATTTTCCTTTCTTTCACCGTAAGATAGCGTCCATCCTTTATAGAAAGGTGAGTTTCTTGGAGGCAACAAATTGAAGGTTCATGCTTTTTTTTTTTTAATTTTTATTTATTTATTTGAGAACGACAGACACAGAAAGACACACATACACACACACACACACACACACACACACACAGTGTACGGTTGTGCCAGGGCCTCTAGCCACTGTAAATGAACTCCAGATTCGTGCGCCCACTTGTGCATCTGGCTAACGTGGGTTCTGGGGAATCAAGCCTTGAACCAGTTTCCTTAGGATTCACAGACAAGCGCTTAACTCCTAAGCCATCTCTCCAGCCCAGAATCCTGCTTTTTAGCGCAGTGTGCGAACCTATGCCTTTTGCTTGGGGCATTATGGCCGTTGATATAAACAGATAATATTGAAATGTATGTATTGATTTTTGCCATTTTTTGTAGTTCTTCTGGTTTTACCTTTGCTCTCTTGTGTTAACTAGTGTCTGAGTATTGTTTGTTTTTCCCGGTTTCTTATATGTATGCTTTTTTTTTTTTTTCTTTAGCATGGAGGATTCTTTCAGGTATTTTCTGTAGTGCTGGTTTTGTCTTCAAATACTCCTTTAGCTTGCTTTTGTCGTGGAATGTCCTTCTTTTTCTGTCTATTGGCATGTTTAGTTTTGCAGGATAAAGTAACCTTGGTTGACAGTTGTTATCTTTCAGGATTTGGAATATATTACTCCAGGCACACCCTTCTGGCTTTTAAAATTTGTGTTGAGTAGTCTGCTGTAATCCTGATAGGCTTGCCTTTGTGGGTTACTTGATTTTTTTTCTCTGACTGTTTTCAATATTTTTCCTTTGGTGTATATGTTTGGTAGTTTGATTATAATATGGCAAGGAGAGGTTCTTTCCAGGTTTTGTCTGGCTGGGCTTCTAAACGATTCCTGTATTTGCATTGGCTCCTCTTTCCCAATTTGGGGGACGTTTTCTTCTATGATTATGTTGAAGATGCCTACTATGTCTTTGGAGTGAAATTCTTCTCCTTCTACTATGCCCTGAATTTTTATGCTTGATCTTTTCATAGTGTCTTGAATATCTTGAAATTCCCACTCATAGTTTTCTATTAGTTTGTGTTTCTCTTTGTTGGACTGTATTAGATCTGCCACCTGGTCTTCTAGCTTAGATATTCTGTCCCTCTCCTTTATCCATTCTACTGGTGAGATTTTCTACAGAGTTTTTTTAATTTCATTAACTGTGTTCTTTATTGCTAGTAATTCTAACTGGTTTTTCTTTATTATTTCTATTTCCTTATTTATGTCTAGCATTGACCTCCTTATTTCATTAAATAGGCGACCTGTGTCTTCTTTGCTTCCTTTGATTTCTTCTTTGAGTTCTCTGAATGTATTTAAAATCATTCTTTTGAAATCTTTCTCAGGCATTTCCTCCAACTCGTTCTCACTGGAGGTCATTTCTGATGCATTAATACTTTTTGGTGGATTTATATTGTCTTGATTTTTGGTGTTTCTTGTGTAATAATGTATATATTGTTGCATCCTGCATTATTTAATGATTGGATTTTCTAGTTAGCTGGGTATTATGAGATATATCAGTCAATCTGATGTTATATAACTTCAGGGCAGGAGCTTAAGGCATTAGGTGTGGCTCTCAAGACTCTCAGAGTATCTACAACTGACCATAGGTGTTTGGTTTGCCTGCTATGAGTGTATTCAAGTAGGCTGAGTTGAACCAAATACAGATAGTTTCTAAAATTTAAATAAACAATGTACACTTTCAATTAGAAACAGCTCAGAGTATGTATCCAAGAGTAGATATCATGACAACCAGATTCTCTAACTGTCCCTTAGGGTGTGTGGTGCCCCACCCACACCCTTAATCCTGACAATAACTAGGTTAAGATTTCTCATCTGTTGAGGGTTCCAAGTCAGCTTGTGACCAGGTGAGACCCTTCCCTGGTGTAGTCCCAGTTACCTCTGCTCCTGCCTGGGTCCTGCTGATGGTTCAAGTTGCCGTGGCTGGGTCCCTGGACCGCTGCTCTGTTTGCTGGAGCTGAGCAGTGGAGGTGGGGGAGGGGAGGCTGCTGATGCTGCTGTAGTTTGCCTGCTGTTCCATGTGTACTTCTACCTTGTGATCTGCTCCTCTGTTGTTCACTGCCCTTCTCCCTTCATGTTTCTTGAGTTTGTGGAGAGCTCCAGTGTGAGTGGAAAGTCCCCTCATCTGGCTTTTCCTGTGGCTCTAGCTGAACCTGGCTGCTTTCTGGCCCACTGCTGCTGTCACTGCCGCTGTTGTCTGCGTGCCTGCAGGAGCTGTTCTGCCGGCCTGTGTGCTCTCTGGATGCTCTGGATCTCTCCTACTTCTCTGCTGCTGTTCCAGTTTCCTATACACCTCACTTTTTAGTAAAAGTTTGTATTTTGCTGAGTTTTTTTGGCGTTTACCCCCTAGGGTGCTTTGGCACAGTACCTACACCGCCGTCTTAACGGGAAGCCTGAAGTGTTGCTATTTTATAATTGAATTCATGTGCTTTAAAAATCCATTATTGAACTAATAGGTCTTTTTTCTTTATCACATCAGAAAATAACACTTCTAATTGACTTTTTAATCAATTGAATTATAGAGAAATGTAACATAGGTTCTCATCTGAAAAGAAGTAGACACTAATATTAAACTTCCTCATAAAGTTTTGTTATATTTACTTAATTGAGTGGCTATAATTCAAAAAGGATGGGTTAAATTATTACCTGTTGTTGAAAGTTTAGTTAAATTTTAGGTGATTTTCCCTGGTAAAAGTGACAGGGAAGGGCTGGAGAGATGGCTTAGCGGTTAAGCGCTTGCCTGTGAAGCCTAAGGACCCCGGTTCGAGGCTCTGTTCCCCAGGTCCCATGTTAGCCAGATGCACAAGGGGGCACACGCGTCTGGAGTTCGTTTGCAGAGGCTGGAAGCCCTGGCGCGCCCATTCTCTCTCTCCCTCTATCTGTCTTTCTCTTTGTGTCTGTCACTCTCAAATAAATAAATAAAAAATTAAAAGAAAAATGTTTAAAAAAACAAAAGTGACAGGGAAGCTGTATTTTTGGACTGCTTGTATATTAACTCTTGTAAGTGGATTGCTGTATTTCTACTTTAGTTCACCTAAAAGATTAGAGGTCATAAACTTGGTGTTGTTTCTAGTTTATTTTTAATTTTTGTGTATATATTTGTATATGTATATCTGTATGTATGCATGTGTGTGTGTGGGGGGGGGAGCTTGCCACAGTGCACATGTGGCAGTTCAGAGGAAAACCTTGTGGTGTGGGTCCTTGCCTTCCACCTTCAAGACCAAGGGCAGACCTCTTTTCTTGTTTTGCCACTGTAAAGGCTAGTTTAGCTGGCCCATGGGCTTCACAATTCTTCTGACTTTATTTTCCATTGCTATAGTTGTATTAGGATTATAGATGTGTGAGCCACTTTTAGTCCAGTTTTATGTGGATGCTGGGGATTGAACTTCGGTTGTCAGGCTTGTGGAACAAGTGTCTTTAACTGTTTAGTCATCTTTGTAGCCCCTTAGTCTTGGTTTTAAATAAAATAGGCATTTTCTAGGAATTTATAATTCTGCAGTAGTTTTATGGACTCATTTTCATATGTCTTTCTAATTTTACAGCATAGATTATTGCAGGAATACAAACATGAAAGCAATTTTATCCCTGTCTTTCTTGTTTGCTGGGAGTTAAAAAAAACTTCCTATTACTGTTTTTCTGGAGTGGGGTCTCACTAAGGAGCACAGTGTGGTTTGTTTAAGCATCTTTTCATTTAGGCCCTGAGCTGCTTTATAAGTTCTTGTTAGGGTCTCTTCTTTTCATCCCTTTCCATTGTGCAGTATGGCCTGGGATTCTCATCCTGCACTATGGTCTAGAGCTTGAATCATCCAAATGTAACCCATAGGAAATAGAAAATATGTTTTTGAAATATTATGTACAGATTTGTTATTAGGATTTTTAAAAGGGCTCAGGATCTACATTGGTAGACAGAAAACTAAGTTATGTGAAAATTCATGTTTCTTTACACTGTGCAATAATTGTTGTCTTTTTCACTAATGTCACATGGCCATCTCTTCATGTGTATCAGGTTATTGTTTAGTCTTTGTGAACTTGGCTCATGGTAGTAGTGAGGACAGGCTGGGCTTAGCCATCTTTTTTTTTCTGACATCATTTGTGCTGTGGGTAAGCATTGTGATAAATCATATAAACAGTATGTTAGTACCCCCAAGGTAGAATTCTCACTTAATTTTTAAGAACACACATCCTATTTCTAGAGGTTTTAATAATACATGCTTTATTTTGTTAGATGTAAGTGATATAAGTAAAGTTTGATTGTGTGTTAACATTGTGTGAAAGATGCATTTGGTGTAGTATGCGAATCACCACCTTCATCCTTTTCCTTAAATACCTACAGTTTCTTAGACAGGTGTGTTGGTGTTTGCTGTTAGAAGGCCTTCAGTCCTGGCTAATCCACAGCTCTTTGCTGTGCAGGGCTGCTCCCCCTAGAGGGGGAGATGAGCAAACCAGCCTATTTAGGAATTAGAGCTGAGAAAACACACACCATCCACTTTGTAAGGGAACAAGTTTTTTGTGGCCCAGACTTTTTTTGAATACCTTAATTAGCAGCATCTACCTCCTGTTGTAGCCTTTTTTTTTTTTTTCCCCTTCGGGCTACCAGTGCTGTTTTGTCACCTAAGGGTATTTAAAGTAACAAACCCCAAGTCCTCCTGTCAAATAGTAGGTCTAAATATTTGCCGTCGTGTAAAATAGAGGTCTTTATTTGAAAAAATTAGGCACTAAGAGTAGAAGATCTTGTCTGAATACTTAATTGTTGGTTTATCTAGTATCTTAATTTCTCTTTCTTTACCTTTCCTTTCCCTTTTCCTTCCTTCCTTAACCTCTCTCCCTCCGTCATTTCTTTCCTCTTTATAATAACCTGGTGAGCACTTGGTCATGGAATGGCACTAATAATGATGGGAAGATGAAAGTGCAAAATAGTTATCTTGGGGTAATGGAAGTCGCCTTTGTGCTGCATTTGAGATAAGTTTAAATTTAGTAAGATCCCTGCTCCTGTCCTAGGGACTGTTGGTGCTAGCAGTCAGATACTGAAGTATAGACAACAGCAGATCACCTCCCAACAGTTACCTCTATTTCTCCTTAAATTAGAAGACTAATAGAGAGTTTTCAGAGAGCTGTTTCTTAATTTTCTTAATATAGCCTACTATACAGGCTTAAGGATAAAATAACATTTAACAACATTTTTCAGATTTTACTCAAATAATAAAGCTATCTTTGAAAAACTGTGGCCTCCCATGCTACTCTTCTTGGACATGGTGTTTTCTGAAGTGCTTTTACTTCCCTTTGTCTATTTCAATTGCACTGAGCCCCTTCACACATAATCCCATGGCAGTGTCTTTTGACTGATATGTGGACAGTTCCTTTTCAACATCCGTAATCAGTGGACTGCCATCAGTATCTCTGCTCCATGGCCCTGTGAATCTCTGGGAAGTTGTATGACCTTGTTTGCATGGTTCTATGTGATTACAAGATGTATGGATTGGAAATCAGGAATAGCAGCTTATAGTTACAGTTCTGCTAGTGATTTGATAATACTCTTAGGTGAATTACTCAGCCTTCCCTTGCAGCAGTTTTGTCATCTCTAAAACCTGGGCTATAAGTAAAAATAAGCCAATAAATTGTTGAGTTGTGATATCTAAGGATAGAATTGGCCTCTTGAAAATAGAGGGGGGAGTCCTTTCTGATCTGGGAAAGGAAGTGCCTGTCTACTTTTCCTGCCTCATGTCTGCAGCCCAGGTGTTTTGCATGCCTACACTGTTACAACCAGCACTGGTAGGCAAATATCTACTTCCTGGTGTTTGAGATTCTAGTTTAGAGAAATAGGTTCAGTTTTTTTATTCCTTGAAGATTTATTGGCAAAACAACTCCCCTTAGTCGCTAACTTTGTTGCTTGTGGCACTTTGAATCTTATAGTCTTCTAGGCGAGTCTCCACCTGGCCAAGACTGTAATTTCAAGAGCAGAAGGAGGGCTCTGTGTGGAACTTACTTTTATATTTTATATAATGATTATATATTAATAGATACTGGGGATAAATTTTTAATTTCTTTTTTCTTTTACTTTCTTTCTCTCTCTCTCTCTTTTTTGTGGTTTTTGTTCAAACCCAGGTTGACCTGGAATTCACTATGTTATCTCAGGGTGGCCTCAAACACACAGTGATCCTCCTACCTCTGCCTCCTGACTGCTGGAATTAAAGGCATATGCCACCACGCCCAGCTATTGGGGATAAGTTTTATTCTTCCAATAAGTATATATTGTGCATCTGCTAGGTCCTAGGAACAGAATGGTTCTAGGAACAATGCAGAAAATCAAGGGAGAAATAGAATCTAATATAAAATTTGTAAGTTTTATTACAATTATAAACCCTGAGCTTATAATAAGCTCAGTATTTCAGTCTTCTTGTGTCATGGAGTACAGTTAGTTGCTTACTATTCTTTTCTTCCTTATAATCACAATCCTTATATTATTTGGTATCAGCTTATGTTTTGTTAAATGTTAACATTTTCTGTTTTGTGTTTTAGCAGTTGCTGTTGGTCTGTGATTAAGGTAAAGCTAGTTAGTAGAAGAGGGAGTGCTTTGTGGGACTTGTAGAAAAGGGAGCTGGAAGCCTTCCTTTTCTTTTGCCTTCTTCCTGTACTACTTGGTGTCTGGATCTCTGGTAACATTTTTGGCAACTGAAGTGACTATGAAGCTAGATGCCAGAAAAATAGGATAAGTCCCTGTTTACTTTGGAATCTGGGATCAATAGCACTGGACTGGCCACCAGCAGACATTTTTCTCTGATGTGAGTTGAATTCTTTTTTTTTTTTTTTTTTTTTTTTGAGGTAGGGTCTCACTCTAGCCCAGGTGGACCTGGAATTCACTCCACTCTGTATTCTCAGGGTGGCCACGAACTCACGGTGATCCTCCTGCCTCTGCCTCTGCCTCCTGAGTGCTGGGATTAAAGGCATGCACAACCACGTCCAGCGCAAGTTGAATTCTTACGTGCTGCTGTACCTGACTGTTCAGGATTAAGCAAGCCCCTGTTTTCATGGGCCTCTCTTCTCACAGCAGGGTTGTGCAAGCCTCCAGCCAGCTGATATTACTGCCCTTTTCATGATGACTTGGTAGTGTTATTTCAGATTACAGGCAAGGCTGAGCTCAAATTAAAGAATGTGCTTGGAACTACTTTCAAAACAGTGGCTCCCAAGATGTGTTATCCAAAACAGCACTGGCATCAATCAGCCTGGAAATGTTTTAGGACTTGAAAGGCTTAGTGAGTCAGAACTTGGTTATAGCAGGGGGTGGGGAGTGGCACACAAGTAGTTTTTTTTTGTTTTTTAAATTTAAGTTTTCAAGGTAAGGTCTTGCTCTAGCCAAGGCTGACCTGGAATTCATAGTATAATCTTAGGGTGGCCTTGAACTCATAGCACTCTTCCTACCTCTGCCTCCTGAGTGCTGGTATTAAAGGCATGTGCCACCATGCCTGCCTAACAGTGTTTTAATGAATGACTTGTATGTAGGCAAAAGTTAATAACCTCTGCCATGGGACTGGAGTGTAGTTTAGTAATAGAACATTTGCCTGGCCTTTGTGTGTGTGTATGTGTGTGTGTGTGTGTGTGTGTGTGAGAGAGAGAGAGAGAGAGAGAGCGAGCGTGCGCACGTGTGAGTGCACACACACACACGCACACATCACCACAATCCAAAACTAGATCTTCTACATTTTGTTACGCAAATAAAATAGTATGTGCATATGAGCAAGGCCAAAGTGACAGTGTTTGGGTAAGTTTGAACTTGTTGACAGTGACCATACACCTCTGTTCAATTTGTTTCTCCTTATTTCCTACTGAACAGACAGATGAGTACTTCAAAAGGATCAGAACCTCATGCAAAAGATAAGCATACCTTCCAGGGAGTAAGGATAGTATCTCTGTGCTTGCTGGTGCCTCCAGAGGTAGTCTGGAAGTTTGCCAGTCATTGTAGCCTAGTCAGAATAAGAACTTAGAGCCATCCAGAATCAAAGGAAAGGACACTCTGAAGATGAAAACTAATTTCAGATTTTAGTATGTCTCTATATGTCTGCAAAAATATTTCAATAAAGTTCAACAAATAACTAGAAAAAGCAGCCTTTTAAAATTGATTGACAACAGAATACACATGCGCATCTATTAAAGAAACTGGTATCATTATTAAAAAAAACCCTCTGTCTTTCACATGCAGAAATGCCCAAAAAACAAACACATGGGCCAACATTGAAGGCTTATACTATATAGTTGTGTATTGCTCCCAGGGCATTAGTTGCTGGAGTTGAGAACAGTAGGTACACCATATTGTCCAGAACCCAAGCCCTTTGGTTGCTTTGTGGGTGGTGGTCTTAAGACAACAGTAGAAGAAAAGGGCTCAGTCAGGATGTGATGAGAATAGTTTTGTGACTTGTATCGGGGGCATGGTGAGAATGGATTTGGTTTGAGATGTACCTTTGAGACAGAATTGTGGGATTTGCTACAGGATTAGTTTGAGCTGACCTTTTTCGTGAAGGAGTTTCAGGTGGGACCTCACTTAGAGGAGGAATCACAGCATTAAAAACACAGCAGAGGACTTCTTAGCAGTTAAAGGGCTTGCCTGCAAAGCCTAACTATCCAGGTTTGATTTCCCAGGACCCACATAAGCCATATGCACAAGGTGGCACATGGATCTGGAGTTTGTCTGCAGTGGCTGGAGGCCTTGGCACTCCCATTCTCTCTCTCTTTTCCTCTTTCTAATAAATAAGTACAATATTTAAGAAACATACCCCTTTGTTGGTTGCTTCAGCTAACACTTGTTTTTGGCCCTTTAGCCAAGGCATGTCTTCAACTTCCTCTTTTGTACCATGAGGATTACTGGGAGAATAGTTGATAACATTTGTTCAGGGGTTAGAACAATTAATTTCACGCAAATAGTAGATGCTTAAAAAGTAGTAGCCCTTCCTTTTTTTTTTTTTTTTTTTTTTTTCTTGAGGTAGGGTCCCACTCTAGCCCAGGCTAATCTGGAACTTACTCTATAGTCCCAGGCTGGCCTTGAACTCACCAAGATCCTCCTATGTCTGCTTCCTTAGTGCTGGGATTAAAGGCATGTGCCACCATGCCCAGCTAGGAGTCATTTCTTTTATCCTTTGTAAAAGTTAATACAAAAATTTTAGGAGGATGGCAGTATAACTAAATGGTAGAATGGGTACTTAGCATTTATGAAACTCAAACACAAATTAGAAACTTGTTTTTTGTCATGCAATCACATTATTGATAACTTTTATTTTTATACAACAATTGCTTTTTCCTAGCATAGATTTAGTCTCTGTACTAACTTTTCTAGGCGTTCTCTCTCTTTCTCTCTCTCTGCAGGGTACACATGACATGGTGTTATTTCTCATTGTTGGGAGGAAGCATCTTACCAAAAGCAGCTTATGGGAGGAAAGTATTTATTTTGGCTTGTAGTCTTGAAGGGAAACTCTATGATGGCAGGGGAAAAATGGTAGAGCAGAGGGTGGATATCATGTAGACAACAGCAGCAGGAGTGAGCCAAAGTAACACTGGCAAGCTAGGGCTAATACACCATCAAGGTCCACCCCAGTAACACATTTCCTCCTGCAAGGCTCCAACTCCCAAACTACCATCAGCTGGGGATCAAGTATCCAGAACATAACAGTTTATGGGGGATGCCTAATTCAAACCACCATCCATCGCATATGCGTGAAGGTCAGAGGATAATCTCTCATGTGTTTATTTTTGCCTTCTACCTTATGTGAGGCAAGGTGTCTGTTCTCTAGGATAACTGATCTGTGAGCTTCTGAGACATTCTGCTGTCTCTGCCTTTCATCTATCTTACTGCAGGCACTCTGGGACAGTAGATACCTGCCACAGGGTCCAGCTATTATGTGAGTTCTGGGAATCCAGACAGATACTCACTGTTGCATGGCAAACACTTGATGTGTTGAGCCACCTCCCCAGACCATAGGTAGCTTTTTATCAGTGGTCTCCTCCTTTAAGGAAGACTGAAAACAGAGGGCTCCTGTCAAGCTGTGAGCCACCTAAGTAGTTCGACAACTTTTGGTGGTAGGACGAGCCAGATTATGTCATCCCTTCATACTTATCTGATTGTAGACCATCAAATAAAGGCTACACTAGGACAGTGCTATCCAATGCAACTTTTGTGATGATGAGACTGTTTTCCACTCTGGAGAGGCCACAGCAGCCTCTGCCCAGCCACACATGATTTGTGAAGCAGTTGAAATGAGACTGGTGCATTATCAGATTTTCAGTACCTACTTGTGGCTATGACTACTTACTCTGTGGCTCTGGAAAGTAAGTGCTGGGCATGCAAGGACTTGCCATCTGTCCCTGGATATAACTGTTTAAAACAACACAGCATATGTGCAAGATTTGAAGATTTTGTGAAAGAAAAGCCTGTTAAGATAAAGTCAACCTAAAGCCCTAGACTTGTACTTTCCCGGCACAGATTTCCTCAAGATTATATCACTCTGGTCAAGGAAGGTTTTATTTATTTCTTTATTTTTGGTGTAAGTGCCATGTATGTGTGTAACCCTGATGAGGTGTTAGTGTGTGGCATATGCATGCGTGTATATAGATACTGGATTTCCTGTGAGTGCATGTGGAGGCCAGAGAATACTGAGTATCCTTCTGTGGCTCTCTCATACATCTTTCCTTGAGACAAAGTTTCTCATTGAACCCCAAGCTGCATTTCTTCAGTCATGGTGACTGACTCGTGAGTCCCTGCTCCCAAGAACTGGGATAACAGGCATGGATGACCACTCCCCGCTTTTTATGCAGGCACTAAGAAATTGAACTTGGTGCTGACCAGGACCTCCTCTCAGGCCCTCATGCTGATATAGCAAGGACTCTTGCTTTCTGAGCCATCTCTACAGCCCTAAGTAAGCACATTTAAAAAGTCATGTTGTTCAAAGATACCTCAGTTTAGCTGCATGGGGAGTTGTACCTCTTTTTCTCCCCACCCAACAAGGAAAAAGCTTAAATGAAGATCTAGGTTGATCTACAATAGTTTTTTTTTTTTCCTTACTGATTAATTTTTATTCTTCCCAAAGCATTTGCTTTCCTAAGAAGTGATATTTAAAACTGTTTTGTTTCTTATATTATTATGAAGTTATCTTCTCCATCCCCCAAGCCTCTACTTTGCCACATGTTTTTAGATAAAAATATATTCATCTACCAAGAAACATAGTAATCCATGGAGTCAACTTGAGCCACTTATAGTTCTTTTTCTGTACAGGTTAGAAGATATTTTAAAAGTATAGTTCATTTTAAAATTAACTACTTTCTCCAAATCATTGCAGAAAACATTGCTTTAAAAGTCATTTTAAAAGGTCTTGACACAAAAAAATCAAAAATTGCAGCCTAAATGTCACAACAGTATTCATACTGGGCTTTTACAGTGCGCCTACTGTCCCATGTCTAAAGAAACTTGGCACTTTGTCTAAGAATACATCAATAACAGGAACTCAATCATAAATGCCCTGGTTTCCTGCTAATACAGGCCCGAGCTATGGACTCACACTAGGCACAGTTTAAATGACAGCTGGCAGCAAAGTCTGATTGGGGAAAAGCAGTATTATTGTTAAATTGGGGAATTGTTTTTCATTAATTTCTTTTTTACATGTTCTTTTCCAATTTTGCCATCATTTTTCATTTTAAAATTGAATAAATGTCTTCATTTTGACAGGAAAAACTACATTGAATCAATAAATGTTAACTTCCCTGAGACCCCCAGTGGCCTAAAATAACTCTGATACATAAGCATCAGCCTTTTATTAATTGGACTAGCCATCAAAAATGAGGAAAGGTAATTTGTGATGGCAGTTTGATTAACAGGCTTCCTATGAACACACATTCCTATAAAGTTAACAAGTATGAACCGTTCAAGACACACAGAGCATTTTTTAGAAACCTTTCAGATGGAAATAGAGTATAATACCCTTGGTGGAGGGAGTGACCAACTCTCTTTTAAATGTCTTTGTTACTTGACTCAGGATGACTTTCTGCAGACCTGTCAAGTGTGAGACACCAGGATGGCTTCTCTCCAACAGTGCCTACCATGGGGAGTCCACTTGGTTTCCTCCTTAGCTTTAGCCATTCTGACAAGTTCCAGTTGAGAACTAATATGGTTTCTTTCTTATGGCAAGAAGGTTTCAAAGCAGAAGCAGCCTATTCTATGCCAGTAAACCTCCTCCTGGGTCTTCTGTGCCAAGAGTAGACCAAGAACAAGTGTGTTCTCAGCCTATATAGCTACCATGACTCTTCCCAGCTTACCTGGTCTCCCTTCTTTCTAGATTAAGGCAAATTGTATTCAGAGGTAGTTGAACAAACATTTGAGTTGAAACTAGACATTCAAGCATGCCCAGTGTCAAAAGAAAATTGTGTGGGGTTAGGGGGTAGGAAAGGGAGAAATAAAGAGAGAGGGAAAGAAGGAAGTTGAGGGAGGAATTTGGTAATAGTTTTACATGAGTATTTAAATTTTCATCTCAACCACCCAGTCAGCTAGCACTATGCAACCTTCACTTTGCTATAATGTAATTGTTTATCATAAGGTTATATCGACAAACAAGGTTGGGAAGGTTCCTTGTTGTAGATACCAAAAACTACTTTTCATAAGGGTATTTTTAAAAGAAATATTTTTATTTTTATTTTTATTTAAGAGAGAGAGAATATGGGCACACTAGGGCCTTGAGCCACTGTAAAGGAATTCCAGACCCAGACCCATGTGTCACCTTGTGCATCTGGCTTATGTGGGTCTTGGGGAATTGAACCTGGGTCCTTTGGCTTTGCAGGCAAACTACTTAACCACTAAGCCATCTCTCCAGCCCAATAAGGTTAAGTAGTTTTTAAAAAGATTTAATTTTTTTCTTTTGTCGTGTGTGTATGTGTATTGTTGTATTCATGTGTGTGTGCAGATTGGTGTGCCTGGTGTGTATGTGTATGGAGACCAGAGGAGGTCCTATTATTCTGTCTTTCACTGAACCTGGAGCTTCACTGTTTTTGGTCAGCTTGGTTGACCCGCATGCCCCAGCTATTATTTGGTCTCTTCTGCTTACAGGGCTAGGGTTACAGGTATGCATGGCTATGCCCACCCTCCTTTTCATTCTTATTTAATAAATATTTTATTTACTTGTTTATTTGAGAGAGATAGAGATAGATACACAAAGAGAGGGGGAGAGGGGGTGAGGGGAGAGAATGGGCATGACAGGGCCTCTAGCTACTGCAAATAAACTCCAGACACATGTGCCACCGTGTGTATCTGGCTTATGTGGGTATTGGGGAGTATCAACCAGGATCCTTTGACTTTCAGGCAAGTGCCTTAACCACTAAGCAAGCCCTCTTTTTCATTCTTAAGATACATAGGCATCTTCTGTGCTGTCCTTGTTTCATTTTAGGCCTGTTAACCGCATTGAATGTCTACACAGTTAAAGGATCCATAAGAAGAGCTTAAGGCCAAGCACATGGACCACATAAAACTAAGGACATTTTAGCTTTCAGCTCGAGGGAAATGCCAGAGAAGCACTGAGGAATTGTATCCGCAGCTCTTGTCTTCACTTATTTCTTCCCTGAATTCATGTAGTAGTTTTTTTGTAACACATACACACACATACACTCTTTCTTTCTGGTTTCTTGAGGTAGGGATTCACTCTAGCCCAGGCTGACCTGGACTTCACTATGTAATCTCAGGGTGGCCTTGAACTCATGAGGATCCTCCTACCTCTGCCTCCCAAGTGCTGGGATTAAAGGCAAAGGCATGTACCACCATGCCTCCTTCATGCAGCAGTTTTTGCTTGAAGTATTTGAGAAAAGTTATATAAAACCAGTATTGCTAAATTGCCACATCAAAAGTTAGACATAATACTGTGTGTTTTTATAATTAAAATGAGATTATTATTGGAAATGTGGGAGGCTGTGCATGTGTGGGTGTATGTAAAGGAGTCTATAGGAAATCTCTACCTTCTGCTCAACTTTGTCATGTACCTAAAATTCCTCTAAACATAAGCTCTAAAAATAGCCAATTTTAAAAAGGATGAAATTACTACAGTGGATGATTTGTACTTTGTTCTTTATAACATATATTATGTTAAAATAATATGAACTTATCATATTCAAGTATTTTAAACCCATAAAAATGACACTAGCTTATAAAATTTAGTCTTGTGTGCCCAAACAGGTTGTTGCTACTAAGTTCAGTTATTTTAATAATGAATTTGTGTATGTTTAAATTTAGTATGCTGTGGTGGCCATGGCCCAGCGGCTGTTGGCCTGAGGACATGCTCATAGCATCGATCTCAGAATTATAGAATGAGGTGTCTCATGGAGTCTACACGTAATAGCAGAGTTGTGAATTCTGAATTATCACCTTCTCAACTCTAAATATGTTGGGCCTCTGTGTTTTGTGTCATATGAGGTTTTTACCCTAGGAAGCTGCACTGAATAACATTTTCCAAGGGTGCTCTGGGACTCACGGAGGAGCTGCATCATATATCAGTTTTTGCTTAATAGATTTGAAGATCTGTCATTATATGCAGTTTCCTCTAGGAAAAGTTATCTTTTGATGAGTTTACTTTCTTATCTATATAGAATGTTCTTTTATAAATCCCTGGTAATATTTATTGTTTTGAAGTCTAGTTTTGCATTAATTAGTTATGTACTCACTGTTGACATTACATATATGAAAATGTATTTTGTTTGTTATGATAAAAAAGTCTATCTAACAGATAGAGTCTAATATATGTAGGTGTTAGATTCCTGGAAATTATCATTATTTATCTTACCCCACAAGAAAAACCACAAAGCCTTCTGGTAATTAAAATAAGTGCCCTATGCCCCAAGCATCTAATGCCTAGCAAGATCCTTGCTTCTGCTTCAGGATTCCTAGCTGGTGTCTTGCCCCTGCCCTTAACCCCCTGCTAGACTTCCTCTAGACACAGTGGTCAGAGGGACCCTTTAACTGTAGGCCAGAGTGTGTCACCCTCTTTTCCCAACCTTACCCAGAAAGGCCAAATTTCTGTGGTTTCTCTTGGGCTGGTTGCTCCTGTCACATTGCTGTCTTCACCTTCTTCCACTCTTCCCAGCTGGCTCAGTCAGGCTCGTTCAGTACCATTCCTTGAGTACTTCAAGCATGTTCTGAACTTGTCTTACCATTGCCTACGTCATTCTAAGTCAGGCGTTCCTGTCGTGTTTTTGTCCCTCTCTGCCTCGTCTGAGATGTCTCTCACGAGGCCCTGAGTGAGCATTGCAGTCTGCTCCCTTCCCACTCCCTTCCCATGCCTTGTTTTTCTCTGTTGCACTTCTCATCACTTGTCAAGTGGACTTGTTTCTTCTCTGTCATCCTCTGGTCGAGTGTGAGCTTCCTAAGTGTAGGGTTGTGTGTGTGTTTATTGCTAGAACCTTCATTCAGAAGAGCAGCATCTCAGTAGATAGGCAATAACTACATGTTTAGTGAGTGAGTTTAGTGAGTGAGTGAGTGAGTGGAGCCACTGTACACAGGCTTAGGTTTACAGGTGACAGTAACAGTGTTCATGTGTATTATATATGATCCCTCAATGTTTGTACTTGCTTGGACTAACATACACTGTTTGCTTGGGGCTTTACCATTTATCTTTTAGTAATTCTAATTATCTGGCCCTATATTTGCGTGTTTCTTTTGGCAAACATTTCTTGTATCTGCTGTATACATGGCATTGCTTCTAGGTATGGCTAGAAAGTAGCACATGTGGAGAGAGCCTTCCTGTTTTGGACACTGTACTTAAATGAAGAAGACATGATTTCAACAAGTGATAAATGCCATGAAAAAATTTTGTGATTAGATCCTGAATTGGCTTGGAACCAGAGCATTGCTTTAGAACATTGTTACTGTTAGTAACAGGACTTTCTGAGGGTGTGTCCAGGAACTGAATATTGGAAAAGGAGGAAGACCCATGTGGCTGCAGTGTGTGCAGAACAGGGCAACTAGCAGAGGAGTATGAAAGGGAGAGAGTGGGGCTATTTTAGAAGCACAAAGTAAGCAGGGGAAAGATTATGTTGGATTTTGTAGATACTCACATCAAGTTTACATTTTCTTCCACTTAAGTGGGAAGTCTGTGAAATGGCAGCTGATTTATATTTCAGAGAGAATTCTGTGCCTGCCTTGGAGTTGTTGTATCAGTGAATAAATCTATTTTGAATTCCATTTAAAGGTGTAACAGATTTTAGTATAATGCCTAATTTTTATTACCATTCATAAAATTACAATCTTTTTTCTTTTTAAAAATATTTTTATTTCATTATTTTCAAGCAGAGAGAGATAGAAGAGAAGCAGAGAGAATGGGCATGCCAGGGTATCCAACCTCTGAAAATGAACTCCAGATGCATGTGCCACTTTGTGCATCTGGCTTAATGTGTGTACTGGGGATTTGAACCTGGGTTGTTATGCTTCACAGGCAAGTAAGTACCCTAACCACTGTGCTCTCTCTCCAACCCATATAATCTTTTTCATTAAATGCTATTTAGGAAAATATCATCTATTGAATAAACAAACAGCAGTATGTGTTAAGGTTCTGAAAATTGAAAACACAGAGTAAATAGTCTAAATATTTTTACCATTATGACTAATAAGAAATGAACAGTCTTAGATTATAAAGTCTTTTATGATGGAGGAAATTTCATTTTCAGATATTATAGGATAAGGAAATTAATAGGTGGTTCGAATTGAGATTTAACTTTATAAATAAGGATACTGTGTTTTTGGTCCAGTGTCACAATTGCCAACTGGTAAGAATCCTTATAAGGAATGCAAAGACATTACCAAGCCTGAGTTAGTAACTGTAAATATTACCCTTTCTGCCCTTCCCATTCTAACTAACAGTGTTCCCATAGGGGTCTGAGACACCTTGCAGACTAGTATAATTCTACTAGAATTGCTCTAGGATCTATACACTTCTTTTTTAAAATATTTTATTTTATTAGAGAGAGGGAAGGAAAGAAGGAGGAAAGCGGGGGAGGGAGATGGGCAGAGAGAGAATGGGAACACCAGGGCCTTCAGCCACTGCAAATGAACTCCAGGCGCATGTGCCACTTTGTGCATCAGGCTTACGGGGGTCCTGGGAAATTAAACCCGCGTGTTTTGACTTTGTAGGCAAGTGCCTTAACCACTAAACCATCCCTCCAGCCCTTTTTGATTTTCTTTTTCTCTTTTTAAAGATTTATTTTATTTTATTTATTTGAGAGAGAAAGGCAGATAGAGAAAAGACCTATACACTTTTTCTTCCAGATGCAGTGAGGTTCAAAATGCTGTTCTTTAAAAATATTTTATTTATCTGAGAGAGAAAGGCAGAGGGGAATCAGAGAGAGACAGGAAATGGGCACACTAAGGCCTCTAGCCACTGCAGATGAACTCCAGTCGTTCGTGCCACTTGTGCTTCTGGCTTATGTGTATATTGGGGAATTGAACCTAGGTCATTGGGTTTCATAGGCTAGCATCTTGATTGCTAAAACATCTGTCTAGCCCCTAAGTTGTTTTTTTTTTTTAATTTGATAAAAAAAAATCTTATGTGGTGTACATATTTTAACAATTCTAATGTTTTCTTTTCTTTTCTTCTTCTTTTTTTTTTTTTTTTTTTGGTTTTTCAAGGTAGGGTCTCACTCTAGCCCAGACTGACTTGGAATTTTCTATGTAGTCTCAGGATGGCCTTGAACTCACAGCATTCCTCCTACTTCTGCCTCCCGAGTGCTGGGATTAAAGGTGTGTGCTACTGTGCCCAACTGTTTTCTGTTTTTATAATCATAATATTCTGATTTTATAAAATACTTTCTAACTGTGAAATGAAAATTACTTAGTCCTCATTTGTATCTCTGTTTTCCTTTATTGTTGAGTTCTTACTTTTTGTGTTCTGATCCAGTGATCTTTGGAATATGACTAAAATATCATATAACATTGGACTTTCTGGCATTGAAGAGTCCCAGCATGCCTTAATGTTTAGGAAAGATAGAAAGTAAAAGGAAAGAAAGAAACACACAAAGAAAAAACAAGTCCAAAAGAGTGAAAACTGTGTCATTGTAGAGAATGCAAAGTATATTAGTTTATGGCAAGGGCCTTAAAGCCTTTCAATTTTTGGGGTGAACTTCATTTTCTTACAAATTTTTTGTCTACCAAGAAGTTGGCAGTTTCATAAATCATAAATGTACCAACAAGCCTTACATTTTTCTAGGAATACATAATTTGTGTACATGTGTCTAAATATACTTATAAACTACATTTCCAGATTCCTCATTAGGGGCAGGAACTGAACCCCTTAGCTCTTAGAGAAAATGCTGCATATTTTGTTATTTTTTTCCTTGGCTAGCCTCACCTGTGTCTGCCCCCAGTGATGGCTTACATAGTGAATTCTACAAACCTTCTTAGCATACACTGAACAGTGGCCTATGGGACAATGTGCATTATTTCCATGTTACAGATGGGGACAATGATGGTCATGAAAGTTACTTTGTTACTTTGTGCAGCATCTCTCTGACAAATTAGTGACTCAGCTGACGTTTGAACTGAAGCCTTCTGATTTTGGCGTATGTTATATTTCTACTAATATTGGTGTTGTTTCTTAGATACAACCTCTGGAAGAAATGACACTAATAGTGGCATCTGCTACTTGACCCACATAACTGCCCTCTGTGAAGAAGTCTATGGAGGGGATCATCTTAGGCCACTCACACTGTCTTGCAGATTTAGGACTTCTCTGCTTGTGATATTGTGTAATACTGGCTGTGTCAGGGAACACCTGTAATTAGGAAGGGTGAAAAATTAAAGCTATGCTGTCTTGCTAGAATGTGTCAACAAAATGGGACATTTGAACTTGCACTGAGGAACATGTCAAGGGTGCATCCTACTTTTTGATTTGTACACAGCAGAGACAGAGCTTCTCTGCCTTTGCTCCCTGGTGAAGGCAAATAGCAGAGCTAGGCAGCCTTTTATGGGAAATACCCTCACTCATAGACCTGGTCCTTGAAGTGGTCAGGGTTAGCAACTTACTAGAGGCCACACAGGGAGTGGGGCTGCAGAGACAGCTGGCGGCCAGGCCGCCTCCTCCCAGCCAAATGGTCTTTCCCTGAAACTGTCTACCTTCCTCAGGAAACTAGTCTTTTAATAGCATTCTCATGTCTGCTGCAGACCTAGGCTGGCAGATGAATAGAGGCATCCTTTGAAACCTCCTTCCCACTCAGCATTTCCACTTCATGAGCTGTGTGGCCTTGAATCTCTGGGGTGAGTCAGGAACATGGAGCACTTTGACAAGAAGGTGGAGAGAAGCCTCTGGCATCTGTACCTGCACACCTCCCATTATAGCCAGAGGTTGGAATGGAGCGTGTGGATTTGTGAGCTGGCTAATTACTTCTTTAGTGTGGAGTTTATTGATTCTTCATGGAAGAGGACCAAGGAAGTTGCCTGTTCTGGGTGTGAACTGTTGGACTCCATGGTCACCTCTGTAATCCATATACTAGTTCAAAGGCTCAACTTGTTGAAAATGCTTTTTAATGAGGGGGGAGGGAGGGATGGAGGGAGGGAGGGAGAGAGAAAAGAGGGGAAGGGAGGGGAGGGGAGAGAGAGAACAACCCAGGTTCAAACCTCCAGTACCCATGTAAAAGCAGATGCACAAAGTGGTGCATGCATGTAAAGTTCATTTGCATGGTTGGAGAGATGGCTTAGTGGTTAAGTGCTTGCCTGTGAAGCCTAAGGACCCTGGTTTGAGGCTCAGTTCCCCAGGACCCACATTAGCCAGATGCTCAAGGTGATGCACACGTCTGGAGTTCATTTGCAGTGGCTGGAGGCCCTGGCACGTCCATTCTCTCTCTTTCTCTGTCTCTTTCTCTCTCTGTTTGTCGCTCTCAAATAAATAAACAAACAAAAAAAATTAAAGTTCATTTGCAGTTGCTAGAGGCCCTGGGGTGCTCACCCATTTTCTTTCTCTCACTCCCTGTCTTTCTCTGTGCGATTTTTCTTTTTTTTTTGAGGTAGGATCTTAGTCTAGCTCGGGTTGACTTGGAATTCACTACGTAATCTCAGGGTGTCCTCAAACTCATGGTGATCCTCTACCTCCCAAGTGTTGTGATTAAAGGCATGCACCACCATGTCTGCCAGCAAATAAAATTTTTTTTTAATGGTATGCTTTGGCCATATTATAATTTTGTAAAGGTTTGACTCAGAACTCCCTAAACTCATTCTGGAATTCCACTGGGGGAATTTTTTCTTATTTTTTGCATGTGTGTATATTTGGTTGTATGTGCACAAGTACACATGTGTGCACATGTGTGTGGGGACTAGAGGTTGATGTTACATGTCTTTCTGGATCATTCTCCACCTTATGTATTGAGACAGAGACTCTCAGTGAACACAGAGCTCACTGACTTGGCTAACCTACCTAGCCATCTCACCTGAGGATCCCTGTCTTTGGGGTTACAGACATGCTACCACATCCACTTGGCATTTATGTGCGTGCTAGGAATCCATACTCCCTCCTTCACTTCGTGTCGCTGAGCTGTCTCCCCAGGATGGCGTCTTGCTGTTGCCATGTTGTCCAAGCGTCTCTTGAACTCTTGGGCTTAAATAATCTTCTTGTCTTAGCTTCCCCAAGTAGCTGGGATTAGAGCTATATGCCTCTGTGTCCAGAGAGTTACAAAGGTCAGTGTATAGCAACTTTCCTCTTAGTAATAGAGTTTATCTGTTTTTGTTTTTAAACTGTTATCTCTGAGCACCTACTATAACTCCTATCACCAAAGGACAGCATTATCCTTTTGAAGTTAAATTTGCCCTGACCTGCACTGCTCAGAACTAGGTGAGAAGTGAGTGGTCCACAGGCAGTCCCATGTGTGTTCTGAAGCTTCTTGGAATTTGTTTTGGGTTCATGTCTAGGTGTCAGACACTGCTAAGAAAATATGACACAACTTGTAGCAGAGTAGGTTTAGGGAAGTTTCTTCCTGCCTTAGTGGCAGTGAACTCTGAGTTCTTCTACATGGAGTTGGGTCATCTGACCCTCACTGTTAACTACATCTTGGTAAACAGAAATTGTAATCTTCCTTATGGTGTTGGTACTGAAAGTAGATCATGCTGTGTGCATAGCATGGAGTGTTTACAGTGCTGTAGGAAAACAAACCACCAGGTGGCTCCAGTATATAGCCTGTGCGGCATTGAGTCCTCAGTGATTAAGTTTTGCCGTTGCTTCATGCTTTAAAGAAAGTATTTAATATGAATCATTGGTAAGAAGTTATTTACTTTTCCATATAATATTAGAATGCTAAGGCAGAAGGTTGACTGCTTTGAATCATCAGTGACTGACATTCACAAATTTTTTGGACACAGACACTTTTGTTGGGTAATAATAAAGCTTGTACATTTTTTTTTTTGGCTGAAATAAGTACTCATTTGTCATGAATCTTATGACATTATGTTTATGATTTACAAATTCTTTCCACAGTTAAGATAATATTAATTGATGTTTACTTTTTTCCCCAGTACTAGTGATTGAATCTAGTGCTCCCTGCATGGCAGGTAAGTGCTGTATCACTAGGCTGTCCTAACTCTAATTTTACCTTTTATTCTTTTTTTTTTTTTTTTAATGTAGGGTCTTACTGTATCCCAGAGTGACCTAGAACTCTACCTCTAGGATGGCCTTTAACTCACTGTGATCCTCCTATTTCATCTTCCCAAGGGCTAGAAAAAAGGCCTGTACCAGCACTCTTGGCTTCTAATTTTACTTTTAAAATGTGAATCTGGTTTATATTTTTATTATTTTTGCTACAACAACTATAGTATCTCTATTCTTTAGAAAATAAAGAGGAAACATTATAGTTAGGAAATCAGAATGGAAAGTTATGTCTTATAGACTGTTCCCTCAAAAGAATCTGAAAAAATTTAAAAAACTTATTCCAGGAGAAGAAAGTTTCTCTAGAGCTTTCCACTTACACCGGGAGAAAAGACTACAGAGCAAACACATAAATGCCTTGAAGTACAGTTAAGTTATCCCTGCTGCTGTCCTGTGGAGACCTGGACAGCTTGGTTCTTATACTTGTAGTTTTTAATCATAGAATAATGAGATGGATTTTGTTTTCCAGAAAAGCTCAAGGAATAATAGAAAATGAAATACAACTTTAATTAAATGTGAATTTAAATAAAAATGTAATGTCCAGTTTTATGGTTATTTAAATCTTCATTTTCACATAGATATTAATTACTATCACTTATTTTTCAGAAAAGAAAAAAGGAAAAGAAAGTTACATTTAAATCAATCCTTCATACAAATTCTAATTAAAGGTCTTGCAGAAAATATCTTTAAGAATGTATTTAAAAATTACTGAGAGAGTCTAGTTCCTCTATTAACTCCATGTAAGTGTAATTCCCTCAGAAAAGAAAACATGGTCTTTATGGTTATTAAAAATGTTTTCTTGGGCTGGAGGGATGGCTTAGCAGTTAAGGTGCTTGCCTGCAAAGCCTAAGGACCGAGGTTCTAATTCCCCAGGACCCATGTTAGCCAGATATACAAGGGTGTGCATGCATCTGGAGTTCATTTGCAGTGGCTGGATGCCCTGGCATGCCCATACATTCTCTCTCTTTCTCTTTTTCTCCCTCTCTCTCTGACTCTAATAAATAAATAAAAAATTAAAAAAATAAATAAAACAAAAATGTTTTATTTTTTTAAATTAGTGAAGGCTGATAATTCCAATGACTTATTAAACATCACTACTGTACTTGGCAGATGCAGTATTACTCTGTCTTTATGTCTTGCTTGGTCTTGGTATATATTCATTTGACAATGTTTGTTTTCACTATGTTAGCCAAGCGGTAATCATGAGTCCTATATAATGTATTCTTGTTCAGGTCTTCATTTTTCAGGGACATTGATGTGATTTTTAATGAACTTTTCCTGACTGTAAACTGTATAGAAGAAGCTGTTTGAACTCCCTTTCCTCCAAGATCAGGACAATATAACAACAAATATGTGTGTGTGTGTTATAGCACTTTTCAATCCTAGTTAATTTGATTTGGGCATGAAAATGTAATCTTTTTTGTTATGATGACAAAGGGATTAGGATATGGAACATGTCAATTGATAATGAAGGAAGAAAAATTGGTAGAAAATACTTAAAGATAAAATTTAGTGTTATAATACTTTTAGCTGTCATGTTTATTTATTGGGTTTAAATTACGAGGCGGGGGAGGGAGTGTGTGTGTGTATTTTCAGGCGTATGTTGATTGGAGTGTAGAACACTTGTCTGGCATGTGAGAGGTACTAGGTTCAAACTTCACTACAAAAAGATAAAAAGTATAATGAATCCCATGAGAAAATAGCTTGATCTTTTAAAAATCAGGAAATCCCCCCCTTTTAAAAAATTCTTTCTTTACAAGTTCTTCAAACAATTTTGCAAACAAATTTGCATATGTGAGTATTTGTAATGGCATTTCTTTGTGTTCTAAATTTCTTTTTAATTAGCCTTAGTTGAAAATTTTTTCAGAAATTACTGTGAACTTGAAAAGTTTGAGATTTTAACTCAAAAATAACTCAAGTGTAGACTATAAAGGTACCTTGGACTAGAGAGATGGCTCATCAGGTAAGGCGCTTGCCTGCAAAGAATAATGATCCTGGTTTGATTCTCCAGTACCCACTTAGAGCCAGATGCACAAAGTAGTGCATACATCTGGACTTAGTTTGCAGTGGCAAGAGGCCCTGATGCGCCCATACGTTTTTCTCTGTCTTTCCCTCTCTGCTTGCAAATAAATAAACAAACAAAATCTATTTATCTAATTAAATAAAGGCACCTTGATTGATAGTCCCCAACCCTTCAAGTATGAACTGCTGACAAAACTGAGTAAGTCAGGATTTCCTGGGGCGTGAGGACTGCTTCATGTGACTTGCAGTATACTGAACTAAGAAAGAGATAATACTTATCATGTCTTTGTTTCCATGGAACTTTCATTAAGCTTTCACCATTCCGGTTGTCCAGGTAGACATTCTGTAGCAATTTGTCACCTTTCTACTGTCGCAGTGAAACATGTGGATAGTATTTCTTAACTACACATTATTTTATTCAAAAGTCCATATAAAAGTCTGTATTTTTATTACACTAAAAAAGGAAACAAAGTGAAGCACCTTGGCCCAGAGCACCAGACTGCATTCACACGTGAGTAGACAGTGCTGCACTGGAGCGTTTGGAGGCCAGTGCTCAGGAACTTGGGGGCTTCAGCACTGGTGCCATGCTGGTCACGTCAGCATGTTTCCAAGTCATCACATTTGGCTAGATAATGATAAAATGTTTGTCATTTTTTAGTTACATGCTTTGCAACACACATTTCTATTTAAAAAAATATATTAGGTTCTGTGCTCAGTCAATAACAAATTTTTTACCCATATGAATTTCCAGCTGTACTTTTAGAAAGTCTTGATGAATGCAGAATAGCCCTTGGCTGTGTAGACTGTATTTCATGAAACGAGTTCATTCCAGTTCTCCACCCACTGAGTACCACTAGCATCCCAGTGATGTGGCAGCCAAAAGTGGGTTCTTAAATCCCAGATCATCCTTTGGGAGCGAAAGGTTAGAGAGCCAGTGCTTAGACCTGGTACATTCCTCATCTGTGTGTTCCACAGCCAGTTAGGAGCAGGCAGTGCGGGATTCTGTAGAGGGTTACCGGCAGGGCCTGCTTCCTCCCTGTCAGGTCAGAGGAGGGGAGTTTGGCCTGTGCTCAGATGGGATGCAGCAAAAACATGATCTGTGGCCATTTTACAGTTGACCTGTTTTTTTTTTTTTTTTCCCCTTGTCTTTATATTCTCTTCTGTGAGTCTTGAAGATGACAGTGTCCTCAGGAAGCACTGGGTAGATTTCTGCCTCACTCCCAAGACAGAGAGACTCTGAGCAGAGACCGTTTGCCAAGCCTGGGCGTTTCATCTCCAGAAGTGAAGACCATAAAGTCACCCACAGGAGAGGAAGACAGAGTAATTGAGAACTCACAGTTTGTGTCATAGATAGTGAAGTGTGAATGGTTACTTGTTTTTTTTTTTTTTTTTTCTTTTGGCAGTGGGCTAGGAAGTAACACTATCACTTTTTTCTTTTTTAAATAAAAAAAGAAAATAGATAATCAACAGATAGGTTTAAGGCTCCTCTGATACTAAGCAGTCTTTGCTGTTTCATTTGAAATTAGTTAGTCTTTGCTGTTTCATTAGAAATATTAAACAGCAAAAAAAAAAAGAAATATTAAACAGTAGAATTCTTGGGCTTGGGGAGATGGTTCAATAGGTAAGACTGCTGCTACAAGCATGAAGGCCTGAAGGGGTCCTGAGGCCACCTGAGTTCAATTCCCCTGGACCCATGGATACAGCTGCTGGATGAGACACGCCTGTTTGTAATTCCATTCTTGTGGGGATCAAAGACTAGAGAATAACTAGGACTTGTGAAAACGGCACACAGCTCTGTGTTCAGAGAGACACTTGAAGAAATATGTGGATGAGTGATGGGGATGGAGAGGTGGGTTGTTATCCTATGTTGTCCTCTGGCACCTCTGACCACATCAGCATGCATGTATGTGTACACCACACACCCACACTACACAGCAAAAAAGCAATTCGTGGTGTTTGCACTGTCAGGTATCTATTGTGCAGCTCCTTTCTCCCCTCTTATATTTCTTTTTGAGGTAGGGTCCTGCCCTAACCCAGGCTATCCTGAATTAACTATGTAGTCTCAGGCTGGCTTACTTAGGACAATCCTACCTCTGCCTCCCAAGTGCTGGGATTAAAGCTGGGTACCATCAAGACTGGCCCCCCTCCTGTATTTCTTTTTCTTTAGAAATTAAATTATAAAACTAAAGCACCTTACTCTTTTAAAAAAAGTTACAGGTTGAATATTTTCATTGACAGACTTGTTTTCCTGAGCTATATGCCCCTACTTTTGTGAAGTGGGAAGGGAGGTAGGAGTTGTGGGAGGCCCTGAAGCCAGGATGCCCACTGAAACATGGGCAGAAGTTACTGGTGTCCACAGAACGTCCTTATCTGATGACACAAGCCATCTGTGTGCTCACTGAGCTCCCTTACTTACAGTGAGGCACCTTCTGGCTACTGTAACTATCCTAGTAATTGTGGAATTATGAGTTGCCTTGGTCACAAAAAGTTTTAGAAGAATTGATATTTATGTTGCAGTAATTGATTCCTTCAGACCTTAGCCATCAGTAGTCTAGCAGGATTTCAAAGCCATTCCCCTTAACCACTGGGCCACAGACTGAGAAGTAATTATTTTCAGACATAAAATATGTTTCTAGTCCTCCAGAAAGGTGTAGTTTCACATCCTGCAAATGCCATCGTAGGGAATATGTTCTGAAAGTATATTCAGGCAGGAGATTATGAACTGCAACAGGAGCAGAGAGCCACATAGCAGTAGCTTCTGCTGAAGGCTCCGAGTCCTCATCCCAAGTCTAACAAGGATTTCTTAGCATGGTGCCTGGGGGATCTTGGCTTCGTAGATTCCCCAGTTGATTTTGATCATTCTGTAGATTTGGAAATCATCATTATGGATTGGAAAACAAAGTCTACAGATATGTTTCCCCTGAATTTCTGTTGTCTGTCTAGTATTTTTACCTCGTACCTATCAATGCTTTACGGGCAATTGACTCTCCTCCTTTCTTCCTCACTTTTCCCCAGTATCCTCCATTGTTGCTTCTGGATGGCATCTTACCTCAGAAGGTCTTCATTGTTGCTCTCCTGTGTTGTTCTTCATAACTTGTATCAGTTTCCTATCCTTGAAGAAGGTGTCCTTTTCCCTTCTTCTTCTTTTTTTTTTTTTTAAATATTTGTTTGACAGAGGGAGAGTGAGAAGAGATAGAGAATGGGTGCACCAGGGCTTCCAGCCACTGCAAACAAACTCCAGATGCATGTGCCCCCTTGTGCTGGCTAATGTAGGTCCTGGGGAATCAAATCTGGGTCCTTTGGCTTTGCAGGCAAGTGCCTTAACTACTAAGCCATCTCTCCAGCCCCCTTGTCTCTTCTTTACCAGATGTATTGTCATCCTCAGTCCTTTGCTGTGGGTTGTAATTAATTGGTTATTGGTTTAGCCTTAGGACTGGTTGCTGAACTCCCAGGAATCAGGACTTGATATTCTTGCAACACTGAGTAAAGAAGCCCAACCATATAGGTAGGGCAATAACTTGAATTCTTCAGCATTGAGATTATCTGAAAAATGTGTCCTTGCAAGGTACAAGAATTAAGATCTCATTATTTTTTCCTACCTTGGGAATGAAACTATCCATGTCAAAATAGCATTTTTCTTTCAAGATAGAGGTTATATGTTCTAGATCTCTCAGATGAGGCAGCTAAGAAACCAAAAGAATGTTCTTGATTTGTTTTTATTGGTGGTTTTAAATTATGCTTGGTTTTGTGGGGGGGGTGACCAATGACAGTTTCAGCTAAGTTGGACTTTCTGTCATAAGAGAATGTTCTGAATAGTTAGATAATCAGACTCCCACTCTAGTGTAGGAACCTTGTACACTCCTTTTGTGACATGCCCCCACCTTAGGTAGACATGGAATTTTTTTTTCCTCTTAGGTGGACATGGCCTTTTTTTTTGGCCTCCAAGGAGGTTGTAGCCCCGAGGAGAGATCCAATCTACTCTGAGTGGAAGAGGACATGAGTTATCAAAATACCTGGATTTGGTGCCCATCATTTCTATATTAAGCCGAAAGCCCTGCAGGGAGCCTGCTTTCACTGTCAGTTTCTTATGGGTATTGCTTTGGTTTCTGGGACTTTAGAGACAAGACTGGAAGAGTGGTTCTGAAATGGAAGTGCCACTTTGAATCCACAATTCTTTGCTGTTTATTAATTGTATTGAAAAGCCTTTTAATCACAAATCCTTCTTTTGTTTGTTTGCTTGAGGCAGAGTCTTGCTATGTAGTCTAGCTGGCTTCCATTAGTACTCTGGCTTTCATCTAGTCCACAAATTCCCCAGAACCTAGATTATCTGCATGTGCCACTATGCCTTGTTGTAACAATCCCTATGGATAAAGCAACTTCATGAAGTGCTTGGAAGCCATTGCTCATTGTTGATGCATTATTGTATTGTCCACGGGATTACATGGTCTTCATTAGTAAAATAAGATAAAAGTTATAGTACAGGGTCTAAAGTTTTTATTGTAAAACTTTGTCATACCTTCTTAGGCACAGCTTCCTTATTTGCCCTTAAACACCAGCCTTCGTGGGCTCAGAATCTGGCTGATGGTTGGCGCGTTTCATTGTCCTGTATTGCTGTGAGCTTTTCTTTTGTCCTGGTGCTGCTGCTTCACTTACACTGTGTAGCAGCTTGGTACCTCTCCAAGGAGTGGCTTAGGTCTACTTGGATGACAGTCAGGCTTGTGGCTGTGACTAATGGGGTACAGGTAAGTCACATCCACAGAATTATGAATATTGGCAGGTGATAAAAGAATAGGATTTCTTTCCCAAGCATGTCACAGGTCTTGCTAGTCACTGAGATTTTCTCCTCGACCCGTAAGATGCAGGTGAAGCAGAATTTGAGAGCAGGCCCCTCCTTTTAGCGGAGACAGAATGCTTTACCAGCCAGCTAGCTGGATGCTCCTACCCCATTCCCCAGAGCTTCTGTTGAAACCAGTTTGCTCATATATTTCTTTTATGAACTTGGATGAAAGCTGAGGATCTCTGCTCCATATGATGCCATTGTCAGGTCTACACACCCAAAATGATACAGTATAAAGATTAAAGTATGGTTGCCTAGATAGTGGAAACCATTTAAGATGTTTTAGGGAGCTGGCAAAAAATTTAAGGGCTGTATTGTTTTTAAACATACAATATCACTAATATTTGAGGTATGTATTACTCTGTGTTGAGAGTATTAAAATTTTCAAATAAACAATTACATATAAAACATGTATTATATATATTATTTTATACAAAATCAATTAGATATCTGTGTATGTGTGTTTGTGAAAGGTGGCAGTAGGCAAAGAGGTAACTAAAGTTTAATAATAAAAATTCAACAACTGAAGAGTTTTAGCAGACCCACTCAGTAATTTCAGTCCTTCACTTAATCAGTTGTATGTTGATAAATGAAATTGGGTAGGTGGTTGTGGAATTTTCAGCCCTTTCTTGACAGAATGAATTTTTTTCTTCAAATTAATAAAAACAAGTTCAAACAATGGTCCTTAGTGTGTATTAGAGCAAATGCTGGAAGGCAGCTGGAAGGGACATGAAACCTAGAGCTGAAGTTCTTTTAGCATGTTTAGTTTATTATGAGGAGGCTAACGAGCACATTGTTTCTGTGAAAATAATTGCAGAGGCTTGTTACAGTCTCCACCTCCAATCAGGTTGTTTCACATATTCAGGTGTTTTAATGGAAATCTCTAAACAATGCCCTTGGCCTTATTTTGCCTAAATTGAATAGGTAGACTTATGCCAGGTTCCATTAATTGGCACTTTTGCTGTTTCTAAAGGACAGGCCTGATCCTTGTTTGCAATAACATAAACATCCTAGTAGTTTTTGACTTGCCACACAAACAGCATTCTAATAACATTGCACATTAAAATATCATATTAGGTCTTATAAATTTTGAAAACTTGCAGCTTTTGTTTTCTAACATTTCCTTCATATTTCTGTCCAGATGCACAATTAGTTTTTACAGGCGAAGTTCATTGATTTCTAATATCAGTTTGGCTTCACTAGAACCACCTGGTAGTCTTTATGACTGCAGTGCGATGATTTGAATACAAGCCAAGTTTTGAGACTTACTGATGAGAATAACACTGTATTTAATAGAATGTTAATTTATTTTAAAAATCCAGTTACTGAACACCTCTGGTTCTCAGTTCTCTCATCTATAAAATAGGAAAGCCAATGTAAAGATTGGGTGAGAGTGCCAGTTGGTTGAGTGGGAATGGAATGAAGGCATGTCTTAGACACTCGAGGTATGGCCCTGGATCTGGTGTTTATGTAGGTGGAACCCAGTGTGTATATTTTGTATGGGGTCTTATTTTACCATAACTGATGAGGCCAAAAGAAATGTGGAATATGTACTCAATAGGCATTAAATTCTTGCCCGTAGAGTGACAAAGCTAAAGCACTGATTATATCTGAAGAGAAACTCTGATTATTTATTGAGCTACTGATTTTGGATGTGGGTGAAGGAACTTGTATGCAAGGCTGATAATACCATTAGGGCAGACAGTGTACAGCCTGGTGATTTAGTTGTGGAAAACAAGTACAATGGCTATTGGCTCCAGATACCTGCTAAAGATGGTTTATTTTTCCACATTTTCAGATCATCCAAGTCACTATCTGGATGTGAACATAAAATTAGGATTATTATTTTTTTGTTAATTTGTTTTTGTTTTTTGAGGTAGGGTTTCATTCTAGTCCAGGCTGACCTGGAATTCACTGTGTAATCTCAGGGTGGACTCAAACTCACGGCAGTCCTCCTACCTCTGCCTCCCAAGTGCTGGGATTAAAGGCATGCGCCACCACGCTCGGCAAATTAGGATTATTTTGATTTAAATACTCGATCATTACACAATATAAATAACATACAGTGCAATGAACACAATTTTTCTTTAATAAATGGTGTGCACATGAACTTTAGAGGTTCCACTCTGAATCAGACCCATGCCTTTTCTCTTTCATTCATTATTGTAACTTTGTTGTCCAAGACAGTCTAGTGCAGATCAACATAGAAATGGCTGGGTGTGGTGGTGCAAACCTTTAATCCCAGCACTTGGGGGCCGGAGGTAGGAGGGTTGCCTTGAGTTCAAAGTCATCGTGAGGCTACATAGTGAATTCCAGGTCAGTCTGGGCTACAGTGAGACCCTACCTTGAAACTTCCCCAACCCAAAAGAAAAGTTTAACATAGTGAAATGAGCACTGATTCTGGAGCATGCAGAGTGCTGAGAAGAGAATGCCCTGTACAAACTGGAGTAGGGTCATAGCCTGGTCTTTTGAAAGTTGTGCTGGTTTGCACTGAGATAAAAAAACAACAACAAAAAAATACAAAACAAAAAAAAACCAAAAACAACAACAACAACAACAAAAAAACAAAGGCTATTTTCTGATGTGGAAGAGAAGATTTTTTATTTATCATGAAAATCATTAATGTTTTGTTACTATTTTCTTTCTTTTGAAAATCAAGTCTTTACACTGCCTCTTCCCCATAACTGATGGCTACACCCACAATCCCCATGGGCATAACTAGCATCCCTAATGAGGGGGTTTCTTTTAGAGGGAGGAGGATAGTGAGGAAGATAAGGATGGTACCAACATGTGCTATTTACACACTGAGTATGTACATAACTAATAAAGAAAAAAAGGGTTAAAAAAAGAAAATCAAAAAAAGAAAGCCAGTTTTTCTGATTATTTTCCAAGAATTCTATGTCATTGTCTTAGAAATACAAGAAGATAAGATGATGATTTATCAGATAGTTCAATAGGCTAAGGAGTGGAATGGTTGCTACTTTGGTCAGGTAGGCCTCTGAAGATGAGGTCTGTACTGAAACTAGAAACACTGGGGAAGACCTTTCTACTCAGAACAAACAAAAAAGTGCAAAGCCCTCACAGAAACAAAAATCCTGTTTAACATGTTCTAAGGATAAAATGAGACCAGGAACATACTGAGTAAGAGAATGATGAGAGGTGATGGAGAGGCAGGTTCACAAAGGCCAATTCTCTAGGGGCTCCTTGACCTTTGGCACAAGTCAGGTTTGTGTTTTGTTTGGCTATTGTTGTATAAATGTGTGGTTTCATTCATAGTTTAAGATCATTTTGTTCTACATATAGATTTCAAGGGATAAAGAGTGAAAGAATATCAGGAGACTTTTGCAATACTCTAGGCAAGAGCTGAGAGCAGAGATAAGGAAATGTAGACAGATCTGTACAGTGGGTTGAAACTGAACTGATAGTTTGCTGATGAGTTGGATTTCCAGTATCAAAGTGAGTGAGTGGTCAAGAATGAATCCTTTGTCTTGGTTATTTGGATAGCTAGAAATGCCATTTATCGAAGGCAAAGAGACCCTTTTTGAGGAGAGAGGTGAGTAGGAATTAAGGATTAAGGAATTAAGTAGTGGTTATATTTCTTGTTCCTATGTTCATCCATTCTTTCTATTTATTTATTTATTTGTTTATTTATTTATTTATTTATTTATTGTTTTTTCAAGGTAGGGTCTCACTCTAGCCCAGGGTGACCTGGAATTCACTATGGAGTCTCAGGGTGGCCTTGAACTCATGGCAATCCTCCTACCGAGTCTTCCAAGTGCTGGGATTAAAGGCGTGCACACCACCACACCCGGCACTTTCTTTTTTTTAAGGCAGGGTTTCAACATGTAGCTAAGGCTGACCTCAAATTAGAGATCCTCCTGCCTCAGTCTTCCATGGGCTGGTTTATGGGTATATACCACCATACCCAGGTCCTGTGTTTTCTAATGAGTCCTTCTAAACATGGAATTCAATATATCCTCACATGTGCTATTTGAACACACGACTCAGAGAGGAAATTCTTAATAAAAGTAAGCTTCTTGAGGTCTTCCAGCTAGTTCTTCTAATGGCTTAAAATCATTTTTTATTATTTTGACAACTCTCAGAAGCAGTCCTTGGAATTAATATGAGAATTTGTTCATTTCAGATATCAGTTCTAAAGTGACATTTTTGTCTATTCATTCCACCAAAGAACAAGTTATTCAAATAGTGAAGTAGAGAAAGATATCATGGGTCATGATACAGCTTGATCATGGTATGTTAGTAACAGAAAACTTTTGTACTAGCTTTTGAGCAGTAAACTTTATTTTTTCAACTTGTCCTTGTTTTCTAGTACATTTTTTTTCTTACTTAAAAGAGGAACAGGTCAAGATTTGTCATCAAGCTGGAATTGCTACAGTAGACTTAGCCTGTGGCTATGGGGACAGCTGAGAAAAGAGACTCTGTCTGGTGTTTCTTTCTCTGCATTATTAGTCTCTCCAGAAAGAACCAGGTACTTTGACTTGGTATAGGTTCTATGAAGCAAGATTTTGACCTTTTTAAAAATTTCTCTGGGAAAGTCCTTTGATTTTGAAATATGACTCAATTTTGCACAATCTCTGCCTGGGTCAGTAGCCAATTTGGCTGGTTGTCTGCTCTCTTGGGCTCCTTCCTGCATCCCTCAGAGCAGTCTCGAGTGCTCTGGTTGCTTTTACTCAGACCACAGGCCAGATGAACTACATGATTACCTACAGGTTAGCCTGTGCCTCGCAACTGGCCCTTTTAAAGAAACTATGTTGCCAAATTCTGTGGATTGATTTTAGTATATATTCTGATTCAATGGGTAAATCATTTGATATTTAATTTCTGTTTCTAAATGATTTAATAGATTTTCCGTATTTGTTTATTTATTTATGTGTGTGTGTATATGAGAGAGAAAGAGAATGGGCATACCAGGGCCTCTAGCCACTGCAAAAGAACCCCAGAAGCATGTAACACCATGTGCATTTGGTTTATATGGGTTCTGAGTAGTAGAGCCTGAGTCCTTAGGCCTCACAGGCAAGCAAGCTCCTTAACCTCTAAGCCATCTCTCCAATCCCTGATTTTTTTTTTTTTTGTACGTTTTGTTTGTATTGCTGCAACAAAATATCACAGACTGAGTAATTCATAAGCAATAGAAAACTATTTCTTGTCATTGTGGAGACTGAAAAGTCAAAGGTCCAGCCGGGCTTGGTGGCGCACACCTTTAATCCCAGCACTTGGGAGGCAGAGCTGAGAGAATCACCATGACTTCGAGGCTACCCTGAGACTACTTAGTGAATTACAGGTCAGCCTGGTCTAGAGTGAAACCCTATCTTGAAAAAAAAAAGTCCAAGGTCCAGGAGCCAGCAGGATTGGTGTTGGTGGGGGCTGCTCTCTGCTTCTAAGATGGTACCCTCATGACTTCTAAGAGGTCTTCCTTCTTCATGCCACCATTATAGACATAAAGTTTTAACACATGAAGTTTTGGGAGTATTCAAGTCACAACAGACAGCTAATCATAATTTCAAGATTGAAAACCCCAAATGATTTATCTTGTTTTGCATAACTCTTTTGTACTGCCTATGGATCTCACTACTGTGACTTCTTATAATCAAGTTTTAAGGAGACAAAAACTTTTTTAAAAAAGTTTATTTTTATTTATTCATTTGGAGAGCGAGAGAGAGAGAGAGGGAGAGGGAGAGAATGGGCATGCCAGAGCCTCCAGCCACTGCAAACGAACTCCAGACGTGTGCATCCCATTGTGCATCTGGTTAATATGGGTCCTGGGGAACAGAGCCTCGAACCGGGGTCCTTAGGCTTCACAGGCAAGCGCTTAACCACTAAGCCATGAAGACCAACTGCCTCTTTCTGCAAAGGTGTTACTTTGATTTAAGTTTGATTGTTGTATATTTATCAGCACTTTTCTGTCTTTAGGATGTTTTTGTATATATGCTGAGGTGGCTGGCATAGTTCTTGTCCTTTGAACTAGATAATAATGCTCTTAAAATCAGGAAGCATTGTTGTTTATTGTTATATTTTATACAGAGAATAAAATTGTCTTTTGTCCAAAGTAGGGTTTTAATGAAAGAATGTTGGGAGATTTTAAAGTATTCTGGTACAGATAGGAGAACTCTGGAGCCAGCTAGTCTAGCAGAATCAGTGGGCTTCAGGTTCAGTGTGAGACTATCTCAAAATTAAAGGTGGAGGGTGAAAGGGTAAGGCACTGAACATTGACCTCTGTGCACACACAGGTATGTGCATCTGCATACATATATACCACATACTATATATACATATGCACACAATAAGTTATTCTGTTCTGATCATGGTGTTTCTGTTTTTTGTACTGATTTGTGATAAATGGTTCTTTTTTTAAGTTAAAGAAAATAGGGTCTTGCTTTATGTGGGGCCCAAGCTAGCTTCAGCTCTTGATCTAATGCAGTCTTGTAGTTTCAGCCTCCCAGAGTAGCACCATTGCAAGTAGCTTTTTAGGTTAATTTTATTTATTTATTTATTTATTTATTTATTTATTTATTTATTTATATATTAATGAGAGAGAGCATGAGAGAATGTGCATGCCAGGGCCTCTAGCCACTGTAAATGAACTCCAAACATATGTGTCACCTTATGCATCTGGCTTTATGTGGGTACTAGGGAATCGAACCTGTCTCTTTGGCTGTGCAGATAAGCACCTTAACTGTTAAGCTCTCTCTCCAGACCTAGACTAATTTTTTAAAAATACTTTATTTACTTATTTGACAGAGAAAGAGGGAGAGAGAGAGACTGACAGAGAGAGAGTGAGAGAATGGGCGCACCAGGGCTTCCAACCACTGCAAACGAACTCCAGATGCTTGCGCCCCCTTGTGCATCTGGCTAATGTGGGTCCTGGTGAATCAAACATGGGTTCTTTGGCTATGTAGGCAAACACCTTAACCGCTAAGCCATCCCTCTAGCCCAGACCTAGACTAATTTTTAACAAAGAAAAATTTTCTCCCTTGTACTGTCGGGGATTGAACCCAGTGCCTTATGAGTGGTAAACCAGTGCATTATCTTCAGTAGAGCAAAGAATGTTTATGACAGTTTGTTTGGTTACTAAATCATTGTCAATGGAGGAAATCAGGGTTTAGGGATGTTCAAAGATATTAGAACAAAGGAATTATGTGAAAATTCTTTTAAATTCTAAAGTGCAATGTTAGCTATAATTTTATTCATTTCATCGTCTAGTTCTTTTCATAATTATAGCTACAAACCTATCCCTCTTTTCTGATCTTTCTGAATTTTACAACAGACTTGTTCCTTTTCGCAAAGTCTCTGTTTCCATCTTACTGGCTTTAACCCAAACCTTAGGAAAAGCATAACTCCATCCTGTTGCAATCTCATTGGTCTTCTGATCCTCTCTTGCTTAGTATCTGAAGAGAACATGCCCACATATTAACCCTGGTCCTTCTGCTGGGACCTTGATCCAAAGCTTTTCTTTTTTTAAAAAAATATATTTATTTATTTGACAGAGAAAGAGGGATGGAGGAAGAGAGACAGAGAGAGAGAGAGGAAGAGAGAATGGGCATGCCAGGGCTTCCAGCCAGTGCAAACGAACGAACTCCAGGCACGTGCACCCCCTTGTGCATCTGGCTAATGTGGGTCCTGGGGAATGGAACCTGGGTCCTTTGGCTTTGCAGGCAAATGCCTTAACTGCTAAGCCATCCCTTCAGCCCATCTAAAGCTTTTCTTTCTGGATCCCTGCATTTATTTTGTGCCTTTTCTTTTCCAACTTTCTTAGGTTATCTTTGTCTTAAAAAAGAAGACTGTAGGGCTGGAGAGATGGTTTAGCGGTTAAGCGCTTGCCTGTGAAGCCTAAGGACCCTGGTTTGAGGCTCAGTTACCCAGGACCCACGTTAGCCAGATGCACAAGGGGGTACATGCGTCTGGAGTTCGTTTGCAGTGGCTGGAAGCCCTGGCATGCCCATTCTCTCTCTCTCTCCCTCTATCTGTCTTTTGCTCTGTCTGTTGCTCTCAAATAAATAAGTAAATAATGGACAAAAAAAATTTGAAATAAAAAGAAAGAAGACTGTAGCCAGGCATAGAGGTGCACCTTTAACCCTGCACTTGGGAAGCAGGGTAGGAAGATCTCTGTGAGTTCCAGGCCACCATGAATTTCAGGTCAGCCTGGGCTACAGTGACACCCTACCTTAAAAAACCAAAAAGCTAACATTGACTTTCTTTTTATTACATTGCCATTACATTTTACATTGCCTTTTCCTTTTCCTTTCCTTTCCTTTCCTTTCTTTCTTTCCAGATGGAGAGAGAGGGAAAGAGAATGAGAATGAATGGGCATGCTAGGGTCTCTAGCCAGTGTAAAGGAACTCCAGATGCATGTGCCACCTTGTACATCTGGCTTTACTAGAGTGTTGGGGAATTGAACACAGGTCCTTAGGTTTTGCAGGCAAGTGCCTTAACTGCTTAGCCATCTCTCCAGCTCCCTAAGTTGAATGTTCTATCCTTCTGTTTTTATGATCCTACCTTTCAAAGATCTTCTCATTGGCTCTTCACCTGACTCTCCCTCACTCCTTCACCCTGCAAGTTGCCTGTGTAACGCAGCCTGTGACCTCAGTGCAGAGAGAAGCCATTGGTGGAGAAGGAGGTAGCTTCTGGAACTGCTTCTCAGCTAACTTGTGCTTTTCTCTCTCAGGTTCCTAGGAGGGGTTATTGAGGAGAAGCATGAATGAGGAAGGTTTTCTTTTCAGCATGTCTTGTCCAGGCATCCTTGCTGCCATTGTACTGTTCATGTAGCTGTTCTCTTATTTCAACCAGCCAATCAAGTTATGTACATGTGGTTCCCAGTTAAGCTCTTAGATGAGTTCTGTGAGCCTTTCCTCACTGCAAATTTTCAGGCTATATTGTTTCGCCAGACATTGTATCTGGAACATCATGCTAAAGTCTTTGACAGATTTCATGAAGAACCATGCCTTTGCACTAGTGGAGTACAGAAAAGTGGCATCACTTGGGGGAAGTAGGACAGCTCTAGTAAGAGCCCAAACTTCTCAGTTCAAAAATCTATTTTTAGGGCTGAAGAAATGGCTCAGTGGTCAAAGTCACTTGCTTGTAAAGTGTGACGGCCCAGTTTTGAATCCCCAGGGGATGTAAAGCTAGGTGTGAAAGCATGTGTTTGGAGTGTGCTCCCAGTGGCAGGAGGCTGAGGTGTGCCCATGTTCTCTCTCAAATAAATAAAAATTGAAAAACTTTTAGCCATTGTGAATTGCCTTACATGCTTGAAATTCTTTTGTTACTCATTTTAAGACAAAATGAGGGCTATATGTTTAGACAAACTAGCTGATATTTAGTTTGTCAGCTAATAGAGTGAATCTGAATCTATTCTGCTTTGATCCTATTTGTCAGTTCCAGAATAGAATTTCCATCTTGGGTGGCAGATGTAGGAAGGCAGGTGCTATCAGAGTCCCAGGTGGCCAGCATAATATCTGTTGCCTTGAGCCTTTGGAGAACAGTCAGGCATCTGTGTACTGAATGAGTCTTGTGTGACACTGCAGTGCACCTAGGCAACTGGGTGGGAATATTGTTTCTGTTTCCTTATCTCAAAAATGTGATAAAAATAGTATTAACTTATAAAATGAACATTAATAATAGTACTTTAAACTGAACATTAATAATAGTACTTTAAGCCTGATAGGGTTTTTCATGTGGATTTATGAGCTAGTATATAGAGAGTATTTAGACAAGTTTTTAAAAATTGTTCATCTGTCATCTATCTATCTATCTATCTATCTATCTATCTATCTATCTATCTATCATCTATCCATCCATCCTCTGTCATCTCTATCATCCATCCATTTACCCATCCATCAATCTATCTAATTTGTCTGCACCCACGTGTGTGCAGAGGCATACCTGGGTCTCTGCTGCAAATGAATGCCTATTTAGTTTTTGATGTGGGTGGTTGGGGAATTGAACTCAAGCTGGCAGGCTTTACTGCAGAGTCATTTTCCCAAGCCCTAGACCATGTTTTCTTTTCTTTCTTTCTTTTTTTTTAAATTGACAACTTCTATAATTATAGACAATAAACCATGGTAATTCCCTTCCTCCCCCTACTTTCTCCTTTGTAACTCTATTCTCCATCATACCCCTTCCCCTTCTTAACCTATCTCTTTTTTATTTTGATGTCATCATGTTTTCTTCTATTATGATGGTCTTGTGTAGGTAGTATCAGGCACTGCAAAGTCATGGGTATCCAGGCCATTTTGTGTCTGGAGGACTGCATTGTAAGGAGTCCTGCCCTTTTTTTGGCTCTTACATTCTTTACACCACCTCTTCCACAATGGACCCTGAGCTTTGGAAGGTGCGATAGAGGTATTTTAGTGCTAAGAATTCCTCTGTTAATTCTTCTCAGCACTATGGTGCATTCTGAGTCATCCCAAGGTTCACTGCCATCTGGAAAGAGAATGTTCTCTAACCAAAAATGAGAGTAATATTAATATATGGGTATGAAAATTAAGAAAAGTGCTTACTAGGCAGTTTGGTGAGCAGAATTTATACATTTAGCTAGACATCAGCAGACGTTACACCCCTAGGGCTCATGACTTCCCCTGTTGTAGGTTTTCAGTAGCAGGCATGTATTCCCTCTCATGGAGCGGGCCTCCAGTCCAATTAGAGAGTAACTGGTTTCCCCCATAACAGACATGCCACTATTTCACCCATTGGCTCATTTGGCCTGGCTGGCCAAATTGAAGGCTTGCAGTGTTCACTTTTGTTTATCTCCACTGGTAATTTCTCACTCTCCCATGGAACTACCTGCTTGTAGTGTAGCTTTTTCCAGCTTTCTGACAACTGGTCTATATGGAAGAGATTTTCAGCTCAGCTCCAGTAGGGTTTCTAAGTGACTTTGCAGTCCAAGTATGTGGAGTCTTCAGCAATAGGGTCTTACTGTCTTATTTCTGATGGGAAACCAAGAGCCTTGACAGTGGCCTGTAATGTTTTGGGGAGTATCAGGGACCTCTCTGACCAACAACTCACTGGAAGGTATCCCATCCCTGGCACTGAAAATTTTCTAGTAATAATCTATGGCTTCTGGGTGTGCCATTGTCCAAAAAAATTAGGTTTCCATATGACTTATTTATATCCTCTCAGATTTTTATTAGCCCTCCCTCCACTTTTCTTTTATTCATTCTCTTCCCTTGACCTCACTTAGGCCTTTCCACCCCCAGTAATCTGTTTTTCTACATACATATATAAAATACCATCCTATTAAGTCCCCACCCCTGCTTTCTATTCCCTTTATATCCCCTTTCTACTGGCCTCTGCTACTGAGTTTTACTCCAACTTACATTGAAGTCCAGTCATTTGTAGCTAAGATCCATATATGTGATGTTTGGCTTTCTGGGCTTGGGTTAACTGACTAAATAGAATCCTTTCCAGATCCATCCATTTCCCTGTAAATTTCATTTTTCTTTACTGCTCAGTAGAACTCCATTGTATAAATTTACTACATCTTCATTATCCTCTCATCAGTTGAGGGACACCTAGGCTGGTTCCATTTCCTAGCTATTGTGAATAGAGTGGCAATAAACATGGATGTACAAGTAAGTATCTCTGAGGTAGTGCAGCAAGTCCTTAGGATATATGCCTAGGAGTGCTATAGCTGGATCATATGGTAAATCTATTTTTAGTTGTTTCAGGAACCTCCACACTGTTTTCCACATGGCTGGATCAGATTGCATTCTCACCAACAGCATAGAAGAGTTCCTCTATCTCCGGATCTTCACCAGCATTTATTGTCGTTTGTTTCCTTGATGCCAGAAGTGAGATTGAATCTCATAGTAGTTTTAATTTGAATTCCCCTGATGGCTAAGGATGTAGAACATTTTTTTAGATGTTTATATGCCAAGTATATTTCTTCTTTTGAAAACTCTCTGTTTAGTTCCATAACCCATTTTTAACTGGGTTGTTTGATTTCTTATTATGTCACCCTTGTTCTTACAGGGTGACATGATGACATGGTGACTGAACAAGAACTTTGATCTTATGGCATCTGAGTTGTTTATAAAGGACAGCGAGGGCTGGTATGATGGGTCACTGGATAAAGTACTTGCCACACAAACATGCAAAACTGAGTTAGGATCGTTACAACCCATGCAAAGCCAGAGAAGTAGAGTGGATTTTTGTAATCTCAGCATGTCTTTGGTAAAGTGGGTGGTAGAGACTGTAGAATCCTCCAGAAGCTTGCAAACTAGCTAGCCTGGCAGATGTTGCACTGAACAGTGAAGCATCCTATTATTCAAACAAAGTAGAAGACCAGAACTGACACCTGAGTTTGTCTTCTGACCTCCACACTTGCGCTATGGACGGCATGTTTATGACCACACTCAATGCACAGGTGCATGCATGCACAAAAAACAGTGGAGGAAGAGAAGAAGAAAAGATGAGGAGGAGGAAGGGGAAGAAGGAAGAAGAAGGAGAGAGGGGGAAAGAAAGAAAAAAGAAGAGGAGAAAGAAGGAGGAGTTGGGTATGGTGGCACACACCTTTAATCCCAGCAATTGGGAGCCTGAGGTTGAAGGATGGCCATGAGTTTGAGGCCAGCCTGGGACTACAGAGTGAATTCCAGGTCAGGGCTACATTGAGACCCTACCTTGAAACAAACAGAAAAAGAAGAAAAAAATGACACTAAGCAAAAGGACCAACTTATTGTAAAATTATCATGTTAAGAAAGATGGCTTAGGGCAGATGTACAAGACCTTGAAAGACCCATGCAAAATTATGTCCCAATGAATATAACTGATAGATATATTTAATAAATATTGACTATTATAATCTCGGTGATACCTTAGTTCCCCAGCTGGATGTAGAGAGAGTTTCTTCTTTCCTCCTTAGTCTAACCCTTATCTAAGGATTGTCTTGCTATCCTTCTCCTCCTTGTGTGTGTTTTGTCTTGTATTGTTTTGTTTTGAGATAGGGTTTGATGTATCCCAGACTGGTCTTGAACTAGCTATGTAGCAAGGATTACTTTGAACTCCTGATCCTCTTCCTTCCTTCTCCCAAGTGCTTGGATTATAGGTGTGTGTTAGCAAGCTGTGCTTCTCTTCTCTCTCTTAGAATTTTATTAACACTTACTCATTGTACAGTACATTTGGTTTCATAATGATAGTTTCATTCTTGCTATTTTTTCTTATGTGACTCCTGGAAGTGTATCTTGTGATTTCTAGTTCACCATAACTCTATGTCTAAATTCAGATCATTTAATCTTAAGGCAGATTTAAAACCAATAATAATCTTCATTATGTTTTTAGATTTTGTTAAGTGCTTCCTTCTCTCCCCTTTTCTCTCCTCTCTTTATTATCTAATAAAATATGTAGATTGGGAAGCATGCTATTTTATCTTAACAAGGGAGCTATATGCTTACTGTGTTCTAAATGTCTAAATTTTAATAAGACAGTGCTATGTAAACACATTTTAAATATTTCCTCTAATTCTGTCTTCCTAGTTTTTCTCTTATTTTATTTTATTTTTGAATTATATTCATCATCCAATTTGATTGAGCTCCTGAGGCATTTATGTGAGAGTTCTCATGTTTTTATTAATTCTAGTGACTTTACTTATTTCATGTATTTATTTATTCTCATGTTTATGTGTTTATAGTTAAAAGACATGGATTTCATAATTAAAATGAGCTCCTGAAACTCGCTTACCCATGTGTATTGTTCAGTTTTATTTACTATTTTTTTTTTTGGCTTTTTTTTCCCCCCAAGGTTTTTCAAGTTAGGGTCTCACTCTAGGCTTACCTGGAATCAACTTTGAGACTCAGGCTGGCCTTGAACTCACAGCAATTTTCCTACTTCTGCCTCCTGAATTCTGGGATTAAAGGCATATGCCACAGTCTCTGGCACTTTTTATCAGTTTTAGTACTTTATTTTGAGTTACAGATCTGATAGCAATTTTTGTCCATCTGAAGAAATAATAGGTTTTAGAATTTTTACTTTCTAAAATGGTAACTGGGCAGATAGTGAGTCTTTAACATAAATATGCTTTTATTTAGTCTAGAATATATGGTAATAGGTAAAAGAGACAAAGCAGTCTGAAAGTAACAGTTTTCCTAAAATTTTGTGGAGAAAGTGGGATTCTCTTTTTTGTTGTTGTTTTTGTTTTTTTGAGGTAGGGTCTCACTGGCTCAAGCTCACCTGGAATTGACTATGTAGTCTCAGGGTGGCCTTGAATTCATAGCAGTCCTCCTACCTCTGTCTCACAGTGTTGGGATTAAAGGCGTGCGCCACCACACCTAGCTGGGATTTTCTTTTGTGTTACACCATCTGTCAGTGCAGTCTAAAACAGCCCACACAGCTGTTGGCAATCCAATACTACTCAACGGTTACATGATAGATCCTCAAAGAGTGTGAGTGTGGATAGTGTTCTGCTGGAGGGGTTATGTGAGTTTAAAAATCTCAGTTCTTAGCAAGTTTTTTAGGAAAGTAAAGGGAAAAATAAGTTGTAATTGATAATTTCTGTTTTCCAAGAAGACTTAAAAATTATCCCTTGCTTTTTTTTCTGCCTGATTGATTTAACGTGTTATATATAGAATTATTTAATGAGCTGTTTTTCAGTGTTTCTGTGTGAGGGTTTGTCAACTGTTTTTTTATATCTTTAGACTATGGACTTTTTTAGTTCACTATTATTTTTAGTGAAGCAGTAAGACCCTTTATAATAAACAAAGCAATAATAAAGATTTGAATATATTGCTAAAGGTGTAGTGGGCCACGTTAGTGGCATGTTCTCAGTCAAGGGCACCAGGAAATAAACTGGAACTTCTCTTTATTGGAGTGATGGGTCAGTTGCTAGGGTCACATTTTGGGTGGGGTGGTTCTCTGGTTTGATTAACAAATTTGGGTTACAATATCTTTTTTCTATTGTGTATGTTTCTTCCCATGATGCATCTGATGTTCAGTTGTTTTATATTTTAATTGAGAATTTTAATACGTTATATATTGGGGTTTGATTGTATTGCTACCCTATTATCCTCTCTTAGCCCCCTCCCTCACTCCACAGTTCCATTGAGCATGCTCCTCACTCCAAGCAGTCCTGCTGTTTTAATATCTCATTCTTTTTTGTCCTCCTTTCAGTTCATTGTTTTTATAATAACTCTTTCACTACTTAGTTTCTTGATGAGTCTTCTAATTCTTCACTTGTCTATGGTTTATGATGGACCTCTACTCTTATCTCCCTAGAACATAGACTGTGAAGTCTAAAATAAAATCTGCCAGAGCTGGTCGTGGTGGCGCACACCTTTAATCTCAGCACTTGGAAGGCTGAGGTAGGAGGATTGCTGTGAGTTTGAGTCCACCCTGAGACTGTACAGTAAAATCCAGATCAGCCTGGGCTGGAGTGAGACCTTACCTTGAAAAAATGAAAAAAAAAAAACTACCAGTCTCTCTGAATCTTAGTATTTGTTTTCAATTACTCTTTCTACCTGCAACTTACAATTTTTGGTATTTATACAACTTAGTTATCATTATTAACATTATGTTTTTATCAACAGAATATATTCAGGTTGAATTTAAACTATCAATATTTTTGTCCTTTTCTTGACTATAAGTATTAACATGTATAAAAGTTGAGAATGAACTTTTTTCCTCTAAAGATTCATATGTAGATTTCCTTTCAATATTTTTGATCTCATCTACAAAGCTTGTATTAAATTCATATTTATAAATCATCTTTCTTTGGTATCTGCTTTACCCTATTTGGGGGGTTTCTTTTAAAATAAGCAGCTGATGTGTTCTGGCTAGTATTTGAAGAATGTAACTAGCTTATTCAAGTTAAGAAATAATAGCAAAGCATGCAAAAAGTGTAATAGAAATCCAGTTTTGTGTTTTATTAGATAAAATCAGACAAATTGTTAGATAAAATAATTGGGGCTTTTCTTGGAGTATCCTTTGTTATATAAGCATATAAATACAGATATTAATATTTACTTATAATCCCATTTGAGGTCTGATACTTTTTCTGGTTCCATGTTCTGCTGTTTACATTTCATTTGTTGCGAAGTGGTACTTTGGTTCATTTTTCAGGCTCTTCTGCCTGTGGTTCTCAGACCTTGAAATGGTACAAGTGAAAGAGTTGGGTATAAAAATAGTTTGGTCTCCAGCATATACTGTTTGGGTGAATAACATGCATCACATCCTTCCTTTCTATAGTTTTTAGAAAACCAGAGAGCTAAAGAGGACAGATGAGAAGAACTGGAGCATGAATATTTATCATATGCTTTAATTTTAATAAAATTTAATTTTAACTTTTATTTATTTATTTATTTGAGAATGACAGAGAGAGAAAGAAGCAGAGAGAGAAAGAGAGAATGGGTGCACCAGAGCCTCCAGATACTACAAACAAACTCCAGATGCGTGTGTCACCTTGTACATGTGGCCTACTTGGGTACTGGGGAATTGAGCCTTGAACCAGGTCCTTAGGCTTCACATATACCTCATTTGGTGTATTAGTCCAATATTTTTTATGGGGTGACCTGAAAATCTGCTTGTTTTGAGTGGTGCCTACAACAAGAGAAAGCTTGGTAGCAGGCTACTTTGCCTCTCAGGCCAGGTGATTCAACAGGTATTCAAGGTGGTGGTGCAGATAGGGAAACTTTTTAGAGCCTTTGGTGGGACCTCTGTTAATATATCATATAGAAGGTCCCTAGGGTTTTGGAGCACAATCCTACCAATATGTGGGAAACTACTTTGCTTTGGGAAACAATTTTTAGTTTGCTACTGGGTCTGAACACTCAACCATGGGTCAACAAGTTATATATAATACATCCTAAGCTGTTCATCATGAGTGGGATGTTATCTGATTCACCAAGTCATAAAGTTGGGTATGCACAGCAGTAGTCCATCATCACATGGCAGTGGAGTACATGTGACTAGGTATCAATAGACTTTGAAGACACAAGTGGCAGATGACCCAGTCAGACAAGTGACCCAATCCTCCTGCTTTCCACATGGTTATACCACCATCTTTCTCCCGACCTGCACGTAGGTTTCCTAGGAGCCACCCTACCATCTCTTGACAGACAAAGCAGGCTCAGGCTTGGCTTTGCAGATGCATCTGAAGGTTGTGCAGGCACCATTCTAACGGGGCAGCTATAGCATTGTAGCTGCTATCTGTGCCAACTCTGATAGATGTTATGAAGGAAATTGTTTTCCCCATAGGTGGAATCTAGATGCTCACTTTACTTGGAAGGAGAAATAATCAGATGCATGATTTTGTACTGATTTATGATCTGTGTCTATTGATTTGGTTAGAGGACAGGGATATTGAATGTGGTTGGAAAATTGGTAACATGAACATTTAGGGAAAGACAAGATCTTTGAATGGCAAAGAAGATGAAGATATTAGGGTGCTCACCCAAAAGGTGACCTCAGCAAAGGAAGATTTTGATAATCATTGATAGGCTAACCCACTCTGACTTTTATCAGTTAGGTTTTTACAGTCATTCCTGTTGTTGTCCAACAGGTTCATGATCACAGTGGCTATGGTAACAGGGATAGAGCTATGCATGGGCTTAGACACCTGGACTTCCACTTACTAAGACTGACTTAATTATTACCAGAAACTGAGATCAGTATTATTGGTTTGATAAACCTCCATTCCCAGGAGCTTCCTGGTGGGAGGTTGTTGACATTGAATCATTTCTGTTGTGGAGGGGAAGCATTGTGTTTTTATAATGGGTGTTCCAGATACAGCTAGATTTATCTCCTTTGCATGGAGCACTTTAGCTAACCTGTTTATATATGTGCAAAATGCCTTATCTACTGTCACTTCTTTCCATACAGCATTGTTTTTGACCAAGGAACTGGCTTCACAGTGGGTACGAGTTCATGGAATTCACAGGCCTTTTCTTTCCCCACCATCCTGAAGCAGGTGCCTTGATGGAGTGGTGGAATGGCCTTGTAAGTTGCAGTGCATGTTAGATGAAAGTGCTTTACATTTCAGTAGCAGGGCCTTCTCTCCAGAGACTATGTGTACCCTGAATCAGTGTCTCGTGTAGTCTTGCTTCTTTTGTAGTCAGCATTTGTATGCCAGGTATCAAGGGGTTGGAAAAGAGTGACACCACTCACCATTGTCCACTAATAGACCTCTTGCTTCCTGATTCCATGGAATATGCTCTTCTGTTAGAGCTTTCCTTTCCTGTCCACTTTTTTTCCTTTATTGCCTTCCCCCTTATTTCTTTCTCTTTCTTCTGCCCTTCTTTCTTTTATATTCCCTTCTCTCTCTCCCTCCTCTATCTTCCCTTCCCTCCCCTCCCCTCCCCTCCTCTCCCCTCCCCTCCCCTCCCCTGCTTAAAAGTCTGCTTTATTCCGTCCTGGATTAACAAATTGGCACTCTACCTGGTATTGTGGAGTATAAGAAATGCAAGAAAGAGAGGGTCATTGAGTTTGCAATGCGATTTTGTGTGTTGGAAACAGCCATGGGCAGTGTGAATCAGGTTTGCTGGTTGCCTGCATGGAGACCTGAGGATGAACCGTGGATTGCAGTGGAGACCCAGTGGAGATGCTGGGACCACCAGATAGCTCCTAAGGAAAGCTGCCAGCCCCAGATTAAGTTTTCCAGGATTGTGAGTAGCCTCGCTGGAGGGATGTAATTGGAACTCCAGAGACTTGTTCTGTTTAGAATTATTGGACATAGAGAGTTGGCACTAGCTAGGGTTGTTGGACTTGGAGCTACAGAGTTTGGTGTTTGCCCTGTTTAAATCATGTATTGCTTGAGTATTTCTTTGCTATGCCCAATGCCATCTTTTGCAGTATGAATGTGTATTCTGTGCCATTATGGTTTTTTTGGGGGGGGATTTTATTTTATTTTTTGTATTATGGCTCAGTTAAAAGACCTTGGATTATGGGGATGTTTGAACATCATCAGAATTGATCAAAAAATGTGGGAACTTTGAAAGTTGGACTGAATGCATTGCATTTTACATCATGGATGGTTAACAGTTTTATGGGGGCAAGGGTGGAATGTGGTGGTTTGATTTAGGTGTCCCCCATAAACTTGGGTGTTTTGAATGCTAGGTTCCCAGCTGATGGAGATTTGGAAATTAATGCCTCCAGGAAGGAGTGTATTGTCGGGGTGGGCTTATGGGTATTATAGCCAGTATCCCCTTGCCAGTGTTTGGTACACTGTCCTGTTTCTGTTGTCTACCTGTTGTTGGATGGGGGGTGATGTCCACCCTCTGCTCATGCCATTGTTTTCCCTGCCATCATGGAGCTTCCTTCTCAAGCCAGCAATGCAAACCTGCCTGCCCCCTTGTGCATCTGGCTAACGTGGGTCCTGGGGAATCAAGCCTCGAACCAGGGTCCTTCAGCTTCACAGGCAAGTGCTTAACCACTAAGCCATCTCTCCAGCCCTTGAAGGTAGTTTTTAATAATCCTTTTTCATTGTTAGGACAGTTGTCGTCTGGGCCACACACCATTGTTCAATGCTGTAAAGTAAGGTGTATGTCATCCTCATTTGATATCTCATGAACATGCCTAACTCTCTTTAGGACGATTTCATATCATTGTTATAGTGCTTGGATCAGTGAGAAAATCAGAGAAATAGCTAAACTTTTGGGCTACTGTTCCTCAGGTAGGGTGATAGAGAAGGGTGGTGTATGCACAATGATAGGAATGAGGTAAAGTGCAGTGGTTCCCAATCCTAGAGAGCAGGAGTGAATTCAGTCCTTTGGAAAGCAATGCGTATCATTGTTGTTATTGCCTCTCAACTCAGGACTGTGTTGTATAAGTTCCTATTTTTCTGGGTCCCAGGTCAGACCATGGAGCAAGTTACAGGGAAGATATATGTTTGCATACATACACATTTACATATTTGTTGAAATGTTATGTAAACCTGGTGTGTATAATTCTATCATTTGAACCAGTCTTAATTTCACTAGTTGTTGACTATTTTAGGTATGAAATTTTGAATTCCAACCCTGAATACAAGAGACTAGAAAAATAGAATACAAAATCGGTTTTTATCTTAGTAATCAATTTCTGTTTTCTCTTACCAGACTAGTATTTTCAAGCCCCAAAGGATGTGAAAAACAAAATAATGGGAAAGAATGCTGAGGACTGATATCTATTACTTGATTTTTAGTTGAAGAAAAACACATTCTTAATTTGTAGAGCCCTAGTGTTACATAGAGGAAGGGTTTGAGAACCTATGAATTTGCCCAGTCAGTTCCTTTTTTATCAGCATAAAAACTGGCCTTCCATATTATGACTCACTCAATATTCCAAGGACAAGCAGTTAGGGGATGATAGGACTAGAACCCAAGTACACATGCCACCTGTCTTTCTGTTCTTTAGAAAGAATACCTGCTTTTTAATTTTTTAAATATGCATTGAAATGTATATCCTGGTGTTGGGGCCAGTTTAGTCTCAGGAGATTTTGCTTATGAACAGTGACCTTATCAAGCATAGACAATTTCCTGTGTCATTAAGATGTTATTTGGCAGAATATTATTTTCCTTGGTGAATATATTGTGGTGTAAAACACATAGCTAGCTGTTTTTCCTGAGTGAATTAGCTGTATTGTAGTTTATCTGGGGCAGATCTTGCTGTCAGTGACTTGCTTGGATGAGGTCTTGGCTTTCTCTCCTTTTATTCTGATTTTTAGCAGGGTGAAATCCAACTAGGAAGTCCTTTGAAGCCAAACCCTTTATTTGTGTTTCAGGAACAGTTTAGAAGTTGGCAACTCTGCCTAAAAAAAGGGTGCTTGGTTTTTCTATTGAAAGATATAGGCTTTGTCAGTAGCCTCACAGTCTTGTTCTGCCTTAGACCAGTTGGTCTGAAGGATGTGCTGGTGAGCTGGTGATGGACATGCCTTTCCATTTCCTCAGAGGCACCCAAGTAGAAAGAAAAACCCTCAAAACAACCCACCTAACTAATCGGCCATCAACCACCCACCCAACCAACCCCACCCACCCAACCAACCAAACGTCCATCTGAACAGCCTCTCTGAAGTTTCTCAAGGGAAGCTGCTTACTTTCTTCCCAATTTGTAACTCTAGTCTGGGGCAGTGTGCAGGGCATGGTGATTACTTATACCATTTTGTTCCCATATAAGTAGCTCATTTCATCAGTAGGTAAAGGTAACATATACATAGAATAAAAGATCAGTTACATTTCAGAATTATTTGAGCATAATGCTTTCGACAAAGTTTTAAAAATGATTTTCAGAGGTATAGTCTGTTTATTTGGGTTGTAAGACTGACTAGAAGTACATATATATATAGAAGTTGTCCTTACTAGAATCTTTGTTATCTTTGTTGGTTTAGTAAAGTGCATTTGATTAATGCCACATCAGAATCTCCATAGGCTTATTCCAGTCGCCACAACTGAATGACTTCCTGTGATTTGAAAATTTGTCTTTAAAGAATTAATTAAAAAAATTAATTTTGTAGGAGTAGGAGTCAGGCTGAGTTTGCTCTACTTTCTTTCTGAGATGGTCTGAACCTTAAGATGGAGCATAGTAATGCTCACTCACCAGGTGTTCGTGAAAATCACATTTAAGAGGCTGTGTTAAGTGTTTAGCACAAAACCTGGGCACTTTCTGTAAGTGTCAGCTGAAGTCATTCTTCCTGTAAAGAATCCGTATTCAAAATTGACTTCTTGAATTTACATGTGGAATTTTGGCTCTACAGTTTATAAGAACAACTGATATTATATGCATCAAATACCTATTGAGAAGTAATAAAGTATCACTATCTTTTATTTTTTGGAACTTTGGTACAGGGTCTTGCTATATAGTCGTGACTGGCCTCATACTCACTGCATGGCTCATGCTGGTCTTGAACTCATGATCTTCCTGCCTCAGCATGAAACTATAGGCATGTAACATCAGGCTCAGCTATTACTACCTTTTAAGTTATTTTTATTTTCTTCGTCTTTTTTTTTTTTTTTTTTTTTTTTGTGGTAGGGTCTTCCTCTAGGCCAGCCTGACCTGGAATTCACTATGTAGTCTTAGGCTGGACTCAAATTCACAGCAATGCTCCTACCTTGGCCTCTGTGTGTGGTGTGCTGGGATTAAAGGCATGCACCACCACACCCTGCTACCTTTTAACTTTTATCTTTCTTTAAAATGTTAATTTTTAGGCTTAAATAGATCACAGTTATTTCTCATTACTTCTAAAAGGATTGAAGTATATCTGGAGTTTAAGAACTATAGTTGTTGCTTCCTTGGCATTAGGGTTTTGGGGGGTCATAGGTATGTGTATGGTACTGGGCTCATGTGTGTGCAGGTATACTTGGAGGCTAGAAGTTGGTGTCAGGTGTGTCCTTTGCATTTCTGTTTTTCTTGAGGTGGCCTCTCCCATTGAACTCAGACCACAAGCTTGCTTTTGGAGGTACCTTGTCTCTGCCTCACCTCATAAAGGCTGGTGTCACAGCAACTGCCTGCCTTACCCACCCTGCAGGTGCCTGGGTTCTGGGGTCCTCATGCATTTGTGTGCTTCTTCCACTTAGCCACCTCCCTAGCTCCTCATTTAGACTCTTCTGCATGGCGTTATAAGTGTGACTAAGGAACTGTCCATTTTAACAAATTACAAAGAATCTAAGAAAAAATAATCTTTTTGGAATCTGGATATGGCAGTGCAGGCCTGTTGTGCTAGCTGAGGCAAGAGAATTTTGAGTTTCAGCCTAGCCTGGGCTGCATGGGAAGATTTTGTCTTAGAGCAAAAAATTAATGAACAAGCCAACAAGAAACCTCTCTTGGCCTCAACTTAAAATATATTCCTAAAGTTGGACTTCGTTTAACTCCGTGTGAAGAAAGCTTTATTTTAAAGTGACAGAATTCTAAAAAAGTTAGGAAAAATGCAATCTAGTTTTAAAAATATAGCTAAGTACCAGTATTTGGCTTTGTTTACCCAGAACACGCAATTATTGATTAATCTTTTCCCTCCCCCTCTTTTTTCAATGCTATCTCATCCTGTAAAATTTTATTCTTGGTGATTTCCTGATATAAATAGACATATTTGTCAATAATAGCTAAGTACTTTGTTCCTCTTACTCCCTGCAGCAGTATATGGGATAACTTACAATGGATACAACATTTTTACCATTTGGGAAAGTAAAAAGCCATATTGACCTTATTTCTGTGAGTTGGTTTTGAGTGAAGATGGTGGAGAGCCATCAAAGTGTTGGTAAAGTTCCCTCTAGACTTTCCCCTTTCTTCTACCAATTTTGAGTAGGTCATAGTAACTTAGTAGTAATGAAATGATCAGTAGAGATCCAAAACAGTCTACTCTTAGAGCAAACAGTCTGGTCTCACGCCTCTTACTGAAGTTTGGATGTTCTTATGCTGCCGGTCTTTGGAACATTATCACATCCATGTAACTGATGGAGTGTACCATTTTAGTTTGAAATCTCGATGGCATTTGTTTGACTTTATGGGTAATTTTACTTAACAATTCTTTTTCATTCTTAATGCAAACCTAGTTGTGTGTGTGTGTGTGTGTGTGTGTGTGTGTGTGTGTGTGTATGCGTGTATTGCTTTTGTGTCTTACCATACTTTAGAAAGTATTTTCTTACTGTAAATTAAAGAATCCCTGTCTTGTGGGGGTGAGTATTCAAATGTCAACTGAAGCAGACTTTTGGGATCTGTTTCCATTATATGTACATATCAATATGTAAGTGTGTGTATTTTAGCAATGCTAGTACTATGAAGGGAAATTAATAGTTGAAACCAGAGGAAAGGCCACTCACTGCAGGAGTTGAACACAAAAGAATAGTGCTTTCATGAGGAGGGAGGTTTTGATGTGGTTTTAGGGACTGTGGTTTGTTTTTGTTTCAGTTACCATCTTAGAGACAATAGTGAATCAGAACTTAGCCGGCAGGTTTTAGTGGCCATTTCCAAACATCAATGTCTCTCTACAATTCACAGAGAGGTTAACATAGACTGCCCATATTTGTTCTGCTTCTCGTTTTACCCTTGAGGAATGAAAGAATCTTGCTGAACAGTGCCAGAGTTAGTTTAGGCTGAAAAACATAATTGTATTGGGGAATAAAGGAATTTAAAAATTCCTGTTTTTTCCTATGGCTGTCTTTCACAAATCAGACTAATGGTGAAATACTTTTGCAAGTGTTCCCATTCATCTCTGGCTGATGCAAGAAGCCTAGTGTCTGTGGTTTCCTAATTACTGAAGCCCTAATTTTTTTGGCAAGTCTTTCCTCTGTGTAGATTTCCTTTTGGCAGCAAAAATGTTTGCTCCCGTGACAAGATGAGCCCTGGCTTCTCTGGTCTGGCTGAGAGAGCATCTGCATATTAGCCACAGATGAGGTGCCCTTTTCTATCCAGGTTAGCAGGTTAACTGCCCGTAGTCAGTGGCTGAGGTCCAGATACCTGGCCATGTGCTCATGTGCAGGGTCATTTGTAAAGCAAACAGACCTGGCTGTTGTCATCCACCATAGAAATTATAGCACAGTGCCCCTGTTTAGAGCAGAATGAATCTGTTGTCTTGGGGTATACTTACCAGAACCTTGCTTCCCAGTGTGATGCACAGATGAACAGTGTCCCTTGAGAGCCAGAGAAACAGAGTCCATCTCAGCCCTGCTCCTCCGAATTAGAACTTAGATTTTTTTATTTTTAAAGCCAGGTTTGCTCTTGACTGTGTTGAGGTGCTAAAGCTGCCTGGGCATATGGTGCTGTCTTTGGGGAGTTTTCTGTGTGTCTGTCAGTCACTGCAGCCCTGTTCTGCAAAGTCATCTTAGGTAGTTGTTTTCTTTAATAGTAATTTGGGGATCATTTAATTTCTCTTCTATAATTTTAGCAGAGAAAAACCATGGCAGTTGGCTCTTTTACTTAAAATCCTGAGTGTTTTTTTTTTATAAATTTCTTTTCAATAGGATATTGAAGAATGTGTGGATTATGTGGAATGCATAACGAAAATTGAAGCATTTCAGAGACAAAAATAATTACATTATAAAATCTAGTAACTTTTTAGTTAGAAAAGTTAATATTTGGTTTTGAGCCTAGTTCTTACTTTTTCTGTCACTCTCTCACCTTCTACTATTGAGTGTATGCCATGGGTTGAGGCTTTCTGAGCCAAATCACTTATTTTGGCAAAGAGCATTTTCTCCTCCAGTTTTTAATAACACTGTTGAATCAGCAGTGCAAGAGTTTTAAACCATCATTTACAGATTCTTCTTTTCTAGTTTATTCACTTTACACTTTTGTGTATTTAATTTTGTTAACCCTAAATCAGAAAGTGGTACTTGACATTTATAATAAGAAAACATGATACAACTTATTTAGAATTTTCTTGACAGCCAGCAAAGCTAAGTATCCCGCTTTTGTGCATCACCTGCATTTCTTGAATTGTTAAAAAATAAAAGTAACCCTGATAATCATGCCTAATAAATGCCAAAGATAATAATGGGCAAGTTAAAATTTTTTGTGTTACTGATTTCCTTGTGCTTCAGTTTGATTTTATAAATAAGTGAGTTGAATGTATCTTTTCACATGTTTGATTTTATTTACATATTTTGGACTCAGATTTGTGAAGTCTTCAAAAGGCAGTTCCACAGAGTACTCTCCACTGAGACACCTCTTCTTTCTCCACTATAGGAATGAACAAATAACATACTGCCACAATTGCTTGAATGGGAATTGGTGATATGCATTCTTACAATTCCTTTTTGTTAAGGATATGGTGGCCAAAGGGCTCTGCTAGTAGAGAACTCTTATGGCTATGGTACCTGTACTTGAAAAAAAATAAAATGTTCTTGTTACCTGTTGCTGGAAATGTGCTTATCTTGACTCTTGTCAGTGAGAAGCAATTGGTTTGAAATGTTGTGTCCTGTATTGGTGGTAAAGAAGTGAAATGTTTCCCTTTTAAGTGGGAATATCATTAATGAGAGAGATCCAAAATTAATTTGGGGCATTTGTCACAAGGTCTAGCCCTAAAAGACACCCTCCCAAATAATTATCTTTCATGTCAGAGTGTGAGTCTACTTCAGTTTTGGAAATTGTCCAGCTTTCTGGTTCCTTTGTTAATTGTCAGATTAGAGAAAAATCATTATTTTGTTTTCAGGTCATCCCTTCTGAGTTCTCAGTTGCATGTAGTTAATGGGAAATAAGAAAGATAGCAAAGATAAACTAGAATGGATGACTTGTGATGGGTAAGTTATGACAATGTTTTAGCATTGTGTCACACTGGGCATGTGGAGGCTCAGGCTTATGTAAAGTAGCTGGTCTTCGTTGGTGTGGTTAGTGTTCAAGCATTGTGAAGGAAAGGAGGCAAAGCCTTACTTTGGAAAGGTTTGGGAAATGTGTTTAAAAATAAAGTATATTTGTACATATTATGAGTCAAAAATAAATGTCATGAAATAATGATTACCCACTTCTTAAGAGTATTAGGTTTATCCATATGAAACAGACTGTTAGATACTGGCAATTTCATGTTGTTCTGCTTTTTAGTAAACTGGTTTACTCTAAGTCTTTTAAAACAATGTTTTTATTGCTGGACATGGTAGCACATGCCTTTAATCCCAGCACTGTGGAGGCAGAGGTAGGATAACTGTGAGTCTGAAGTCACTCTGAGCCTATATAAAGAAATCTAGGTCAGCCTGGGTTAATGTGAGACCCTACCTCAAAAACCAATATATGGGTTTAAATGTGTTTGTGTGTGTGTGTGTGTGTGTGTGTGTGTGTGTGTGTGTGTGTGTAATTTGTAAGTAGGAAGAGATAGAAGAGAAACAGAATGGGAGTGTCAGAACCTCTAGCTGCTGCTGCTGCAAATGAACTCTAGATGCATGCACATGTTGTGCATCTGGCTTTACCTGAGTAGTGGGGAATTGAACCTGGGTCATTAGGCTTTGCAGGCACGTGCCTTAATCACCATACCATCTCTCTAGCTGCCCCAAGCCCTTTTTTGTTTCATTTTCTCAAGAGACTTTTGTTAACCTTGCCTATATAGCCAGATAAAAGTTATGGTTATATCTAGTGAAAGTTCATATTCTTGATGATAAATAGCTTGGAAAAATCCAGCTTTGCCCTGATTATTCATATAAAAGAATTTCATGCATACATCATTTATTGGTATAATTTACCAACACTACGAACATTAAAATTAGTCAAGAAAACAAGTTTTGGGTGGCATCTGACAGTGACTTACTTGGAAGCGAAGGGTGTAGGTTTAGGTGGAATATCATTCACTGAATTTGAGTTAGAAAAGAGTTTCTGCTGGGCATGGTGGCACATGCCTTTAATCCCAGCACTTGGGAGGCAGAGGTAGGAGGATCGCCATGAGTTCGAGGCCACCCTGAGATTCCGTAGTGAATTCCAGGTCAGCCTGGGCTACAGTGAGACCCTACCTGGAAAAAAAAGAAAGAGAAAACAGTTGGTTCATACCTATAGTTATTGCCTGTCTTTTTTCTACCTTACATGGAAAAAATTAGATTTATAGATACTAACCAATTTCCAGTACCTTAATTTAAACTTGAATACGTGTGATTTTGAGCATTACTTTTTTTTTTTTTTTTTTGGTTTTTCGAGGTAGGGTCTCACTCTAGCCCAGGCTGACCTGGAATTCACTATGCAGTCTCAGGGTGACCTTGACCTCATGGTGATCCTCCTACCTCTGCCTCCCGAGTGCTGGGATTAAAGGCATGCGCCACCATGCCCAGCTTGAGCATTACTTTTTGTGTATTAATGTAACTTATTAATAATCTGCATAGAAAATAAAATTTAATATATTTTGATATTGGATAAAGTTTCTGAAATAGAGGAAAAATATTTCCCAAATAGAGAATTGTTGTATGTATCCACATATTGTTTTCCTTTTAAGTCCAAAAGAACAGAGATTGGGCCAACAGCTTAAAAATAAAGACTAATGATTTTCTTTCTACTTTAGTATGACATATCAAAATCTTCTCATTTAAATTTTTAGTCCTGTCATTATGACTTGGATGCAACATTGCATACCTGTAATCCTAGCACTCAGAAGGCAAAGGCTGGAGGAGAGTGAGTTCGAGGCTGGCATGGGTTACATCATATCCAAGACTCTTAACTCTTAATGCCCCCTCTGTCCAAAAAGGCTCTCTTGTCACATTTACCATTAATGTTCTGTCATCCTTTCCAAATTCAGTTTTTAGTTCCTCTTTTCAGAAACAATTTCATGAGTACACTATGACTTTAAAAATTTTATATAACTATATTACATTCGGCCCCTTGTTGGAATAAGCATTTTTGTTCATGTATATGTATTTAATTTGTATTAAGTTTAGTGTAAGCTGACTGAAAAATTCCTGTCAATAGAAATGTTGCATTAGATTATGTTTTTCCAAACTGCTCTCTAAAAATATGTTGACAGTAGCATACCAAAGCACCTTCCACAGTAGATTTGTTATACTTTTTACACATTTATTCAGTAGAAGAAAAATATATTTTATTTTGATTTATACTATTTTCATTTTGAGTAAAGTTAGTATCTTTGCATAAATTGTTTATAAACCCATTTCTATGTAAATTTCTGTTAGTGGGATTTGATTACATCATTGATGTCTCTCTGCTATAATTACTATGTTTTTATAATACATCATCTTCATGACTAATAATTTTAAAAATTTTTATTAATTGTGAACTTTACTGAATGAATATATTATGTATTGGTCATATTCCCATAAAGTTATACTGTCATATCCCCTTTCCCCTGTGCCCATTTCCCTGAAAGCTCTCCTCAGTGGGGTTATTGGTATTGGTCTTGAATGTGCCTGTTGTCAGTCTCTCTGTGGGGAACAATATTCCTGTGGCTCTTAAAATCTTTCTTCCCCCCTCTTTCACAATGTTTCCTGTGCCTTAGAGGACACATAAGTCTCCTTCAGTACTGAGCTCTCTGCAGGCTCTGCTTTTTTTAAAAATTATTTTGATGAGTTTTGAGTCTCCGTGGTGTGTACTGCCATCTCCCTGGAGGAGGTGCTCAGACAAGCAGTGATAGCACTTGTGTCTAATCATCCACTTCCTCTGAAATGTCTCCTGGGCCCTGGAAGAGGTGATGGAGATGACCTATCTCGTGCTAGCAGTCAGCTTTCTTTTCTTGTCATATGGATGTATCTTGGTCTCCTTGGTATTCGCTGTCATCTCTAAGAAATAGATTCTCCAACTAAGTATGAGAGCAGCATGGATCACCAAGGATAAGAAGAGTCAGTTAAAATATGTTTTGGACAGGTATACCCTCTCATCTTAGCCAAAGAACAGTGGGAGCTTCCTGGTAAGACTGTATGACTTTCTAAGCTGTTGGCTTCTAATTTGGTTCTTAGTATCAGGTATGAGTTCCCTCCCATTAAGTTTGTCTCATGTCCACTCATAGAGCAGTTGATTACCCCCATAGCCTGTATGCCATTATTGCACAGTTGTGTACATCTTGCACAGCAAGTTAATTTTGTAACTTTCGGGATCTCCTTCTTGTTCTCACTGTTGATGATCATTTTCCCCTTGTTGCTTGCAAAATACTTCGTAGCATTCTGAGTCTAGCCAGCAGGGATTTGGCTTCCTTCTCATTTCTAGTTTGATATCTTGATGTCCTGTGGCCATAGCCTGTGGTGTGTTCAGCAGTAGGGTCTTTCCATTTAGAACTGGTGGATAACCAAGTGGTTTGGCAAAGGTCTGCATTGTTTTGGGGACGTCATGGGCCTCCCTGAACAACAGTTCACTGTGCATGGCAACCCAATTCTAGAACTGGGATTTACATTATTCTTTCCTTTCATTTGACTCTTACATATAATTTTATCACCTTATGTCCAGACTTCTAGCTAGTCAGTGAATTAATTTCAGGTGAATTTAAGCATATTATGTGTCTTCATAATGTTGAATCTTCTAAGAACAAGGATTGCCTTTCCATGTTGTAAATTATTTTCTGTTTTTATAGATGTTAGAAGAGCTTCAGAGGGTTTTTTGTATATATACTTCTTAACAATATCTTATTCTCTATTTTAGATATTCAAATTTGATTTATATTATAAATAGAATATTTTCTCAGTATAATTTTATTAAGTGATACTGCTTTCAAATTGAAAATACTTAATTTTGAATGACAGATTTTTATTCAGTTAATTTTGAATAGACTTGAGTTCTTAGGGCTATAGTTTTGGCCAGATGACTTTTGTCTTTTCTCCCAGTCACATTGGTAGCAGCATAACTGATCCTTTGTCTTTTAAAAACTTTCCAAATGGGCTAAGCCTTGACTAAATTAAATTAGATTTTAAACAGTTTTTTAAGAAGTTTATTCCTGGATTTAGTTTGCTTTTACCGAAAGTACTTTAAGTGCCATTCTTCAAGGAATAAAGCCACAGTATAACAAAGTAAAAATTATGGACTTAGACAGTTGTTTACTACATTGATATTTTCAGGTTGGAGAAATGTTCATGCTTATGACATTAACCTAAAAGTTTATTTGTGGCATTTCTAGAAGAAGGAAACTTTAGTTTGAAGACTTAGTGCAGTTTAGCCAATGTCATTTAAAATTATTATTCCTCAAACCTGTTGGTAACATCATATGACATGTTAAGTGGTACATTTAAAATGAGCAGTTATATTTATTTTAATTTATCTTGGCAAAAAATTGTCTACTCCTTCATCCTGTGTTGTCATGTTTGACATTTGCCTAAAACGAGGTTATGATGCTTTGATAAAGAAAGATCTAAAAACAATACAGTAACATTAAATGCCTTAAATTATTTTAAATATGGAAAACCAAGTTTCAGATTAGTATTAAACACATACATTTGCAGAGATCAAGAGTATTTTGTGTGTGTGTATGTGTGTGTGTGTGTGTGTGTGTGTGTTTTAGTAGCAGTGTCAAGTAAATAACAGTGCTGGAAACAATATTGAAGGTTGCTGTGAACAAGTAGTTATGCTAGGAGCATCCATTGTTTTCTCATAAATTAGTGTAGGAATTCTTATTACTGATATTATCTCAAAGAAATTATGCAGTTTAATCACACCCCATTAGATAGCTAGCAAGTGGCCCTCCTGCAAATGTATTGAAGACTTTTTGTTCTTAGAATGCATTTTGATTCATTCATGTTTACAGAGAACGTTATGTGTGAATGTAATACTTGTCTTTGGGCATCTTCAAGGAAAACAGAATTAAAGATCTTTACCTTTACCTAGACAGTTTCATTAAAAAAAATACATTCTCAGTGTATTTTTGGACATAGTATTTTAGGGATATCTAACAGAAATGTGCCCATGTGAATGCATTTCACTCATTCATATTCAAAATTTTCAAATTTTCAAACTATTTTAGAAACCGCGAACTTTAAAAAAACTTATTTATTTATGTAGTTATTTATTTGAGATGGAGAGAGGAAGAGAAAGAAAGGTAGATAGAGAGAAAGAGGATGGGTGCACCAGGGCCTCCAGTCGCTGCTTATGAACTCCAGATGAATGTGCCACCTTGTGCATCTGGTTTATGTGGGTCCTGGGGAATCGAACCAGGGTCCTTTGGCTTTTTAGGTTAGTGGCATAACAGCTAAGCTATCTCTCCAGCCTGAAACTGAACTTTAAGTTGGTTTATATAAATTTTTGTGGAGTAGAAAGACATAGTTTATTTTAGGTATAACATAATGATAGAGGTATTGATAGCACTTAGAAATATTAGTCAACCAAAACTTTTTAAACTGAATGAGTGGTTAGAACATAGTTTGTGGCCAACAACTACAAAGTTGCAGAAATATCTGGCCTTTTGAATATTCTTTAGTTTCAGCTGCTGTAGATTCTTAATCCAGAATAATTGCTTCTGATAGATGGAGATAATTTCAGAGAACATTTTAGAGTTTCAGAATGTAATTTTATTAATGTAAACTAAAACCAAAAAAAAAAAAAAGATTTTTTCAGAGGGAAATGCAATACATGGGTAAAAACCAGTCTGATGCTACGATTGGTCATCTGGAACTGTGTGGACACAATTTTGTAGTAGTGGGAGATGTGAGCTACAGAGTCAGAAAATCACACTCTGAAAGTGGCCAGTTACCTTGACCTTAATCAAAATTTTTAAATTTGCTGCCATTCTTATAGTTCTTAGCAGGGTTTCTTAGAATATATGCTATGTAAAATGAGTATTTTTTTGAGAGAAGTAATGAAATATAAGCTGTAAGAATTCTGTGGCCGGCAGTACTGGTCTCGGGCACATTGTTTTTGATATGAAAATGAGTGCTCAACATACATAACAAACTAAGATACTCTTATAAAACATATCCTGTCATTTCCACTATGTAAGGTACTTTTAAGACAGATTATAAAAACAGAAGGAGCAAGAAAAGGAAAACTCCCAGGTCCCTAAGCCTTGGGACTTAGTTAATATCCACAGTTCTGGTTGGGATCTGTTGGGTCCCAAGTCTCCCCACAGCTTGTAAAGGTGGTTAAATATAGTCACAGTTGGGTTCTGTTGACCAGCAAATGGGGAAAGCAGGGAAAGCTGGAGGCGTGTTGGAGAAATACACTTCAAAGTAATTTATTTTGACGCTTTTAAAAGGCTTCTTTGTAAATGCACTTTTAAATAGTAGTTCTGTTTCCTTGAATCCATGCAAAAGCATAAAATTGGCTGAATTCAGGAGAATTGGTGTGGGAATATTTTCAGCGCCATTATTGCTTGTGTTGGGACAGCTGTTCTACTTCTGCACTCCCCAGTTTCTTTTAGTGGGCCAAAATTCAGGTGGCTTGAAACGCCTTCTGTGGGAGGATTTTACATAATCCTTGTGTTCACATTTATTGTGTGTGCCTGCTTGCAGGAGTGTTGTGGTTAAAGTATGCGCCTATTAGGTTTCCAAACAGAAGGAAATATATATAAATGAACCAATATCTGTTAGTGATTCTATTGAAGCAATAACAGAAAAAGATACACTTTGTGCTATGTACTTCTATTTTGAAATTTTCAAAATATTTTTTATTTTATGGTGCTGATGATATACCACAGGACTTTATGTGTGAACTGGTCTTGACCACTGAGCTATACTCCAGTTCTTGACCTTCATTTTAGTGCAGTCAACTTGCTTTTCAAGGACTTTTTTCCAAATAAGGAAATAACTATTTTCTTCTTCTCTCTTAGTTAATTATTCCATGTAAAACCATTTACTTAAACTGTCTGAGGTAAGTTTGGGCAAGCAAAATGACAGTTCTGTGTTTTTCTCCTTGTGTTTTATATTGTTGAGGTGTTCCTTTTTTCCACTGGTGAAATAATGGCATCTTGTTCATCTCTAGGACCTCTCCTGGTGTGATTCCTATTGTGGAGCTGCAGTGCAGCAATCACAGTGTATCTCCAAACTCAGGCCAGATGCTCATGCTCTAATATACCGCTGACCTTTCAGCTGTGTTTGCTCATCCATGCACAGCGCTCCCACAGGCTTACCCACATTTAGGGGTTATCTCCCCAGACAGCTGAGGCTGCCCAAGAGGGTATGATATGTTTTGGTGAATCCCTGCTGTATGACTATTAACTTCTTAGCTGTGAGACCAAAGAGGCCAGAGGCTGTGTTTAAGTCTGTGTTTATACTTTGCTTGCCCTCTTTAGGACTTGGAAGCACATAGTGAATCACTGAATAGACCCATTAGCTAGAGGTTTTCACACGACAAATCTGAATTGACCACACTCGGCTTGGTCACACTAACACTTAGTTTATTTTGGATCAGCTCTACTAGCATGGAGCTTAAGGTTTTACTACTCTAAAAATGTCGTTGAAAGTTATTTACCCTCTTGCTCTCTGAACATCTGACAAAATGTTAAAATGCTTCCAGGAATAGTACAAACATGTTTCTAAATGCTGGCTTGAGACAGGTAGTTTAATTATGTGGTATGGGTGCACCACAAAAATATCTCAGAGCAACCTTTTTAAAAATATGTTTTTGTTTATTTTTATTTATTTATTTGAGAGCTACAGAGAGAGAAAGAGGCAGATGGAGAGAGAGAATGGGTGCACCAGGGCCTCCAGTCACTGCAAACAAACTCCAGACGCGAGCACCCCCTTGTGCATCTGGCTAACGTGGGTCCTGGGGAATCGAGCCTCGAATTGGGGTTCATAGGCTGCACAGGCAAGCACTTAACCGCTAAGCCATCTCTCCAGCACTCATAGCAACCTTTATAGAGGATTGCCCACAAAATTTTTTGACATACAGTACTTAGCATATTTCACATGAGAGTCAGTATTTAAATATTTTATTAAGAAAACTTGTCAGGGCTGGAGAGATGGCTTAGCGGTTAAGCGCTTGCCTGTGAAGCCTAAGGACCCCGGTTTGAGGCTCGGTTCCCCAGGTCCCACGTTAGCCAGATGCACAAGGGGGCGCATGTGTCTGGAGTTCGTTTGCACAGGCTGGAAGCCCTGGCGCACCCATTCTCTCTCTCTCCCTCTATCTGTCTTTCTCTCTGTGTCTGTCGCTCTCAAATAAATAAATAAAATTAAAAAAAAAAAAAGAAAACTTGTCAGCTGCACCTCTATTACATTATTCATAGAAGGTAGCTACTTTTAGTTCTTAAGTTGCTGAATTATCTGGCATGATGGGAAATTGTTCTAAACTCAAAGCATTTACTAGATTTGATATGTTATATTTTTTTAGAGATTCTTAGAGAAGTTTTATGTTTTATAGCATGACTTACTTTGTAAGGATCTCATTAAGGAATGAAATCCTGTGAAAATACAATATTACTGCTGTTCTCTTGACGGATGATAATGACATCTGGGAGGGAGCGACAGACTGATAAATGTGGGCTCCAGAGTGATGATCCTGGAATGATGCAAAGGTTTCCAGTGCCTTCACGCCAGACGAGAGATAATTAATGCCAAGATTGCAGAATTACAGCAATCTGATGTCTAGGTCTTTTTTCCCCATTTGGAACATTATCAAAATATCCCTTTGGACCAAGTCACTGGAAACTTTATTTTCAGAGTCTCATGCATCTCTTCTGGGACAGCAACCAATGTCACGTACCACTGAAACTAGGGAGACTCTGTGTGTGTGTGAGCCAGGGGAAGTTAGTGTTGGTTTCCCACTCTTGGCAGAGTCTGCTGTCAGAGGTTTAAATGATTACTATTTTGATTATCTTCATGATTTTTTTTTTCAGACCATCACTTTCACAGTTTGGCCAGCCAGTAACTTTTTAAAGGCTTCATCAAAACCAGTTTTCTGAATTATTCTATTTTTCTCTTCATTCCAGAATACAGCCCTTGACTCTAAGATATCATAAGAGACATTTTAAGATTGAATTAAGAAGCACTAGAGACATACAAGTCAAACAGGACTCCCCCCTTTTTTTTTTTTCCTCTGATCCTTCAGTGTGAATAATAGTGAATCATATCTCTTAATAGCGCCCTGCACTGTATCTGTTGGCCTCTGGTGCTTTAGTGCCAGCTAATAGTGCACCTAATCTGTCAGCAGTCAATAGTGCATCATATCTGTTGGCAATTAGTAGAGCACCTTATCTCTTTATAGTGTACCATATCTGTCAGTAGTGTGCTGTTTCTGTCAGCAGCTTCTTCTTTTAGGTCCTCCCACCTCTGAGACACACCTTTCCTTCTGCCAAAAAAAATCTCATTCCTTTTCTTTGCTAGTTAAGTTTCCCTGCATCCTCAAAATGTTAACTTAGAATTCATTGAGAGCGTTTTTTATGGGTTGGGCAGATTTTGCCTGACAGCTGTTTTCTGTTTAGGAAGAAAATGAGCTACTCATTGTATGAATAACATATTAGTACAAGGCATTCTGAGGAGAGAAGACAGACACTTTGTCTTACTTGTGGTGGGAACCCATTGTGTACTTGAAAGAACCAAGATAAAACTCAGAATCCATATTTAATCAGTGGCTTAGGAGAATTTGTCCAGAAAGCTTAGAGAAAGTGAAAAAGGTTGGACACTTCTGTTATAAAGAAAATTGGGTGAGGAGTTTTTTAAAAAACATATTTGAATGTGCAAGGAAAGAGTTATATTACAGAAGATTACCTGATGGAGCCATGAAGCTCAGCCTTTTCAGATATTGTTGTAGTATTGTGGAATGCTAGAGCTACAAGTGCCATTAGAGATTATGTAACTTCATTCAGTCCCAGTATTACACAACCAAAGATTGTCTATTGGATTTGTTGGGGCATTTTTTGCCTTCCTGTTACGTATTTATTCATTGTTACCACTTGTTTTAGGATCCTCATGTCTCACAGCTATATTCTGTATCATATGACATAAACAACTTCAGTAGTGAGAAAAATTGTTAATCTGTAAAGTGGTTTTTATCAATTGAAAGTCCAATAGCAGCATACAAGAACATGCCTCATACACTGTAATTTTACAAGAATAATTCTTTGCTAATAACTGACTTTACTAAGTGTTTACTCGGGTTAATCTAGTGGATATAAAATGTAATTTACATTTCCCTGATTGCTAATGATGATGAGTGTATAGTGTTTTGTTTTCTGTTTCTATCAAATATATCTGAGGCATGCTGTTTATGTAGGAAGTTTGTTTATCTCATAATTTTGGAAAGAAGTTCAAGATTGACTGGGTCACAACATCACAGAGAAATGGAAAGGGAGCTACTTGTGTGCAGAAGAGACCAAGCAAATGGGATTGCCTCGCTTTATAACAACTTGTCCTCTAAATTTCTTGGTTGCTTTGTGAAATCTGCACTACCCCCTTTCACCCCTAAATGCCCCTCACTAGGCTCTGTCTCTTAGACCTTTCACCACTTCCACACTGAGGACTAAGCTTCCAGCACATGAGCTTTTGGGCATACACTCACACCTAAACAATACCCAAAACATAGCACTGAACATCTTTCATATTATTACAGGCTATAATTTATTTTCTGTACAATTGCAAGTACATCTTTTGAGTTGTCTTTTAAAACTTGCACGTAGCACTTCTTGATCTATTCTGGGTACTAAATGTTCTTGTTGTATGTTTGCATAGATCATACCCAGTGAACCCTTGAAGCTGAGCTGAAGTGTGAACCTGTTCATATCATGTGTTATTTGTTTTAAATGCCAGATTAGAACCGTGAGGCTTCTTCTGGCCCTTTAAGCCTTCATTTCTGTCCTTGTCTGTTCTGTTTTACCAGGACCCTGGTTTCCTTTCCATAGGTCCATCTGTCTGCCTGGACAGCCCTTCTTCCTGTTTATCCTAGTGGTGGTGGTTGGTGTGGGGGACACTCTCATTTTTCATTTAGTATTTCTTTCAACTGTTGCCTTCTTTGTGGATCCTTTTATCTGTATATAGGTATGTTTCCTGTATCCCTCATTGGTAATATGTTGTTCCTGTTCTGCTTTTGTATGACATGCTGGGGATACAACAGGTATAGTGGCAGGCTTGAAGTCAGGTAGTCTGGCATATTATTTGTGTTTGTTTATTTTCTTTTACTCTGTATGTGTGTTTTACTGGTGCCATATTATGACATTTTGACATCTTATAAATCTTTCTGGCTGAGAAGAGACTTTCCCTCCCAAAGGCTCAAGTGGGAATATGCCCTTGATCTGGAGTTAATTGCTCCAGTGCATCCTCTGTCTGGCACACACACCTTAGGGTGCTATCTTTGTCCCAGGCACCTTGACACCATTCCCATAGCTCAGAGCCCAAGGTTGTTTACACTGGCCAGCTTTAGGCTGCTCACCCTGTCTGCCTAACCTTTCCTGGAAACCCAATAGAGTTGCTGGCTTTGGCTTTCTCTCACTACTGTGCGTGGTGTGTGCTGTGCCTGCTGTCTGTGACCTGTGACTTGTGAACTGTAACCACAGTGCACCTTGTTTTCCTGATCCTTTCCTGTACTTCCTATTATGGCTGCATCTGACTGACCATCACCAGAAGAACATAGAACATATGGTTTTGGATCTTCACCTCTAGGGAGCTGTGCAGCCTGACTTCACTTCCTCAAGACTCCTTGTCCTCACCCTTTTCTCACTGGAATCATCAGCATCATCATGGGACCCTACCCATGAGGTCCTTCAGATTACTGCTTGGAGAATGCTTCTAGCATTGCTGCCCATGGAAAATATTACCTGTTTAGTTGGCACTACTGTTATATTTTTTGATGGATAGGACTGTCTTATCAGTTATGCTTATCCCAGTACCATGGCTGATATATATCTGCAGATGTCTGACACATGAGTGGCTCGAAAAAGCAAACATGGGAGGGTGGGGATGGGGAAAAGAGACAGAACATGAAATGCTCACATAAAAATGATTGTTTTCATTTGGTTAGGCTTTGAAAATCGAGGTAATAGTTAATGGAGAAGTACAACTCCTTGACTAAGGAGTCTTGATTCTTTCACATGGCCCATGACTTATAAAGTTGTGGTTTAAGAGCCTTTCTTGACTGGAGATGTCTCAAGTTTAGCTAAAGGGCTGGGAACCAATATGTGACCCTGGGGAATTGGAAACCAAGTATGTGGGAGGGGCCTTGCCTCTTCCAGTTGCCTTTCATAGCTCCCCTGACCTGGCTACCTAACCAGTGGGCACTAAGCCCTTGCTTTTATTGGATCCCTCTCTTCCTCCTGCCTACCCTCCTATTGATTTCACTCTGCAATGCTGGGGCTAGAACCCAAGTCTTTATATATGCGAGGCAAGTAAGTGTTCTACCACCATGTTGGTTCCGGCCTTCATTTATGTCATTCCTACTTAAGAACCATTGGAAAGTGTTTCATGTCATGGGAGGGAAAACAAAACAAAACAAAACAAAATAAAAACAAGAAGTAAAAAAAAAAAAAAAACATTTGATTTGGAAGTGGGCATCAGCTGAGTGTTAATGAGAATTAGCAAGGTGTGCTGACTGTGTGGCAGCCTGGCTGCTGGGTGCAGGGCTGTACCCGCATGAGGTGAGTGGAGTAAATGCAGCAATAAGTCGGAGTGCTTTCCAGGGGGAGAGCCCAACTGGCCTCTATAGAGAAGGGTCACATTGTCTATAGACAGGGCTACAGGCAAGCATTCTTTGTCCCCATGTCTGAAGATGAGGGTGCCTACTGGTTGTTAGCATAGCTTTGATGTTTAAGTTTCAGATATTATCAGATCTTTGGCATGTCTGCCTGGAGACCTAGGACCTATGAGATCATGTATATCAGGGCATTGAATTTTAACTCATAATGCAAAGATACAGTAAAAGTCAGTCACACAGCAGTGTGCAGGGTGGTAATGAATAGAGTAGTTACAGTGCTATCCGTGTGCACCCTGTAGTACAGCAGGGAAAGCAGATAGTACATTCTGTTGCATTAGTCAAGATATTGCTTAGGAATATTGCGACACAATTATGAGAGAAAAGTACAGTGTGCTTTGAGGGTTTCTCACAGCTGGGATCTGACTGGGCTTGAGCAGGAGTTCCTACAGCAATGAGCATTGGTCAGCACCTTTTACTGAAGTTGTACTGAGTAAGAGGGGCCAGGCCAGAGCAAACACAAGAGTTGAGGAAGAAGAACACCTTATGTGATGCTTAGTAGACACAGGCCACAGAGCCCAAAGAAGGTTGGCATGGTGGGTTAGTTGACCAGCACAGAGACCTAGGTTGCCCCAGACCTGTGATTCCTGAACATGACTATAGGGTTATTGAGTAAAGACACTTTCCTCCTAACTCCCATCCTACTGGCATTCTAGAAGACATTTCCTCATTCCTTTGAGGTATTTGCTAGTTTACTAGAGTTGCCCTGACGAAGTACTGAAGGTAGGGTGTTTAACATAGTCCTTGGCCTCCATTTGGAGGCCAGGGGTCTGAGATTGGCTTCTAAGTTTATGAAATAGAACCTGCCCTGTCTCTAGCTTCTGGTGGTTTTCTGGCAATCTGGCCTCTTCAGCTATGAAGTAATCCCTGTCTCTGCCTTGGTCTTCTGTAGAGTTCTTTGTGTGTGTGTTTGTGTGTCGGTCTGTTTCTCTATATATTGCTCCCTTTCATAAGAGGACCAACCATATAGGATTAGAGGCCTACCTTGATCCAGTGTGACTTCATCTTAACTAGTTTTGTCTGCTAAGGCCCTATATTCAAGTAGTCTCATTTTGAGGTACTAGTGGGTTAGGATTATGTGTAAATGGGGTTGGAAGATGAAATTCAACCTGTGACAGACACTGTTTTTAACTTGATTTTAAAAAATAGTCCCTTCTACTAGAAACAAAACTTTACCTTCCTTTGTCTTAATGCCTAGGGTCAAACCATAAAATTGAAACTGGCTTGTAGAAAACAAGCAGTAAACCTCAGAGAATAGGTCTTTGTTTGGGTGCTATAATTTACTTTATACGAAAATACAAGTGCCTGTTGTTGAGCATTAAACCTATTAGTTGCTGCCAAGTGGATATTACTAGCCTAAAAATAGTGGGACTGAGATTTGTGCTGGGAGGAGGGAGAGGAAGGACATGGGAAAGAGAGTGAGTATGAATTAAAAGAATACACACAAGCCAAACAAACTCTAGTTTCCTGGCATGTAATTAGTTTGCAGAAGGTGCAGAAACTGCAGTCTTGGAGACTTTGGTGCCACAGTGTGTGACTCCTGGCCCTTTAAGTCCCAAAAGTAGCTTCCAGTTTACCTAGTTATCCTTGTTTTCCATCCTGTGGCTTTCCAAGCCAAGGACCTATTGTCTGTTCCAATAAAAGTTTTTACATGGATTGTTTCCCCCATTCCTCTGTTATCCCCCCTGCTCAGAATCCATATTCACCTCCAGGTCAATGTTAACAGTTTTATGAAGGCTAAAATCCATTGGCAAGTGCTCTGGGTAGGCATGTAAGCTGGTAGCTGTTCTGGATAATAAACTCCCAGGCTGCATAGATTGCTCAGTATTTATTCTCCTCCTCCTTTCTCCTTCCTTCTCCTTTATTTGAATGCATGTATGTGTGTGTGTGTGTGTGGGGGGGGGTTATGCATGTGTATGTGACCTGGCTCCCTAGGTACTACCTGTGGTGGGATGTGTTTGCCTGCAATGCTTGGAGCAGAAAATCAGTGGTCTCGCTCTGTTGTTTTTCCACCCATTCTTGTTTGAGCCAGAGTCTCTTACTTACCTTGGAGCTTGCTGATTTTTTGCAAACTCTGGTGATTTTTGTGTCTATGTTCCCTTATGGTACTGAGGTTACATTTATGCATGGTCATGTCCAGCTATTTTAACATGGGTTCTGGACAGTAGAACTTGGGTTGTTTCTGGCCCCTTATATCCTCATGCTTGTGAAGGAAGTGCATTTAACTGTTTAACCATCTCTACAGCCCCTGCTCATCCTTTGAACATCACCTATGGTGTAATAGAGTGTTGACTGTATTCAGTTATTATTCCAGCTCTGCACGTGGGCATGACAAACCGGTCTATGGCCAGCTATTAGAGTGGAATCTTAGAGAAGGTGTACTGGCAGTCAGGGCCACTTTCCTACGTGGTGTGGATTTCCCCTCTGATAACAAGAAGTTTGCCTATGAATCTCAAGAGTGTCCTGGTCAACGCAAAGCTTCTGTCATGTTCATGGACAATGGCATATTGACATTTCCTACCCCCTTGACTGTTTCAGGTTTGGCTTCTATTGAACAACTCTTTGGAACCCATTTCTCAGTTATAATTAGCCCTCACTTGCTGGGAAGTGTTGCTAGCTTGTCTTCTCTTTGAGTATAGTCCTGCAGGAGCAGCACTTATCCTATTCTTTGCTGTCATTTCCCACTTATTACCTTGGAAGCCTTACCAGTTGTAACTCTTCCTGGAGGACGAGGGAGTGTAGAGTGCAGCATCACTAGGTGGGAGGCCTACTCCAGCTGCTCACAAGTTTATTTCCCAAATTATCCCATTGAACCACCACTTTGAAGCCATCCTAAATTCTGGGTCAGAAGGCCTGGATATCCTCACTGTAAGTGATCAGTTCCTTGTGGTGGTTTCTCAAAACAAAACAAAACAATCAATGGTTTTGCATTGTGTTTGAGTAAGCTTGCGACTTTGAGCATGAACTACATGCCTTCCAGGACATATCTTAGGTCAGGATTTCCCAAAAGTTGTTAAGAGAAGTATTAATGCTACTGGAAGCTAATGGGTCTTGTTTTTACCATAGTCCTCCTATGCAGAGCACTAGGAAGTCCATTATTTTGGAAGGGTTAGACTAGAGAACTTGCTCAGCACTTAGTGACGAGAAGATAATTAGGCTAACTACTCCAATAGTAAAGTTGTGAGAATTGTTTAATTGATATAAACTGCTTGCTTGGAACCTATCAGCCAGGGCCACACATGAATCAATTGCAATGGAGGAACTAAAGCTTTTAAAAGGCAGCAATATAAAATAGATCTTAGTCAAAAGCACAACTTTCATGTTTTGGTAGAACTAACTAATAATTAATATATTTCACACACTATACTGATCTTGGTGTGAACTAATTGTTGTTGATGTTCACTAAGGTGTTTTTATTGGCATTAACTAATTAAAGTATTTTTTGTATTGTAACATTTTTGTTTAATGCATATAGTATGCTTTACAGTAAATTGGAACACTATCATTGTTAATTAAATTCAAATGTTTACTATTTTACTAATCATTGAGAACTATATTTAGCTAAAATAACTATAGGCGGATTTCTGAGTTGAAAGTACAGGCATACTGCTACTTGCTGTAGAACTGAGTGCAGAGGCATACACAAGTCCTTCATGAGAGTAGGGGAAAGAGTCCTAAGGATTTCACCATGAGTGACATTTGTAATTTGCTATAACCAGAGCAAAACAAGTTAACTATGAAAGGCTATTGTGAAGGAAAAAAAGTAAGTAATATTACATTTTTAAACAACAGTTTGTAGTGGATTTGATCAGACGTTTTCTCTTTAATGTGAAAAAAAAGAATGCAACTAGTTGCCTGCAATCATGATTTAATGTCTAACAAGCTTTAATTTTTTTTATTTTTATTTATTTATTTATTTATTTCGGTTTTCCGAGGTAGGGTCTCACTCTAGCTCAGGCTGACCTGGAATTCACTCTGTAGTCTCAGGGTAGCCTCAAACTCATGGTGATCCTCCTACCTCTGCCTCCTAAGTGTAGGATTACAGGTGTGCACCACCACACCCGGCAAGTTTTATTTTATTTTATTTTTTGCCTTTTCAAAGTAGGGTCTCACTCTAGCCCAGGCTGATCTGGAATTCACTATGGAGTCTCGGGGTGGCCTCGAACTCATGGCAATCCTCCTACCTCTGCCTCCTGAGTGCTGGGCTTAGAGGCGTGTGCCACCACGCCCAGCAAGTTTTAAATTTTTAAAAGAACTTCTTACCGAAGCCTGATAATATCTTGATTTAATACACAAAAGAACCATTTTTAGATGGAGATAAGACAAAAGAAATCATTTAATTTCCTGAAATTTAAGTTGAAAATTATAAGAAAAGGCATAGCACAAAATGTGAAAATCTTTAGTTAAATCACTAGACTTTTCTGATCTTTCTAACAATATGAAATATCAGTTGATTTGAAACTTGAGAAAAGTAAGTACTTTTCAGTCAGCTGGTGTTTTAGATACCTTGATTCAAAAGTCTTGGGGGCATTTCTTAGGAAGTATTGGAAACTTGGGTTCTGAGTACCAGATTCATAGCATAGTTTTTTTAAAAATTTATTTATTTGAGAGCAACAGACAGAGAAATAGGCAGAGAGAGAGAGAGAGAGAGAGAGAGAGAGAGAAAGAATGAATATGGGTGCGCCAGGGCCTCTAGCCACTGCAAAGGAACTCCCGTCACGTGTGCCCCCTTGTGCATCTGGCTAATGTGGGTCCTGGGGAGTTGAGCCTCGAACCGTCGAACTGGGGTCCTTAGGCTTCACAGCAAGTGCTTAACTGCTAAGCCATCTCTCCCGCCCAGTTTTTTTTTTTTGAGGTATGGTCTCGCTCTAGCCCAGGCTGACCTGGAATTCAGTATGGACTGTGGCATCTCAGGGTGGCCTTGAACTCACAGCAATCCTCCTACCTCTGCCTCCCATGTGCTGGGATTAAAGGCATGTGCCACCACTCCCGGCCCTCAGAGCATAGTTTTGAATGTTGTACAGATGTGAAAGATCTCAGATGGAGATGGAAAATTAACTTCTGTTGTATCAGTAGTCTAGCTATCTTAGCTTAAATACTTGCAGTTATTGGAATTTAAAAATGAGACATGTTTTGCATTGCTTTACTTGATTATTTTCTGGAATAAACTGTAAAGCATGTCTTAGATGCAGTTGTTCAGTCTACATGTGTGACTACATTACTGCCAGTTGGTCACCTTTTGGAAGTAATTGAAGACAATGAATAGAGACCACGTTTCTTGTCTGTGCTCATGGGTAGAGTCATGCACAGGTTTTATAACTTGTGTTATATATGTACTCCAATAAATGATTTCCTTTTGTTTCTTGAAATGAAAGGGAAGCTTGGTGAATATTTTATTGCTTCAAAAGAAAATATAGTTTTGCTCTCCCTGTAAGATCATACTTATTTGAACTAAATTTAAAACATTTGGGGAAGGAAAAGCTGATTTGTAACCTTTGCTAGGCAGGTATGAGAGCTTAGTTGTTCATAGTAGACATTGATATTATAATTTTGCACATATTTTGATATGTCAATATACAGAGGATTTTAATTATAAACACCATTACATCAATTGGCTCAAAAAGTTAGAAAGAACTTGAAGAATGTATTGTTAGTATATATGTGGAATTGCTTTCCAATTTACACAAATACACATTTCAATTTGGTGTGAATAAAGCCTTGACACCACACTAGCTGAGTTTACTTCACTGATGTGGTTTTGCAATGGATACTCCTCTGTAGTAAAGTCAAATCAGTTATTGGAGAAAAGTAAACCATTACTTTATATGAAGATTAAAGAAAATGGATTTTTGATACTCTGTTTAGTTTATTTATTAAATACAAGTTTTAAAACTGTGGCGTCTTATTTTAGTAGAAGTATTCTGATTTTTGATTTTGATTAAGGCAGAAGTATGATGAAAATTATACTATAGTTAGGAGTAGATAAACTGAAGTACTATCTGCCAAATTCTGCCTCTTTGACCATTGAGCATGTGTCTGAACTGCAACTTTTCTAATCTGGAAAAATAAGAATGTGTCAATAGGAAGTTGTTAAATATAAATGGGAAAATATTGTTTTCATAGAAACAATAATAGATGCTTTGACAAACATATATGCTATGATGTAAGGTTGAATGACTGATAGCTATAGATAGACTAGATAGCTTCAATGTGTGATCCAAACCAATAAAATGTAGACAAGCTAAAATACATTTTATATCTCAGGTGGGAAAGCTGGGAAGGTGAAGCAATGACCAGACATTTACATGTTACAAGATTGAACTGAAAGGTGCTGTGAATCACAAACAGCTGTGTTTTAGCTTCTGTAAGCTCATGGAGCTCGCCCACCTTAGCCCTAGGCTCTGGCATGTACAGAGCCTTCAGAGATCAAGATAGAAGTGATGTCCAGTCCCTACTAGGAAGTTCATTATTATTTCCCTTACAGAGCCTTATCACCCTTCCATCCAAAGCTATGGTCCCAATGGAGTCTTGACAATATTTTCTATCATTCTCATGGAGTACAGATTGAAGAAATAAAATAAAAACCACTCACAGCCTTAGGTTTGCAGAGACTTGAGCTGCAATCTGTCTCTCGTCATTTTACCAAGTTTTTTAAAAAAAAATTTGTTTATTTTAATTTTATTTATTTATTTGAAAGTGACAGAGAGAGAGAAAGAGGGAGAGAGAGAGGGGGGGAGGGAGGGAGAGAGGGAGAGAGAGTGCACGCGAGAGAGATAGGGCATGTTAATGGCCTCCAGCCACTGCAAACAAACTCGAGATGTGTGTGCCCCCTTGTGTATCTGGCTAACATGCGTCCTGGGGAATTGAGCCTCCACCTGGGGTCCTTAGGCTTCACAAGCAAGTGCTTAACCGCTAAGCCATCTCTCCAGCCCCCAAGTTTGTTTTATCTCCATCAGTTTCTGTATTGGAGCACAGTGCCTAGACTGTATGCTGGAAGACAGTGCAAGCATAGTAGAGACATATTCTTTGAAATATGTGGATCACTGCCCTCCTTATTCCCAACTCTTTCCCAGGGCCTTTCTGGGCAGTACAACAATAATTAATGTGTGGTATAATACAGCACACCTTAACAAGTAACGATAGGGATATGCTAGCCCACAAAATTGAATTTTACTAGCTGAACCTGTCCTAGGACTATCCTGTGAAATCAGCTTCCCTTGTTTTAGATCTGCTTGTACCTCTGAGTCTTCCATCTGTCCCTGTTAGCATTATGACCTGATCAGTGCAGATTTCTGGATAGATGCTTGTGCATTTCTGCATTTATACTCATATATACAATTGAATTTCACTTGCATTTAGAGATTTTAAATTACAGAAAGCACGGCGTGTGCTTTTGTTTATTTGTTTTGTTTTTGGGACCAGGGTCTTGGCATGTGCTAAGCAAGTGCTTTACTACAGAGCGATGCCCCCTACCCCACAAATGATAGTTCTTAATTGCATCTTTAGTGAATTACAATGTTTCCTGCATGACAAGGACTCCAGTGCAGAGCAGTTCTGAAATACATCAGGGAGCCACTTATCTCATGACATGCACTTATTTTGGGAGCAATTTTAACTGGATTGTGCTAGTTAGTTATATGACTGAAAGAAATTAGACTAAAAAGTGCAAGAATATTTATAAATAAATATTTGTAACCAACAGTAATATTTTTTCAGCAACTATTCAAATGAGTATTTGTGTATCCTTTTGCTAGTCTTATGAACTTTTTGAAGCCATAAACAAAGACTTTTTTTTTGTCTTCCTGCTATAGTCAGGAAACATTATAAAAAGAAATGTATAGGGAAATGTTAATAAATCAGGTAGATGCTAAAATTTCATAAGTTTTCTCTTTTCAATCTGAAGTGCTTTTTCTTCCAACTTTCAAGTTTTCATTAAGCCTGGCCTTGAGTACTAGACAAAGTGCAGCTCTGTTTTCCTTAGAGTACCTGCAAAATATCATTTCCTCTGTAAATCATTTGAGTGATTTGAGCTACGTAATCATGTACTTTGCTAAGAAACAGCCTTTAATTGTATGGGCTGTCACTTTGAAAGATAGTGAGGAAGGCAAAAGGAAAGGGAAAGGAATTCACTTTGCAAACTTTGTACAGTCTTAGTTTTTGTACAGTTATAGCTGTAAAGAGATTTTTGTTTGACCATGAAGTTTACTGGTAACTTACTATTAGCATGCCTACAACTCTATACAAGTCCTTATCCATGTATTTGGGGCCCTAATTTATAGAGACTTTCAGCTAGTATATTGTTCTAGACCTGAAAGAAGTTATTCACACCAGCACTGAATTGGCCAGTTAGGTGGATTTGTTTTTGACAAGATTTTGACAGGGATATGCTTCTTGTATTTCCTCTGTGTTTAACCACCCTCCCTCTCCACCAGTCCTTGATTTCATGCTCAAGAGTGGTGATTTATTTCTCCAGGGCAGTTTGCCACTCAGTATAGAAGAGGTCAGTGTGATAGTGTTTCATAGCTTTTCTTTCATCCACAAAGTCTTGCCATCCCTTGTCCGTGACTCATGCTTGCACTTTTGTTCCTTAATAGCAGGACATTTTGATTAGCTGTATAGGTTACCTGCTTACTATTCTTATCCTGCCCACGTGTGGGTGTGCTGATGCATGTGGAATCTGGAGGTCCTAGCTGGTGTTGAAGCATAATACTATCTAGGCCAGGAAATGTGTGGCCTCCCAGATGCTTCTCAGGGCAACAGAGCAGGGAATGAATCTTCCATTTCCTTCCTGTCATTCTCCATTCCATAACACCCCAAGCCTCAAGAGGATGTTTGATATTCACCAATTCTGCTCTCTTTCCATGGTTCATTGTCTGTAGAAATAACACTGTATGTTAAAATCTGTAGGTACATCATTATGGAGTGATGGAGCCTATTAATGAGGCAGATTGCCATATAAATTAGTTATTCCAAAAATGCCTCACTTTAATCCTGACTGTAGTTCTATTAGACCTTGAACAGGTTTCTCTGAATTTGCTCTGGTTTTCTGTCTTGTAAGTGGAGGCAATAAGAGTGCCAGCCTCATAGTTTGTTAGGTAGATGTTAGCAGTGGACAGGTGAGGCAGGCATGATGTAGGTGTGTTATGAGTTGTGAAAGTGCTCACTGTTGTTACAGCTGTCTGTTATCATTTGTAGTATAGTTGTTCATAGTAGAATTTTCCCCCTCAGATTAAAAACTTCATTAACATGAGGGCAAGAATGATATGTATGGTGAGGGGGAAAAACAGGTGTTCAAAATAAATGACATTATTTTGAAAAGAAAACCCATGGGTAAGATTTTTTTATTCATGTGGAGACAAAGGTTGGACACATGTTATATAACATGCGTACCATTAAAAAGTGTCCTTGGATTTACCTTAGAGGTATTCAAGCATTTCTGAAATTATATGTGCTGCCCTTTTCTTGATGATTTGTTTAAAATTTATCTCAGGCCTTATCAATAAAGACTTCCTTTCTACCTGCTTGGTTTGTTTAAAATCTTCTTTAAAATACATACCAAATTACAGAACATTATTTTAGCTTGTTGAAATTAATTCTGGCTTATGTAAAATACACCTGAGTTTAAATTTTGGTATTCACTTTATTGCTAGCTCACTGAACTAAGGGTCTACAATAATCATTCACATCTTGGAAGAAAGACAGTTTTTTGACTGGTTTTTATGAAAGAGCAAAAAATAAGGTAGGAGCTGGAATGACAACTCAGTGGTTAACGCACATGCTTGCAAAGCCTAATGTCCCAGGTTTCATTCCCCAGTATCCATGTAAAGCACAAGGTTGCACATGGATCTGGAGTTCATTTGCAGTGGCTGGAGTCCCTTGTATGCCCATTCTTATGTCCCTCTTCTATTTCTCTGCAAATAAATAAAAATATTTTTAATTAGGTAGTTGAAATAAATTGATCAACAAAATATAGACAGGTAGAAAAATGTGTAAATCTAAAATAAGAGAAATTTCTAGAAAGAATGATAAGTAATATCACAAATGCAAAAGTCTTTGGTGTTAACATTAGTCAAAAAAAAAAAAAAAAGGAGAAGCTGGGCATGGTGGCATACACCTTTAATCCCAGCACTTAGAGGGCAGAGGTAGGAGGATTACTGTGAGTTTGAGGCCAGAATGAATTCCAGGTCAGCCTGGAATAAAAGAATGAAGAAGGAGAAAGCCCCATTATACAATTTTTCAAATATATCACATTCCAAAAATCTTTTTAAAATTAGTCTTTTTATTATTTATGAGAGAGAGAGTATGTGAGTTGGCACACCAGGGCCTTAGCCATTGCAAGCAAACTCCAGACACATATGCCACCTTGTGTACATCCAAAACCTTGTGTGTAGGTGCCACCTTGTCTGTATGTGTCACCTTGTGCATCTGGTTTGTGTGGGTTCCAGGGAGTCGAACCTAGGTCCTTAGGCTTTGCAGGCAATTGCCGTAACCACTAAGTCATCTCTCTAGCCCTTTTTATGAAATTTTTATTTCTTTCATGCTTTTGATATATGTTTTTTTTAAATATATATTGTGTATATGTGTGTACGGTGTGTGCCTGCCATAGTGTAGGGAGGAAGTCAGGCCAACCTTGGGGTACCTCTGCTTCTTTCTGTGAGACAGGGTCTGTTGGTGCTGGAGTCTGGTCAGTGAGCTTCATCTTCTCCTGGTTCTACCTCCTGCTGTGCTCGGGCCACTGTGGTCATAGACTGCATCTGGCTTTACATGGGTGCTGGGGAATTGGACCAGGGCTGCCAGGCTTTACTAGCCAAAACCTTTAATTCCTGAGTTATTTTTTCCTAGCCTGTATTGTTCTCCGCCGCCACCTCCTCCTCTTCCTCCTCCTCCTCCTCCTCTTCTTCTTCTTCTTTTCTTCTTCTTCAACTCACAGCCTTCTTCCTACCTCTGCCTACCAAGCTCCCGAGTGCTGGGATTAAAGGTGTGCACCACCACACCCAGCTTTTTTTTTTTTTTTAACTGACCATGGATACAAAACTCAGCATTATAACCTTTGGAAATCATATCATTTGAGAGAAGAACTTTGGCTCATGGTGGATCAATGTATAGATGAGATGGTTGGAAGAATCTGTCTGCTTTCTGGAATCTCAGAAACTTGTTGGAAAGTGGAGTGTTTTCTGCAGTCACTGTCTTGTCATGGTGCATGAGCCATTGAGAACCTGCTTAGAAGACCCTTTCTTTGGGGAAAAGGAAGGGTAGCTGCAAAGGGTCTTTGTAGGATGTGGTCAGTTCTTATTTCTAGAGGTGGTTGATGATCTTGGACTGCTATGCTTCAGTCTGCCAGGAAGCAAATCAAAAGAAGTGAAAGTCTGTTCTTTGGTGACAGCAGCATGTGAAGTGAAATGATTTTCAACTTTAAGGATTATATGAGATGGAAATATATGTTTGAAATGCAGATACAGCCTCATTTCCTTTCTACCAGCAGGTCAGTTACTTGTTCTTCTAGCCATTATTCCTGATCATCCTCTTCACTGAAGTAGTGCTTTAGTGTCTTACTTGCTTGTCTGTACTCCCATGTTTTTCATTTTAGGGGTTAAACTTAAATTCTGAATTTTATTTGGTTTTGTTTTGCCTTAATTTTGAGACAGGGCCTTTCTCTGTAGCCAAGGAGGACCCTCTTACTCTTGATCTTCCTGCTTTAGCTTCCTCAATGCTGGGGTGACAGGTATGTATATTCAGACCAAACTGTAAAGTACTTTTAGTGCAAAAGTCTGAGATTTGCACATCTGAGACCTGTGTGCGCATGTGTGTGCATGCTCCTGTACATACAACTTATACCATGTCTCAGTGTGTGACTGTACACTAAGCACCCCACTCTTTTGAATCTCAATTTCCTGGGCTGCAAATTGAGAGAGTTAGATTAATTAATACTGTAGTCTTTTAAATCCTATGAGCCTGGCTGGGATGCTACCCAGTGGTTTGTTCCCAATATGAGCCAGGTATAAATGCTTATGGAATATGCTCTGCCTCTGGATGCTTCACACCCCAATAGTTAAGTCACTGGAAATTTTCATTCTGATTCAAAACAGTACCCTTCCCTGATCATTGAGGTGTTTATGCTACTTTTATTGGAGTTGTAGAATACCTGGAGGTTGTAGGTGCAAGTAGCTGAAAAGAATCTTTCTTGGGGGTATTCTTTTTCTTTTCATGTGTTTCAAAGCAGTCTTCCCCATCTTTTGCTTCATAACATTCTTCTTGTCCTTTTTTAGTTATGTTCCCTTAGCTTTGGGAGGACATGATAACAGTATCTCGTTTAATGATGAGCGCCCTAAGTTATGTCTTCTAAGCACTTTGATGACTTTTGAGCCACTGCAGTAGTCAATGACATTTGTAAAAGGAAACTTCTCTAAAAGTGAGAGTAGTGGTAGTCCATGGCCATAAAAATAAACATTGAGAGGGCAACTTGATGGGTACATCATATTCATTTAGGCAAACAACAGTAGTAGCTTATTACCTGGACTTATGACTTTCTCAGCCATAGGTTTTTGCCTAGGTTTTCAGTACCAGCATGAATTTCCTCCTGTGGAACAGGCCTCAGTTTCACTCAGAGAGCTGTGGGTAATAGACATACCACTATTTTTTTTTAAATTTTTATTTATTTATTTGAGAGTGACAGACACAGAGAGAAAGGCAGATAGAAAAATGTGGAACGCTTCACGAATTTGCGTGTCATCCTTGCGCAGGGGCCATGCTAATCTACTCTGTATCGTTACAATTTTAGTATATGTGCTGCCGAAGCGAGCACTACCACTATTTTTTAAAGTCATTCTGGGGAATACCTTTCTGTGCTCCATGAAAACTGACAGGTCCCTGCTCCTAAACAATAGGATAGGTTATCAGGTCCACAGAAACCTGGCTTATTTGGACCCAGGCAAGGAGCCTCATCCCTCCCACATACATCTTCCACCATAGCAGTCCACTCCCAGACAACTCTGCACTGCTAACCTAGATCTAGGAAAACTCAGGCACTGGATCCTTTCTCCTTCCTTTAAGCTCTGGAATCATCTAAAGTGATATGCCTTTTTTGTGCTTGGACTCCTTGATTTCAACTGTTTGATCCCTAAAACTGCCTGCTTGGGATACGCCGGATCATGTTGTGAGGATGAGTCCCTTTAGTGGTCCGTGGTTACTTTGTGTGGGTTTGGCATGTTTGGTAGGTGGATGGTGAGGAAGGAGATGATTTTCCAGTTGAGACATAAGACTTCATTTCCTCTGTAAGGAGTTGTGTGGCACGAGGCTTCAGATACCATACTGCTGCTTACCTTCTTAACTGTGTTTTTGTGAGCATGAGACAGAAAATATGCCTATGTCTTGAAAATATTAGAGCCATGGTGATTGCCTTAAATGAAATAGATACCTTCAGTTACCATACGCAAAATTGAATTTAAAAGGGTCACAGTTAGGATATTGTCTCTTCAATTAAAAAGTTTTTGGCAACAGGGTTTATACTGAGGCTGAAATTTATTACAGACTAATTGTGGACATAGTGAATGAGTAGATTTATTTTGTTTTTTTCCTTGGTTTCAGAGGAGTCAGCTGTCAGACTTAAAGTTAGCTACAGGTTCTTGGTGTGACATTTTAGTCATTATTCGATTGGAGCATTCTCTATCAGCCATCCCCACCAGCTTGGCGGACGTCTGCCTGTTCAGATACCGTGTCTCTCTTGGAGTCCTCTGGGGGTGGTGGGGAGGATAAAGGGGAGGCCAGCTGGGCTCCCTGGGCCAGAGACCAGGAGCCGGTTTCCCACTCATTGTGCAGTCAGGCCCTATCACTGGAGGAGCCTGGCAAGGAAGTGGAGGAAGCGAGGCCACTGTTGGTTCACAGTGTTCCAAAGTGGTTGGAAAGTCTGAGGAGTAGCCTGGGTGAGAAGAACAAGACCTTATTGACAGGGTTCAGTCCTGGTCCAATCTGTTTCATATCATGTTCTGAATAATCACAATTCTCCCCACCCCATCCTAGTCACCTCTGCCTTTTCTTCCTTGTTAAATATTCTCTGTGACTGAGGTCGAACACAAGGCCTTTTAACTTTCCATTCCAGGTGGATGCCATATTGAGTGTGATGTTACATATTTCAAAGCAACAGCAATAGAGCAATAAAATTTCATGTAGGACTTTCAAAACCTCAAATTATTATTAAGCAACTATTTTTTTTCTTATCAAGTTGTATTCTCACTGACTAATTCATAGTACTACTAATCATGTAGGTATCCTGGCATACCCTGGCCTGAACTGGTAACTTATGATCTGATTTAGTTAACACCAGGATATATAAAACCCACATACATTGTAAGATTAGAATGAAAAGCCCAAACTCTCTTTTCTTTATGTGAGTCTATACACCAGAATATATATGTCAAGAAATCAAAGAAAATCTGCTGAAGATTTTAATGAACCACAAAATGTGTCCCTTGTATGCCTGGCCTTGTCATTCTGCCTGAATTTCTGCAAGGCTTCTAAATTAATGCTGTAAACACTGATTGTCAGCCCTGTCATTTTAGGACCCATAGGGTGTCTCCAGTTCCAACTTTAGGACAGGCCATGATAATAAGGTTTGCTTCATTTTTTTGTTTTCTTGTAGTACCTGGTAGGAACTTCTGAAACTCAATGAGGTATTTTAAGCTTTTTGAAGCTATTGAAACCCAAGAAAGCTTAAATACTCCCAACTGCTCTTGAGGACAAAAATCATCAGGAGTTGGAATCTCTGAGTTTTATATTAAACCTGGGTGTGGTAGAAGGGACTCCTGTTGGGGTTAAGGGCAATTATAAGATTGGTTATAAAGTACATGCCCAATTCCTTTTTGGAGAAAGACTAGTGCCACTAGCAAGGCCATGGAACAACTTTTGGCCCCTGACTAGTTTAATTAGATATCTCTCATTCTTTCTCCCTCTAAAAATTCTTTAGTTTGAATAGAAACAACAACACAAAAATTTCTAAAAGAATTACTAACAGTTGAGAATATAAGTGTTTAATCAGACACATTTATCTTAAAGTAGGAATTAATTACATGATTAAGGCAAATACAAATGAAGTACTCATTAAAATTAACATCCTCCCTCATATGTACATATGCATCATATGCTATGTTAATACAATTCATATTACACCCCTTCCCTTTTAAGTGCTCAGTTGTCTATTCCCCTCTGGTACTTGGAAGCTCTCTGCAGAAGTACTCACCTCCCTCCACAGCTGTTTTGGTCTTCTCCACAATATTGCAGAGTCATAATCATTAATACCATGTTCCCTCAAGTGCCTGGACTCCTCCCTGGAGGTGCTCACCTTCTTGTACAGCATCTCTGGCTCTTTCCATTGCTAATGTCAAGTCATTCTCAGTAATGCCAGCTTCCTGTCCTCTCTGCTTCCTTCGTGCATGTCCTTTTCCTCTCTCCTAGCTCACCTTATCCCCTCCTCAGCATTCCCCTTTAATTTTTTTTAAATATTCAATTTTTATTTATTTATGAAAGAGAGAGAGAAAAAATAAAGAGAATGGGCATGCCAGGGCCTCTAGCCACTGCAAAGGAATTCAGACATATGCACCATCATGTGCATCTGGCTTATGTGGGTTCTGGGGAATTGAACCTTGGTTCTTAGGCTTCACAGGCAAGTGCCTCGACCTCTAAACCATCTCTCCAGCCCCAGCATTTCTCTACCTTTACCCCTCCCTAGAACTTGTTATATTTTTGATTTCTATTTGCTTTGTACACATATTTGCATATTTCACTTGTAAGTAATAAAACTTGAATCCAAATCCATGTTATTCTGAAACTTTGTTCCATCTCTGTTGCTTTCATTTGGAGACAGATTTGGGTTCTGGCTTCTTCCTGTCTCTATGGAACCTGCTTGGAGCTAACTGTGCTCTGTGCTGTTTGGTTCTCATTATCATTTTTATTATTGTGAATTTATACACATGTATACCTGAAAAGTGTTTGAAAAGGTAAGGTATACTCACTTAGCTACATCACATTGAATGAAAATGTCCCGTTTCTTTTAAGAATAGGAAAAAATGTTGAAGGAGAAGACATGATGGTAGCAGCAGTAATGTTACTTTCATGTCTTTAATTTTGTTCACATCACCTTTTAAATGCTTTTCTCCACCTCTCAGTCTAGATCACCTTTCTGGGCAACCTGGGTCTAACACGTTCCAATTTTCTTTCTTTCTAGGATGGCTCATACTTGGCAGAGTTTCTCCTGGAGAAAGGGTATGAGGTGAGTGTCTGGGTGGGTCAGCAGTGACAGAATTGCTGGGATGCCACAGCCTTGCTTCCTCTGCATATGTTTCCACATAAACTGATAAGGAATCAGGGCAACTGCCCCTGGCGCCTGTGATGCGGGAAGTTCATTGTGCTGTCTATTTACCAGGAACATGGGGCTCAACTGTCTATGCTCCTCTGCTCTCTGATACAGCAGCAGTCTGTGTGAACCCAATTGTAGAGTGTGAGTGTTAGTTTATGATGTAATGTGCTACATTAAAAAGTTCCACTCATGGTGAAGTCACTTAATTCGGAAATTGCACAGTGCAATAAAATCCAAGCTGATCTTTGGCAAGGTCGGGTGAAAAATTTACACCTGTAGGCTTATGCTTTCTAACAGAAAGCTGTGCTATTTATGGCGGTTAAATCTGTTTAGTGCTGCTTCTGCTCTTGTCATTGTTGTCTTTTCTTCAATATTTTCTCCTTTTCTTAAAAGAAGCAAGATGTTTACATTAACTTTGATGTAGTTCAGTCCATGTACCTTACTTTTGTAGTGCACTTTTCAGATATATGTGTACAAGTGAGTATTCTACCGATAATAAAAACCTATAGTGACCCAAATGTTTTGTCTGTTTGGCAATGTTTCCATTAATATTTGTGCATTATCTCTTTATCCCAGTTAATGATAGGGATATTGTATAAAAATGTATACTTGGAAAAATAAAAAAGCAATAGCAAGAAATTTAGCAAGCTACAGGATTGGAAGAACAGAAAATAATGTGGGGGTGGGGGGAGGAAATAAAAGGGGAAAAGGGAAAATTTTTCTTACTTTAATTCATGATCATTTCCCGGAGCTTTTTCTTGGACTTTAAGAAGTCAGCAGAATGCTTAGTTGTTGTATACTCTTATATGGTAGTTCTACTATTTGCAATAGCAAGATAAGGTAAATGTAATTATGAAAGACCTGTGTTTATATATGTCCATATGATTAGACTCTATAATAATTGAGCATATAAATATTTTTCAAAGCAGAGAGTTTTGGAGGAGGTCATAAGAACAAAAGAATTGATTTTTTTTAAAAAAATTATTTTTGATTCCCCAGGACCCAAGTTAGCCAGATGCACAAGGGGGCACACGCATCTGGAATTCATTTGCAGTGGCTGGAGGCCCTGGCACACCCATTCTCTCTCTCTCTCTCTCTTTCTGTCTATCTCTATCTCCCTCCCTCCCTCTTTCTCTCTCTTTTTGTTGCTCTCAAATAAATAATAAACAAAAACATTTCTAAAATGCAGCATTTGCATATTACCTACATATTACAAGTACTTTAATGAGTTTAAATCCAAAGATAGTTCTGATGCCTCATACAACATAAATGTAACTAGTTGAATTGTCCAGGGAATGGTGATAAGAAAAAGTCTATCCCATCCTCTTCCATCTGGAGATAGGCCAGGCTGTCCTGGAGCTAGTGGTCCTCCTGCTTCCACTGTGTGTGCTGAGATTATGAGCGATGTGCACCACCATGTCTGCCCAGCACTCACTCTTTCTTGGTGTGTGCACACACTCTTCCACTGTGAGGAAAACCAAGAATTGCCAGGTTTTATGGAAAATTCTTATTTCTGTACCTTGCCAAAGCTCAAAAGACCATTTTTCCTTGATTCCCTGTTGATCAGCATAGAGCAAGGAGCTGAACAAACAGTCCAGTCCTCCTGGCAAGGAGTTCTGCTATTCAGGCACTGGTGTTTGTGTTTTAATCCTCCCCCATTCTTGCTGGCTCTGTGGCCTCTAGCAAGTCTTTTGACCACTCTTAAGATTTTGTGGCCATTTTGTTGGCCACAGGTGTGGTGACACACGCCTTTAATCCCAGCAGAGATAGGAGTTAGAGACCAGTCTAGGACCATAGAGTGAGTTCTTGGTCAGACTGAGCTGGAGGGAGACTTTACCTGAAGAAAAAAGAAATTTGTTTCCTTGTCTATAGTTGGGAACTATGAGCTCATCTGTCTATCCCCTAGGGTTCTTGGGAAGATGAGGTGAGACAGCACGTGGGAAACAGCCAGTGGAGCTATGTGGAATACAAGATGCTTACAGATACAAGAGTGGCAAACCTGGGCACATGGTATATATAGAAGTCTCCTGACTTCAATTAATTGGTTGTGTTGCAGGAATGTGCTCTGCCTAGAGTGCTAATGCCTGCATTCTCTCTCATGGTCAGGGAAACAGGAAAATCAATGGGCATGAAGCTTGTTTGGAAGCACATTGTATTTTCAAGTGCCATTCTAGTTTCTCAGCTTCACCACTGCAGATAAACTGATAGGGTAGTGCCAACAAAACACTTGTGTACCCATTTTCTAGAGAGGAAACTTGAAGAATAAAGACTAATACTAAAGACTAAGTTGATTCTTCAAAAGATAACATTTGTCTGTGTATATAAGAAACAACTCTATTAAATAATGTGACAGTAGTAACAGAACATTTCATAATTCAACATAAACAACAAGTACAGTGCTCTTTTTCCTTCTTTCTGCAGTGGCATATAAAAACAGAAACAAAGGGCTGGGCGTGGTGGTGCACACCTTTAATCCCAGCACGCAAGAGGCAGAAGTAGGAGGATTGCTGTGAGTTCAAGGCCAGCCTGAGATTCCATAGTGAATTTCAACCTGGACTAGAGCGAGACCCTACCTTGAAAAACCAAAAATGAAAACAAAACAAAAAACAGAAACAAAATTGGTTATAAGGATTGTCTAATTGTTATCTCTAGGAGATTGTTAGGATATGGAGTTCCTATGCTTCCTTTCTTGATCTGTGAGAATTTTGGACATATTTTTCTGCCCTGAAGCCTTGGTTATTTGATTTGAAAAAGGCCATGCTTTATATAGATTACATTTTCAAAAGGTACTGCATACCAGGGAGGGTAGATCTAGTGTGCCCTTTCACACTACCACTAATGGAAGCTGTGTCATTGCAGGCAGTGTGCTCAGCTCTAGGGTGGGGTAATAGTGGTGAAGGTGAAGAGACTTAGTGTTTGTAAAGACCAGTATCTGGCACCTTGTCACAGAAGTATAAATGTCAGCTGGTGATATGACCTAGGTAACTCATACCTTCTAAAGGGTAGTGGCACTAACCATCTCTGGGAGACATTTTGCTTCAAGAGCAGCCTAGACACTGGAGAATTTGAGACCCAGTGACACAAATCACCCATTTTCTTAATTATAATAAATAAATACACCTATCTTTGTTATACTACCTACTTTGACTCATTTGGAAATCATATCAACTTTCTTCTGATACTAAGAGAACTTGAAATGTTCCTCCTTACCAGCTAGATGGCTGTTGCTGAAATTTGTTTATCAAATATCCTCTTGCATTTAATACCTCAGTTTTTCAATTATGCCTTGTTTCTGAACTAGTATAATGTAACAACAATTCTTATTGTGCTTATATAAAGCTTCATTTTTCTTTTAGGTCTGGTTTCCTAACTCTCATCTAATTTCTCCCCAAATCATTATAAATATATACCCAAGAGAAACTCTGCTTACATCTTTTCTGTAAAAAGAAAGATGGGAATCTCAACTAGATTATGCACTTTGCACACATTTTGGGTTGTCTTGATCTTTGCATTTCATCTGTCTCAATAACACATAGTCTTAGCTTTCTCTAACTTGTGGGATCATAACTGTTGTTATGGATTAAGCATTTGGCAAGTTTTCCTTTCCTTCCAAACACATATCAGGGGTTGTGAGTGAGGGGAAATTAACCCCTCTTCTCTCCCCATTAAGTGGAATCAAAATGAAAGCCAGTGCTTCTTGTTGTTCCTTGTAGGGGTGATATGAGGGCCCTTGGTACTACTGGCTGATTTTGTGTAGGTGCCTCCTTCTCAAAAACCCATTCAAACTGTTGAATGTTCTTATCATTAACATTCATGTTAGCATGTGTTGTACTTAGTTCGATGGCGCTGGGATGAACATCCAAACCAGGCACAGTTTAGGGGAGGAAGGGATTTGTTTCAAGATCTAGTAGTAAGTTTCATCAGTGGCGGAAGAAGCTATGTCCTTGCATCCAAGCAGAGAGAAAAAAACAAATAGCCAGCAAAAACCAAAAGCAGCAGCACAAGTGGGTACCAGGTAGCATGGACCCCGCCAGAGCTCAGACTGTTCCACAGTCCTTAACTGGAAATCAGATTTGCCCCCATACACACCTTTGTGCTAGACTGTAGGATCTGTCTCTGGTGACACCTTCTCCAGCCAGGTAGCTGGAGACACAAGTTACAAGTTTTAATAAAACTTCTGAGTCTATGGGGGGCATACAGTCAAACTACCACAAGGTATATGATAGTTGTCTGTGATTTTGGCTATTAGAACATGTAGTTTCTGTAAAGTTCAGCATTCAAGAGAAGGTCACCTAAATAATAATAACATATTACTTACCAAAGATAAATGATCACTTTTTTAGAAGATAAGAAATTTCTCTGTCAATACAACAAAGCTCTTGTATTTGACAAATCTATGTTTCAGAAGTAACTTTGGTATAAACACCAAGTTGTAGATCAACCTGACATTTTCAATCCAGTACAACATACTCTAAACAATATTTGTGTTATTTTCTATGCCTATAAATTAAGAACTGGGTATATCTTTATCCAAATTTCAGTCCAATGCATCCTAGATGTTGCTGTTTACCTCGAGTATTGACTAAGTTTTTAGTGCTCCTATCCTACAATATTTTCATATTTATAATCTTATCTTGGGCCTTGTTTTTAAAAACATGATGTTGATGGATGCTTGTCTCTTGGCTAAAGTAGTTAACCAGCAAAATTATTAATTATGGGTGTGTCAGGTCCTTTGCAGAAGTCAACTTCTCCTGTATGCCACCTAAAGTGGTGATGACCTTTTTTCTGTTTGAAAGAAAGTCTTATTTGTTTATAATTTTCCACTTGCATGTGGAATATTTGAGTCATGCCAGGGATTAATTTTGGTTTAAAATAGAAAATGATTGAGTTAAAATATAGAAGTGTATTCAGCTGCAAATGACCCTACCCAACAGTAGAAGAAACACATCTCAAAGAAGTCAGGGATTCTAGCTGCCACCAGTAGGATTGGAACTCCAGCAGCTGGTGACATAAGCTGGTGTCAGCATTGGCAGCACAAAGAGAGTGATCTTGACAAGGAGGAAGTGGGACAGAGTATGGAACAGTTTCTCTTATGCCAGACACAAGTGATTCTTTCTGTAGCAGTAGTAGGTATGCCTTCCTATCTTGGTGACTGTCACTTCATATTGACCTGGTTATGTCAGGAAGATTTCTTTTTTGTTTGTTTGAAAACTTTTGAGGTTTTTAAACATGTCTTAAATTTAGCAGTATATAAATATCTTGTTTTTAACCCTATACAGTTTAGTTCTCTATTTTTCCATAGAGCTGCATACTAGAAACTTCTGTCTTCTTGATCTGTGCCAGCCGCATGCCCTATGTTATACAGGCCACAGATCATGGAGCTTCCAGATTTCCCTGTGTCCTCAGAAATACTGTATGCTGTGTATGTTATATCTACTTCACAGATATAATATCAGGTGTACTGTGTCTACTTTCAAATATGAAAGATATTTTTGTCATCACTGTGGCTGTGTATTCAACTCTTCATAAAGTCATTTAACTATTAATTACTTATATTGAAACTGACAGTAAAACACTGGAGAAAAGGAGTGGCCAGGTTTTTTTGAGGAGCAAGTAAATAGAATTATTTGTTATAATTAAAAATAATGTTTATAAGTACTTACATTTTTATAGAGCCAAACATTAGCAAAAGAACATCTGTTTTTACATTTCTAATTTACTTTCATGTTTTCATACTTAAAAACTTAGGTCCATGGAATTGTACGACGATCCAGTTCATTCAATACAGGTCGAATTGAACATTTGTACAAGAATCCCCAGGCTCATATTGAAGGAAGTAAGTAATTTTATCTCTCTGATATCTCCCTGACACTTTCTATCTGCAGATAAGATGTTTGCAAATGTCATTATCCTCAAAGTCCATCTAGTCACAGTTACTCATCCATGATTAATGCTTTGAGTATGGCCTGACCTGCATGCCATGAAAGTCCTTCTTGTTGCCCTAGGCTATAGTACCATACTATTTTGGTAGTTAGAAAGGTAATGAATAGAATTCTTGAAGAGAACAAAGGAGCACTTACCTTTATTCACACTTCTTCAGGTGTCTCCATTTCTCAAGTATGAGCAGTTCAATATAAAGAGAACACTCCTGGGCTGGAGAGATGGCTTAGCGGTTAAGGCACTTGGCTACAAAGCTTAAGGACTCAGGTTTGATTTCCTGATACCCACATAAGCCAGGTGCACAAAGTGGCACATGTGTCTGGAGTTTGTTTGCAGTGGCTAGAGGCTCTGGCATGCCCGTTTTGTTTCTGTCTATATCTTTGCTTTTTTCTCTTAAATAAATAAAATAAAAAGAACATTTCTTTGCTTAGTATATTTGTTCTAATTTGCTCAAGTTAATCAATCTTTGAACACTGAATTCTAAAAATAATTTGTGAAGAAAGGTCCCAAATCTGATGGAACTCAAAATTGTTTGTATTTGATTTACAGCTGAAGGATTTGCAGTTTTTCTTATTTTTTGTTGATACCATTTACCTATTCATAGCTAATAGCTATATGGTTTACACAGTACCATCACAATGTTTTCACATGAGGTCATTAGAGAGAGACCATTTTATACATGAGGAAATGGAACTGGAGCAAGGTTGTGACTTTACCAAGACTGCACTTTGTGCTGAAGGCAGAGCTTGGTCTAAGACAGTTTTTTTCAGGCTTGGAAGTATGATACAGGTAGCCTGTAACCCAAAGGGGAAATCACTTATGCTGCCCTGAGTAGTTGACGATTGTATTACTTTAGACATAGGGTTAGCACTACGGGGGTGGTCCAGTGACCCAAAGAAAAAACTTCTTCGTGTACAACTAATTCAAAGCATCTTTCTTAGAAATTTTCAAAAGTTGATTATTTCTTATCTAAAATTCTGGGAAACCAGAAGACTTTTGGTATTACTCAGGTTTATAGTGAGAAAGCTATAGAATAGGGCCCAAGTCTAAACACAAAATTTATGATTGCAGTACATGTATACCTTATATAAAACCTAAAAAGTAATTTTATCAACATTAAAAAATTATTTTTATTTATTTATTTACTTGAGAGAGAGGAAAAGGGAGAGGGGGAGAGAGAGAGAGAGAGAGAGAGAGAGAGGAGATATTGAATGAATGAATGAATGAATGAATGAATGAATGAGAGAGAATGAATATGGGTGCACCAGTGCCTCTAGTCAGTGCAGACGAACTCCAGATGCATGTGCCACCTTGTGCATCTGGCTTACATAGTCTTGGGGAATTGAACTGAGGTCCTTTGGCTTTGGTGCCTTAGCCACTAAGATATCTCTACAGCCCAACATTTTAAATAATTTTAGGCACAAGCAATTTCATATTATAGCATTTATTGACTGTAGGTATCACATTGTCAGTATTTTTAAAGTTTTAAATTTTAGATCATTTCAAATTTTGAACTTTCAGATTAGGGATGCTCAACAAGTGTTATTTTTGTGCAAAGTACAGAATGATACTGTCAATGGATCTAATTATATATCAGTATAATACAAAATAATGAGGAGACATAATTAGTAAATCACTCTCATATTCCTACATGCATCTCATATTTCTACAAGAATGAAGTTGGTATATGGAGTGACTTAGATGGAGGAATTAGAATAAGTTGGTTGTCCTTTAATCAGTCAATGTTACTACTGTGAGTATATAATAAACAGCTTACCAACTGATTTTATAAGGTTAAAAATCCTTAGATAGAAGTATCTGAACAAAATTACCAAAACAGAGGTATTTTCAGTATCCTCAGTGTATGATGGTCCAAGGTTTATTTGTCTGACTCATTTTTTTTTTTTTACCAGATCTCCTTTTTATTTCTGATATGTGGATCTTACCTTGAAATATCTAATAAGTATGTATATTTAGTGGCAAAGGGGAATTAAACATATAAAGGTAGCACTGTAACCAAACATGAATATGCAGAGATGAGCTAGAAGAGAGGAAAGGGTAGAACAAAGGAATAACTGTGATTCAGTGGAGAGGATAATGGGAGGGAGGGGGAGACAAGAACAGGAGAGGGATCAAAAACCATTGTATTTGAAAATGCCAGATTGAAGGATTGGAATGTGGCAGGAGAGATCAAAGTGGGGCTTTTTTTTTTTTTAAACTAAGAATATACTTTGTATGGATACATCATGTATTGGAACCATTGTTCCCTCCTCTCTGTCCCCAATCCAATATGCCAAGGGTTTACCTCAGTGGGGTTGCTGGTACGCTCCATGGGGTTGTGGGGTATGCATTGTGAAGGCAGCGGTCTTTGAAGGAGGACAAGGCCTCTGGGTTTGCCCTCCCAACCTGTGGCTCTTACAGTCTTTATACCCCCTCTTCCACAAAGTTCCCTGAGCCATGGTGGGTGTTTTATTTAAGTTAACTTCAGTGTTAAGCTTTCAGGAGCTTCTGGATATCTGCTTTGGTTTGTGTTGTTTATCCTCAGCGCCTGTCTCCTTCACTCTAGTGACTGTCAGGCTCACTGTGGAAGCAGCACTCTTGCTCATCTCCCCAATTCCTCTGTGGTCACCTGGGCCTTGGCTGAGTGTGAAGGGTGGTTTATCTCCTCGGGTCTCTCTACCTTCTGAAAAATAAAAATAGATTCTCCAACAGAGAATGAAGTGTCTGACTCAATTTTATAGAACACATGTTTCAACCACCTGGAAATATGTTAATTGTATAACATCTATCAAAATATTACCACTTCTTTAAACAAACCCATCTGAGATTATTATTACAGAACCTTTATATGTATATATCTACATATTTATGTCCACACTTTTTTTTTGTTATTTGTTTGTTTCTTAGGTTAGAGACTGTGTCTCACTATGTAGTTCAGGGTAGCTGAAACTCAAGATCTTGATCTGTCTCAAAGTCTTTAGTTCTATGGTGACAGATGTGTGTCAACACACAAACTTTGGTTTTGATACTGTACAATATGGATTTCAATTTTGATGTTTCAGGAAACATAAATTTTTGTAGTTTTGTTTTCCCTAATAATATATCTTGGAATCCTAGACATGAAGCTGCACTATGGAGACCTCACTGATAGCACTTGCTTGGTAAAGATCATCAATGAAGTCAAGCCCACCGAGATTTACAATCTTGGCGCCCAGAGCCATGTTAAAGTAAGTCCTCCTCATTGCTATCATCTCACTCACTTCATCCTTGTGTTGATCTGTTTTCTCTGTAGGTGTTGCTCCTCAATACAATCATGCAACTCCTGGTCCTCTCTGTCATTCACCTCTGACTGCAGTCACGCACTGCTGGTCCTCACTGTCGTTCACTGCTCAGTGCAGTTACCCACCAAGGTCCTCACTGTCATTCACTACTCAGTGCAGCAATGCACTGCTGGTCCTCATTGTTGTTCACTACTCAGTGCAGTCACACAGCACTGGTCCTCACTGTTGTTCACTCCTAACTACAGTTACGCAGTGTTGATCTTCACTGTCATTCATTACTCACTGCAGTCATGCACTGCTCATCCTCACTGTTGTTCACTGTTCAGTGCAGTCAAGGAGCACTGGTCCTAACTGTATTTCACTTCTCATTGCAATCATGCAGCACTGGTCCTCACTGTCAATTACTGCTCAGTGCAGTCACACACCGCTGGTCCTCACTGTCATTCACTGCTGAGGGCAGTGACGCACCACAGGTCCTCACTGTCGTTCACTTCTCACTGCAGTCATGCACTGACTGCTGGTCCTCACTGTTGTTCACTTCTCACTGCAGTCACACACTGCTGGTCCTCACTGTAGATCACTGCTCAGTACAGTCACACACCACAGGTCCTCACTGTGGTTCACTTCTCACTGCAGTCATGCACTGCTGGTCCTCACTGTCATTCACTACTCACTGCAGTCACACACTGCTGGTCCTCACTGTGGTTCACTGCTCAGGGCAGTCACACACTGCTGGTCCTCACTGTGGTTCACTGCTCAGGGCAGTCATGCACCACAGGTCCTCACTGTCATTCACTGCTCAGGGCAGTCATGCACCACAGGTCCTCACTGTCATTCACTGCTCAGGGCAGTCATGCACCACAGGTCCTCACTGTCATTCACTGCTCAGGGCAGTCATGCACCACATGTCCTCACTGTAGTTCACTGCTCAGTACAGTCACACACCACAGGTCCTCACTGTGGTTCACTTCTCACTGCAGTCATGCACCACTGGTCCTCACTGACATTCATTTCTTATGGCAGTCATGCACCGCTGGTCCTCACTGTCATTCACTACTCACTGCAGTCACGCACCGCTGGTCCTCACTGTCATTCACTACTCACTGCAGTCACGCACCGCTGGTCCTCACTGACATTCGCTACTCACTGCAGTCACGCACTGCAGGTCCTCACTGTCATTCGCTACTCACTGCAGTCACGCACCGCAAGTCATCACTGTCATTCACTACTCGCTGCATTCATGCACTGCTGGTCCTCACTGTTATTCATTTCTCACTGCAGTCACACACTGCTGGTCCTCACTGTCATTCACTGTCATCACACACTGCTGGTCCTCACTGTCATTCACTGTTACCACACACTGCTAGTCCTTACTGTCGTTCACTACTCACTGCAGTCACGCACCACTGGTCCTCACTGTCATTCACTACTCACTGCAGTCACGCACCGCTGGTCCTCACTGGCATTCACTACTCACTTCAGTCATGCACCGCTGGTCCTCACTGGCATTCACTACTCACTGCAGTCATGCACCGCTGGTTCTCACTGTTATTCAGTACTGAATATAGTCATGTACCTGCTGGTCTTCATGGATTTTTTTATAGACTGGTATGTGCTATCTTGCAGCTTAAAAGTTACTGGTAGCATTGAAATTCAGTTTACATTTACTTTGTCTTGGTTATATAATTATGAGCCATTTCCTCCTATATCACATCAATTTTTGAATGTCAATTTCTCAAAGTGTTAGAAGGAAGGCAATTCTAACAGAGGTCCTAATTTCCCCAAAGTGAATACCAGGGAAATGGGGACTGGGTTTTACTAGATTTAAGACTGTAAACTTGTGTGTGAAAATATTTTATATATATGAAATAAAAAATAAAAACAAAAAATTTTAGAAGGGGTGACTCAGTAAAATCTTTTTTAATATTAATTTTATGACTCAATAAATTATTTTTTTGAGGTAGGATCTCACTCTAGCCCAGCCTGACCTGGAGTTCACTATGTAGTATCAGGCTGGCCTTGAACTCATGGTAATTCTCCTATCCCTGTCTCCTGAGTCCTGGAGCTAATGGCATGCGCCATCACACCAGGCTCAGTAAACTATCTTAATGCTAATTTTTCACAGGCTAAGGAATGTTCTTTGAATTGCAATAATATGGTAAAAAATAGCTCAATTAACTTTTTGTTGTGAAAAGGGGTCTGGAGAAATGGCTCAGAGGATGAGAATGCCTGCCAGACTACTATGAGGGCTTGAGTTTTATTCCCAGCATTCATGCAAAAAAAAAAAAAAAAAAAAAGCTGGCTGTGGCAATGCATGCCTATAACCCAAGTCCTGTGGGGGCTGAGACTGCATTTCTAGGGCTCTCTAGTTAACTAGTGTGACTGAAAACAGCAGTTTCATGTTTAGTAAAATACTCATTCTAACCAGTTGTGATGACACAGGCCTTTAATCTCATCACTTGGAAGGCAGAGGTAGGAGGATTGTAGTGAGTTTGAGGACACCCTGAGATAATTCCAGGTCAGCCTGGGCTACAGTGAGACCCTACCTAAAAAGAAAAAAACAGACTCGGTCTCAAGGAAATGATGTGGAAGAGCAGTACAGGAGGACACTCAATGTTTTCCCCTGGCCTTTGCATGTGTGTGCACAAGCTGCATATGCATCTGCACACACATACGTGTATACCATACACTTCCCCTCACTACACATATACACATGCCAAAAATAATAAATAAGGAAGTGTTCGCTTTATAAGCAATTTCTTTTCAGTGTGACACCCTTAGCGCCGACTCCTCCTGTACATAGTGTGACATCCTTAGTGCTGACTTGCCCTGTATTCAGTGTGACACCCTTAGCGCCGACTCACCCTGTACGTAGTGTGACACCCTTAGTGCTGACTTGCCTTGTATTCAGTGTGACACCCTTAGCTCCGACTCCTCCTGTATGCAGTGTGACACCCTAGCACCGACTCACCCTGTATGCAGTGTGACTCCCTTAGCTCTGACTTGCTCTGTACCAGTGTGACATCCTTAGCACAGACTCCTCCTGTACACAGTGCCATCCTTAGCGCTGACTTGCCCTGTATGCAGGCTCTCTGACTTGTGCTCATCTTTCTCTTTTTTTTCTGGACCCAGTCATGGTGAGCCAGAGAAGCCCAGGTTCTTGTGGTTCTGCACTGATGCTCCCTTGGGTAAATGAATTCAGAAACTGGAGATCCTGTTGGTTTTATTTGGATACCTCTTCAGCCAGGTGGCTAGTAGAACCTAGAAATAAAAGCACATGGTTCTAATTTAAAAAAAAAAATCCAGAAAAAAAATCTATTAGCCCTTCTTTTTTCTATTTAGTAGATATATACAGAAGTTTTGTTTGATGAAGTATTTTAGGTAATGTAATGTTTCTTAATATCTTCAACTTTGTACAGAATAGAGGCTGTCTGCCTATTTTCTGTACCTTTGCTATTTAAGGAAGAAATTATTAACTGAGTCTAATGACATACTGTAGTAAGTCCAGTTGTACAGGGCAAATTTACAGAAATTGAAGGTTAGTTCTGATAACAGAGTTTTCTCGAAAATGTCCTGTATTAATCACAAAGACAGTGCTTATCTGTCCATGCTATCTAGTGAAAAAAAATCTCTCTCTCTTGCTTTATTTTTTTCCCCTCTGGTGTTGAGGCTTGAACCCAAGGTCCTTGTACATGCAGAGCATATGCTGTACCAAAGGCATATCCTGAACTCTGAAGCTGTCTTAATCTTTGGTCATTTTGTTTTGTATCTAGGTTTCCAATTTGGTCTGTGAAAGGTATATGGGTCATTATGTTTGAGTAGAGTTGCTTTCCAGGTGGATTTTCACCACTCTCCCATACTGAAAAGATGTCTTAGAAGTCTATACTTGAGAGAGTGCCTGCCTTCTTTTCCAGCAGAGAAGAAGTGACTTCATGACTCCAGCAGTGAAGATGTTTTCCCCTAACTGAGGCAGTCAGCCTAACTTTTACACTGTTACTCACCTGGCTTTTTCTCAACCTTCCTGACAAGCCATGGGAGTGTCTTCTAGATAAAGTGGAGAACTTTGGAATGAACATTTTGTTACTCAGTTTTCCTGTGATTAAGAAGGTTTGATCATAGATTGCTTATCTTGTAGAAGTCATAAACTAGCATGATGGGAGATGAAGGAGATTTTATGAAAGTTTTTATTTGTAGCTACCTCCCTCTATAGTATCAAGTGAACTGGTCCTTTCTCCAAAATACATTGGTAGTTCGAAAACATGTTACATTTTCTTTAGTTACAGTGAACACAGTAGTGATCTGGAATGGTTGTACTATAAGTAGTAGGGAAATTTGGCAGTTTATCTGATTCTGTGTTATTTTGGCGGCTTCTCCTAATAGGTTAATTGGCAAGAATGTTGCTCCATTAAGAATCCTCCCCCACTTTCCACACATTCTCATGCAAGCAACCCTAATTAAAGTAATTGAGTCGCCAAAAAAAAAAAGGTGTGAAAGTTGGAAGAAGGTCTCATTGGAAAGAGGAAAGGGTTTAGTGGGAGAGGGATGGGAGGGTAATGGTGGCTGAAAAAGATCAAAATACATTATATTCATGTATGTATTCATGCAGCCTCCAGGTTGGTCGGGGGAAGAAATATATTCAGACAGGAGAGTGAGGGGAGCATTGTGAAGATGGCAGGAACAGGTCACCTAGAGGGGTAGATAGACTTCTCTGTGCTCATGAGGGAGGTGGGGAAACTGTCAGTACTTGTAGAACACGAAGGGGAAACAAGCAGCCATGAGGTAGTTTAAAGTATGTGTGGGACTTGGGAGACTATTAGGGTATAACTTCGGCTTTGGTGTCCTTAAGATACTAGGTGGGAGCTGGAAGAAAAGAGGTAGAAGAAGATTGAAGATTGATCTTTGGGAACATGCGGGTGATTATAGGGTAGGAGGAGGACCAGTAGGGCTGGTAGCAGGAACGGAGGAGACAAGAGACAGCGGATTGAATTGTGCCATGGAAAGTCAGGCTACTTTAAGCAGAGTGAGTGAGGTTGGGGGACAGGAACTGAGAAAGGTCACGGGCCTTGGCAGTAAGTTTGGAATGACCACACCATAAGATTAATTTAAGACTTGTGAAAGGAGCATTGAAGTAGGGGACCAAAGTAGCCACAGCACAAGGGCTTTAGAAGTTCAGAGGTTAGGAGGACATATAAGTTGAGTAGCCTGAATTCTTTTCTAGAAATTTCCTGATGGAAAGCAGAGAGAATATGATAAAGTTCATATTAATATGTGTTCACTCAAGGTTACTAAACTCCTTCTTCAGAATCTCTGCTTTAAAAAAAACATGATTTTTAAAATTTATTTGTTTATGAGAGAAAGGGAGAGCAAGGGAGGGAGAGAGGAGAAAAATATGAGCATGCTAGGACCTCTGTCCAGTGCAGACGATCTCCATACACATGCACCATCATGTGCATCTGGCTTATGTGGGTTCTGGGGAGTTGAACCTGTGTCCTTAGACTTCACAGGTAAGCATCTTAACCACTAAGCCATCTCTTCAGCCCAGAATCTTTGCTTAAAAAAAATTAAATATTTTATTTATTTATTTGAGAGAGAAAGATTGTGAGGGAGAAAGAGTGAATATGGTCTCTTTAGGGCCTTATGCCAATACAAACAAGTTTCAGATGCTTGTGCCACTTCATGTATTTGGTTTAAAGTGGGTCCTGTGGAATCAAACCCCAAGTAGTAGGCCTTGACAAACAAGTGTCTGTAACCACTGTGCCATCTCTCCAGCACAGCATTTCTGTTTTCTTAGGTCTTCAGTGAGGGCTGAGAACTTGGATTTCTAAGATATGTCCAAATGATACCACACTTAGTCTGGGAAACACATTTTGACATTTTTGTAGCATTTCAAGTGTCTTGGTTCACCCATGTAGACTATATGCTTTAAATGCATTCTTCTTAGACATTTTTCCTTTAATGTGTCAACTCCTAAGTTTGATATACACCTATTACTTAACCAGTCAAGCTTTTAAAGCCTAAACTAAATTTGCAGTCATGAATGCCAAGAACAGAGAGATCATGATGAGGACTACAGAGATGGCTTAATGGTTAAGGTGCTCACCTGCAAAGCCTAAGGACCCAGGTTTGATTCCCCAGTACCCACAATAAGCTAGATGCACATGGTGGCACATGTATCTGGAGTACATTTTCAGTGGCTAGAGGCACTTTTAGCAATTCTCTCTCTTTCTCTTCCCCCCTTCTCTCTCACATAAATGAATAAAAATAAAATATATTTAAAAGAGAGACTTCCTGATGAGAATCTGATATACCTTTAAGCCTGGAGTGATCCTATGGTGATATTATGCCCCTTTTAAGAATAAAGATATCCTGGGCTGGAGAGATGGCTTAGTGGTTAAGTGCTTGCCTGTGAAGTCTACGGACCCTGGTTTGAGGCTTGATTCCCCCAGTACCCATGTTAGCCAGATGCACAAGGGGTGTACCCATCTGGAATACATTTACAGTGGCTGGAGGCACTCACGTGCTCATTCTCTCTCTCTTTCACTCTCTTCCTGACTCTTTCTCTCGCTGTTTCTGTTGCTCTCAAATAAATAAAATAAAAATAAATTAAGAAAAAAGAATAGAGAAATCCTGAAGAGATTCTGATACACCTGTAAAAGTAGAGATTCTGATACACCTTTAAGAATAGAGAGATCCTGAAGAGATTTTAACAAAACTTTAAGTTCCAGTTCTTCACACAGAAATCTTTTCCAAGCCATGTCAGCCAAAGAGAATGAGTATTTTAGAGACATGGCGTGAGTAAAATCCACAGTTAGCATGTCCTTTAAAATCTCCTTGTTTATACCTCTGACTATGATGTGGCTAAATACAGGTAGATTCTTACTCATGGGCAGAGTGGACTTTGGAAGGGGCTTAGGGGTCAAGGTCCAGGATATACTGACTGCTCACCTGCCAGGCAGCTAGAGCAAAGTGCTCTGTCTCCTGATCACTGTAGGCTGTATTTGGGGTTTAAGGTTTTTGCATTTTTTTTCCTAGTAGTTTATTAGTTGATTGAAGTATTTTTTTATTTTCTCTGTACTAATCACATTTATAGGATTTAATGTGTTTGTAGAAATTTTTAAATGAAACAATTTTTTTGACTAGTGGAATGCTTGAAGTAAGATTAGTTAAAACAATATCATACTGTTGGTACTATTTTAAAAGACAGTTCTAATATTAGCACTCTTGTATTTTGAATTTATGACTTCTAGACTGGGCATTGTTTTTATTGGCTTCTCTTTGTGCAGAATAAAGCCTTCTATCATTCTCACTTCTAGTTAATTTGATGTGGGCTATAGTATGCTAAAAGTAAGGAAAATAAAATAATAGGAAGTTGATCTGGTTTCCTGTAGGAAACCAATGAAGATGAAATTGGTTCTTGGAATAGACCCATAACAGTCTGGGAAAACTGACTGAAAGTATTTTTCTGAATCATAAACAGAGGAATTATGAGTCATGAAGTAGTTCATTGAAAGGCTGATTGGATCTTATGTGGGAGAATGTGAGATGACTGAAATGTACTAGTTACTCAAAGCAGTTAAACCTAGCATGATGACATCATTCAAGTAGGAACAAATGATCCAATATATAATCACACCCATCTTAACAGAAAATCAGTTTTAATAGCCTGCTTTTTGAGTTTATTGTTTTGTGTTTTTTATCCAGTAGAAATCATAGTGTTTTTAATCTCTTCTTCATTTGTTATTCTATGCTTTTTGGATTTATCCACCATTTCTTTCAGCTTCATTGGTGATTTTATATCTTTCTTGGACATAGTGTTGGGTAAGACCTTTCCACTATGAACCTAGTCCAGTTTTATTTGCGTCTGCCTTATAGTGTTATCTTGGAATTACCTTTTTTCAAATATATGAAAATTATGCATTCATAATGGCTGGTAGAAACTTTAAAATTTGAATGTAATTTTCATTTTTGCAAATGAGGTCACCTGCTCAAAGTTATACATCTGGTTACTTTAATGTCAAACCCAGGATGTTATCTCAGATCTTCATATTATGTAATTTACTTTAAAGACAAATCAAGAAAATGGTTGTTGCATTGGAGAGGTGGCTCAGTGGCTAAAGCGCTTGTCTGCACAGCCCAGTGGCCCTGGTTTGTTCCCCAGTACCCATGTAAATCCAGATGCACAAAATGGCACTTGGCATCTGGAGTTTGTTAGCAGCAGCTGGAGGCCCTGGTGCACCCATTCTCTCTGTCTCTCTTCTATCTCTCTCTGCTTGCAAATAAATAAATAAAAAATTTATAAAAATAAAATGCTGTCTTTCTCCGTGTTAATTCTTTTGTAAAGTAGTCCTCATTCAGTACTGTGTTCTCCCACCTAGCTACCTTTCTTGTGCTTATTTCTCCCTGTGATTTTGGTGAAAACAGGTTACTTCCTATCTTTACTTTGGAGAACAGTTTTTAAGTCTCATTGCTAATGATCTTTATTATGACTTTTTCTTTATTGAATAGGATCAACTCCATAGTTTATATCCTCTCTTAACCCTTTTATTATCCTTATTATTTTTCCTTTGATTCTCTTTGAGTTACTTGTGCAGCTTTGTTTTATGACAGTGAGGATAACTGGTTTCCCAGGATGCAGAGCAGATCAGGTGGGTAGCAGCTGAGGTTTCCTTCTCCCAGTTGTGCAGATCAGCCAACAGACTGATGTAGCAGCCCAAGGGGAGGAGCTTGTGCAGTCCTCCTCAAGGCATCCTAACCATGCCTAACCAGGACTGTGTGGCAGAGGACTCAGCTCTCTTATGTTATGGTTTCCTATACCAGGGTTTGCATGTGCCTCATGTACTTGTACTTGGCACTAATACTCTTTTCCCTACCTATCAGCCATCTCATTGTCTTGCTTATGCTTGATTTTTACTGAATGATTAACCTGCAGGTGAGACATCCTGTCTATTTTTTTGTTTATTTTTATTTATTTATTTGAGAGACAAAGAAAGAGGGAAAGAGAGACAGACAGACTGGGGGTGGGGGGAGAATGGACAGGCTAGGGGGAGAGAGAGAGAGAGAGAGAGAGAGAGAGAGAGAGAGAGAAAGAGAAGGCAGGCTAGGGCCTCCAGCCACTGCAAATGAATTCTAGATGCATGTGTCACTTTGTGCATCTGGCTTACGTGGGTCCTGGGTAATTGAGCCTTGAACCAGGGTCCTTAGGCTTCACAGGCAAGTGCTTAACCACTAAGCCATCTCTCCAGCCCCCCCCCCACACCTATTTTTGTTTGTAGTGATGCTCCTGGGGAGAGGAAAACCCATCCTTAGGAAGTAGGTGAGCGTGATTGCAGCGGGCAAAGGGAAAGAAGGAAAAGCACCTGGCCCTTGTCATAGTCTGAGTGTGCTGTCTAAAAGAAGTGGATGGGATAAAGTTCCGTAGTCAGCCTGCCTGTGATGGTTGCTTCTGTCTATGGGGCCTGCTGTTTGCTTCAACTTGCTGTTTTGAAATGACAGGCAGGACTATTTTTCTTGGTTAAATGTTTATAGTTCCTGCTGTTGAAATATTAGCTTGCATGGCATATTCTAAAGGGAGAAATAATGTTTGGATCCCTGTGTCTTTTATTATATGGGCCATAGATTTCTGAGGTGGCAGAGCTCTTGGCAATGACCCAGCTCAAACCCTTATTTCACCAGGCTCTGTCTAAGAGCTTGTACCTAGAGCTGACACCAGTCTTGTGCTGCTGAGGTGCGAGGATCAAGGCAATGAGGGAGAAAGTGTTATTGAACTGTCTATGAGAGAAGTTTTGCCTTTCGTCAATCCCATCATTTACTATAGTGAAATGAAATTTCAGTACAATAGGTTTGAATTAAAAACATTTCTTTTCCTTGTTGGAGGGAACTGGTATAATTAATCTCATGAGTAGTGTTTGCATAGCTAAGAAAACCATCAAATGCAATGGTAGGTGTGGCATGAGCACATCAGTGATACTTAAATAAATTCATAGTGGAAGTAGGAATCCATAGTATTAAATCATCTCAAGTGACCACAGTCTTTTGTCCAGTTATTAATATGCATAAATTATAACTGTTGGGTTTCTGAAGATAACTTGGTTTTACATGAATCAGTGAAATTGTATATCAATTGAAGAAGTTGTTCTATGGTCATATACAATTATTGCACTGATCAGAGCAACATAAAGCCTTTAGATTATTACCACATTGTGAATGTTGAAATAGTCATGAGGCTTCATAAGAAGGTTGTACTTTGATAGAGAGCAACGAGTGAGGCTTTGAGAACTTGGGGGTTTCTCTGTAGGGTTTTTGTGTAGATCTGCTGTTCATTCACACAGGTATTCATGCATTCTAGAGTATCTGCTTCTGTAAAAGATAGTTCTCTTAAAGTAAGAGTGAACAGGCAGATGATGGCAGCACTTGCTGGTGTTTTAATCTCTGTAGATGGATGGCATGGGCCAGTAAACCTATATGCCCTTTCGTTTGTTTTAGTTCTGCATGGTTCCATTTGTTTCTTTTTGGGGAGCATGTGTGTGTCTGTGTGTGGAGGATGTGTAGTATAGTGTATTATGTGTGCTGTATGCGTGTGTATGCATGCATATGGAGGCAAGAGAGTGTCCTTCTCTTGCTTATCTGCATACTTCCTTGAGACAGGGTCTCTGACTCAATCTGGAGGTGCCTTGTTTTGATAACCAAGCCCAGCACTTCTCCCCTCCTCCGCAGAGTGGGGTTATGGTCATATGAGGCCACACCCAGCTTTTTACATGTGGTCTGTAGTCTCAGGTACCTCCCAGGTCCTGATGTTTAAGCAGCAAGAGCTCTTAACCACTGAGCCATCTCACCAGCTGCTTCCCCCATTTCTATCCTTTTGGTCATTGTTCCTCCTCTGTATAGTCACAATCCTTGTGATATTTTATAGTTAGTATTTACTTCAGTTTATTATGAGGCAAAATTAGAATAGGGATTTTTATTTCAAAGCTTATTGTTTGTGTTTATAGTACATAATCCCTCCTGCTATAAATATGACTAGCCAGTTCCCTGGTTCCTAGGTAGGAGTGCACACTGCTGTGGGGGTTTCTGTGTGTCATCTGGCTCAAATTCTTCTTGGAAGCCTATTATAGATTGTAGCAGTTGAATTCAAATCTTAAACCACTTAAAAAGTCTTTTATAGTCCATTAAGATGTTATATAGGAGAGAGCACTCTATGAAAGTTCTCTTCTCCCTGTTCAAACATATTCTATTTTTACTAGATCTAGGTGGTGCTGTAAATTTTGATAACAGTTAATAACATTAGGAATTGTGTGTATAATTAATTAGTGGACCACACAAAAAGATGTTTGTTAGCTTTTCCACCTAACCTGTTTATAGTGGTAGCTTGTTTATTAAATAAAATCCAAAGTAGTAGTATTTTAGAATTGTAATAATTACTATATACATATTAAACAAAAATTAATTAAAACGGCTAAATGTACATATTAATCTTAGTGAAAGTTTCTAGGTGAATATATCCATGCCAAGGGTACGAAGTAGTAAGTCACTACTAAACATACTTCTTGTGAAATTTTTTGTTTTGGACTTTAAATAATGAGTGGAAATATGTTTTAGGATCCCTAGCTAAAGTATAATATTGCCCAAATTTGTTATCGATTAATAATATTTTGTTTAATACCACAGGTAGATGTATCTTCTCTCTTCATAAAGTTGTGTGTAAATCTAAGGAATCAAATTTAAGTTCTCTTAAAAAAAAACTAAGAAATCTTAGTTTTAGGTATGATTTTTAGTTTTTCATTTTAGTAAAGGAGAGTTTATAAAATTTGTCTTATTAAGTCCTTAAAGTTGGGATATACTGTGAAACATTTACAATTCAAAGAAATTTAATGCATCAGAACTTTTTAAATTAATTCCTGTGTAAATCCTTAACTTGATTCCTTGCTAGTACCAGCATGAAAAAAAAATATTATTTTACTGTACTAGATGATTATTTTTTTGAAACATGTGTAACAAAACATTAGTAAGGGCTAGAGAGATGGTTCAATGGAGAAGGCACTTATCTGCAAAGTCTAAGAACCCAGGTTCAATTCCCTAGTACCCACATAAAGCCAGATGTACAAAATGACATCTGGAGTTTAGTTGCAGCAGCTGGAGTCCCTAGTGTGCCCATTCTCTGTCTCTCTTCTCTTGATCACTCTCTCTACTTGCAAATAAATAAATAAAAATATATTTTTAAAAACCTTAATAGGTATTCTTGTTACTGTTTTTAAAATAATAGCATTACACATGACAGTCCAGTATGAGGATGTTAATTTTGAAACTGTGAAATGAATTGAAAAATTTTTTTTTTTAAAGCTGTATGAGGGCCTGGAGAGGTGGCTTAGTGGTTAAGGTGCATGTCTGTGAGGCCTAAGGACCCAGATTCAATTCTCCAGGTCCCACATAAGCCAGATGCACATGGTGATGCATGCGTCTGTGTTTGTTTGCAGTGACTAGAAGCCCTGGTGCACCCATTCTCTCTTTCTCTCTCTTTCACCCTCTCTCTGACTGTAATAAATAAATAAATATAAAATCTTTAAAAAACTATGCCATCTTGTTTCTGCATGTTAAAGCTATGTTCATCATTAGAATAACTTGGACTAGAATAGAAAATGTTGCAGTTTAAAAGATGAGCTAGTTGGCATATGGCTATAGTATTAATGATTAAAATAAAATTTTCCAGTGAGGTGCTTCTGGTGATGGTGAGATCATGAGAGTGATGAGCAGAGAAGAAACCAGCACACTGAGGGTTCCTCATTGCCTGAAGAATGTAGGCCACATTTCTCCCAGGTCTTTTTTATTCTCCTGTCCCCACACAGCCTTTTAGAAATTAGTAGCATCAACAAATCAAACCTTTAACCTTTAAAGGATATTCTTTAGGGCTGTTAGTCCACACCATTATTCCTACCTGTCAGTCACGCTCCTTACCTTTCCTGTGGGTTGATGGGTATTGAGGGCATTTTGCATTTCTGCTCCCACATGGCTCACCCTGGAGACTTGCTTGCTTGTTGTGTACTTGTCAGGACCTTTCACACCTAAGTTGAGAGGCTCTCTGGTGTGTTCCTGTAGGTTTCTTCATGTTCCTTGAAAGAGAATAAAGAGTGTTCAGCAGAAATAATATGATTATCATATCACAGCATTTGAATTTAAATCATGTGAAGAAATACTATCTTAGATTAAATATTATGACAGTGTTTTGCTAAGTGATCATTTAATCCTACCATTTGACAAGATAACTTAATTTTCAACTTTGCAAAAATAATTTTATTAGAATTGTTTACTTGAATTAAAATGTCAACTTTTCTTTTTCCTTCTTCCTTTGTAACTCAGTAAAACTTAACACATTAAGTATAATTTATTATGTAAATAATGGTAAAGACTATTTACTGTGTTAAATAATAGCCCCTCTTACTTATGTGGATTGCTGCATGCAGAGGACAATTCCATTTGTGTTCCTGATCTTGCAGGGCTCACCCTGGAGGCTTCTTTGCTTGTTGTGTGTTAAGTAGTACACATCCAGTAGTCTTTCCTTTTTATGAGAGTTGTCATAGAAGAAGTAATAGAAATTCCTGGCAAGCTTTCACTCTTAGGTAGGGAAGCAAATCATTCCCAAAGCTCTTTCTTAGGTCTGATTAGATAAGACATAATTCCAGTTGGAACCCAGTTTCTCGGAAGTGTGTTGTTCCTTTTTAGACACATAGATGGCAGCAAAGTGTTAGCGACAAGGAAGGTCAGCCTTGTTAGCAGAAGCCTGAGTGACAAACTGATTTCCATCAGTTAGTTCCCTAGATCCCATAGTTAGTCCTAAAATAAGAAAGAAAGCTACTGTTGATAACACAAGAGAATGAAGGAAGCTGTGGGAAGCTATAACACTGAGTATCTGGACAATCTCAGGTGGGAAAGCTTAACTATTCAGGTATGTCATCTACTCCTGTAAGGTGATTGGGAGCAGCTAAGTAAGTTAATGTGCATGTCAAAATAGAGAGACAGTGAAGGTCAGCACTGGAAGGGGAAGAGGGAAGTAAAAGAGAAACCATCTATAAGCTGCAGTGGCAAGTCATGGCCTGCTGCCTGAGGGTACTGTGGAGTTTGGCCCACATAGCTTCTTTTAGTTAAGTAAGTTACAAAGAGGAAATGTCAGTCCACGAATCAGGAAAACATTCCATGGGAACATTTGCTCAAATGTCAGCATTTTAGAAAATAGAACTGTAGTCTATTATGGCCCAGTCTCCAGACTGGATTTGCTATTAAATGCATAAGTACAAATGCTTTTGTTCCAGAATGCATTCTCAATTAACAAGTCATTTTATGCCTTAATTAGCATTCCTACATAATGATATAATCACTGTAAATGGCAGTCATCATTATAATTAATATTTAATATGCGTCTGCTTCTTACGACCTTTCTGTGGGTTCTCACAAATTTCCAGGTAATTTTCCAGTTTTAGAATTACAGTTGGTAGAATCACAGATGGGAGGATCCAATGAAGTAGAAATGTGTTTACTAGAAACTGAAATCTGGAAGTGAGTTATAAGAAAGCAATTTGTACCATGTCCTGAACAATCGAATTACCTCAGTCTCCTGCTTGCAAGTGCCACCACAGAAATGGTAATGTTCAGGTAAAACACTCCCCCCACGCTCTAGTGTTTTTATTATTTATTTATTTATTTTTATCTCTTCTCAAGCGATTTAGTACCACAGACTAATCTCTGTGTTACAAAAATTGATTCTAAAGGTGTACATAACAGCTTGCTTAAATGCAGTATCTGGCAAGTTTCTCTTGTGACAGCAACTTATTTCTCACATAATTATTTTCTTAGTAAATTTGATATCTTAACAACCCCTTCCCTCATTTGAGTTCAAAAACTAACACTTAATATAATTTATTTCTCATACTTAATAAAGGCTTACTTGAGAGTGTTGCCATTCACCTCTGGGTGCTTTAGCCGAGTGAGGTCAGGAGGGAATGTGGTGGCTAAGGCAGGGTGGTTTCCAGTATCACTTTGCTGAGGACTTGTAAGGGCTTCCATGAGGTCTCAGTGACGCATAAAACACGTTTTGGCTGCTGTTTGTTACTTGTCAATGAATAAAGTTTACGCTGTTATATATCAGCAAGAGAAGATACATACATATGTAGTTTTCCTGTCTTTATTGGCTTAACCTTAATTTGTATGCATAGATAGATAACTCAAGTGCATTTAGCATGGTAGTATAAATGCAAGAACTAAGAAAATTTGGATTTGTACACATGTAATTATTTGATAATTTTTAATTAATTTGGTGGAATTTCAAAAGATGAATTTTCATCATTGTATATTTTGTAAATCAAAGTCTAGGGTGTTTGAATTCCTTTATGGGTTATAAATAAAATATCCAATATTTCTTAATTGAGCTGTAGATTATCATGCTATACTTAAAAAGAACTTCTGTCCAGAATAGAGTGTGTTCTGTTGGGTTGTACCGTTGTCTTTCACATGTTTCACCCTTGTTTGCAGGCACTGGGTTGGTGCTGCTCGTTTTTCTAGTAGTACTGCATCACACAGATTATTTATTTGACCTTTCCATTGCCACGGTTTTCATAAAAAGGACAGGATTGCAACACCACTTCCTCCAACTGTTTGGTTTCAAAAGACTCATGTCTCAAGTAGCCAACTCTAAGTGATTTCTATTGCTTACTAACAGAAGAACATTGTTCTCAATTTTATTAAAAACAACAACAACAAAAAAAAAAAACCAGTGTCCTGGTTTTCTTAATATTAGCACTGGTAGACTTATTTTCCTTGATAACGTTTTATATTGATAGTTAAATGTTGGAGAATCAATTAGATTTTAAAGCATATTTATTTTTTTAAATGGAGTTTTAAAAAGCATATGCTTTATAAATATTTTTGTATAGTTTTCAGAGTTGAAAAACATTTTACATAAGATATAGAGGAGTACAATATTTTATTAGCATTTTATAGCTAGTGTTAATTTATGGTAGCTTTGAATTTGTTTACATTTGTAAATCTTACTAAATCTTAGCAATTTAAAAATATTGCATAATGAAATAGCTTCTGTAATATTTTTATTTTCTTAATTATGTTGATTTTAGTGTATTTAATGAAGAAGCATTCCATTTGATTAGTGAAATAGAGTGTACTCCATCCTTTGAATTCTGCTACCAGAGTATATGAGGTTTGAGTCTTAGTTTTCTTTCTTTCTATGCTCAAATTGAGCTCTTTTAGCTGATATAAAATTCTTAAAACGATAGATTTTTAGAGTATTTTTATTGATAGAGAAGAGAGACTATAATCACTAAGTGTATTTTCTCATGTGTTCATTCTTTTTCATGAAATATTAATGAGCAGTGGGAAAATGAAATATGAATATCTTAAGGTTTAACTTTGACTTCTAAACTTACTTCCCTCCATGCTTTTTCCCATAGGATGTGACTTTATTTTGGTGCAGAACACTTATATTTATTAGTGTATTATCCATATTTGTATTCTTTGAGGAGTAATGAGAAGTCATCTTCAGACTAGATATTAGCACATGACATTTTGTATAGGGTTCCTATTGTATGTTTGAGTGTTTAAAGTTCGTTCTGTGGACTAAAGCTACGAGGAGTATCTAGACATACTGACACAGACCTGGTTGCTGCCATGTCCTTCTTGACTTTCATGCCGTTCTCCATCTGCATTCATCAAACTAAAGACATACGTTTGCTGCCACATATCAAATTCCTTCCTGGATAATTTGTAGTTTATTTAAAATGTATCATGACTTTAGGCCTTTACAAATAGAGCTTTAGAAAATAAAATACAATTTGTTGCATACATATCTTAATGATACATCAGTATAATGATAAAATATGACTTTTTGTAACATTTATAATATTAAAGAAATAAAGCATAACTAACTCCTAAAAAGACTCAAATTATCTCAGGAACTGATTAAAAAAAATTAAGAAGTAGCTTCCAGGTTGACAAATTGAACCAAAACAACTAAGACTTTCACTGTATTGACAATTTCACCAATTTTGGTTATATAGTTATTTAATTAAAGCCTTATTGCCTTACATCTGTCATTTATATATTGAAATGTAAGACCTATATACTAGCACAGGCTATTTGTGTGTGTGTGTGTGTGCATGCACATGCATGAGCATATACACACATGTATGTGCATGCATGCATGTGTGATTGCATGTGTCTTGAGAAATAAGAGAATTAGACTTTTCAGGATTTATGCTTATGTAAAGTAAAAGTTCTGGTCAAAACACAGCCTTCTGGGCCTCAGTCTCCTTTCAGTTGGGATAAGTATGAGGCTTTGGGACATTCTACAAGAACTCACTCAACCACCAAAGTCTGTCATTTCTGATGTACTTTGAAACGGCATCTTTGCCACATAAACATTGTGTTCGATGCAATGTAAAACAAATGTTAATAAGACCTAAGGGTAAACAATCTAGTCTTTTATAAAAGCTATTCTTTTGGGTGAAGAATCACTTGATAGAGTTTAGTATAAAGTGATTTTTCTCAACAAATATTTAGCATTCTTCTTTAAAGTAGGTTTATACCTTTTAAACATTTCATGCAGAATCGTGGCAACTTTGGGATGGAAAAAGCATTAAACTCCATTTCGTTGGAAAGCATGAGTTAAGTGGAGTATTCTGTGAACAGTAGCAGTGCTCTTACCACAGGAATAGCTTCTTTAGAGGAACGCCAATATGTGAACATTTTCTAATTGTTTTCTGACAGTATATAGTGATTTTCTTATAGGAAAAGAATTATATGTGAATTTTCTTGAATTGACTCACTAATAATTTTTGTTACCAATGTTCATTCTTTTCTACATTTAACTTTACTATCTGTATGTTTATTTCTTTAAAATTATAGATGATTGCAGTAGAATCTGTTGTGCCCTACATTTGTTCATCAAGAAAAATCAGAAACATACAAACAACAAACACACCTGTTTCATGCTCTGAATAATTAAATAAGCAGGTTGGATCATAGGAACCAAGTTTCTAAATATTACAAATAACTATCATTCAAGTACTATTTTCTAGAAGTTTCTATTTAATGAATTGTTACTGTTTTCAGTGAAAAAGAGAGTTTGGTGGCGACTAACCTACCTCTGCCATACCTATTTGATTTATAGGATTATGAGTCAGTGGTAGCAGTTCTACTGAATGTGTATTTAATGAGAGTTTATCATGAGCAATACAGTGGTTGACTATAGATGATAATCTTAGAGAACAAAAGGTAAAAGCTTTTATACTCTCCCCAGCCCAGTACTAATTTATCGCCTGGCAAAACCAAAAGCAAAAACAGAAACAAAAAACACTAAGTTAAAAGATTTCATTTCTGAGGTATGGAAGTGTTTGTTCACTGATGATCAAACTGAGGGCCTTGCATGTGATAGGCACACTCTACCCCTGAACTATATTCCTTGCTTGTTGATTTTTTAAATTTGACATGGAATTGCTGTTTACTCCAGGGTTTATAAAAGTCAAAGAAAAATGTGTCATACTAATACATGTTTTTTCCTTTTAACTGTCATTGTATTTAACTTTGTATGCCCAAGCAATGGATTCAAATGTCCTGCATGGATTCGATTATTTTTTAACCATCCAGAATCTATTTTCTATTTCCAGTTTAGTGCAAAGTGGCAAATGTGTTTCTAAGTGTTTAACTTATTACCAATATTATTTTAGTTCCAATTCAGGCATTCTTCATATATTTTCTCTAAGTTTTTAATAAGTTTACTAATATGCCTTACGGCAATTTTAGAAGTTTGGTACAGTCTAACTAAAATAATCACATCAAAGTTAATTTTTTTCATCTTCTCTGCAATCATCATAAGAAGTTAAATGTTGTGGAAATGAAATTGTAAATTATATGCAAATTCTTATGAGCAATTAAAACTAAAACAGTTTTAAATAGATTACCTTCTTTGTGACTAAATTTTATTGAGGAGTGACTATAAAAATAAATGATGTTTAATTTTCTTAATATTTTAGCTTAGTTTTTTTTTAACTAAAATACAGACATGATTATTCACCTCACCTCTCTCCCCCTTGCTTTTGGTAGCTTATTTGATTTTTTTGTTTAAAAAGATGCAGTATTCAATTTTAAAAGAACCTGAAAATGAGTTATGAATGGCAATTCATGCTAACAGTTTACTTTCTTAACATATTTCTTGTTATTACCAGAACTATGCAGATTGATAATTACCTTCTTACAGCTGGAAGATCTTAGTCTGATTCCTTCATTTTATTTATTAAATAACTGAATCTCATGAAAATTAAGACCTCCCTTTGGGTGGGTTGCCCTAGGTCAAACAACTTGGCTATGTGGGGCAAAATTGTGGCTAGAGAAAAGCCTTGCTTTTTTATTCCTCACTCAAAGCTAAATCTTCTCTCCTCATGGCCTCTTACTCTCTTTGTCTATGTATGACATGGATGGATGGCTTGGAATTCAGTCAATGACTTTCCTGTGTGATAGTGATGGCAACAATTTTTAGGCATTTGTCAGGGGCCACTAATATATTTTGCAATAGCAGTTAAAGGGAGGGAGAGAAGTAGATTTATTACTAATAAAACATTAAAACCCTTATATTTAAAGCCAAACATAATTTACATGCATTTTCACCCCTTACTGCGTCACCTGTCTGTCTGTGATTTAAGCTGCTGCCCCTTCTCTTCCCAGTAACATTCATCCTGCCCTGGAGGCCCCTGAGCACCTCCCCCAACACATAGGTGGTAACTAAGTCCTTAGAGGACTTTGACTAAAACCATCTGTTTTCTCTACCCCAGGAACTTCAGCACTGCTCCACAGGGACTGATATCTACAATTATCTGCAGTAATAAAAAATTAGAAATACAGAGGGCTGAGATTCCAAAAATTCATTGATCTTTATAGTTTGTTTTGGAGTTCTCAGTGTCCTTGCAATTATTTTGTTCATTTATTACCTGCAGCTTGTATGTTTTTCTTTTCCTTTATCATTCAAGTAAAATTTCTTTGTGTTTTTGCACAGCATGATACTAAGGTGATGTTTGTTAAATTCATATTTTCTATGTATGTATATATTGTAGATCTATCTTTGGTAACCACTTTTTGAAAAAGACATCTTGTTGAACTCAAATGTATAGACATTTCTTAATAGAAAATTTGCAGGTAGTAACTTAACTAGGCTCTAGATGTGTGTGCACACACAGACCCATAGCTAAAATACAGAGTTGATACTGGCTTTTGATGACATGTACTCATTGTGACTTCTTGGGATTTAGTGAGACAGTTGTACTTGAGCTTGGAGACCCCTCTGTTTGTACAAATGTCTCCTCAAGTAGCTTTTCCTTGTTGCTAGAATAGTGAGAATTGTTTTTAAAATTTTTCTTCTTCTTATGTTAGATTAGTCCTAGAATTATCAAGTAGTGAGTGAATTTTACAACTAGGGAACCTAATAAATTGCTGTTCAGAAGTTACTATGTAGTGCTCTTAATGATTCTGACTTGCATTTGACCTATTAACAGCTGCTACTCAACTTGTCATTTTCCTTAAAGTGGCAAACCATTGCTGTAGCTATTTTCACTACATCAGTTAACATCAGACAGACACAGTGAATTTTTTTCCTTATGGGCTTTACTCAATTATAATAAGTGTGTTGTGTTTCCTTAAGGAAAACTAAATTCCAGAAATAAAAAAGAAATAGACTAAATGTATTTATTTAGAAATTATAAAAGGTTTTTCTTCTGAACAGGTCTACCCTACTTTAATACAAGTAGACATGTTAAAAAAAACCTTAATTTAGAAAAGAAATTAAGATGATGATTTTTAGCTGTAAAGTAAATGCTTCCTTCATTTCAGGATTACTATTTTTAATGACCTTTGTGTCCCTTCACCATTAACATACTGTTTTATCAGTTACCTAGAGGAGAAGTATCTAACATTATGACTATGTCTCTGCTCCGTGATGGAGTTTAACTCACTTTATGGGTTATTAAATATTCTGGTGTTCTTTTCTGTGAAATGCCTGTTTGTATCTGCTCTCCATTCAGTTTTTCAGCCTCTTTTGCTTGCTGATTTGTAGGAATTCCTATTAATCTTTTATCAGTTATCTATGTTATAAAATACATTCTTCCACTTTGTTAGTCCTATTCTAGCTTTGTGATATCCTTCACAGTACATAAATCTTGACTTTTGGTGAGGCTGGTTCCCTCCTTCCCCATCTGTGATGTGTTTGAGAAGTCCTTTTGGATAGCATGTTTCCCACAATTTCTGGGAACATTTAAGTGCCTTAAAAAGTTGTCATCTGGCACAGTTAGCATATTCTTGAAAGGATTTGTACACTAAATTGAATTAGTTGAAGTGACTTTCTAAGTTTTTTGCAGTTCTATAGTCCTAGGAGTTCATTATATTACAGATGAAGATAATGTTCCACGTGGTATGAAATATATATCACATTTGCAACAAATGTTTTTTTAGGGCTGGAGAGATGGCTTAGCAGTTAAGTGCTTGCTTATGAAACCTAAGGACCCTGGTTCGAGGCTCGATTCCCCAGGACTCACTTTAGCCAGATGCACAAGGGGGCGCACGTGACTGGAGTTCATTTGCATTGGCTGGAGGCTCTGGCACGCCCATTCTCTCTCTCTCTCTCTCTCTCTCTCTCTCTCTCTCTCTCTCTCTCCCTTTCTCTTTCTCTCACTTCCAAATAAATAAAAAATAAACAATTTTTTTTTAAATGTTGTTTTATAGAGTCTGTGATCCCACTGATTTTCAGATGCATCACTGCTTCATGTACTCTTGGAAAAGGACAGCCCTTCTGGTGAAACTGATACTATTTTTATCTACTTACTGATAAGTAAATTTCAATTTATCAAGACACAAATTTGTATAACCATTCATGTATACAGCTAAAATCAAAATATAAGCATAATTAGTCAGTTTTCTTTTTGGTTTTTAGTGCTACTGAGTATTGAATTTAGGGCCTTGTTCTTTCTAGACAAGAACTCCAACTAAGTGATACTTACTTCCAATTCTTATGTTGGTTTCTGTGCAAGAAAATATGGATTTATAGACATTCTTCAAGTGAAAAATGTTTGATTGTTAATATTAAATTTCTGAGGCTGGCAAAATAACACAGTAGGTAAAGTGCTTGCCATGTGTGGTGGTTTGAACCAGGTGTTCCCCATAAATTTACGTGTTCTGAATGCTTGTTCCCCAGCTGGTGGTAGTCTGGGAGGTGGAGCCTTGCTGTAGGAAGTGTGTTACTAGGGGTGGACCTTGAGGTTTATTA